>NW_024039126.1:147500-825000 GCF_016077235.1 Cyprinodon tularosa | reverse complement strand
TTTACTTATGTTCTATATGTTATATCTGTGGAACCTTGTTGGAGAACCAAAAAATAAACCCACTGAAATTTGAATTTAATAAAAATTTCTTGGCCTCTGTTGGTAAACCAAGAATTGGTTATAACTGTTTTTTTCAGTATTAAAATGAACCAAAAACAACTGACAGAATCAACAAAGGAAAGGATCATTCTTCGTGGCTTTCAAAGACTCCGGACCGAAGTACTATGGAAAACCTGCAGGCTAAGAGAAGCCAAGAGGAAAAAGGGAGGAATTAGGACTCCTGAAAGATTATGTAATCATGAGAAGTCCAAAACGTTCTGTCTCTAAATGTTGCAACAAAGTTAAAGATTAACTGTTGACAAAAGGAAGCTTTGAATTAGGATCTTTATTTCAAAAAATAACAAAACGAATAAAAGAGAAACTTATATAATCATATCCAATGTAGAAACATGTGGACTATTTCCATATTCCCAAAAATTTGCCATCAATTAAAAGAAAGGATACCAAGAAAAATTATTTTTTTGGTATTTTCAAAACAAAATGCAAACATTACCAATTAAAATGACAGTATTTTAAGGATGGGTGTTTTGATATTTTACAATGTGAGAATATACTACTGCAAAAAAAGCCTTCATCACAACATCAACTTATTTACTTTAGCATATTATTTACCTCAGATGTGATCTCAGAGGCTAATTAATTATTTAGCTCGTATGCCTGAGATTGTTTATGAGTTTCTGTAATCAGCCGGCTTAAAGGAACGTTCTTAATTAAAACACCTCAGGTTAAACTGAAACACGGAGGAAGCTGACCTTCCTGGTTATCATCAATACATTAAAAGATAAATATAGATTGGTGCTGCTATGAAAACATCGTCACAATATGTAAATGTAAAAAGATTTTATGTTACTGAAATATACTTGATTCACCTTTTTAAATCAGTCATCTTGTTTTGATCAGAAGCTCAGAAAAATATCTTTTGTTTATTTGATACAAAGATGGAAAATTGAGAGAAATACATAAAGCATATAACCTACTGTACCACAGTTTACAGATACATTTAATGCTACAGCTAGAGACCGGTTCACATAATCTTGGATTATTTAGAGTATCAGTAAACACATTTGTGGTGTCCACTCTACGAAAATAAAGGTGATGATTTTCTTAATTTTGTTTTAAACAAACTTTATTGAACCACAAAATACAAAGAAAAGGAGGATTTTGAAATTCACTGAAAGGACGCTCGATAGAAAAACCATCAGTTTTGTATTTTGCAACTATTTTCTACATTTTTTAGTAGCGAGAGAAAAGCTAATTGATCAGAGGCATTAATAAAGACAAACCAGGAACAGATAAAGATTCAATTCAATTCAATTCAGTTTATTTATATAGCGCCAAATTCACAACACATGTCATCTCAAGGCACTTTACAGTTCAACCAGATCATCCAGTCAAATTGATACAAAGTTTTCTATCTAAGGAAAACCAGTTGATTGCATCGACTCATTGACTCAAATACAATCCCTCACACTAAGATGTTAAGAGTTGTTGTCCACAGATGTTTTTTATCCAGCCTGACTGGGTTTGAGCCATTATTGATAAAAGCATGGGGAGCCTTGTTTTATTTAACAAGGCCACGAGAAAATGTTTTTAGATTTTTAAGACATTTTAACCAAGAATATCTTACATTTTATGTGGTATTGTTTCTCCATTCCTCCTGAATCGTCTCAGGTTATGACAAATCCATTAATTCACTTCAACCCCTTCTGTTTAAAAAAAAAAAAAGGAAAAGCAACCTTAAAAAGAGGGGGTGGACTCAGGTTTCAGCTTTCAAAAACCTACAATGCAGCTATTGGTTTAATCCCTTCCCACTATCATCTAAGCTCCAGCCCCTGTACAGCAGAGCGGAGGACCTTGACTGTTCAGCCAGGCCCATAATTCCCTTTAAAGTCCCCCCTTTCAGACACTTAGACAGGTATGGAGCATGTTAGGCTAACAAAAGAAGCCAAACGACCCCCATCCAAAGGGGATGAAGCCCTTTGTCCATTTCAATTTGCATGTTTTCAAAATAAAAACAAGTGCTCTGTTCGAAAACCTGGGCTGCATCCTCCAAGGACGCGGTCTACCTAGACTGGATCCTTCGAAGTCCTTGAAAATAAGGAGACCGGAAGAGTTTAGGCTGTGAATTCGAACAGATCTACCCTTCGGCGGGTTTTACCTCCGTATGCTCTGTTGCTTAGCAACCGTGAAAGTTGACACACAAAGCAGGAAAAAGAATGAAAACCGAAGTTTTCAAAACTGTTTATTTATTTATTTTTTATTGTAAAGTGAACAAAGACTACATGAACAAGAATCCAGAGTGGAATAAAGGTTCCAACCACCGGGAGCAGGAACAAATAAAATCAAATGTAATGATAGAAACCTTAGTCAGTTAAATAACCTGCTGCTGTCATTCTGCACATCCCTGATGTTGCTGCTTTTTTCAAATATCCATTACTGTAAAAATGTCCATAGCTGCATATTGGTTATTTATTCTCCAGTTTTATATTGTTAAAACACTTTACAGTATTGTATTGTTTATATTTTATCTCTTCCCTATTATGTTATTCTTATACGGTCCACATTTGTGTGACCATTTTCAATAATCTTTCTGCTGCTGTAAATTTGCCCATTGTGGGACAATAAAGGGATTTTCTATTCTATAAAAGGGGTAGAAATATATAAGTAAATCTAAACAATGTATGTATAAAAATATATCTGCAAAATCTTTAATATTTAACAACAAAAAATACTTAGTTAAGCATATTGTGCAAAACAGCAATAGAAGATAAAACTCCTATCAGATTTATAGTCCTCACCCTGCAGATATATTAGAATCTGTCCTTAAATTCCAGCCAAACTCATTTACACAGTAACAGATAAAAACTTTTAGATAAATCAAACATTACTGCCACATATCTGACTCAATAACCATTAAAACAACTATTTTCATTCATTTCAGACGGAACTATTCACAGAGTTGTATTATATTTAACTGAACTTCCAATTTTCACCACTGTTCGGCGCCAAGTAACCTTTCCTCTGATCACAGCTTGCTTGGTCTCGCAATGAATCCTGGGTAAACCAAGGATAGCGAGGATACATCAGACCCATCCTTCAAATCGGGCAAAAAGTAGGACGCATTTTAAGGCCGCATAACGAGGACTCTTGGAATCCGACCAGACCTCAGGGCGCCGCGCTATGACGTAATCGGCCTTCCAATCTGGCCTTCTAAGGACGCGTCCCAGGTTTTCGAACAGAGCAAAGGTTTTGTTGGGCTACTGTACAAAACGTCGAACTCAACGCTATTCCTGACATTTTGAATTGAGAAAACTTCCTGGATGGAAAACGAAAGGTCTTCAAACTTGGAAACAAGCCCAGTGGATTGTTTTTAATTTTAATTGTCTTCACCTATGTACAAAATAATTTCTAGATAGTTGTACAGTGCAACATAGAGCACCTTTGAAGGAACGACAAGGCCATTTTTTTGCATGGTTTTAGAAAAACAGGAGAAGCTTCACAAATCAATGAACCGATACAAGCGGACCATTAAAATCAACGCAGCTTCTGAGTTAGCTCATTGAATGTAAGCTTTTAACATACAGAGAATGAGGATCTGCCAGCTGCTAAAACATCTGGCTCCCATCTTACCTGCTGTAGGTTATCTCCCTGTAAACAAAACACCCACATCCCCACCATGACTTCATGATTCCTGAAATCCATCCTCTCTCAAGACTACTGCCTTACTTGTCACTTGTTAAAAGTAGAGGCCTTTGACCTTTCTGATGGTGCATCTGGAACTTTTATCCCCGTCACTCTCTCGGTGGAATCTCATTAAACTGGGAGGTTTCATAGAAGCTCTCTCGGTCCTTCAAGTAGTTTTAATCCAGCCTTTTCATTTAATCCCCCACTGGGTTTTATGTGACAAAAGAAGTATAAAGTTTCCTCTTTTCAAACTCTTCTATCCTTGTTAGCCATCTTGAGAAGGGATACCACCAGGGAGCTTGCTGAGTGTCACTCAGCATCTCTCCTGGTTCCCTCCGTTGACAGGATCGGTGTTTGGTATTCCTGACACGTCCAGCCGATGCCCTGGCTGTAACCATCGACACAAACAGATACAGAGAGGATGTGGCATTTACTGTTTATTCAAATTCCTAAGTTAAACAAGAGAAAAGTAAATGATAATCCTCCAAGTCAGGAATTATCTAACAAGTGCTTTATTTTCATCAACTGTGACTTTTTCCTTCATCGTGATTAATGGTGTGTCCCATCTCATCTCCAAGCATGAGAATGTGGCATTTATGTCACAGCTGCATTACAGGCTTTATTGTTGCCTGCTAGCAAACCACTGGGTTTGGTTATTTGATGTGGACTGTAGGAGCTACTTACGGTGGCCCTGAGGTGCAAAACACAACACAAAAAGAGAAAACACAACGGCAAATCAGAAAACACAACGGCAAATCAGAAAATGAGAGTATGTGGGCTTTAATCAGTTTCTAGCAAGTCGGCTGGTCAATACGCCCTGCTAGAAATTGATTAAAGGCCAAATGTGGTTGATGAAAGGTGATTTTTGCCTAAAAAGGACTTGTTCTATTTAAAATAAGATGCTTCTGAATGAAATCAAGTCATATTTGGGCAGATATCCCCTTTGAATGAGAGTATTTGCGCTTTAATACATTTTTTGCAAGTCAAAATGGCTGTTTTGTGTTGTAATGGTCCTTTAAAAGAGTTCCAAGCTGTTTTGTGAGCTCAGATCTTTAAATCATGCATCTCCTGAAGGAAATCTAGTCATATTTAGGTAGAAATAACCTTTGAGTGACTATACTGTGCCTTCAATCAATTTTTGACAGGTGAAAACCGATTGAAAACTGCAAAACACATAGAAACATGGGAAACTCGTGCTATATACGGCCAGATCAGATAAAAAACAATCCAGAGTCACGAGGATCGTGACTCTGCATTGTTTTATTCTGCATTGTTTTATTCTGCATATTTTTGTTGTATTCTGCATTGTTTTATTATTTATTGTAGTGTAGTCTCCAATGTCAGGGCTACACAAAGTCATCAGACCGAGTATAGAAACATGTCTATCACGTAACTGCCGTTATGTGACAAACGTTAACCTTTCGAATCTTTAATTAGGCCTATATTATAATGCAACTGTGTGTATCTGCATGTCATGACCGTTTAATCCAGAGAAAAGCAGGTTTACGCTGTCGCTCAGCAGGCTGCGGTGCTCGCTCCCGCGAGCGCAATCAGATTCTCGCAGACATTCACTTTTTCGCACAACACCGGCATCAAAGTATTGCTTAATAGCAGCGTGTACCTCGTCATTTGTGGCGCTCATGATTTGGAAAAATGGAAACAAACCCCGTCTTTCCGGTTCAAAGGACGGACCAGTTCTTTTGTCCAATCAGAGATGATTCCTGTCGCCCGAGGGTACCTAGCATTTCCGTTTTGGTTAATGTCGCTGTGTTTTTTCTTTTTGAGTTGTGTTTTGCACCTCAGGGCCACCGTAGCTACTAGCCACTGATAGCAAACAAAATTATCAACAATGTCTGTCTCTCCACTGTTGTCTTAGACATCTTTTATTGCCATTTTGTATACAAAGAGTGTTTCATTTAGTAAAGCTTTCAGACAGTAAATGAACATTTCAATTCAATAAAGTGCAGCAGGGATTAAATGTAAACAGTACGGCAGAAAAAAACATGGTGCAAAAACACATTGATACGGAAGTTCAGAGCATTAATATATATGATGCAATTATGCAGTATTTTTGGTTTGGTGATATCAGCGAGATGCAGAGTTTTCTCAACAGTTCAGCAGTATGATGGCGTTGGGGAAGAAACTGTCGCGGAACCTAAATAAGTGCATTTTTTCTTGAATTGAGGAGGTAAGTGAGACACTTTACCAATGGAACAAGACAATTTACATTTAAAATAAGAAAAAAACAATTGCATTTTCTTATTTCAAGTGAATTTTATCAAATTATCTTATTTTTAGAGTAAAAATACTCATTCCATTGGCAAATCCTCTTACTTACCTACTCTATTTAAGGGTAAATACACTTAATTTAAGAAATCTTTACGTATTTCTAGATTGTTTTTGCAGTGAGGGCAGCAGGGAGAACAGTCCATGGTGGGGGCGTGAGGGGTCACTGGTGATGTTACGGGTTCGTGACACACAGCACTGGGACTAAATGTCTTTAATGGAGGGAAGAGGAGCCCCCATGATCCTCTCTGCTGTTCTCACCTTCTTCCAGTCTGAGGCGGTGGAGCCTCCACACCACACAGTGAGACAGCTGGTCAGAATGCTGGTCAGAATATTCTCTGTATGAATTCATAGATTAAAAACATGGTTGTGTTAACCATTGGTTTATGTGGTTATAACCCATCTGAAGAGCAAACAAACTCCTCACTAATGCAATCTTTACATTGTTTAATAAGTACAGTAGTCAGTCTGCTTCTTTTGACCCTGTTCTGGATCATCCCTACATTTGATAAAGTACTTATCAGCAGTATGTCCTGAAGTTTATAAGGATCATTTTATGAGTCTTTTTGTAGCCTAATCATCTGTTCTATTCCAGACTGGAAACTGTCAATGTTTTATATGAGCAATTCGGCTTTTGACCCAGGGTGGCAAAGCTGTGAAAGGCAATATTTGGAGAGGGGCTTAACAAAATAAGGGTATTGACAACTGCGTTATTTTATTTAAATTGAAAACGTAATCTAATTACTTTGTTTTCATAAATTGGTAACATCATAACACTATTTGAAATCGAATTTAACCTGATTACTACAAATCAGTGCAATTGTCTTTTCATAAGCATTCTCTTTGTGCTATGGGGAGAGATTTTCGTTGCAGTTATGAGAGGGAGCCAATGTAGGAATAGTTGATCTGATGTTCCTAAAGTAAAGCAGTCACTGAAGTCAAATGTTCCTTTGATTTGTTCATTATGTGTAGGAAATAAAAGACCTTATATACTGCAGTTAAAGTGTGTCTGTCCCAAAGAGGCTCTTCACATCATCTAACCACCAGGAGCGGACTGACAGCTGCCTGTCATGATGTTGCTTTTCACTTTCTAAGCTATACTGAATTCACCTGCATTGTTTACAGCTACGTAAATGGTTATTGCCTGCTAGAGGGTGTATATTTACTGTAGCTGTATTTGGGTGGCAGGGTGACCTAACCTGACTCCGCCAGATGGATTTGCTCCGCATATCCATCTGGAAACCTTCCGTTGAAGTAATTTTGGGAAGGGGCGAAAATACTGGTTAGCTGATTGGCCTATGTTGGTGATAGACGGGCCAAATAAACCAATCAGATCAACGAAGCATATGACGCACTAACAGAGCGACGACGAAAACACAACAACAAGCCAGGCTACTCTTGCTGAAACCAGTCGGGAGAAGAGCAAAAACATCTTATCCTCTGAGAAAAGCCTCCAGAGCAGTGTTTTGCTCTTCTTTCAGTGAAGAAATACTCTGTAATTCCGATAAAACTTGCTCGATAGCCACGCTAACGCTAGTTTCATCGGCTTTAGACTGAACTGTCGCGCTTCTCGTTGCGTCACACCTCAACCCGCCTCAAAGCCAACGCTGATTGGACGTTCGTTTGGTGAATTGCTCCAAATTTTCTTTTTCAGACTGATCTGCGAGTGAAGCCTTGAAAGCTCGCAAGATCAGGATGGTCTCACGAGGCTAAGGGCGACCACCCAGACTACCTTTCCTAGAGGAATCTCTACTAAATCGATTCTTTCAGAATTCTTTTTGCTGCTATGCTTTGACTTTAAACCGGCTGTGTTCACTGACTTAAATATCACCTCCAAACTAACACTCTGTTTCAACTTTTTTCAATGCTTTCTGATTTTTTCTCTTGACAAAATTAAGTTTAATGTAATTATTTCAGATGTCTTAACTAAATAGTTTTACATAAATTTGAATGAAACGTCTGATTTTCGGGTGAAAATTAGCTTCAAGCCCATTTTCAATCAGTAAAGCTGGGTATACACTGTACGATTTTTTCAATCGTTGCACGCAGATACAACTCACACTGTACGACGAAACGCTGTGATTTCGTCGTACAGTGTGAGTTCACAGCTTCTATGTTTTCGTCTGAGAGGAAAAGGATGCTAGTTTGCTCGTGTGCACTGAACGATTTGCCCAACACCACCTTACGACGGCCGATTGAATTTCAAACATGTTTGATTTTTTCCCGACCTTATGATTCCCGATCATGCTGAAAGTTGGCCCGATCTAAAAATTCTTGCACGACTGCAGAATTGCCCTGAAAAGTGCAAAAAATTGTACAGTGTATCCATGGCTTCACATATATTGACTTATGTTAGTCGTCCAGGCAGCAAAGCTGAGCTCAGGTCAACTAAATTTAACATATATAGTGTGTCATTTAGATGTGCTCTGGCTTCACTGTGAACATTCCCTTCCCCAGTAACCTGCCTGCACTGGAAAAACGATCTAGAAATAAGTGGAAAATTTCTTAAATTAAGTGTATTTACCCTTAATTTATATAGGTAAATGAAATGAGTTGCCAATGGAATCAGTATTTTTACTCTTACAATAAGATAATTAGATAATATGCACATGAAATAAGACTATGCAATTGAGTTTTCTTATTTTAAGTGCAAATTGTCTTGTTCCATTGGCAAAATGTCTCTTTTACCTCCTCAATCAACAACAGATGCACTTATTTAAAAAAAAAAACTGGCTTATCTAGAGCTCGAATTTTCCAATGTGTTAATATTCCATCTATGCTTAGAAGTCATCTTTTTAATCCAGCCATCCCAGAGAAGCTAATGTCGTATTCTGCTGGAAAAGCAGATGCAGGTTTTTCGCTTCTGCTGATGTAGAGAGAGACTGTTACTGAAGCAAAATCTGAATTTAGTGTGTTTATTCCAACTGTAGAGAGCTGGGCATAAAAAGATGGAAGTGTGTAATAAGTGGTTGAACATCTGCAGCAATTATTATCCATTAATCATTGAAAACATCTTAGCTGCAGTTTAAACCCCACTTATGGAGGTGCATTTCAATGTTAATAAAATACTAGAATATCATTCCAGCATGATTTTGTTTCTTTTCCTGAAACGTACACATTTTTCAGATGTATTACAGACTGTTAAATGCCAGGCTTTAATTCCTGTTTAGCTTGAGATGTATCGGTTGCAGTTAATTAAAATCCAAAATTCTTACAGAAAAGTCGGCTCACTGCAGAATAAGTAAATGTACTCTGCAGTTTATGCACTTAGTACTTTGTCATGTCTCCTTTTAGAATAGAATAGAAAAAAATTAATTGTGTTTACATTACAGGACTGACTGCATTATTTTCTTTTGGCATGGAGATGATCATCATGTGCTTCTGCTAAGATTTTAAGCCAAGGTGAATTCAGCAGAGGCCTAAATCAAGAATTTTTAAACACTTTGCTTAACAATACCCTGAAGAATGGGATTATTAGCCCTATTTATGCAGCTTTTAATTCCCCATCTTTTTTCTGCAGCAATGCCCTGTTTATGCTGAAATCTACTGGGGAACTGGCAACATCAAAAGTCTTCCCTATCATCTCATCGGTCAAAACATGGCAATAATAAAAGTTTTTTTTATGCTAATAAAATAGTGAAATGCTCTAAGTATTGTTGTCATGGTTTTGGTTCTGTTTAAGTTTGTCTTTGAGTTTTATTTCCAGTTTGTGCTATTCTAGTTATTTTCAACTGTATTTGAGTTCTTAGGTATTTCTTGTTTGCCCTCTGTTGCCCTTGTGTGTCAGTCTCCTTTTCCCCTGGCTCCCTTCTAGATTCCTCTGTTCACACCTGCTCCCAATCTGCTGATTAGCCTGGTCTTTATTTCTCTCTCTCATATATTCTACAAGTAACCATCTTGAGCTTGAGGCCCCGTCCACACGAAGTCAAACCCTGGCCTAAATTCACACATTTTTCCCCAAACCAGCCTCTCATCCATACGAAGCCGGCGTTTCGGGGTCTGTAAACGATCATTAGCAATATCAACGACATAGTTCAGCACCTGAATTTGACTGAGCCACGAAAATGGACCCGCAGGGCAACCATGTATAAATATTACTGCGCATGCCCAACATTTCGTTGCCTGTTTTCGCCTATTTTTGCTTTGGAACCACAGCGCCACTTACAGGCCAGGCATACATTTTGCAGCGTTTTCATGCATTCATGTGGACGATCACATTTATTTTACGTCTCCGTCTTTAAGACAAACGTTCTGGAAAATATTAGCGTTTCGTTTTCGTTTTGACTTCGTGTGGACGGGGCCTTAGTGTCATGTAAAAACTCCACCCAACTTGAAATTTATCATTTTATCATATACTTATTGAATATTTTCATTTCATGGGAGACAGAATCACCTACATCAGTCAAACTATGTTAATGAAATATCTAAACTTGTTTATTCATAAATAAAGATATGATTTTCACCCTCTGAGTTTAAAGTTTAATAAGTGAAAAAAAAATTTAATTTTCAGCTGAGACCCAAATATACTGAAATAAATCTGAAAATTATTATTGTAATTTGCATAAGAAAAGAAAATACTACTATGCTGGACAGAAAGTTGTATTTATATTAGAATTAAGGTTTGTAAAATACAAGACAAACTGGATGAGGAGGAATTTAAGGTTTTTAACTTACTTCATTAGGAAAAATCAATGAAACACTGCCTGGGAGGAAATTATACGTATAACCGATGTCATACCACAGTTTCTTAGGTAGCAATAATTGAACATGATTAA
Organism: Cyprinodon tularosa; assembly: GCF_016077235.1. Taxonomy (NCBI): domain Eukaryota; kingdom Metazoa; phylum Chordata; class Actinopteri; order Cyprinodontiformes; family Cyprinodontidae; genus Cyprinodon; species Cyprinodon tularosa. The sequence continues at coordinate 814,195 of NW_024039126.1, read as the reverse complement.
CTGTTAGCCTCTGAACTTCTGATCAAACTCATTTCATGCTTAAGGCATTTTTTAATATGCTTTAATTTTCTCAAGTCGTCTCCATTTTGTTGCTGGTTGATTCTAAAATTCTAATTCTTTGCACGCATGGGGAATTTTGTTCTAAAGCTCTCCACAGGATAATTCCCTGCGATGAGCCTCATTAATTACTCACAACCTCAGAGGACCAAGGAGAAAAGAGCATTTTTAAAACATATTCTAAATATATCACTGTTTCTCTAAGTTGCTCCCACAATCTGTGCTCTGCTCCATTTAAAAATCTCAAGTCTTCCACACAGACAACTCGAGAGCCGTTCAGGCAGTGTGTTATTCATCAGGAATCTCCAGACCAGCCAATCTGTGTGCCATCCATCCAAGAGAAATAACTTGGCCAGAAATGGGAGCCATAAAGTTTTTTACTTTTACTCATTCCCATTCCAGTGGTTTGTATGCCTCCAAGAAACTCTCTATATTCTGAGCAACAACCACTAACCCTTTATGTTATACCGAAGAGCACAATCATGCAGCAGCATTTGATGGTTTATAAGAGGAGAAAAGAGAATTTACCATTTGCCAAATTACCCAGAGGACTCAGACAACAGAAAATAATGAGCATTTCCCACAAGGAAATGCAACCTCTGCTCTCAATAGCTTGTAGATCTCATAGGGAAGTTTTCTATGGCTTCCTGCTGTATGATTAAATACCTCGGGTAATGAGAACTTGAGGTGGGGAGGGAGTGGATGTGGCTGCCATCACAGTGAGAAAGCCAGTTATAATCCCATACCTCTGGTGGGAGCAGTCATTTTGATTTTTGTCCAAGGTTTGGCAGACGGTCAGACCCTACAGCAGTCTCTTCCATTTCACACACCACAAACGTTCAAGACGCTCTGCTGATTGCCAAATGTTCACCTCCTGAGTTTTCATATTCTATCATCTTTGACTGGACCAAATCTCCTAAATGGGTCTCCAGATATAAGTATATTTTAACATCCAGAAAGCAAGGAGCAGTGAATACTGGAGTAATGAACACCATTCGAATGATCTTTCTTGGAGAGGGCAAACTACAGAAGCGTCAAACTTTTTCTCACAAAATAGTTTTCTGGTTCTAATGGGATAAATTTATCATAATAAGCTCCACCATAATTTCACATCATGTGGTAGTTCTATGTTTCCTCACAGGATCTAATTGAAAGTGTAAAGTTTCGAATCATTCTTGTTACTTGGAGGCGCTCAGATGTTTCTAAGCCGTGAAACTGCTCTAAATTGAGGCCAAGATTTATAAACAGTTAATATCTAAAGTTAGCTTTATTCTTCACAGTATAGTTGTTAAAGCTACAGTATGTAATAATTACAGGTATTCACTGATATAAATGGTAGATATATATATCTATACACTGCAAAAAATCGAAATCTAAATAAGTAATTTCTTTCTTAAAATAAGTGCATTTTTTCTTGAATTTAGGTGGTAAATGAGACACTTTGCCAGCAGAACAAGACAATTTACATTTAAAATAAGAAAAAAACAATTACATTGTCTTATTTCAAGTGGATATTATTTAAATATCTTATTTTAATACCAAAACTACTCATTCTATTGGCAAATAATCTTATTTACCTGCTCAAATTGAGGGAAATACACTTAATTTAATAAATGTTTACTTATTTCTAGATCATTTTTGCAGTGTATTCCAGTGGCGGCTGGTGAAAAATATTTTTGACGGGGCTGATATAGCCTAGTGGATGTCTCCAACTAATCCAGAATAAGAATTCAAATAAACAATTGGACAATAGATACAATTTAACAGTAATGATTTAATTTACTATATAATAACAGTAACAGTGATGATTTTGGTCACAATAACCCTGACAGGAAATTTTCATATCCTATAACAGGGATGTTCTTCTGGCAAACGGGTAGATAAATAAGGATCTCACCGAATTTGGTGGAAGCTGCACCTCGTTCGTTACGTTCGCCATCGTCCCTCTAATCGTCTGCACCTGCGCTTTGGGTGCACAAGCCTGTTAAAGGGCAGTATTTTCAGCGCCCCAAGACCGTAAAATTCTGAGACGCTGATTGGCCATTAAATTATTAAATTGACCTAGCAATAGTACATGATTGGCAGATTCTCTGCACATGTGGGGCAGTCTGATCAGAGCCCCAAGACAGAGACGGTAGGAGTCTGTCTGTGGAAATCCACAAATGAATGACAGTAGATAGGGAAATGTAGTTTATATAATTTGTTTTGCTTATAGGTACACACTCTAGAGAGTAAAACTGACATTTATGAGTTAATTTCTAAAAATATATTTTACGTTTCTCTCTTCTTATCAGGGAGGGCGGTGCCCCAGCGCCCCCTATGGGCCGGCCGCCACTGCTATATTCTATATGTATGTTATTTATTACCAACTATGTACTAAAAGTCCCAATTTTATGTTTGCCTTGCCTTAGAAAATGCTATTTATAATTGCATAGGAGTTGGTTTGTATTTGTGGAGTCACACAGCTTTTGTGATTATAGAGATCGTCAGAGATGGCAAAAGTACTCACTTTCCGTACTTGAGTAAAAGTACAGATACTTGTGTTAAAAAATACTCTGGTAAAAGTGGAAGTTCTGATTAAACTTCTTTACTCAAGTAAAGTGCAGGCTTGTAAATTTAAAGTAAAAGTAGAAACCACTTTTTTCATGCCGTTGCCTACATTTTAAATGGATGTCTGCCAATAGGACTAGATCTCCGTTGTGTTCATTTTCAATCATCTCGTCGTCCATGCTACTATGCTAACGCCACCGCCACCAAGCTGCAATGATTTGCCGCGAATGAATACCGCCGAATCTGTCCATTCATCTTGTAGTGGTGCGTCAAATGCAACGTAGATTCCCATCCAATTAGACTGAATTTGGTATTGATGACGTGAAAAATAATAACGGTAACTCCATTGAAATGATTCAAAACTAAAGTAACGAGCCAATTTTTTTAAATGTAAGGAGTAGAAAGTACAGATATATGTGTAAAAATGTAAGGAGTAGAAGTAAAAAGTCACCATAAAAATAAGTAGTAAAGTAAAGTAAAAATATCAGAAAAATCTACTTGAATACAGTAACGAAGTATTTGTACTTTGTTACTTCCCATCTCTGGAGATCGCGTTTAAATTTGAATGAGACACCGGCTAAGTTAAGCCGATACGCAATCCTGCACAGGTTAATAGAATATTATTTGGAAATGTATCTATGTAGGCTTACACCGGTAACCAGCTGGTTATTATGAAGACGAACAATTAAAATTGCCGTTATTTTGCAGTTTTGTTTTTTTTCTAAGCAGACTTGGATCTTTCTCCTACCCTCAGTCCATGTTTGTTTTGGTCCGAGTGCCCAATAGAGGGGGACGAAACAGGATTTCTGAGCTCAGACCATAACCAGGGCAAGACGGCCAGGTATGCCATGCTCTGTGGCTAAAGAACCACAGCGGCAGAGGCAGCAACTTGCAACTGCTAGCTCAGGAAGAGAGTTGAGAAGCACATCGGCAGAGAGACCTGCCAGGAAATGAAAGACACTGATGGCCTGGAAGGGGCTACATCTGGCCTGGGTTAGCTAGGGCCCGCCAGAGAAACCGAGCAGGAAGAGAGGATAGCAGGCCAAGGCTAGGCTCTGGAGGCTAACTGCTTAAGATGGACAGAGGGCCTCTGACGGTCAAAGGAGTGAGTTACAGAGCAAGATGAGAGAAGCAGCAGCCGGTCCATGTCTGCTGGTCCACTACTGTCGAATATTGTTGAGGTCTCGTTCAAAAAGTAAGCAATAGCTTCCCTGAGTTTAGCCCGCCCATAAGCTGTGATTGGCTGTCACAGCTGTAACTCTTGAGAAGCTCACTTTAAAAACATCTGATGTGCCACTGAATTGGGTCAGTGATTGTATGGTCACAGTGCTGCTGAAGTCCTTTGCTCTACCGTAATTAAAGGTATACTATGCAACCGGTGTTGATTTTCCAGCGAGGCTCCCTCCAGAGGGCGAAAGTAAAAGTGCACTGTCGTAAATATGCACAGCTGTTCTCCTGGTTTCTCCGTCAAGCCAGGCGCGGGTGTTTTGAGCTTAGCAGACAGGCGAATGCAACGAATCACCATGTCTACTGCGGTAAGTGACTATTTTGTTCCAATTTTCGAGTTTGAAAATTCACGCTGGTTCCGCCATGATAACTGCACAAATATCGCCACTGCGCTAGCAACGAGCATGCCTTCCACTGGGGGCGTGTAGCAGTTCTCGCCGTAAAGCAAGACCGACTCTTGCGATGCACAAGACTTTTGAGCCTGTGGGTGCGGGCCGAGGGCTCCTGCAATTGCACGTACGGTATTTCCCTTACAGACCACCAGGGCGGCCGAGAAAACCTTTGCTTGACCTGAAATGACTCATTTAATTATCCAAAACGTTATGGAACACATTAATTAACTGAAAAATGTTGCATAGTATGCCTTTAAAACTGTGGGGTCATAAGCCTTTATCTCAGCTTTCTGGTATGTTTCGGTTTGATTTTTGAGATATCAAAATAGTAAATGGTACAGGAGGTATGGTCTTGTGGAAAAAAGGGGGTCTTTAAAAGACAGCAGTTGGTGACGGAGTCTCCTGCTGTAAAATAGACTTTTTTTTGTTCTCATTGGGTCATATGATCTAGAAGGGTTGTATTATCAGGTGTATCACTTTACACAAATCTTTGAATTGGTGCCATTTGCATGTGTTTGTTTATTAGACTTGCAGTTAGGATGTGCTAAAATCACCTTAATTGGCTCCATAAAGCAGCAGATCCTCTTCAAAATTTCAAAGCTATATAAAGCCAGTATATTTGTTTTAACAAAAGTGCTGATAAAAAAAAACATATTATTGTTATATTTTATTAATGTCATCAAAACAGGAAAAAATACAATCTACAAATTAAAATTTTATATGTCCAAGCTCGTAATAATTGTAAAACTCTGTGTTTTTAATCTCACCCCAAACTGTCCACTTGTCCATGTCATGCATCCATACATTTTGTCAGGAGAAGGATAGCAGAGATGCAAAATGAAGTAGAGCAAACAAACATAGAAGATCTACTAGAAAACACACTGAACTTATATGTTAGTTAAATGTGAAAAATACTTGCCCCCCCCCATCCCTGAAATCACAATTGCATCCATGGTGAACACAGATGATTTCCTTAATCTTCAGAAGGTACCTGTGGAACAGTCAGCATGATTAAGCTCTACTTTGTTGCTCTATCACATAAAATACAGCCAGATTGATGATGCTAGTACTCTGTTTTAGTTCCACCTATTGTCAATGTGTAAATTCTCACTGATGCATGTCATGGCAACCACAAAGCCAGCTTAAATCAGAACCAATTCAATTTCAATTCAGTTTATTTATATAGCGCCAAATTCACAACACATGTCATCTCAAGGCACTTTACAGTTCAACCAGATCATACAGTCAAATTGATACAAAGTTTTCTATCTAAGGAAAACCAGTTGATTGCATTGACTCATTGACTCAAATACAATCCCCCACACTAAGCATGCTTGTAGCGACAGTGGAGAGGAAAAACTCCCTTTTAACAGGAAGAAACCTCCAGCAGAACCAGGCTCAGTGTGAGCGGCCATCTGCCGAGGCCGACTGGGGTTCAAGGAGATAGAAGCAGAGATACAAAAAGCAGCTGTAAAAGGCGGCCCCGTCCAGGAAACACACAGCCAGGCAGACGAGCTCCAAGGCAGCTCCCATGCCAGAGGACGAAGAGAGCACATCCACTCAGTCACAGTCAGAGAAACAGGACCACACTGGAAAACAGGCTGATCTCCAACATCTATAAACAAGGGTGTTGATAGAAGCAGCACAGCTGATGTTTCTTTCCAGGATGACGTCACAGCCAAACAGGAACAGACGAGGCAAAGCTACTCTGAGGAAAAGCAGAGAGAGCAGAAGGTTAGAGATTGACAGTCAACCACAGAGCTTTCACTCAGCTTTTCTGAGTACTCTTGGACACCTATCCAGGAATTTTCGTCAGTTGTGTCAGACTGTGCTAAAGCAATATGTAGTTGGTTTTTTTAGACAACACAGAGATCCATCCTTGTAAGCAGATTCCCAGTCAGATGCAAATCAAAGACCCAACTATTGTTAACCTGTCAAGTCAACAAAACACTTCAACAAACCAGAAAACAATTTCCTGTTAAAGAGAATGAAACATATTCAGAAAAAACAGGCTAAAGTCTGTTTTTAGCCTGTTTTGTAGTTCTACACTAGGGTGATGACTTTTTTACAACCTCATATCCCTGTATTGTAATTTAATGAATGTTTATTAAAGTTTACATAAAATCTTACTTTAAGGGTGATTTGATAAAAAAGAAAAAGAAAAACTCATGCACAAAATGCTGTAAACATTTTTAATGATCATCTTTATAGGCCAGTTTTTAAAGTAACTGGAAGCATTGTCAAAATTGAACAGAAGCTTAAGAGTCACATCTATAACATTAAATAGGGTTGTAAAACACACAAGGAAATCAATTGGCAATGCTAATGTCATTGGACAGGATTCATCTCAGTGGGAGGTTGTCCTTGTTTCGGCAGGACTTGTGCAAAACTTTGATTGCAAGTTTGCACTGGTTGCTCCGGGCAATGTTGACTGGAGATTCATCTGTTTTCTTCTGGGTTTTCAAGCATTCGATACCTTTTGGATGTTCATTCAGAACTGCAGATAGTTCATCAAAGTCTTCAGCGCGGAACAATTGGCTGCTGAACCAATCAAAAGTGTTTGATGTATTGTTAGTGCATTCGTTACTGTTTTAATACTTACCTTAGGCTTAACGAATTTAGTCCCATTGACAGAAATAGTGATAGTTTGTGCGTGACTCTTTTCAGTATTTCAATGGAACATCATTTTAGGAATTAATAGGCGAAAGTTAAATCATTCGTGCTACAGGAAATAAATTTAGGATGTTTCTGGCCCTACTGAGACAACGGGAGTGGTAGATGGCAGTCAAAGAGGGCAGAGGGCAGCCGATGATTTTTTGTGCAGTGTTTGTCACCCTCTGCAGTCGCCTCCTGTCGGCCTCGGTGCAGCTGGAGTGCCACACTGTTACAGCGTAGGTCAACAGGCTCTCAATGGTGGAGTGGTAGAAGGTCAGAACCTCAGGAAGTTTAGCCGCTGCTGGGCCTTCTTGACCAGAGCTGTGGTGTTGGCCGACCAGGAGAGGTCTGCAGAGATGTGGATGCCAAGGAATTTGAAGGACTCCACTTAGTCCACACATCCACTGTTGATGTACAGGGGGGCAAGGGCAGCTTTCTTCCGTCTGAAGTCCAGGATGAGTTCCTTAGTCTTGTTGATGTTTAGTGCCAGGCTGTTTGATGCACACCGCTCACCAAGTTTCAGGACCTCATCCCTGTAGGCCACCTCGTTTCCCCCTGTAATCAGCCCCACCACCGTTGTGTCATCAGCAAACTTGATGATGATGTTCTCTGGGTGGGTGGGACTGCAGTCGGATGTGTAGAGGGTGTAGAGTAGTGGGCTACTGTGGAGAGCCAGTGCTGAGAGTGCGAAAAGAAGAGAGGTGAGGACCCAGTTTCACCCGCTGGGGTCGGTTGATCAAAAGTAAAATGGGAATACTCTGTAACTACATTTCTGCTTCACAAAAACATTTTAAAAATATCACCTGTGTTAAGCTCTGGGTGACCTTGTTAAATTATGTTTTTTTTATACATACAGATAAAGTACTAACAGTAGGTGATGCGGTGGCCTTGACAAAGTTCATAAGTCTGTCTTTGGAGGGAACTGGTTTTACCCTGTGATGGATTTTCACACTGCAATAGCAATTTCATCTCTGGTCTTTTGCCTTTACTTTTCCTCCCCTCTGGGTGTGCGGCTTAAGGTAATATTGGTTTTCCATGCATTGTTTACACAATGTAGAGAGACAAATCTAATAACAAATATATCACAAACAAAAGCCGTAAAGCCCTCATGCCTAATCTCTTCCATCTGTAAGCTCTACCTGTTGCTGCTCTGGATGGCTGAATCTGCTGCATCTAAAATGCAGCTTGCCTCCCTGATCCACCCTTACTGTGTCTTTTTGCAGGATGTGTGTGTTTACAAATGATTTCTTAGCAGGGTAAAATTACTCACATGCTGTGTTTCTTATTACCTCTGCAGACTATCCTAATGAAACTGCAATCAACGTATTTCTTTGATCACACAGACAAAATAAATCTTTTGTTCCCTCTGAAAATGATACACTATTTTCTATCCTTTACTCTTATTTCAGTCACTAATTGTTTCTACAAATGATGCTTGGGACCCGGACCCTTAGAGCAACTGCATTACCATTAACCCAGGTTTAGCTTCATTTCAGATTTATTAGATTACTTCTAAGCTGCACTTTTCCAAAACTCTTCTATGTCAGTTGAGAGGGTTGAATAGTATTAACCTACAGAGACATGAATGTGTTCTTATCTTTATAAGGAACTGTGTGACTTTTTAAACTTAATGGGAGGCTGTTTTGTTTTTCTACAGTTGTAAGGGCACTAAAGGGCTGTGTATACTCCCACAGCAGTGTGTCACAGTTAGCTTGTTGCAGGTGCGACGCAGATATTATTGGAAAACTGGGTCGGCCTCTCTGGTACAGCTCTCAACTGGTTTAAATCCTACTTAAAGGACAGGGACTTTTTTGTATCAGTAGGCAACTTTACATCAGATATGACAAAAATCACATGTTGGGTTCCCGAAGGGTCCATCCTGGGTCCCCTCCTATTCAATATCTACATGCTCCCTCTGGCTCAGTTAATAGAAAACAACATCAGCTACCATAACTATGCAGACGACAAACAGCTTTACATCACCATGTCACCAGGTGATTATGAACCAATTCAAGCACTGAAGAAATGCGTAGAAATCAATGCCTGGATGTGCCATCATTTTCTTCAACTGAATAAAATCAAAACTGAAGTAATAATCTTTGGACTAATAGAGGAGAGATCTAAAGTTTAATATTATTTAATGCATTTAACAGATGAAAAATGTTTAAAAAAAACTATACATTTTTTATGACACTTTTTTCCTATCAGTCTTTACTGTTTTCTTGTTCTGATCATATTTGGAACCAGGTGATTGTTAGGAAATGTGACCAAATGGGAACTTTAACTCTAGGAATTGTCTTTATTGTTAAATGTCTGTAAATAATATTAAACTGTACAAAAAATAAATCTTATGCAGGATGAAGAAGTTAGTACAAACCATGCAACCTAACTAATGCACTGGAAAAAATCTACATCTAGATAAGTCATTTTTTTCTTAAAATAAGTGCATTTGTTCTTGAATTGAGGAGGTAAAAGAGACATTTTGCCAATGGAACTAGACAATTTGCATTTAAAATAAGAAAACACAATTGCATTGCTTTATTTCAAGTGCATTTTATCTAAATATCTTATTTTAAGAGTAAAAATTCTCATTTCATTGGCAAACTATCTAATTTACCTTCTCAAATTAAGGGTAAATACACTTAATTTAAGACATTTTTTACTTATTTCTAGATCGTTTTTCTAGTGTGAAACTAATGAGGATGTTGGGCTGGCTGTGAGAGAAACAGAATGACCATAGCTCCATGTAATGACCCCAAAGTGTTGGTGTGGGTCTGAGCTGATTGACTGTATCTTTCTACCCTTATTTTCCCCGTCTTAGTCCTTAGGGGACAGAAAGAGCCTTTCAAAAAACACTGATGCCTGAACATAACAGCTGGAGAAAGGGATCATTTCATGAAGCATATGGTGTGTCCTTGCCAGTGTGTGATATTAATACACAACCAAGTCTGCGAATGCAACAAAGCTGAAGTGAATCAGGAACAAGAACTCAGCAAAAGGTGTTAAATCAACTGATTAGGCTGCTCCTTTCCAGAAACACCCTGACACGTTATCAATGGACCAATTGATTTTTCACACTGTGTACCTGATTTGTGCTCTTCATTTACGTACTGCTATCATGTCAACCTGACTTTTCACAGCAAGAGTTGTGCTTCGCTTGAGAGAAATTAGCCTGTATAATTTGATTTACTGACTTTAGACAGAACCAACAATACATTTAGCTAATTTTGAATAGATTTATGAAAGATTCTACAATATAGCCTGAAAATATTTGGTTCATTGCATGACTGAGGGGCATTTTAATTATTGAGTCCTGATTTGTTTAAGCAGTTTACCCTGAAAGGGATGAGAAGAATTATAAAAAAAAATTTTAGAGAGGAGAATTTACATTTTGTTCTTCATACACTGCAAAAAATATAAATCTCAATAAGTTATTTTTTCTTAAAATAAGTGTGTTTTTCCTTGATTTGAGGAGGTAAGTAAGACACTTTGCCAATGGAACAAGACAATTTCCTTTTAAAATAAGAAAAAACTATTTTATCGTCTTATTTCAAGTAAATATTATCTAACTGTCTTATTTTAAGAGTGAAAATACTCATTCCATTGGCAAATCATCTTATTTACCTGCTCAAATTAAGGCTAAATATACTTAATTTAAGCCATTTTTTACTTATTTCTGGATTGTTTTTGCAGTGTATATGCAATTTATTTTTATATAATTGCAACCGTTTTAACTTATCCTAATATTTAAACTCCTTAATTGAACCTTTAGGTGTTTCTTTTTTAGATTAGATTAAAGACAGACTTAACACAGTCACCGCGGTCCTCTTAACTTTAAAAATCTTTGTTTGAATTACACATTAAATCGGTAAATGGGCCATATAGTAATGCTTAAAAGTATAATGTTCTCTCCTCTAATGATCTTAAAAGGTACTTTTTTTGAACAACACCAACAGAAAAGAGATCTTATACCTTAATATTCTGAGCTTTGTGAGCGTTCTATTGAAAGCCGCTGCTGCCGCAGTGCATGCTGGGGCAGCTGTCAATCTTAAGAATGGACAAGTCTGCCCTGATGCATGCTGGGTAAAGAGGGAGGGGACTTTTTCCTTTTTCAGTCTGCTGTTCTTGTGAATTGGAACTGTACTAGGGCTGAGGATGATGACGTTAAATTAATACAAGACCACATGAGAACGCACAAGTACACATATTGAGAATTGAGTATCCATTCTTTGCCTGCTTTCTGTGTCAACTGTTTCGGTTGCTAGGCGACAGAGCATATGGGCGGTGAATGCCGGTGAAGGCTGGACCTGTTTGAATCCATAGCCAAAATGCTTCCAGCCTCCTTATTTTCACAGACCTCCAAGGTTCCAGTCCAGATAGATCGAGTACTTAGAAGATGCAGCCTCTGAGATCATCCACACCCTCTGACTAGGAAAGTTCTGAGACACTATTCATTTCACAGAAATAGTAAAAAGCTGAGTCCATAGCTATGTCTAGGACATAAACAAAACTAAAAACTAGGGATGCACGATATTGGGATTTTGGCCGATATCCGATATGCCGATATTTTAAAACTCATGTAGCCGATAACCGATATCGATACCGATGTTAAAGCTGGACAAAAATAAGTAGTCATTGAAAATAGCAGTTTTGTTATCCATTTCTGACACTTTGAAAAATAATATACTCAAATATATTTTCATATGCTGATATCAAATTGATTTTTAAAAACGCGGTATCGATCTATTTTACTTTCAGAATCTCGTGAAATTTCATCGTTCTGTTACAAACTCTCGTGATATTTTGCAAATTCTTGTGAGATTTTGTTAGTAAAATAGATCGATACCGCGTCAATATATCAACATATAAAAATATGGCAACATTTTGTGAATTTTCGGGGGATTTCGTAGCATAACGATGACATATAGCAATATTTCATTAGTAAAAGAGATTGATATGGTGTTTTTAAATGGTAATATATCAGCATATGAAGATATTGGGATATTTTAATGTATCAATATTTTTTCCCTCGTCTTTAGAAGTTTTTAAGTCTGTAAAAAAGAAGTTTTTGAGGAAGAAGAAGAAGTAGTATTTTTTTATATTTTTTTTTAGATTTTAGAAACTCAGAAGCTGATCAAATATCGGGTTAAATATCGGTGGGGTGGCCGATGTCCGATATTCAGTTTTAAGGCCGATACCGATAGGGGGCCGATTATATCGTGCATCCCTACTAAAAACTGAAAAATTAGCCCAACTCTATCATCTATGAGGTGGTGCCTTCAGGAGTGTGTTGAAGCAGTACAACGATCTATGGCTATTATGAAGGGAAAAAGCACAAAGAACAAAGTTGGAATTTGAATTTTAAAAGTATTGCAAAATTGGAGAATAGAGGTGAAATGAAGCAGAATGATGAAAGTGACCTGCAGAGGTGTTACTTTACGTAAATATTAATTAATTTGAGGGCCTTTTAATTTTTTGCACTACATTTGAAAAAAAAATGTGTTACAGTGGCTGTTAAATGTCTAACCCACATACAGAGATTCACAGGGGATAAGAATAAGTTAAAAGTTTATTTAACAGTGATAATAAATAAATAAATGTGCAAATTATGAGGCCTGGGGGAAATATGAGGCACAGATTTCTGAGGAAGAGAAAGCGATGGGTAGTAGAAGTCATGGTCAGTCAGGACCATGAAGAGAGCTGGCAGTTTGTTCTGGGCTAAGGGGGTTTAGTGTGGGGTCCCAAGGGTGTGGTGAATGCAAGCTCCCAGTGATGAGTGTGATGAAGAGAGGAAAGGCAGAAAAAAGGGTGGAAGGATTAGGAGCCGTATGGTTCCCAGAAATGATGTCTTGGTTCGGGAGATAAATGTTTCAGCAGCTCCTGCTGGAATAAAAAAAACAAAACAAAAACATCCATAGGGAACACAGGAAACAAAACAGGAAGTTAATTCAATGAAGAAAAGACTCAGGACTTTCAGATGGCTCAGGGTAACCACCTTGGTCAAACTCCTGGCAGAGTCAGCCAGCTCCTAATGTCCTAATGAGCTTTGGGTGGCCCCTGAAGGCATCTGTGCAGCAGAGATTCCTGGTGGCAGAAAAACTCGATTCAAACCACCCTACACAAACTCGCAATCTGTTCTTTGACGCTTAACTTTCTCGAAACTGGCTCGTAACTTCTGTATTTATTGATTAAGTCATGACATAACAGCTGCGACAAAAAAAACTGTTTTGAATCTCTCTGTTATGAGTTTGTAGAAAAACCCTGATCATGACAAGGATAAAGACGGGGGACTGGAAAACATTGTAGGTGATGGATCAGAATCTGAAAAAAAAAAAATTTCTCCATTTTTGCTTTGTTAGATTATGCCATTAAACACCTTGATTATGTTTCAAGTTCTATTTCAATTTTATTGTGATTTGCAGACCAGATCTTATGTTTACGCAGGTTTTCTATTCAGTTGGGTCTATATTATCCTGGATCTTAGCATAAAACTAGACAAATCTGTACAGTACTTTTTATTCTCTTTACCAACAGAGAGCAAAAAACAAAAATTTATACATTTTCTCCGCATAGAGCAATTTATTTCTCTTGTTGCAAAAAAAAAAGTATTATTCCTGAAGGCTTCGATTTTGTCTGAAACAAACTTCCAGACCTGACGATGCAGGAGACCGGATTGTGCAGGTCTCCAATGAAGGGTTCTGAGAGTTCAGGTCTGTGCCAAACTTTATTTAAAAAAAAAAAAAAAAAAAGTACATGCAGAATGAGTAATTTTTATTTTTACTTACTCACTAGCACAAGAGTTAGTCTATTCTTAAGAACTTTTGTTCTTTTTACCACTCTGTTCATATGTCTTCCAGCATTCTAAAGCCCTGGTCACACTTCTGTGCGAATTTTTAATAATTTTTTTCCCCATGTCACACTGACTTAAGTGCATATAGAGATAATCCTACAACGCAGGGTGAGCAGATCCAGATCTGTTCAGAATTTATTAATTTATTATTTATTTTTTTTTACTTCTGTCTCTTTTTCCCACAACAAAGTCTGACATTTGACTGGGAAAGATCATAAAAAGGAAAAAAATGTCGCTAAAATATGGGTTAGCTACAAAGCAACGGCCCACTTCATGACCAGACGTCTGCACAGCATCTCAAACCAGAACAGACAGAGGACTTTAACAGGCTAAAATTAAAAATATAAAGGGAATTAGGTTAAAAGAAAGGTACATTTAGGGCTTTAGGATGGTTAATGTGCAGTTGACCTTTTATTTAGTGTTTGCTCCCTAAGCAGATGTGTTTTATTCTGTAACCACGCCTCTCTTTTTGTCAGCCCCATTAAATTGTTACCAATTGCTGAGTAGTCTTACTAAAATAGACCTGGGGTCCATCTCAATCAGAGCTACGCAGTCCCTTGCAGAAAACCGTGCCAGGTGTGTCAGATGAAACACGGTAAGGCAAAAATATACGAAGGCTTGAAATGGAATAAAAATTTGTTCGCCTCATCAGGGTAATGTAGTAAAACATTTTCATAAAGAATTTGAGTTGGTGGGTCATATGATTTGGAAGCTATTGAAGAAAGATTAATTTTTTTAATTATAGAAAATATTTAAAAATGAACAAAGGCTAAAAATTGAATAGAAATGAGTGTGTCTCATCAAGCTAATGTAGTAAAACATACCCCTATTGAAGAAAAGTCCCAACTTTTGTAGTTAGAAATATCTTAAAAATTTAAAATAGCTTAAAATTGCATAAAAGCAAGTGTGACTTACATCTGTTTTCTATTGGCATGATTTTATATAAATATCGTCTTGCCTGGTCATAAGATAAGGAATTGTTTGATTTTTGTTTCTCAAGAGTGCTTGGTTCAAAGATTTGTTGACGGTCCCTAACTGCACCACCGCTTGTGGGAGAGGAGGGAGCAGCTGTGAGATGCTGGCCGACATCGGAGGCCCTCATTCGGATAAACTGTTTGCGAGATCCCGCTGACTCCATAGAGCTAGAATATCCAACTTCAAACCCACTTCACAGCGGTGCTGACGGCTCGGTTCTGCTGCACTGTAGTCGACCAAAATCCCAGACGATTTTCAAATTCCCCCTGGACATTTTTTTTGGTATGAAAAGTAGGAGATGTCCGGGAAAAAGATGGCGTCTGGTCACCCTAGGAGATGGGCACCAGCACCCCTTGCTACCCCGCTTGACAAAAAATGGATGGAAATGGTGAACACAAATATGTCAGATTAATATGTTTTACCCCAGCCTAATGGTGTTACCTTAATTCCTACAAAATATTCAAATCTTTCTAAAAGAATATTATGATCAACTCTATGAAATGCAGCACCAGAGATCTAACAGGACAAGTACAGATATAAGTCCATTATTTGAGGCCATTAGAATATCATTAGTGACATTCACCAGAGCTGTTTCAGTGCTATGATGAACTCTAAAACCAGGTCATTATGGTGTAACTGTTCACACACTTTTTTGGCAACTATATATCTCTTAGATCAAAGAGAAAGATTCGACATAGGTCCATAACTGACCAAGTCATCTGGGTCAAGAGATGGTTTCTTAAGTAAATGTTTAATTACAGCAACCTTAAAAACCTGAGGCACATATCCCTGTAATAGGAATAGGGTAATCATATCTAAAATGGAGATGTAGCTCAGAGGGGATTCTTCCCTAGATAACCTCGCTGAAACTGGATCTAACATTCCAGTTTCAAGGCTTAGATGAAGATAATAGTTTAGCTAACTGTGAGTGGGTAACAGTAGAGAAGCTGCAGAGAGGTATGTTAAACTACGACTCTGCTTCCTGTTCTGAACCTAGGTTGTCAGGGTTTTGTAGCCTCGTGAGACCATCCTGATCTCGCAAGCTTTCAAGATTTCACTCGCGAATCAGTCTGGAGAATCTCTGTTGAAGAAAATTTGGAGCCGTTCACCAAACGAACGTCCAATCAGCGTTGGCTTTGAGGCGGGTTGAGGTGTGACGCAACGAGAAGCGCAACAGTTCAGTCTAAAGAACATGGCGGCTTCAGCCGATGAAACTAGTGTTAGCGTGGCTATCGAGCAAGTTTTATGGGAATTACAGAGTATTTCTTCACTAAAAGAAGAGCAAAACACTGCTCTGGAGGCTTTTCTCAGAGGAAAAGATGTTTTTGCTCTTCTCCCGACTGGTTTCGGCAAGAGTAGCCTGGCTTGTGGTTGTGTTTTCGTCGTCGGTCTGTCAGTACGTCATATGCTTCGTTGATCTGATTGGTTTATTTGGCCCGTCTATCACCAACATAGGCCAATCAGCTAACCAGTATTTTCGCCCCTTCCCAAAATTACTGCAACGGAAGGTTTCCAGAGGGATACGCGGAGTAAATCCATCTGGCGGAGTCAGGTTAAGGGTTTTGCACTGGAAAAACAATCTAGAAATAAGTAAAAATGTCTTAAATTAAGTGTATTTAACCTTAATTTGAGTAGGTAATTGAGATAGTTTGCCAATGGAATGAGTATTTTTACTCTTAAAATAAAATAATTAGATAATATGTACTTGAAAAAAGACAATGCAATTGTGTTTTCTTATTTTAAGTGTAAATCGTCTTGTTCCATTGGGAAAATGTCTCTTTTACTTCCTCAATCCAAGAACAAATGCATTTATATTAAGAAAAAATGACTTATCTAGATTTGGATTTTTCCAGTGTGGAGGGCTTTCACATACCTTCTGATGCATAACCAAGTAGAAACTCATCAAATCACACTACTTTGATTATTCAAGGGATTTTGTTTTTAAAGTCGGTGAAGTTATCTCAAAGCTCCTTTGAGGGCATTGTAAGGTATTGAACTGTTTCATATTGGCAACAAAAGACCTTGTTAAAATGACACAGAACAAGGTTGTGTCGGACAGACCACTGAGTGGCCAAGGGGAAGGAGGAAGCAGCAGCATACTAATTTGCTCTTATACAGTACATGTATATCGTAAGTATTTGAGAGGAGTAAAGGGAATGTCAGGTAAAGTCCTTGGATGTTTCCTATGAAGAACAAATAAATAAATATAGCTCTGTGTTGCTTAATCTAAGCACATGGAAATTTGTTTTCTTTATAAGTAAAGACCAAACATTAAGATGATGATAACAACATTCTGCTTTTTTTCTATAGGTTCACTGAATTTCTGGAACCCTTTGAGAGAGTTATTCAACCGGAGGAGCTTTGGCTCTACAAGAATCCTCTGGTGGAGTCCGACCATATTCCTAAAAGGGTTATGTTTGTAAGTTTCCCATAATTAAAT
This sequence comes from Cyprinodon tularosa, assembly GCF_016077235.1. Classification (NCBI taxonomy): domain Eukaryota; kingdom Metazoa; phylum Chordata; class Actinopteri; order Cyprinodontiformes; family Cyprinodontidae; genus Cyprinodon; species Cyprinodon tularosa. The sequence goes on along the minus strand of NW_024039126.1, from coordinate 797,049 downwards.
TCTCATGCTTTAAATTACCACCTAATGTCTTTGTAGTTAATGACTTTGTTTGAAACAAAAAAGAAATTGTCATTACTGTTGCTGATTTGTTTAAAATGTTTTGACATAAAAAGTACATAAATACTATAACTGATCCAAAATAAGTCAAAACAGCCCTTTTTTAATTTAAGTACTTTATACCCTAAACAAAAAGAGTGAAAAACTGCTTTCTGCATAGAGTTGCTTTTATATATTCATTTTCAAATCCAAAGTATCAATCGTGAAAAATGCTGGAGTTAACAAAATTAGATTTGAAAAGAGATGCATTAATGAATGCATATAACATATACAAAACAACTTCTCTAATGAGTCGATATCACTTAAAAAAATATGGTTTTTTTGTTTTGGAAATTGTTTCATTATCGGTTCCAGGATAATAATAATATTCAGGTAAGTTACACTGGTAAGGCTCAGACTCTATGGCCCAAAAAAGACCAGACCAATCGCTGGAATGGAGGTGGGACTTTATTTTTGCACCAGAATTATCACTTTTCTGTAACCATAACAGTCAAGATTACAGCCATAATGGAGCAATGTTTTAATAATGGCCTTAATAAATGTTTGATAACTTCTATTATTGATGAGGCTCAAGACAAACCATCTCACATATTAACCATCAAAGGGGACTTTATTATCATCCAATTACTTTTAGAGCTTCTTGAGTTTGAAGTGAAAGCTAAGAGATTAAGCAGCCGAACGTCCAGATTGAAAACTTATAGTGTCATGATGGGTCTCTGTGATTAAACCCACATGCAGAACACCACAGGAAACAGAGTAAAAGTTAAACAGTTTATTGAGGAGAACACACACACAGAGTAAACGTGTGTGTGTGTTCTCCTCAATAAACTGCACTGGTTCTGGTACTGGTCCGGGACTTGGTTTCACAGAGTAATCTGCAGAGAGGGATTGTTTGGTTAGCCAGGTCGCAGTGATGTCTTGACAGAGTTTTGATTCTGATTTGTACCTGATGAGGTTCAGACTGATCGGTGAAGAGAGGGAACCGGTTGGGTCCAGAGACTGTGGTTTCAGCAGAGAGCTCTGCAGCGGTAGAGCTTAGCTTCAGGTTAGCGAGGTTCAGACCTTGAGTTGTTCTCCTAGTTCTCTCCTTAGAACTAACCGGGAGATTCAGACTGAGGATCTTCAGGTTTGGCTTCTCTGGGCAGGCAGGCAGGTTTCCAAACATGAGCTGGTTCCGCTAACCAAAACTGGTCAACACTCCGGCGCTGAAGAGAAGTCAAACCGCTGCTTATATAGTTGGTCTCCTAATAAGGTGAATCAGCCTCAGGTGTGTATGTGGCTTCAGCTCAGGAGACCCAGGGCGCTCTCTGCTGGAGAAAGGTGGCAGATCTCCAGATCCCAACATATAGTTATGAGGGAATCAAGCTCTTTGAATCAAGCTTGTTCTTTGTGCTGATACTCCAGTCCTCAACTTGTATCTGCTTTCTTAATTTCCTGAGGGTAAAACAGCTCTGCATGTTTTCAGTTTTACGGAAAAGCAAACTTTTTTTTTTTAATTCATCTTTCTGGTCAAACTCTGTATAGAAATGTAATGTTAGATATCTTGTGTCAGGCCTCAGAACTGTGGACCCAGAACTTCAAGCAGACAGACAGATGTGATTCGCAAAAGCTTTTATTTATTTTATGTCGGAACTGTGGCGCAGCAGCTAGGGCGTCAAAGGCCGGAATTTCTGTAGAAGGAAAACTCAGGTTAGTGATCACATAAATCCAACAGAGGCCGTTTACGAGTGTGTGAGTCACTAACCTGCTTTTAGAGTTAAGTCTGTGGCAAGAAGGAGTAGAATCCAGCCGGATGGCTTCCTACAACACACGGCGGACACCACGCAGAGAGTTCTAGGAGCCAAAGCCCAGAAGACTGCTAAACTGGCTGACTAGCAGATGCCAGCAGACCATGGAAAGCAGGAGTATCCAGAGGGTGAAGCCAAAACCGGTGTTAAAGTGGAAAACAGGAGTCAAGCCCAGAAGACCAGAGATCTGAAGAGCTACCAAAGGAAAATCCAAGTCGAAGTCAGGAGACAGATCCAGGGTCGTCAACAGGTAGAATCCAGCAGGAGTCAGAATCAAGACAGGTCAGGCAAAAAGATCAGAATGGGAACAGGGAGGCTCAAAGGGCAGAACAGGTCCGAATCACTCAATCAGAACAAGAAACTGGGTACCCTAGAGAACTCCCACCAAGTGCTTGGATAATCTGGTACTGATGACTGAGAGCGAACAGCTTAAATAGAGGCAGGAGCAGGTGGATAAGATGAACAGTAATTAAAAACTGGGTGGAGCAAGGAAGGTGAGTGGAATGAACCATTAATCCAGTCATCAGTGCCAAGATCCTGACACTTTGACAGACTGGTTACATTGGCTTTTACGTGATTTTATGCTAAAAGAAATACAAAGAAAAGTAGAAGCATACCGCGCAACTACGTAGCTGTCCAAATTATTATTTTACTCACCTCTTTGTGAACTGGGAGATTCCATTATTCCTCACACATTGTTCACCTTATATGCACTGAAAAAGCTGGAGAGTCAATTATAGCGATCTGTTTTACACTGATGTGTACGGAAGAGGATTAGGGCCACTCAAAAAAAAAAAAGTTAACTGATTTTTAAATTTTATTTCAGTTTAACATGGGAAAAAGTCAGAATTCTGACTTTTTTCTCAGAATTCTGACTTTAATCTCAGAATTCTGACTTTAATCTCAGAATTCTCTGTTTTTTCTTAGAATTCTGACTTTTTTCTCAGAATTCTGACTTTAATCTCAGAATTCTCTGTTTTTTCTTAGAATTCTGACTTTTTTCTCAGAATTCTGACTTTTTTCTCAGAATTCTGACTTTCTTCTCAGAATTCAGTCAGAATTCTGAGAAGAAAGTCAGAATTCTGAGAAAAAAGTCAGAATTCTGACTTTAATCTCAGAATTCTGAGAAAAAAGTCAGAATTTTGAGATGAAAGTCAGAATTCTGACTTTTTTCCCATACTATACTGAAATAAAATTAAAAAAAATCTTTTACCTTTTCTTTTTTTTTCAGTGGCCCTAATTCTCTTCCGTAGATGTGACAGCTTTGAATATGGAATACTTTCTACATACTTTCTACATACATTAAGGAAACCATGTGGTAGGAGAATGATTTTTTTTTTGCATCTTTTTACAGTGTTTAAAACCAATCAGTGAGTAAAGTGAGTGAAGCCATCAAAGTCTCATTAAAAGCTGCTTTGTGGAAAGGAGAACAAAAAAGCCGTAAGTGAGTAACTACGAAATTATGCAACAGGTATTTCAATCAGCATGTTAATGTGAATTAGTGTTTTTTTTTTTTTTAGCACTGACAACCCAATAAGGAACATACCGGTACCTGAAAAAAAAAAAACTGCAAAAAAGGCCAATCATTAGCAGGGTTAGTTATGCTTAGACACAAACCATGCTCTATTTTTCTTATTCCCTTTGTGCTTTAGACAACATTGACAGTCTTTTCACTCAATCAGGAAGTGAAAGAAACACTCTTACTCTACAGCAACATCCCTTCCAGAAATACTGTCCAAGTCATGTCAGCTAGGTCACTCTATTTTAGTTTCTACTCTCACCAGCAGCCCTGAAGCTTTGGAGACATTATCTGGCCATTGAGACGAGTACATTTGTAAGGCTGACATGATGATACATTATGACTCTTTATGACCCCCATTAGAATGCATGCAGCCGAAGTCTAAAAGGCCTCCCCAGGCATCATTGTTGGACTTTTAAAAATTTTCTTTTGTTTAATCACTTCTATCTCCCCAACAGTCATTTACTGTCGGCGAATTGTGATAAGGGGATCAAAGAGCAGAAAGAGAAAATGTTTTCTATGTTTTGTCTTTTTGTATTTAACTTTAAATTTTGTGACTTTAATATTTTTACTTTTCTCTGTAGCACATCGAGCTACTTAGATAAAGTGCACTATAAATATTTAGCACTATCACTGTTATTATTTTTAAATGGATATTTTCATTTGTACATCCAACTACATAACAGGACTTTATCTTTTTAATAAACTGTGTGTAGCACACGCAATCTGCCTAACTAATATGGCAGGACCAAAACAGATTGAACCCCAAATAGACCGACACATTTGCATGCTGATATCTTTGGCCATTATTACGTTTTCTTTCTAATATCAGCTGATACGTGCCCATCTTGGCTGATTCATTAGTGCATTTTGCAACCATCATGATGTTACAAATTTCAGACCCAAATGCAGAAAACCGAACAGAGAGACCAGGGAAAAGGTTTAACAGGTTTCATTGAAGAAGTTAAGCTGAGGGAGAAGTGTTGCTCTGAACACTGCTCAACCAGAACTGTAAAGTGAGGGGAAGACACAGCGGTTAGTTCAGGCTTAGTGGGGAATTTGACTCGTAAACTTGGAGAAGAGGATTTGGTTGCCGACTCACGTTTCCAGAGAAGTTGTTGAATCCTTGACTCCTGTCTGTGTGCCGCGGTTCCAGTGTTTGTCTGATTCGGTGGAGGGCGAACAGGGTTTACCCAGAATGCGGTTGATAGTTGGTGAACGGAGAAACTGACTGCCACTCAGATTTCCTGCGGTACTTGAACAGGTCGTAGTAGAGAATAATCCCTTTTTCAGCAAGAAGCTCAAACGATTTCTTGTGGAAAGTGGATCCAAACCTCCTGTTTGAACCCCAGCTAAGTTTGAAGCTCAGTTGATCCTTCCAGGGAGTGAAGGTCCGAGAAATCCAGTTTGCAGGATGACCTCCTACCGAGAGGCAGAGACAAAAACAAAGTTAAACTCAGGTTGACAAAGTGCTTAGCTTGGCTAGAGTACCCTAAACTGGCGTCGAAGTAGTGGCAGTCAGCAGCTTAAGAACACTCCGTTTAACGAGGAAACCATCACCAGGTGTGAGAGAAGGCGGACCAGAACCAGGCGCCTCCTGGTGGATGAAGGGAGACAAACACAGAAACACAAAAACAGGAGTCCTGACAGCAACCTTGCCTTGAGATTACAAGGAGTGCATGCATTGCCATTCCCATTCATATGCTAAAAAGTCTTCATGGTTTCTTTGATTTAAAACCATGTTCCTTTTTTTATATATCTGTAAAATTTGTTATGACAATTTAAATTTGTTGAAAATTATGACCAAATATTAATGGGAGTTAATTTATGGTCTTCACTATATAGCAAAACAAGAGTGTTTGTTTTTGTGTGTGTGTCTGCAAGTGTTTTTCTGAGGGAGTGTGGGCAGAAATAAGTTTCCTGGTGGTAATTCATTGTGTTTGAGCTAATTAGTCATCTGAAATTTCCAAATTCTTAGATATGCAAAGAGTATATATTTAGTAAAACTACTGTGTGTGCCTAAAAATTACAAAAGAGAGGCAGACTTGGCTTCTAAAGCACCCAGCAGCAACAGACCAAAGAGGCAGACATACGGCACTGAACACCTTCACCAGCAAGGCCCCCAAACTCCCACTGCAATCCAGCAACATATTGTCATTATCAGTTCGCATGAAATCGTACGAAAAGTTATGCACAGTATTTCGTACGTTTTTGACATTTTTCCTCGAAAAAACATATCATTGCACATGCGCAGCAGGACAGCCGAAAAAAGCAGATCCGCGGACGGACGTAAAACTGGGACGGACAGTGCAATAATTACTTCCTGATGTCTCTCACTAGGTTGCTTGCTGTTTTGTATCTTAGGGTTAGGGTTAGGGTTAATTGTATATTATATTTTATGTTATTGAATGGTGCGTAAGATGCGCATGCACACGGATATCTTGTCTCGAGGCAAGACGTAAAAATAGACGAAATACGAAAAAAAACCCGTCAAAAATGTACGAAATACTGTGTATAACTTTTCGTACGATTTCATACAAACTGATAATGAGAATACACTGAATCCAGCCTGAAACCGGATGATCCTGAACTCCAAACAGCTTTCAACAGCATGATCGTCCAGTAGGACTCCCACAGAACCCCGATCTTCTTCCAGTGTTTATGTATACTGATGCAGTGTTATTGTTGTTTTTGTTTTTCTATAGTGCTGTTATTGGTCTTTGAAGAAAGAGATGTGGAAATATTTCAAAATATGTCAGGAAAACAAAGCCACACAGGGAGGGAGCAAACAGTTGAAGAAAGTAACAAAGTGCATTTACTTGATTAAAGCACTTAAGTACTTTTTTTTTAATGAGTATCTTTTGGGGGGGGGCTACTTATAACTTTCATTCCACAACATTTCAACTTCAAATATTGCACTTTCTACTCCTCTGCTTTCGAAGAAGCTGCTAGTTTCTTGTTCCTTTTGGCTAAGCTTAGCTTTCTAATCCGCTGTTGCTGTTTCTCTTTTTTGAAATGCATATTAGCATGTAAGATAGCAGCCCTTAGGACTGAATTTGGACTCCACTGTTTTAGAGATTTAATAACATTCCAAAGATGTGAGACACACAGGGCAGATATTATCATTTTTATCAAGGCATTCGTTGTTGCCATGTGTCCAAGTTGTTCAGTAGGAGGAGCTCTAAAAGCAGAGTTGTGGTTTCTTTGCGGTAATAGATTAAGCTTTAAACCAATATTCCATATTGAAAGTGTGAAGAGAATCAAAACACCTCTGTTTTCTTTTCTTTTTTTTAATAATGAATAAAGATTAAAATAACTATCCTTGTTTATCTTTTGGTATTTTTATGCTGAAGTTCTTTCCAGGTGGTGTAGAATCTGTAGGTGGTTCTCTGCATCAATACATGAAGTGGTTTCTGAAACTTATGAGGTTCTTTTAAATAACTAATGATATTAGAGAATGTAATTTGTATTTTTAAGTACTTTTAAATGCATGTACTTTTGAATAACTAAGTATTTTCAAAAGTGAGTACTTCAATTCTTTAACTTGAGTATTCAGTTCCAGTTTAGTTATTTGTATAGCACCAATTTGCAACACGTCATCTCAAGGCACTTTCCAGTTCACCAGATCATCCAGTCAAATTGATACATAGTTTTCAATCTAAGGAAAACCAGCTGATTGCATCGACTTATTGAGTCGAAGGCAATCCCTCTCACTAAGCATGCTTGTAGCGACAGTGGAGAGGAAAACTCCCTTTTAACAGGAAGAAACCTCCAACAGAACCAGGCTTAGTGTGAGCGACCATCTGCAGAGGCCGACTAGGGTTCAAGGAGACAGAAGCAGACATAGAAAAAGCAGCTGTAAAACAGCTCCACAGGCGGCCCCATCCAGGAAACGCATAGCAAGGCAGACGAGCTTTGAGTTCTACTCCTGAGCACCTTGTCCACCACTGGCAGCAATTCGTACTCAGACTCCAAGGTAAAATACATTTAGGCTATTGAATTCATCAAGAAATGGAGCTTGTGGTGGACCTTCGCAGAAGCAGATCCGCTTCACTGACATACAGGGAACAGACATTGGGATAGTTGACTATTATAAGTACCTTCGTGTTCATCTGAATAACAAACTGAACTGGACTCCCAACACATCTCTACAAGAAGGGTCAGAGCAGACTCTTTCTGCTGAGGATACTAAGGTCTTTTGGAGGGCAGGGGGCGCTCCTAAAGACCTTCTATGACTCTGTTGTGGCATCAGCCATCTTCTATGGAGCAGTGGCTTATCTGTAGCTGAGAGAAAGCGGCTGGATCAGTTGATCAGGAAGGCCAGCTCTGTGATTGAATGCCATCTAGACCAGGGGTTCTTAACCTTTTCGACCTTGAGGCCCAATTTTTATAGTACAAAGTGGCCCGGGGCCCATTATATATTAACACTGTACAGTTTGATTTGTATTCAATAATAAACCAAATCCACTTATTGCTTAACAAGCAAAAAAATTGTCTAATAAAATGACATGATAAAAGGGGATAATCACAAAAACTTTTATTAAACGTTTACATAAACCTGCACACATACATCAAGACACCGAACAGGCTGATAATTAATGGACCAAATCAAGCTGTGATAAGAAAAAATTTCAAGGATCAAGTCAGGCTTTTTAATCATAATAAAAAAAGACCAATAGTAGGATTTTTACTTTAAATTAATAAAATAAATGATTATATATATATATATATATATATATATATATATATATATATATATATATAGATATATATATATATATATATATATAAGTATAAATAAATCATGAAATCAATAAAAAGGGGGTGATAAAATAAATGCATTCAAATAATATAAATCTATAAATATAAATAAACTAAATGAAATTAAAGTGCAAATGAAACTATAGCCTTATAATCTGCAAAGCCATTGTAAAATTGCTTCAGCAGTCTCCATTTTTGCATGGCAGAACCAGAAAAATCTTTATATCTGTGACAAATGAACAATGACACAAATAATAACAACAATTAACAACAATAATACAACTCCCTTTTATCTTCACCTCTTAATGAGACACTTGGGCCTGCCTCTGAGACATAATCAGATCCAGTCTGGGTGGAATTGGAGAAAGGCTCACTCTCAGAGTAGCCTCCAGAGTTGCTCTGAGTCTGTTTCGGGCTTTGGTCTTAGTTGTGGCCACAATGGAGAATCCTGATTCACACAGGTTACGTAGTTGTGAATGGGAGAAGGAGTTGGTGCATTACTGCCACCACATGGTCGAAAGCTGCACGCAGTCCCACGGCCCTTGCGGCCCACAGGTGCAAAACTGAAAGATTTTTGCAGCCCACAAGGGGGCGCTGGCGGCCCAACTTTGGGCCGCGGCCCTATGGTTAAGAATCACTGGTCTAGACTCAGTGCAGGAGGTGGGAAACAAAAGGATCCCACCCCATGCATGAAGCTGTTGCAGAACTGCAGAGCTCCTTCAGTGACAGACTGCTGCACCCTAAATGCACCAGGGAGCGTTATCACAGATCCTTCCTCCCAGCAGCTGGAAGACTCTAGAACCACCACTGTTCTCAATAACCTCAAATAAGTTGTTACATTCATGCTGATTTTGCACGGTTTTAGTCTTGGTTACTTAAATGACATGCTGCTGTCATTTTGCACGTCTCTGGTATTGTTGCTATTTTCAAATATCCCCTACTGCACAAACGTCTACAGCTGTCTATATTTGTAAAAAGACTGTACAGTACAGTATTTTATTTTGTTTACTTTTTTAACCTTGCAACTTATTTTGTTATTTTTTTTTATACACTTTTAAGGTCCGCATTTGTGTGATCACTTTTCCCGTAATGCTGCTGTAACACCATTATTTGTCTTATTCGATTCATGGATGATTTTGGATACAAACAGGAACCCATGTATGCAAACATGTCAATTCCATCTTTTATTATAAGTGCTCAGCTTGCATTTTATTTGCAATAAACATCATAGTGTCCCTGTTAATCCCGCAAGGATTTGAAGTCTACATTTAAATCACCTGTAACTACAGCAGAATAAAACAGGTATATCCTTAACAAAGTCTACAGCGTAAACTTTTACCTCTGAGCTGAGGATACTCCAGTCTCCCATCAAATTAGATGGAAAAACTCTTAATACTGGCAAAGGGACTCAGTGAACAATAAATAGGATGTTAGGTTAAGGTTGAGGTCACAAGTTAATGCTGGAGTGCTTCGAAAGTTAATCTGTAAAACGGATCCCCTGTATCTCTAATATCTCTGTAATTACTACCATTTTATGTTTTAAATGATTTTTTTTTTCTGCTTCTTACAGGCAATTTCCTTCCTTACGCCACTGGCGGTGATTTTTGTTGTAAAGATTATTCAGCGGACGGACAAGACAGAGATCAAGGAGGCTTGTTTGGGTGCGTAGAGATCTTTCCTTGAATTGTTTTGTGACAGAAAATCATTTTTGTGACAGTTGTAAGAAAGCAGGATTATTTCGATATGCATTTCTTGGGATATGAATGGTTTGGCCTATTATACTGACAGAGTATGTATAATACGAAAAGTCTTCCAACGCAATATTTTATGCCCTAACATTAAAAAGATTTCTTTCATTAAAGTTTTTGCAGCTCAATATCTTTTCCGTCCTTTTTGCTTGGAGCAAACTGGCAATATATAAGTATTTCATTTGGTTTAATGGTGCTAATCTTTAAATGCAGTGACCTTCTGTTTTAGTCGATATGCTATCATGGATATTATTCTTAATCACATAAAATCTATTTACTGATTATTCATTTAAAGCATTTTCTTTCATTCTCAATCATGATCACTTAAGCAAATTTCGTCCTGCTACTTTCCCTTGAGGTTGAGTGCCAGAAAAGGCATTGGAGCTGTAAGGCATTAAGGAAGTTTAACACAAATCCAATTAAAGAGATACACAGTGATGAATCAGGTGGAAAGAGAGGTGGCTCAGTGCAGCAGAGATTACACTGCAGTGGAGGATTTAACAGGCCTGCAGAGAAGGACTTCTACAAGATGTGTGAGAAGCAGAGGGAACTCATGGGAACAAAGAATTACAAGAGTAGGCTATACTGTATTCCTGACAGGTTTCAACAAGATGTGAGAACCGAGGAAGGCACTGCAAAAAAACACCATAACGAGACTGAAAAATTGGACAGAAATTGTTCAGCTTGGACATTTTTTTTTCTTAAAATTTTGATTTTTAAAATACAAACATAATAGTTTTTTCAATAATTATTCTTGGAAATGTGTTGCCTTGAACTGTTCTTCTATATCAGAATCAAAATTCAGATTAAAGGCAAAGACAGAAATAAAAAAATTGTACTCAGTATGTTTAACTTGGATTGTAATGCATATTTATTTCTACTGATATATTTCCATAATTTTCTTCTTATATTCTTCAGTCTTTATTCTACTTTGGGGTACAAAGGAAAACATTTAGAAAATTTGTCTGATAAAAATGGATCATTCAGAAGTCATGCTGCTTAATTATACATTTATTACTGAGTCAGAATATAATGAAGTCCTTTCAAGGTAATATTTCCCACAAGAATGCACTTAAAGAACCAGTGAAATGAGATTCTATAGTGCTTGCTTTAACTGTGATTATGGACTTAATACTTCATCTTTCATCATCTTTATGTGAGGTTGAATAACATTTATCGAGAATATCCTGTAATTGACTTATAATAAAGTTTTTTTTTTTTTATCCGAATACTTTAATGTTACAACTCTTTTATAAAATGAATCACAAATTAACTTTGCTAACTATAAAACACTAATTTTAATGCATTGAAACATCTGCATGGATTTGCTGTTTTTCTGTCCATAATCAGGGTCTTTAGTGTTATTAGGTAGGACTCTATAACCACTGATAAGTGATAACATTGATTATATCTTAATCATTTTTGTTAGTTAGTGGAGTATACACTCACCGGCCACTTTATTAGGTACACCTGTCCAACTGCTCGTTAACACTTAATTTCTAAGCAGCCAATCACATGGCGGCAACTCAGTGCATTTAGGCATGTAGACATGGTCAAGACAATCTCCTGCAGTTCAAAGCGAGCATCAGTATGGGGAAGAAAGGTGATTTGAGTGACTTTGAACGTGGCATGATTGTTGGTGCCAGAAGGGCTGGTCTGAGTATTTCAGAAACTGCTGATCTACTGGGATTTTCACGCACAGCCATCTCTAGGGTTTACAGAGAATGGTCCGAAAAAGAAAAAACATCCAGTGAGCGGCAGTTCTGTGGGCGGAAATGCCTTGTTGATGCCAGAGGTCAGAGAAGAATGGCCAGGCTGGTTCGAGCTGATAGAAGGGCAACAGTGACTCAAATAACCACCCGTTACAACCAAGGTGGGCAGAAGAGCATCTCTGAACGCACAGTACGTCGAACTTTGAGGCAGATGGGCTACAGCAGCAGAAGACCACACCGGGTGCCGCTCCTTTCAGCTAAGAACAGGAAACTGAGGCTACAATTTGCACAAGCTCATGGAAATTGGACAATAGAAGATTGGAAAAACGTTGCCTGGTCTGATGAGTCTCGATTTCTGCTGCAACATTCGGATGGTAGGGTCAGAATTGGGCGTCTACAACATGAAAGCATGGATCCATCCTGCCTTGTATCAACGGTTCAGGCTGGTGGTGGTGGTGTCATGGTGTGGGGAATATTTTCTTGGCACTCTTTGGGCCCCTTGGTACCAATTGAGCATCGTTGCAACGCCACAGCCTACCTGAGTATTGTTGCTGACCATGTCCATCCCTTTATGACCACAATGTACCCAACTTCTGATGGCTACTTTCAGCAGGATAATGCGCCATGTCATAAAGCTGGAATCATCTCAGACTGGTTTCAATGAGTTCACTGTACTCAAATGGCCTCCACAGTCACCAGATCTCAATCCAATAGAGCATCTTTGGGATGTGGTGGAACGGGAGATTCGCATCATGGATGTGCAGCCGACAAATCTGCGGCAACTGTGTGATGCCATCATGTCAATATGGACCAAACTCCCTGAGGAATGCTTCCAGCACCTTGTTGAATCTATGCCACCAAGAATGGAGGCAGTTCTGAAGGCAAAAGGGGGTCCAACCCGTTACTAGCATGGGGTACCTAATAAAGTTGCCGGTGAGTGTATAAGGCAGAAAGTTAACATGTTGCCCTAAAAGTTTTGTTAGATCAGTAAATAATACACAGTTTGTGACAATTTCTTCACGGTTAAATAGTGATTGCTAGACTTGGCCAGAACATCTCCAGCTACTAATGTTCCAAGTCTCCAGTGGTCGCTGCATATCAAAGGGCGTCAGTGGAAAGAGCCATGGTGAAAAGGCAGCAGGGTCATATGTGAACATGCTCAAAGCACATAAGAAGATAATGAAGAAGTTCTAGTACAAATTGTTAAATGGTTTAAAATTTTAATCTGTGTTCCTCCATCAGGTGATGGATGAAAGTAGTCTGGTCTGATGACTCCCGCTTCTTTATACAAGAATTTGATAATTAAGTAAACATAGAACACTCTTGGATCAATTAGCTCCAGGATGGGCAATAAAAATATGCTAATTGACACAGGCAGGGTGATGCTTTGTGAAGTCTTCTGCTAGAAAAAAAAAATTGTTAATGTCAATCATGTGATGCTAAAATTCTAATTATATCTTTATTGCACTATTTTCCATATAAGAATGACCCCCTATGGTTTTATAATATAACTGCAGCCTTTACTCAGAGGCTTCTTGATCAGATGACCGAAAAATTCCAAGAACATGCATATGTACAGTGAGACAAATAGATCATTTTGATTACACAACAGCAGCATTGCACTCATTAAAGAAACCCAGAGTTCTGTCACATTAATAATTGCAACCCATTGGTTTGGTCAAACAAAGTTTGATCTTGCCGATTTGTATTAATCTTGCTGATTTGAATTCAGAGTAATAGGAATCGTTTGGAATGTGTCAGCCTGCTGTTCCCGTTACCCTGGAAAGCCCCGGGACATTTAGCCTGAGTCCTGTGACTGGCAGTAATAATAAAACTTGCAACTGGTCAGTTTCCTTGCTTCATCTATACGATTAATTTCAAATAATCACTATAACACAGCTTTTTTAATGATAGTAATAACCAGGTAAATCTAATAAGTACACCACAAACAAAATGCTTCAGTCAAAATATTTCTAATTAAAGATATTCCACATTTTAAGGGATTAATACCCTAACTTTCTAGACTGTAGTTACTATGAGGGACATGGATCTCTAGGCAGTATCCAGCTCATTATCTCTCTGTTCTTGTACCAGTGTAAACATTAAACCATAAAAAAGTAAAACATCTTCCATCACGCTTTATCCCAGCTGGGGTTGCGAGGGGTGCTGGTGCCTACCTCCAGCTATCTGTGGGCGAGAGGCGGGGTACACCCTGGACAGGTCCCCAGTCCATCGCAGGGCAACACAGAGACAAACAACCATTCATGCACACATTCACACCTAAGGAGAATTTAGAGAAGCCAATTAACCTAACAGTCATGTTTTTGGACTGTGGGAGGAAGCCAGAGTACCCGGAGAGAACCCATGCATGCACAGGGAGAACATGCAAACTCCATTCAGAAAGACCTGGGCCGGGAATCGAACACACGAGCTTGTTCTACAAGGCAGCAGTGCTACCATCTGCGCCACAGAGCAGCCCAAAATGAAAACATATGGATAAAAATGATGATAACGCTAATTTGATACAATAACAATAAAAAATTATGCTCACAGAACTTAAATCTGCTAAATATGTAGTAATAAACAGAAAAACTCCAAAAAAAGAGAAAAACAAATGAAGTACAGTTGATAAAATGCAATATTGTGTAGTGTAAAACAGACCTAGGACTTACCCTACTATACAAGAACTGTTGAAATGAAGCTGTTAGAATAAAGACCTCTATTCAAAACAGTTGATGGGTTTGGATCAAGCTGCTGCATTGCACATTCAAACCGCTCACCTTCAGCAAATTTTCCCTCCTTTTGTACGTTTGATTGCTGATAAACGTATAACAATTTACCAAAATGTTAGTTTCCAATTTGCAGACACCAAGAACATGTGAATATAAGAAAAATATGTTGTTTAAGTTGGTGTCAAATTTATTTTTTTTACATTTGAAAGATGTAACACAAATATTGCAATTTTGTGCTATAAATTATAATAAAATGGAAAAAAAAAATGTTTAATTTGTTGGCATGGAGACTGTTGACAGCTACTGTATAGTACTGCTGGAAAGTGCCAACATCCAAATCAGCATATGTTCTTAATTTTTTTTTCCCTGGGAAGGTTAGCATCCACTCTTTCCAGATCTGTAAATAGACCTCCTAAGTAGTAGCTTAAAAAGAACAGTATAAGGCACTTAAATAAATACCATTAAATATGATAGCTTTCCTTAAATTAACAGCTGAAAAAATTTATGACACTTTAGTTTACATAGAGATGTGGGGAGATAATGGATCCAAGAGCTGACATAATGGGGCAGGTACCCTCCTCTAATTAGGAGACCCAGTGGTATTCTGTACAGATAATTAAGTGAATATTCAGTTTTATTTCAACTCTGACCTCCTGACCAAGAGCGCTCTGTTCCCATCACAATAAGGCATTTTTTTCTTTTACTAACTGAGAAAGGAAGAAGCACCAAACACCCCTTCTCATCTTCCACCACAGAAGGCCTATTCAGCCGTAATGAGGAGGTCCTCAAAGTATTCCTTCCACCAATCAACTATATCCTCTTTCAGGGTCAACATCTTCCCACTTCCACTTAAATCAGTGTTGGCAAAACAATGCTTTTCCCCCCGCAGGTACCAGATGGTTTCCCAGAATCACCTTGAGGTACAGTAGTGATGGGTCAAGCAACACCAATGCATCAAGCCCATAGAGCAAAACACTGTATCGTTTCAAGAAAGTCTTGTGACTGATACACGAGTTGTTTCTAATTGACTGACTCACTAAACTGCGTTTAAAAATGTATCTTTCAACATGATGCATCTGCTAAAAAAAAATGTCTTTTCTTTTGCGGTTCATCATAAAAATTGTCTAGAATGTTGGAGCAGCCTAAAAGGAATAGGAACCTTTCAGCCGGTGCATTTTTAGTTAAATGTTCTCATTGTGTCATCCTTTTCCTCTCAGTTATCACTAAACTTATCTGAATTAAAGTTAATTTCAAATTGGCTCTTAGTTTATTACTTATGACTTTTTGCTGAACTTACTGTTTTAAAAATATGATTTAAAATCCACATTTTACCCTTAATTTTCACGTTATGATATATGGTTACATTCACTGTTTACATTCAAACTCAAATTAAACATAGACATGAAATGCAATATAAACTACAATAACTTCAATTATATAATTGTACTAGGTCATCAAATCGATTTAGTTTTATCTGTCAAATAAGCTGCCTGTACTGTGTTTAAAGGTCCAGCAGGTGTCAGTATTCTGTGAGACAGAATCAATGCAGTATCAATATGGCAATGTGTCGAAACAATGCCTCATTAACCCATCGCTACCTTGAGGCTACAGTAATGGATGGTCTTTCTACATAGCCTCTCTAAGCTCCGCCTCTCTGACTCAGGCAGATACGCTTGGCCGCACAATACCTGAACACTGTCTCAGAAGTCCCACAAGCCAATATCTGTGTATGTTTAGATTCATCTTATGGCTTGTGGGTCAGACAAACCATGAGATGATTATAAGAATACATGGATATTGAACCATGACATCTAGATTCTGCTACCCACAACTTGGCCACTCTGCCAGCAGCACGCTTTGACTCATGGTACACGTTTGCTACCTCAGAAGCCCCACAAGCAAACCAGGCTCAATGCGACTCTTTCTATTGCTTGGCGGTATCTCTCAATGCCGTCGTTGACCACCGGGTTCAGATGTTGCCATCATGTCACGCACTCCAGCTCTTACAGCAGGGCAGTAGGGGTGTAAATAATAATCGTTTTGTATCGATGCATCGATCCAACAGCCGACGATCCAATGCATCGATACGTCCGCAAGGGAATCGATCCATCCATTTGCTCCTGGGCGTAATTCTCCTCCCGTGCTGCGGTGGCGCTAAACCTATTTTGCCCTCCTACCTCGCTTCCTGGTTATACTCTTACAGCAGTGTGTCGCAGTGAGCTTGACACAGACATTTTTAAAATATGCTCAATATTGAAGCGTGGTCTGAGCTACACGCTGTGGGTCTAGATACGGCCGAGGCGGCGAGGAAGTGGGGGCGAGTTTAGTCCAACGACGGAGGGACATGAGGGCCAAAAAGAGCGGGGATACAGTTGGAAAAGGGTCCCAGCGTTCTCGCGCACCTCGCTCTTCTAGCGGGTCATACTTCACGAGTTGTTTTCTGCAATTTCGGTCATAAAAACAAAACAAGCCGGCCTCCTGTCTGCGGTCAGCTACAATTTGGGAGAGGAGCAGCGGAGTGTCTCTCAAGGGGGCGGGACGTCTGGAGACGAGTTATTGAATTGCACTCATTGCACTGATTTTGTGCTGTATTTTTGGATGCAACTTTTCTTTTCTGTTATTTGTTGTTGTTTCTTTTTAAAAAATGCATAACGATATTACAGCTTTCATTGATTTATTTTAAACTTGAAACTTTGTTTAGCCTGTTAGGTCTAAAAAAAAAAAAAAAAAGATTAATCGAATCGAATCGTATCGTGGTGTATTCTTGAGTATCGAAAATAATTGCATCATTGGGTCAGGAAATCGATACTGAATCGAATCGCCATGATGGATGTGATTTACACCCCTACAGAGCATGTTATCTGTCTCTGTTTAATTATTAATGTTGTTTATAAACTTATATTTTGAATGGAAGAGCTTGAGTCCCGCTTTCATCTGTAGCGATGACAACCAGCCAGCTGGGCATAGGCTTAGAGGACAACACAACATACTGTAGTTCCAGAGTTATTTAATGAAATGGTAAAGAACAAAAATGCATGAAATTGCACAGCATTGTTATTGTGTTCTGTAGGTGAGAATTGAATACAACCTATAGTTACAAAAACATACAGAGATTAGCTGTCTGCACATATTTGCCTTTCCTCTGCCTTGTGTGTGCCTTTTTCCCCCTCACACAATATTTCACATGGTCAAAGTTGCACACACTCCACATATGTTCTCCCTGGTGCCCTTTTAGAGGGCCCAAACCACTTTTTCAACAGCATGTAGTTTGATCTGCACTTAACTGAATGGAAATACTGAAAGTATACTGAAAGGAAAATCAGTTCTGGTTGAAATGTCTGCCTGCAGCATCTAACCTCTCCAAAGCTCATATATGGTATCATAATAAGCTAGAGGAATCTGTTGATGAGACGGGATTTTCCAAACAGCTGCTCATGCTGCATTCAGTAACAGCTGGTTCACTAGTTCGTTTAAATACCACAGCAATTCCAAGGTGATTAAAGCATTTGTAGATACATTTAGTTCCAAATATATGCACAGTCCCCTTTAAAAATCTCTGAAGATGAACCTTTTCATTATATCTATCAAGCATTGGCTATACCTGTTTATGGTATTTTATTCATTAAAAAAATACATCTTCTCTCAACACATTTAATTTTTAAAGTTTTAGAAAACAATAACATCAAATTTGGAGTACAAAAAGTACTTCATTCATTCCTGTTGATTGCAGCATATCATTCCAAAAAAAGTTAAAAACAATCCACTGGACTTTGTTTCCAAGTTTGAAGATGTTTCCCTTCCCATCCAGGTAGCTTTAAATTCAAATGTCAGAAATAACATTGAGTTGTTTTATACAGTAGCCCAACAAAGCCTTGTTTTTGCTTAGCAAACATGCAAATTGAAAAGGAAGAATGGGTCCACCTCATTGGTAATTTGGCTTCTCTTGTTAGCCTGCAATGATAGCGGGAAGGAATCAACTCAATTGCTGCATTGTAGGTTTTTGAATCCTGAAATCGGAGTCCCCGCCTCTTTTTAAGGTTATTTTTTCTCTCTTAACAAAGATGGCTTCCTTCATGCGCCTCTCAA
Organism: Cyprinodon tularosa; assembly: GCF_016077235.1. NCBI lineage: Eukaryota > Metazoa > Chordata > Actinopteri > Cyprinodontiformes > Cyprinodontidae > Cyprinodon > Cyprinodon tularosa. The sequence continues at coordinate 778,647 of NW_024039126.1, read as the reverse complement.
GCCAGCTATTTTTTTTGTCCAAAATGTTAACATTCTGGTGCTCAAACGAATATCCTCTGTCCATAAGGTGTAGATGTCTCACAGAGTCTTGTCCCGAGGAGGTCACTCTTCTGTGTTGGGCCATGCATCTGTGGAAACAAAGTCCAGTGGTTTGTTTTTTAAACTTTTTTGGAATGTTTATGACCTGGATGACTGAGAATTATATTATATTATATTATATTATATTATATTATATTATATTATATTATATTATATTATATTATATTATATTATATTATATTATATTATATTATATTATATTATTATATTATATTATATTATATTATATTATATTATATTATATTATATTATATTATATTATATTATATTATATTATATTATATTATATTATATATACAGATATGTGAAATAACCAAGTTAACCTGAAGACTGAAAACTATGTAGAAACACCTTTATCAGTATTAATGTGTTTTCTCTTCAACTTCTCTCCTACTGTATTTCTATGGATTTTTGCTAAATTAATTCGCATTTATACTTGACAAAAGTAGTAATGATAGATTTTATGTAATATATGAAAGACCCAAGAGGAACAACAGCAGTTTCTCTTTAAGGTGCTGCTGCTTCTTATTGTCAAGTTGGGTGGAGTTTTGAAGAGGACCCAAATTCAGAGACTGAAGCTGAAGTGGTTCCTTGAAGATTTAATAACAAAGGTGGTAACAAAAGTAGAATACAAACTAACAACAGCAACAAAGTCCAAAAATAAGTCCAGAAATACTCACAACAAGGGAGCAAATAAATTACAACAAACAAACAGTGACTTAGCAGGGGGTGCATATATGGGAGAGAGAACCAAAGACCAGACTAATCACCAGATTGGGAGCAGGGGTGGACAGAGGAGACTAGAAGGGAGCCAGGGAAAAGGAAACCAACACAAGAGGGCAACAGAGAGCAAAAAAGAAATACCTAATAACTCAAATATATTTAAAAATAACTAGAATATTACAAAATGGAAATAAAACCAAAGATAAAACAGAACCAAAACTATGACTCTTCTATGCATTTTCTTAAGACACAGCTCTAAATTTTCAGAGCAGAGAATGTCAAAGCAGCTGCTTGTCTAAAGGTGGTATTACATCAGTTTAAGATCATGTAATCAAACTATTAAATATCTGAACCTGACTGCAATTTCGCATTTTATATTTTAGGGAAGCAACAAAAATTGTATGTCTTTTGAACATAGTCTCTTCATTTTTGGAATTGCCTTAATTAAAAACTAACCAACCACAATTTATGAGAGTGAACTTCCTTTAACCATAAATGGACTCCAAATTGGAGCAAATAAAAGATAGGTAAAACCACTTGGAGTGAGAAGGTGCAGGGCAGTTCATCTTCAAAATGAAGATCTGTGGCACAGAGGGACAGAGTTACTTCGAACAGACATCAAGAAGATAAACATCCCCTGCAAGTGACTGAAGCATTGGTGCTTTATCAGAGTGATACGGCTGGATAATCTGATGAGGACTGGATGAAAACCCATGTTAAATTTACCGCAATGGCCTGAAAAGGTGATGTACACAGGTAAGTGAGCCTATATAGAGCTATGAGGGGTAGAGATAATGTACAACCACAAACACAGACTGATGCACCAACAGAGGGGAATTGACACGATGAAAGTCTGGACAAAGCAAAGCTGGTTTTCTAGTGATAATGAGTCAATTCATCTCCTTTTCACAAGATATCGACTTTTTATTTGCTTAAACCAAGATGAATGTAGGTGTTGTTTAAGAAAAAAACAAGTTATATCATCAGTTTATATGACAAAAGAGAACAGATGGGTGTTTGGTTGATTAGATTTTAGCTTTCTTCATCTGTGACTATGTTAAAAAAAAGATTAATAGCTGAACATAGAAGCTAGGCTTAAATGTGGAGCTTTGATTGCAGCCGGTAGATTTTTAGTGTAAGCCATAACCGTTAACAGGAAACAACATTGTTCTCTAATAAAATTCCTCCAAGTCATTATCACCAGTGAGGCAGGTCACTTATTTCCAAGTTAAAAGGAAATTGCAGAAATAATATGTTGGTATGAGATGGCTAGCTTTTGTTTCTTCAGAGAATAACACCCATGTCCAGGCTTTCCCATTTTTCAGTCTCTGTTCATGTTTCTGCTGCTTTTTGTGCATCGAAATGTTTCTTCCCCTTTTGTTTACCGTCTTCCTCAGATGTGCAGAACATTTTGTACTTTTAGCAAACCAAGTGTCTTAATTCACCACAACTGATTAGGATCTGCACACTATGTGGAGTTCATTAGATTACATGTTCAACAAATCTGTTTGAGATGATTTGAGCATTGTGTCATACTGCTATCTCCTGGTGGAAGTAGCCATCAGATAATAACTACATTGCAGCTATAAATGGATGGATAAGGTCAAAATCATGTAAGCAGGTTGGCTTTAACGTCTCTAGATCCCATTGTGATTAAGAATGTTTTGTAAGACTGAGACATTGATTTATATTCCCCCCCTCCTGCTAAAATTGACCTTCAAACACCACAGTATTTTCTAGACAGTTTTATAATGCAGGTTCTCCTCTATTTTCATAGTAGTAGCCATTCAAATTTTCCCTCACCTTCCTTGAAGGGCCCGTGGCCAGTCCGGTACAATTCCTTTTTAAAACATCAATCTTTGTACTAAAATATTCTTTCTTTCATGATTTGGGGACATTGAGATCTAAAGAGAAGCATCATCTCCTGGTCAGACCCTGTAATTCAGTGAAAGGTTTGAGTCAGTAAAAAAAAAAGAATTTCCATGAGCACGCCAGTGGCTGGAAGTTGGAGGGTATTTGTTGGGAAGTTGGCGGACATCCAGCTGCCGTTTGACTGGTTAGGGCCATTTTGATTGGCTGCTACTGTATTTTAAATCTTTAAATCATGATTACAGTATATTAGAATAGATTAGATGATCTTTATTGATCTCACAGCGAAGAAATTCACTCGTCACATATTGGCATAGAAATTAAATAAGGTGCAAACAAGGAGGAAAAAGATGCATTAAGGAAAAAAAAAATATATATATATATATATATATATATAGTTGACAATAAAATTGGCAGTTGGAACTTGAACTGTCTGTTGTAAGCCAGTTGAACTCACTTTCATAAGTTTCTGATTAAAAGTTCATCTTATTCTATAATTTAAGTTGAGTTTACTTAGAAGTTGTAGTTGACACCCAGTCCGAGCAAAGTCAACTTATCTGTGCATGCTCATTTCAAATTTGTCATGGCAAACAGCTGCTACGGGGTTTCCATGGATTTTCCCAGGAGCTCCCTTCTAAAGTTTGCATCAGCCATGTGGTCACTCTGCTGGCGGTAACTTGGAGGACTCGTCCAAGAGAAGACTAAGGCACTGGTTTCCTGTCATCTCTGGCAATATTGCATTATTTGTAAGGTTTTAACAGGAGTTGGAAAGTTTTAAGGAAGAAATTATTCTAAAATTGTTAACTTTGGAAAAAGTTTGGCTCTTTCTCTTCCTCTGATCCTAGGTCCTCTCGGCAGCCACGTGTAGCCACAAGAAAAACACCAAACGCGTGTTGACGTCACAGAATTACAGAGTTTAATCCAATATAAGACAATGCATAAACTTAGAAGACAATGCACAAACTTACACCAGAAACTGCAGAACAACGGAGACATACATTCATTTACCTGACATAAATGGAGAGAAGGAAAGAAAGCAAAGACGTACAAAGACATCTTTGGAGAGTTGCAAGAGCAAATCTGATTTGTTACTTCTATGTAGAAAGTTTTATCCTCTTGTATTTAATTTATTCAAATAAGGCTGGCTTTTGCTCCTCCAACCAGGAGCTACCTTGGACACTCAGAAAAACTTAGAACTTCCCCTAATTTACGGCCTGGCCTCCAGGAATTCTAAGGTCATCTGGCTAAGGAAAACATAAGATAAGATTTCCCAAAATAGCTGTGGAATGCGGGGCCTCTTCCTGCCATAAATTCTCAGGAACAAACTTAAATTCAGTAATTTGGTTAAAGGAAAGGTTATCTTCACAAACTTGTTCAAAATTAAGAAATATGTTCAAAATGAGAGTGCTCAACATACCTTTTACACATTCCTACTGTACTGTGATGCAACGCTGCAATTTCCCCACTGTGGGACAAATAAAGGATTATCTTATCTTATCTTATCTTATCTCTTACACATGCCATAAGATTAACTGTATTAAAAACTAAAAATAATCATTTTTCTTTAACAAAAGTAAAAAAATATATGCTGAAACCTGATTTGCTTTAAGCATAAGATTACTGGTTTACATTGCTTGTTTACATTGTGGAATTGTAAACCGGTTTTTGCCAAAGTGGTTCAAATAAACATGCAAAATTTAACTGGTTTACTGTCAGTGGATGATTTAATGGGGGGTGGGGGGGGATTTAAACTCAAAAATGTAAGTTATTACAGGGGATGGTAATCTGAATTTAAAATAACTTCTTACAGATAATCTGAACTTAAAATAATACCTTTTTACAGACTTGAAGTTCCAGTAACTTGAATTAAAAAAAAAACTTAGCTGACACAACTTAATAAGTGTAGTTCTACAAAACTTAAAAAATTAAGTTGATGCCTCCAACTCAAAAATTCTGTGCAGTCGGTTGCCTTGAAATTTTGAGTTCAACTAACTTTTTCGTTTTTACATATTGTTTATATATATATATATATATATATATATATATATATATATATATATATATATATATATATATATATATATATATAAACACCCTTGTTTAAAGATGCTGGAGATCGGGCTGTTTTCTAGTGTGGTCCTGTTTCTCTGACCGTGACTGAGTGGACGTGCTCTCTTCGTCTTCTGGCATGGGAGCTGCCTTGGAGCTCGTCTGCCTGGCTGTGTGTTTCCTGGACGGGGTCGCCTTTTACAGCTGCTTTTTGTATCTCTGCTTCTGTCTCCTTGAACCCCAGTGGGCCTCAGCAGATGGCCGCTCACACTGAGCCTGGTTCTGCTGGAGGTTTCTTCCTGTTAAAAGGGAGTTTTTCCTCTCTACTGTCGCTACAAGCATGCTTAGTGTGAGGGATTGCTGAAGAGTCAATAAGTCGATGCAATCAACTTGTTTTCCTTAGATAGAAAACTTTGTATCAATTTGATTGTATGATCTGGTTGAACTGTAAAGTGCCTTGAGATGAGATGTGTTGTGAATTTGGCGCTATATAAATAAACTGAATTTAATTGAATTGTCAAACTTTCTGTTTTTGTTCATTTCCATTATATTAGCTGTATCTATTTCTAATGCTGCTCTGCTTGTCCAAAACACCTTTTGAGGACAATTAAGTATTTTTAATTAGAATAAAAAGATCACTAGATCCATCTGTTTCAAAAATATCATTAATGAGAAACTATAAGCTTTCTTTTTATCTCTGTGTTCTTTCCTCAGCTGTGTCCCTGGCACTTGCTTTAAATGGAGTCTTCACAAATACCATTAAGCTGATTGTTGGCAGGTATGCTAAACGAGTCCTTCAAGTCGCTGTCAGTGATGTATCGTTTGAGGTTGCTGTCTTTGATCAGAGACTTTTAGACTTGTAGTAGAAATTGTGTTCTTGATGCATTTGAATCACAGAGCAAAATGAAAACTCTCTTTGTAATTTTCAGACCAAGGCCAGATTACTTCCAGCGATGTTTTCCAGACGGTCAAATGAATGCAAAGATGCTGTGCACTGGAGAGCCGGAGTTGGTCTCAGAAGGACGCAAGAGCTTCCCCAGCAGCCATTCCTCCTGTGAGTATCAGAAAGAGACACCAAAAATCACCGTCGGCAACTGATAAACAATGTTCAACCATATCAGATCTCTAACACCAACTCATTAAAACTGTGTCAGTTTTCCAGTCAGTTTGAGCTTGATGCTTCGAGCTAATAAAGGGGGTCTATGTGCTGACTGATTTTGATCAAGATATTTTTTTATTGTTGCCAGGGATGTCATAGAGAAGCTCAGAGGAAGCTTGTAATAAATGAGTCCAGTTTATTTCACTTTTGATGAGTGAAAGTTGATAACAAGCTCAGAGTTTCACCCTAATCTGACTTCCTGCTGAGATCAGCTGCAGAAACCATGCAGGGATGAATGTTGGTCATTTCTGGTCTTTTTCTGCCAGGAAAACTGTTTCCACCTCCATTTGTAGTTAAATAATTCACTTTTTTTCTGACATGGAGAAGATGGGTTAACTGGGATTGTTTGTGATGGTACAAACAGATGGTGCACACTGCATGGTGTGGGTTTTGAATTTGCATTCGCATTCTGACTCCTGCATCTGAATGTATTTATCAACCCAGAATGTTTTCAGTTAAATATTTATTGTTGTTTCTGCTTACAGTGGTATATAAACTACATAACCTGCCTGTCAGCAGTTTAAGTTCCTTTTTTGTACCGTAGCTGACTTTCAGTTATACCACTGCGATATTTTTATATATCTACAATTGTATTCATATTTAGAACAATAATCAATACGTCAAAATGAATATGTCAAGTATAAATGCTTGCCATTCTGTGAAGGACTGGGATTGATTATTGAATAGAGTATGTCTCTTTGCATAATGTTTGTGTAGAACCAAACCCAGAGTTGACTGTTACTTTAGATTGTTTATTACAGGGACGTGATTTGTCTCTTCAGAAGACATGTCTTGAGGTGCTGTGCTTCACTCCACTGCCTCTAGTGCTTTACAATTCACTTTGTGATGTATGACCTGGATGCAGTGGTTGAACTGCCTGAAGGCGACATCGGCTGTGGAGATCTGTAGTAAATGCATAAAGTCAGGGGTGACCACACATCTGCTGACTTTGTTCTGGGATTTTGTGTGGTTTACAACTTAGTATTTAAATCGCAGCTGTCTGTTTCAATTGGTTTCTTTGTCTTTATGTCATTAACAGTTGGAACTGGATGATTTATTAGTTAGAACATTAAAAGCAACAGAGTTTCAATGCAAGTATTATCCAATCCAACTTATATAGCACTTTAACAAAAGAAATAGGACCAAGGTGCTGCATGAAAGCAGAAATACGAACACCATAAAATGCAAGACTCATTAAAAAATATGAATAAATAAATAAGTAAAAACAGCATAGAATATAGAAGAAATAAAACATCAAATCAACCAACACCAACCTCCTTTTGAGTATTAATCGCCAGATAGAAAAGACGCGACTTTAAAACAGATTTAAAAACAAATAGGAAGCCTGTCTGAAATGCAGCAGCATCATTTCTACAGAGAAGTTAAGGTGTCCACCGAGTTTATGTCTCCTTCTAGGTACAGGAGTAACTGATAAGCCTACATTAGAGAAGAAAGTGGTACAGATATACAGGATATAAGGGATCAGTGATATATTATGGGGAAAGGCTATTAAAAGACAAAATAAAAGACTTTTTAAATGTATAAAATTAACTGGCCGACAGTAAAGTGAACTTAAAAGTGGGGAGTTATGTTCAAACTTGTCATGATTGGTTCTTAGGTTAAACCCACATGCAGAATACAAACGGAGGCTGAGTAAAAGTTTAACAGAGTTTATTGAAGTTAGATTGACACAAGAACATGAACTGGATCAGGTACTGGTCCGGGTTGGGTTCACTGATGTCTGCAGAGATGGACGGTTTGATTAGCCAGGCAGTCAGAAGATTAATTGAGTTTTAAGATTGTTCTGAGTCTACCTTGAAGATGTCCAGGCTTAACTTGTGAGGGAGGGAACCGTTGGGTCCAGAGACTGTTGGTTCAGCAGAGTGCACAAGCAGCAGCAGCGTCTAGCTTCTGACTTTGAATGGCAGACCTTGATCAGAGTTTCCAGCTCTTCTCTAAGAGCAGCAGGAGAAAATCCAGACTGGAATCTTCAGGCTTGGCTCACCAGGGCTGGCAGGCAGGTTAAGCTCATCCAGAGCTTCAGACTTGAGACAGGTTTCCTGTGAGCAAAGACAGAGGCAGATTAGAATCAGGTTTCTCTCTTGAGATAACAAAGATTCTTTCAGGTAACAGAGGCTCAGGTTTGCTAACCAAACTAAGGTCAACACTGCGGCGTTGAAGGAAGGTCTGGCAGCTGCTTAAGTAGAGAAGGTCTCCTGATGGGCTGACGAGGTCCAGGTGTGCTGGAGGCCTCCAGCCCAGGAGACCCACGGCGCACTCTGCTGGAGAAAGGTGGTACTTCTCCAGATCCCAACAAAACTCATGTCTCCCGACTTAAAGTTGTGCAGCAGAATTTTGAACTGTCTGCAAGCAACTAACGATCCACTAACACCAAAATATGTCTCTGAAAGGGGGGGTTGTTAGGGGGAATTGTTGGCCTGGCTGAATAGATGAGGTCTTCTGTTCCCCTGTAAAGGGGTTCGGGGTACAATAATGGCGGGAAGGAATCAACTCAATTGCTGCATTAAACAGACAGAATTCCAGCGTCACAAAGTGTTGGATCACCGTTTCAAATTGTGCTGCACACAGTATGACCTTTATTAAGGTCAGCAGCAGCAGCTGAATGATCCTGGATTTGACAACAGCTTTAATCTGGCTAAGATGGCTGTCTATTTCAAAACTTAAATTTGTGACCATTGGCTTCACAAACTGATCTAGATAGCCTAGGTGTAAAGGTAGGCTCTCTGATGAGCCTCAATAAAACACTTCTGTCTTTTTCTCATTAAAATGTGAAAAGTTTAAAACATTCCTTGCTTTTACTTCATCCAAACATTTCAAAAGAGATTCAACAGAGATTTGTTTGACCTCAGTGGGACATAGATCTGACTATCGTCTGCATAAACATGAAAAAAATCTTTGTGCTTCCAAAGAGTGGATCCAAGTGGGAGCAGATAAAGAGTAAAAAGAAGGGGCCATGGACTGAACCCTGAGGAACTCCATATAAAAGAGGATCTTTGGGGAACACAGAATTTCCCAAACTGACACGAAATCTTTAATCAATCAGATGGGACCTGAGCCACTGCAGTGCTGTTCCACAGATCCCCCACCCAATGCTCAAAACAAGATAAAAGGATATTATGAGCCACTCTATCAAAGGCTGCAGTTAGATCTAACAGCAAAAGAACAGCACATTCAACAGAGTCACTAGCTAAGAAAATATCGTTAAAAACGTTCAAAAGGGCAGACCCAGTGCTGTGCCAAATTAAAATCGGAGTGGCAAATTTCAAAAACATTATTTACTAAAAGAAAGACTGTTAACTGTATGTGTAGATCATTTAAAATGATCTACACATACAGTTTAAATTAAATGTAAACTAGCTTTAGACATTAATGGTAGTTTTAAAATAGATCTAAGGTTAAGATTACTGAGGACTGTTTTATCCAGGTTAGGTTTTTTTTAGGAACAGACTGAACTACAGCTTCCTTAAAGGAAAAGTCTGGTCAGCAAGGAATAATAAGTGGATCATTATCTATACCTGAAACCAATACGTTTGCGATGAATTAAAGAATTTAGTGTTAATCAGTAAAAAATTTAAATTAATAATTTTCCTTGAAATCACTGAGTCTGGGAGCGGCCATTTTAGCCCAAATATAGTAGCCCCTCCCTCCTGCCATCTTCCAGCAGTGACATCACGGTGCGGTAAGCCTAGCGCCATTCTCCCCGCTTTACAAGCTAAATCAATGGGAACTACTAGACACATCTGCAATCAACAACAATTATTGAAGATTTCAGAGGTCTTCACCACTGAAATTCACCAGAGCTATAGTGAAACTGACAATGCCCACGTGCATGGCAGCTGGATGCTGGAATACATCGGGTAAAAGTGAAAAAAAGAGTTATTCCACCTTTCAGATTCCTGATCCTCCACGGACGGGTTGGTCGTTGGATCGCCAACTTGAAGAGGGAGGATTTGCCATCGAACTTCTGGCCAGAGAAAAACACATCATATGTAGTCAGCATTTCGAAGAAGAATGTTTTCAAGATGACTTGGATAATAGCGCGTTGTGACAAACACCAGGTGGCACTGGGACTTGATCAACAGCCGATACCGCACCGTGACGTCACTAACCAGTAGGTGGCAGTAGTGTTCTTTGACAAACATGGATTCTTCCAGTAAAGCGCATTCAAATGAACATTACTCCTAATTAAAAACACTGATCATTTATTGAACAGTTTGTAATAATTTCATATTTAAAGTGCTTTCAGAAATGTTTATTCTGAATATGACCAGACTTTTCCTTTTGAAACATCTTGGGACAATTCTTAAAGACAGACTGTCCTTGACAATCTGCAGAACTGAAAACCCACCTGTTAGCAGCAGCTACACAACGAGTCTTGCAGGAGTACAGTCATGAGGATAACCTGAAGCCTTTAAATGACCAACAGTCTCCTGTAAAAATGACAGTAATAAAGGCTCAATGCTGTGAAATAGTGCAGGGCATAAAAATGAAACTGATGGATCGCTATTAGGGGGCGTGATCAGAGGCTGAGTGGAAATGACCTCTTCCACAAAGAAAAGAAGAAAGGCTTCACAAACAAAAGAAATCTGTGGTTTCTAACATAAAATCAACGGGGTAAAAAGAACCTGAAGTGTCTGACAGTTAAATTCAATAATGTCTGAATTCAACATATATAGTATAGTAGATATACAGCTTTTCTGGTTAATATTCAGCACTTGGTTTCTAGCTATGCTCCTTGTGGGCGCCTCTCAAAAACACCTACAGTACATAACTATAAAATGTTTGATTCGTCGAGTCGTGTAACCATTTTACAGCAGTTTAAAGTTTTTTTAAACACAAGCGCTAACCCTAAATAGTTGTTCATAGGCAACAACAAAATATATCACTTGATCAGACACATGTGCATTTTCTTCTAAAGGGGTGAATTCCTTGTCTTGTCTTTTTTTAGTAGGATTATTATACAGGGTTATTGCACTGGGTGTTTTACATGGGTATTTATATGTATTTATATAGTTATTGCACAAAAGTTATCAAACAATAATTGCACATTATACATGAATGAATTCCTTGTCTTCACAAGAAACTCTGTAACTTTTTAATCGGCTGGTCCAAAGAAATCTGCCACCAGATTCAGAAACACAGAGGGAAACTGCTTAATATTTTTACAGTGCAGTGCTGCCCATGACGTTATGTAGCCTCGTGAGACCATCCTGATCTCGCGAGGTTTCAAGGTTTCACTCGCATATCAGTCTGGAGACTCTCCGTTGACGAAAATTTGGAGCCGTTCACCAAAAGAACGTCCAATCAGCGTTGGCTTTGAGGCGGGTTGAGGTGTGACGCAACGAGAAGCGCGACAGTTCAGTCTAAAGAACATGGTGGCTTCAGCCGATGAAACTAGCGTTAGCGTGGCTATCGAGCAAGTTTTAACGGAATTACAGAGTATTTCTTCACTGAAAGAAGAGCAAAACACTGCTCTGGAGGCTTTTCTCAGAGGAAAAGATGTTTTTGCTCTTCTCCCGACTGGTTTCGGCAAGAGTAGCCTGGCTTGTGGTTGTGTTTTCGTCATCGCTCTGTTAGTACGTCATATGCTTCATTGATCTGATTGGTTTATTTGGCCCGTCTATCACCAACATAGGCCAATCAGCTAACCAGTATTTTCGCCTCTTCCCAAAATTACTTCAACGGAAGGTTTCCAGATGGATATGCAGAGCAAATCCATCTGGCGGAGTCAGGTTAGACGTTATGGGGTTTAAGCCTGAAACTTACAGATCTATAATAATAATAATAATAATACATTTTATTTCAAGCGCCTTTCAAAACACTCAAGGTCACTGTACATGTAAAAACCATAAATGGTAAAAGCAGTCGTCATAATTAAAAGAAACAAAACAAATTACACAGAGGAAAGTAATATAAAATCATAATGAAAAGGCAATCTTGAACATGTGGGTTTTGAGTTTGGATTTGAATACGGGTAAAGACTCGGTTTTGCAGATGTCAGAGGGGAGAGAATTCCAGAGTGTGGGCGCAGAACGTGAAAAAGCTCTGCTCCCCATGGTTTTAAGACGGGCTGAAGGAACAACTAAGTGAGTGGTAGAAGTAGATCTAAGAATGCGGGAGGGAGTAGAAATTTGAAGTAAATCAGAAAGGTATGGAGGGGAGAGATTGTGAATAACTTTAAAAGTAAGTAGGAGGATTTTGAACTGAATTCTATACTTCACAGGTAGCCAGTGGAGATCTAGTTCCTCTAGTGGTAAAATGTACACAGTGTTGCTTTAACAGCTCTGGTCTATTATAGAGGGTTTGTCATATTTTGGTATCAAGCTTGAATTCACTGAGCTCCAAGTTACTTTATGTCTTTCTTCTTTTGATTGATTGATTGACTTTATTGATCTCACAGTGCAAAAATTTAGTTGTTAAATCAGTTCAATTAGTGAAAGGAGAAGAGTAATGTGCCAAAGGAAGAAAAAGGTGGATGGGGATATGTACAGTATATACAGAGCTATAGATGGATATTTATATATATAGTTATACACTGGCTGTCAAATATAGAAAAACTGGTTATTGCACAGGGTATCATATAGTAATTGCACATTTTACATTGCACGAGTTATTACAGCTGTAGTGTCGCATTGTAGAATCTGTTGGCAGTAGGGATGAAGGACCTATGCTAGCACTTTTTGCAAACAGGGTGTAAAAGTCTTTCACTAAAGCAGGTGCGCAGCTCCTCTACAGTCTGGTGGAAAGGCTGAAAGGTGTTGTCCATGATGGATGTAAGCTTGGACAGCACCCTCCACTCAGCCACTTCCTCCACTGAGTCCAGGGTGCAACTCCCAGGTATTTGAAACTCTCTGAAGTTTCTACGTCCTGTCTTAAATCTTTGGATGGAGACCAGGTGATGACGGCAACTGGCCATACTCACATTAGACATAACAAGCAAGTTGGCTAACAAAGTCCAGGGGAAGGGCACAGTTCTTAGTTGTGTAACAATTCATGTAGTGGTCAAGAAAGCCAAAGCATTGGTAGACATCCTGTAGAGAGGCTGGGCAAAGCAGGAAAACACTGAAATGTTGGTGAGGTCACAACATGGTTATAAGGGAAAAGTAACCCTGAGCATCTATTTTTCAAGAAGCTTTTAAAAATCCGTTGCTGTCTGCTGCACAGTTTCAAAGAGCCAGAGGTGTGTGGAATGAGTTTGATTGTAGTGAAAGTGCAGCTGTCTCTCCGGTGTGGTGAATCATTTTTAATATAGATAGATGATGTGTGGCAGAATGAGGAAAGCAGACAAGCCAGAATCACAGTACATTTTTGAGAGTGAGAGAGTGATTGGCACATGTTGATTTATGTAAAACAAAACTATGTCATCATCAGGAAGTCAAACCTTCTCATGTTGAAATGCATTGATGTTAAAACCTGCGAGACATTCCAGAGCATTAAAGTGGCTTAGCTTTTCCATATGGGATTGCCCAACAAGGGTGTCCTCTGTTGAAATCACGATTTTGGTCCTCCTTCACAATTAACGCAATTCATGGTAGCATGCCAACATTACCTTGCATTTCTTTTACCACAATTCACGCAACTAAGAATTATAAGTCAGTAATTGTGGCTGATAGTAAAATGTTTGAACTACTAATGCTACAACCATCCATTCATCCATGCATTTTCCGTCAAGCTTATCTAAAGCGGGGTTGCGAGGGGTGCTGGTGCCTATCTCCAGCTGTCTACGGGTGAGAGGCGGGGTACACCCTGGACAGTTCCCCAGTCCATCGCAGGGCAACGCAGAGACAAACAGGACAAACCACCATTCACACACACACACACTCACACCTAATGAGAATCTACAGAAGCCAATTAACCTAACATTCATGTTTTTGGACTGTGGGAGGAAGCCGGAGTGCCCGGAGAGAACCCATGCATGCTTAGGGAGAACATGCAAACTCCATGCAGAAAGACGCCAGGCCGGGAATCAACCCGGAACCTTTTTGCTGCAAGGCACCAGTGCTACCCACTGCAGCAACGAGCAGCCCACTAATGCTACAACCCCATGTAATAAATGCAGAGCCGCATAGATAAAATGATTTACCCTTTTTAAACAAAAAAATGAAAAGGGGCTACAGAAGCTGCCATTTAAAATTTCCCAACTTTCCTTGATGAGCCCTTGGCTGGGCCTTAGCTTGTCCCTTAGCTTGTCCCCTTCCTTTTTAAACATACACTCACCGGCCACTTTATTAGGTACACCTGTCTAACTGCTCGTTAACACTTAATTTCTAAGCAGCCAATCACATGGCGGCAACTCAGTGCATTTAGGCATGTAGACATGGTCAAGACAATCTCCTGCAGTTCAAAGCGAGCATCAGTATGGGGAAGAAAGGTGATTTGAGGGACTTTGAACGTGGCATGATTGTTGGTGCCAGAAGGGCTGGTCTGAGTATTTCAGAAACTGCTGATCTACTGGGATTTTCACGCACAACCATCTCTAGGGTTTACAGAGAATGGTCCGAAAAAGAAAAAACATCCAATGAGCGGCAGTTCTATGGGCGGAAATGCCTTGTTGATGCCAGAGGTCAGAGGAGAATGGCCAGACTGGTTGGAGCTGATAGAAGGGCAACAGTGACTCAAATAACCACCCGTTACAACCAAGGTGGGCAGAAGAGCATCTCTGAACGCACAGTACGTGGAACTTTGAGGCAGATGGGCTACAGCAGCAGAAGACCACACCGGGTGCCACTCCTTTCAGCTAAGAACAGGAAACTGAGGCTACATTTTGCACAAGCTCATCGAATGCTCGACGTTGCCTGGTCTGATGAATCTCGATTTCTGCTGCGACATTCGGATGGTAGGGTCAGAATTTGGCGTCTACAACATGAAAGCATGGATCCATCCTGCCTTGTATCAACGGTTCAGGCTGGTGGTGGTGGTGTCATGGTGTGGGGAATATTTTCTTGGCACTCTTTGGGCCCCTTGGTACCAATTGAGCATCGTTGCAACGCCACAGCCTACCTGAGTATTGTTGCTGACCATGTCCATCCCTTTATGACCACAATGTACCCAACTTCTGATGGCTACTTTCAGCAGGATAATGCGCCATGTCATAAAGCTGGAATCATCTCAGACTGGTTTCTTGAACATGACAATGAGTTCACTGTACTCAAATGGCCTCCACAGTCACCAGATCTCAATCCAATAGAGCATCTTTGGGATGTGGTGGAACGGGAGATTCGCATCATGGATGTGCAGCTGACAAATCTGCGGCAACTGTGTGATGCCATCATGTCAATATGGACCAAACTCCCTGAGGAATGCTTCCAGCACCTTGTTGAATCTATGCCACCAAGAATTGAGGCAGTTCTGAAGGCAAAAGGGGGTCCAACCCGTTACTAGCATGGGGTACCTAATAAAGTGGCCGGAGAGTGTAAATCTTTATACTAAAATATTCTTTCTGTAATAATTTGTGGAAGTTAAGATCTAAAGAGAAGCACAATTTCCTGGTCAGACCCTGTAAATCAGTGAAAGGGTGGAGCAAGGGGGGAAAAAAATCTGCTGGGAGTTGCAGGAAAGTGAGTTGCCATTCGGCTGGCGTTTGAATGGGAAGGACCATTTTGAATGGCTGCTACTGTAGATTACATTTTCTTTTTTTCCCACTAAAAAATAGATTAACACAAGCTCAAAGGTCATTTCAGATGGACTAAATACTGTAAATGAAATACCAGGTTATGACTCCTCTAACATCTGCAGACTCAGGATCCTGAGCTCTGGCTTTTAACAGAGCAGTGACATGACAGTGTTGAGTTATCTCTGTCACAGTACTGAAAATAAGATCATTTAATAGAGTAAAAATTATCAAACATTAAC
This sequence comes from Cyprinodon tularosa, assembly GCF_016077235.1. Lineage (NCBI taxonomy): Eukaryota > Metazoa > Chordata > Actinopteri > Cyprinodontiformes > Cyprinodontidae > Cyprinodon > Cyprinodon tularosa. The sequence continues at coordinate 762,875 of NW_024039126.1, read as the reverse complement.
TGATTGATTCTGTTTTGACTTTGAAGCATTTATTCTCTCTGTTTACATTGGAGTCAGATTAGATTCGCTGTTGTTCTACATCTTAAAAAAAATGAGAAATCTTTAGAGAAAGATATCTCCTCTGGTGTTCTTTCTTTACTGTGACAGACTGACATTTATACAGAATTGTGTGCTTTGTTCGCAGGCTTATTTTAGCTCCACGATAAACTCACCCACTGATAAACCATTTAGGTAGAACATATAGAACAAAACAATTATCCTTTGCTGCAGGATTTGTACCTTTTTGAGAATTTATTTCTGTCAAAGTGTGAGTGTGACTGTTTTCAGCTGCTTAACGGTTCGAATCAGATCAAATATGCTCCTACCTGGTGTATCAATAACACATCCACGCATCAGATTCTTTACCCATTTAAACTTTTGATGGGTTTTTAAAGCAGCTCGCGGCTCCTTGACATCTCCCTTTAAGCACAAAATGCTTTGATGTGCTTTCTGAGTCGCATTACAAATAGCAAAGAGGGACAATGTTTTTTAAGTCTCAGTAGATCCGTTTGGATTGCGTTTGTCAGTCTGACTATTCAGATATCCCCATGTTGGTCCTCTGCAATGAAGACACAGAGATCAAATCTACAGAACAAAAGTAATCATATTTCTTGTGGGACTGAGCTCCAGTACAGGAGCCTTTGTCTAAAGAGATGTGAAAAGGGACAGCATGACACATGACAAAAGTAGATGAAGTCTCATTGTTTTTAAAGTAGAATTTCTCTGCAGCTCATCATCACTTTCAGAAGAGGACAACCCAGAGATATGGCTAAACCTCACAAAAATCAGACATTTCTTTCTTTAACACTGCCTTGAAAAAAAGTTTTCATATCCATTGAACTTTTCCTCACAAACTTGAATTCCCATTTTTTTTTATTTCATGTGGTAGAGCAACATAATGCAATATGTCAAAAATGTGAAAAAATGTCACATTTTGCATTTCACATAAATGTTTAGTTGCAAGTAGGCTTGTAATTTAATTTTATATTTAATCGTTTTTATTCACATGGATGGATGGATGGATGGAAACTGAGTTTGAGTCAGGTGAACTGAAGACTTATGCAGACCTTCTTTGACTGAGAATTTGAGGTAAAATTGGACCGAACATGCCCTCTGACATTAGCTTAAATGTAGTTTCTGGAAACATTAACTTTTGTGAGTGTCATGATGGGTTTCAGAAAAGCCCAGTATGCAGAACACCACGGAGACAGATGAAATGTTTAACAAGTTTATTTAAGCACAAGCACATGGATTAAACACAGGAACTGGTTCAGGCCTGGGGGCAGGTTCACTGGAGTCTGTGAGGATGACAGTTCAGTTAGCTTGGGAGCAGATGAGTTTGAGAGTTTCAGATTTATACCTTGAGGAGTCCGGGTTTGGCTTTGAGAGAGGAACTGTTGGGTCCAGGGATTGTTTAGTTCAGCAGAGTTCAGTAACCGCTTCAGCGTCTTGCTTCTAGCGTGAGGGCAGACCTTGACTTTGGGTTTCCAGCTCTTAGTCCAGAGCAGCATGTGAATCCAGATAAGAGTCTTCAGGTTTGGCTCAGAGGGAAACTGGATTCCTGTAAGCAGAGACAAAGAGGGATTAGAATCCAACCAGGGAACAGAAGCAACGAAGGTACTCAGGAGAAGCTAGGCTCAGGTGCTAACCAAACTGGATAAACACTGCGGCGTTGAGGCAAGGTCTGAAGGCCGGTTATATACTGGAGGATCCTCCTGATGATGAGATGCGCCTCAGGTGTGTCGAAGGCTCAGCTCAGGAGGATCCACGGCGAACTCTGCTGGAGAAAGGTGGAACTTCTCCAGATCCCAACAGTGAGTAATTCTAAATTAGATTAAAGTCAGAACTTCACACACATGTTTTTTGTTTTCATCTATGCTATCATATTTTTTTCCACTCAGACCAGCTTTCTTTTGTCTACTAAAAAAGGCATCTTTGAATAATCAAACTTCCACTACTATGTTTTACAATAGGTTGATGGTTTAGGGTAATTTTACTTCTCCTTTATCTGACACTAACCCTATCTTTTATTATTATTATTATTTTTTGCTCTGTGCTTGTGAAAAACTTGACTATGCAGGTGAACATTCTCAGTCATCCAGGTCACAGTCATTCCATAAAAAGAGAATTAAAAGCAATATGAACTCCTCTGGAACATTTTCTGCACTAAAACTACACCTTATGGACAAAGGACCAGAATGTATACATTTTGGACAAAGAAGACAGGTGGTTTAGAGGGGTGTGAAGGAAGTCACCTATGTTAAGAAATCTTAACAACCTTAAACAGAGGGGATGAGCTTTCAAAAACCTTCAATGCTGCAATTGAGTTAATCCCTTCCCCCTATCATTGCAGCCCCAGCCTCTGTACAGGAAAGCAGATGACCTCGCCTATTCAGCAAGGCCAACAATTCCCTTTAACGACCCCCCCTTCAGACACTTCGTCAAGTACAGAGCATTGCAGGCTAACAAAAGAAGCCAAACGACCCCCATTCCAAAGGGGTGGACCCCGTCATCCGTTTCAAATTTGCATGTTTTCAAAACAAAATCAAGGCATTGTTGGGCTACTGTAGAAAACTTTGAACTCAACGCTATTTCTTTCTTATTTTTTTTTTTTTTTACAGTGTCCTGTCTGGCAATGTGGCAATAAGAATAATTGTCTTGATGCCAAAAAGAGCCCAACAGATTTTACTTTCACAAGTGGAGCAGTATGGCAATTACCATATTGGTCAACTTGTTTCATGCATATAAATTGCTTTATTATAATTATGCAGGGAGTTTTACAGTTTATATGGACACTGCAATGTAAAAAGAGCAGAAAAACAGAAGAAGAAAAAAGAAAAAAAAGAGAGAAGATGAAAGAAAGAGGAGATAGAAAGGAGACAATGACAAAACATTTTCAGTCTGCTTCATCACCTGTAACGAGATGAAAAAAGAACAGCACAACCAAAAGACATGGTACGAGATATACAATAAAGCAACGCCTTGAAACTATCGCTAAAGTAATATTATTAAGTCTGACATGTACTCTGTGTTACCTGAAAATACGAATGTGGGCTTTCTGTATGGAAGTGAATCTCTGAGTACCTGGAGCCAAGCACCTGTAATTGTTTGTGAGGGTGAACTTGTGCATGTAAAGTTTATCCATAGAAAAAATGCTCAATAGTGGTTGTGGAGAGCCGGAGAAGCACCCCCCCCCCCCCAGAGCACTGAGTCCAGCGCTGGGAGACCCAAAGCCCCGGGCGCCCAAAGGGACCCCAAGAGCGAAGGCACCAAGGAGGGGCCAGCCCCGGAAATTGGAACCCCACCAAGGGAGGAGGAGAGACAGCCCCCAAGAAGCCCCCCAGCCACCGCCATGCCGGCGCCCGCGGGCCCCGCCGGCAGCCAGCCACCCTGAAGTAGGGCCGGGCAAAGAACACCGGCCCCCCCACGGCACCGACCGAAACTCCCCGGCCCCACAGAGTGCCGAAACACGCCCCGCCTCCCGGCACCAAGCCCCGGCGACCGACCGCAACACCCAATGCGACCGCACCACCCCCGAAAAACACACAGTCGGCCGCGCCCACCGCCGGTGCCCATGCGCATCCGGCTGCGAGCGCCGCGGAACCCCCCCAAAACGCCCCCCAGGCCAAAAGCGCGGCCCCGCCCCACCAAGACAACTCAACGCTATTTCTGACATTTTGAATTGAAATAGCTTCCTGGATCGGAAGCGAAACGTCTTCAAACTTGGAATCAAATTCCAGTGGATTGTTTTTCTTTTTCTTTTTTTGGAAAACTATTTTTTGGCTTCCCTTTTGGAATGCATATGTTATTTCCACTCATCTTTAAAAGTCAGCTTTATGGAGCTGACATATGCTCCACCTTAGCTGTCATTTTCTGCATCTCCTCTGGTCTTAAATGGCCATAGAATGTTCGCCTTGCCCACTCTGCTATCTAATTTGGTCTTTATGGTGCTGTTGATTCACTAACATTAAAGGCTGTGGCAAAAAAAACTGTATTATAACTGAGATTTAAAATGAAACCATTTTATCAGATGAATTGTGATGATAACTGATTGTGCAGGATTTTATTTAGAGGTATGAGATTAAAAAAGAACTAAGAACTAAGAAAGAAATGCAACCCTTTTACTGATTGTAGTCCAATGGGTAGGAATAGTTTTGTAAGACACTTTGTGTGGGAACTAATACGTAGCCTTTAGATGTCTACATAAACCCTGCTTTTCAAATATAGTAATAAGGCACACAAGGAGCTCTCATTGTATTCTATTGTTTTCACAGCATCTCTCCGATCCTTGATCAGATTTCCTTTTCCCCAAACCTTGCTGCAAAAGAAATAACAGGAATTGCTTGAGACATTCTCCTGAAAGAGAAAAACAAAGCAATAAATACTGGTTCACTAAACCCATTGCCCCCCTATAAACAGTGCTAAAAGCAAACAGGTCCTGAAGCAATCACTGTTATGTTGAACATCCCTTTCAAATTCATTGTGCCATTTTCTTTTGTGCATACAAAGCAAACTGATCTTCTCTACAAAACATACTCTATTAAACACAATCCACTATCTCTCCCATTTGCATAGTCTTAATAATGGAATTAATCCTTTGGCCAGGTAGTTATTTTGAATCCACATCTTGCCTCTTTCACTGATGCCACACAACTTATATCCAATTAACCAATGAATCCGATCCCTATCATGATATTAATTCAGCATAAAGAGAGAATTGGTATCTACTAAAGGAATGAAACGGCTCTTTTCTAATGCTAATACAGAGTTTCTGTAGACTTTTTATGTGGTAATGACAGAAGCAGCCTAAGGTACTAAGTGGTTATTTAATATGCAGTTTTTCTAGTGGGAGTTGGTAAAGATGCCCCACAGGTTGTGAAAGGGTCAAAGATCAGAGGAGGAGGGAAAGGCTGGCAGAGACCAAGAGATGGAAAAGGCATTAATATGTCGACATCTTTCTGGTATGGCATTGAAATTGGCAGCTTTGTCACAAAGTAACTGTTAGATGTACACTAACATGGAGTTTTTGTCAATAATCTAAATCAGACTGGATTGCATCAAATGGCAACTAGTGTATTTTTTTTAAATATATTTCACAGTAAAAATCCAAGCTTTTGCTAGTTCTTTTTTGTTCTTTGTAGTAATAATAACTTCAACCTGCTTCGTTCTCATAATAAAAACAGGTATTTAAAAAAAATTACTGAAAAAATACATATAAATAGACTGATAGAGAGACGGTCAGATGGACAGAAAGACAGACAGACATACAGAAAGAAGGATAACAAACATTTAATCTGTCTGTTGTTTAAAATCTTTTTGGGGGGAGTGTTTGCCTAGTGTTTAGAGCAGTGCAGTTGTTCTATGATGAGGTTATAAATACCCGGTTCAAAGCACACAGCCTGCACTCTGGGTCCCTGAGCAAGGCCCTTAACCCCACACTGCTTCCAAACAATGGCAGCCTACTGCTTCCCAAGGGGATGGGTTGGTTAAAAGCTGTGAGATCAATAAAGTTCAATTTAGATAGATAGATAGATAGATAGATAGATAGATAGATAGATAGATAGATAGATAGATAGATAGATAGATAGATAGATAGATAGATAGATAGATAGATAGATAGATAGATAGATAGATAGATAGATAGATAGATAGATAGATAGATAGATAGATAGATAGATAGATAGATAGATAGATAGATAGATAGATAGATAGATAGATAGATAGATAGATACTTCTACTTCTACTGTAGAAGGAATAAAATCTCTTGCTGTCTGTCATTAGCAGTTAGCACTAAAGATTTACAGATACAGGATTTTTTAAGGATGATGCTGATTCGAATTATTATGACATCAGTCAAACCGATCGCCAGTTTTTGCTGCCAACATTTAACGAGGCCATTGCTTTAGGCAGATATTACTCTTTCTTCTTCCATTTACCAGATAAATGGAAGTAATAACAAATATTTCAAATGAACAAATGGAGGGAGCAGGAATTCAATGCAATGTGCCTTACATGATCTAAAAGCATGACTGCAGCCAAAAATATTGTCCTGTTCTTTTAATCAGACCATCTCTAGTTAGCATAGTTCTACATGATGCTCCAGTCTCCACTTAAGTGGTCTCTGTACAGTTATAAAAACCTAGAGATATGTATGAAAATTATTGATTTCAGACAACTCCCAAAAAATAATAATGTCATCGACCACAAACCCTAACATAACCAGGAAGAAAGATATGAATTTAGTAAATTAAAGGAGTTATTGGTGTTTCTATAAATATAGATGTACGTCTGTCACTAAATTTGACCAAAAGCTTACTTTGATCTTGTTAGTGGCAGTATAATCACACTATTGTATTTTTGCAGAGATGATGAAATTACAACTAGCTGCATTAGTTTTAACTACAGCTGAAATCTTTTTTGTAAAACAATGCTTTGCAATCATCTCATTGACTATGCAACTTTGTTTTGTTTTTTTCTGTTTTCTTGGGGGAGTTAATCTTACAGACTTTTTAGGATGCATGAAGCCAATTCATTACCCAGATGTTTTTTAATGCCTTTGCAGTTTTCTGGCCTTTCAGGGACTCCTGCTGCCTCCGGAGGAGCATCCTGCAGTGGTTATTAGATACACCTCATTGCATCGCCCATTGGCTTATTTAATTATACAAATTCTTCATGTAAAAGCTTGCTTACGAGTTACTTTATGCAAAGTAGAGCAGGACACATACTTGATTACCCACTGGAACGCAAAGCCGACTAAGTGTTTGTAATCCTGCCGATTACCTTCACTGAATGTCCTTGTAAACATATGGGCTGAGTTCAATACTGGGAAAAAATAGAGAGATCCCAAACATTTTTTGGTAAGTTTGTATATCATCTATCCATTTGAGGGTTTTGGGGGGTCTGGTGTCTCTCTCTAGATTTGGTGAGAGACCGAGGTTTCTCTGATCATACATTCCTTTATTCAGAAAAAAAAACACAGTCCCTGTGCCCAGTTGTGACCACGTACGACAGCTTTGCTAAATGGTGACTGTGCTGACAGTGTAGCTTGCCACCATCGGGGTGTGAATGCAATAGAAAAACGATCTAGAAATAAGTAAAAATTTCTTAAATTAAGTGTATTTACCCTTAATTTGAGAAGGTAAATTAGATAGTTTGCCAATGAAATGAGTATTTTTACTCTTAAAATAAGATATTTAGATAAAATGCACTTGAAATAAAGCAATGCCATTGTGTTTTCTTATTTTAAATGCACATTGTCTCTTTTACCTTCTCAATTCAAGAACAAATGCACTTATTTTAAGAAAAAATTACTCATCTAGATGTAGATTTTTTCCAGTGTATGTCCCTGAACGGGTGAATTACTTAAAGGAAAAGTCCGGCCATATTCAGAATTCAAACTTCTGAAAGTACTTTAAATATACAATTATTACATACTGTTCAATAAATTATGTTTTTTTTCATGTGAATGTGCTTTACTGGAGGCATCCATGTTTGTCAAAGAACACTACTGCCGCCTACTGGTTTGTGACGTCACGGTGCGGTATCGGCTGTTGATCAAGTCCCAGTGCTGTATCACACAACGCGCTATTATCCGAGTCATCTTGAAAACATTCTTCTTCCAAATGTTGGCTACATATTACCTGTTTTTTCTCTCGATGGCAAATCCTCCCTCTTCATGTTGACGATCCAACGACCAACCGGTCCGTGGAGGATCAGGAATCGCAAAGGTGAAATAACAATTTTTTTTTCACTTTTACCCGATGTATTCCAACATCCAGCTGCCATGCACGTGGGCATTGTCAGTTTCACTATAGCTCTGGTGAATTTCAATGGTGAAGTCTTCTGGAAATCTTCAATAATTGTTGTTGATTGCAGATGTGTCTAGTAGTTCCCATTGATTTAGCTTGTAAAGCGGGGAGAATGGCGCTAGGCTAACCGCACCGTGACGTCACTGCTGGAAGATGGCAGGAGGGAGGGGTTACTAGATTTGTGCAATTATTGTTTTAAATTTGTTACTTAATGCTAAATTCATCAAATCATCACAAACAAATTTGTTAAAGGTATAGATATTGATCCCTTGATCATTCCTTGCTGACTTTTCCTTTAATGAAATGACTTGAAAAGGAGCTGCATATCAGTACAAGACATTACAATTCAAGCACATTTCACACTGAAGCTTGATTCCATGCTTTCTTTATTGCTGTATCTCCTATGGTGCATATAGTAAGGCTAAACCCACAGTGGACACAAAGCCATTTTATTGGATTTAAAAAAATTTGAACTTTAATCTGCGCCTCTTTAACCAGTGAGGGACGTGATGTTGTTTTACGGCTTACGGAGCACAGTTGAGACAATGTTTTTTTACTATCAAAATAGACCATTGATCCAGGCATAGCTCCTGGACTCTGAATTCTGGAGGATGTAGTGGACCCAGGAATGCCAAAACTTTCCACATTAAGTACAGCGCCATGATGCAGTCAGTAAAATCCAGGCCAGGTCATGTTGGCCACGCAAATTGTTGGTGAAATGTCAAGGGAGTGACAGCATGCAAATAATGAGGAACATTTGTTTTAATCAAGCCTCATTTGTTCAAAAAAACATTTGTAATGTTTTAGCTTGTAACTTAACTTTTGTTGAACTAAGGTTTCCTGATAACAGCTTCACAAAAAGTATGATACAATTATATGGCGCCTTCTGTAAATATAAGTATTAACCAATGTTTAGATTTAGTTTTGTAAAAAAACAAACAAACAAAATGTCATACTTTGGAAATTCTGAAAAATCTAAATGTAATTATGTATGTAGTTTATGCATGTAATTTTTCTTTTATTAGTGTTAGTCCAGAGCTAAAATGTTCAGTCTGGAAAATGGAAACAAATGAGCTTTGCTTAGAGTTATAAAGACTAATAGTGTGGGCTGCTGTGTGGTTTAAAGTGTGAAGGAGTCCCTGAAATAGATGGCTACCAAGGGATGTTTAGTCTGGGAAGTTTAGGCTGAGAAAACTAAAGCGTTTTATCTAAAAATGATCAGATAATCTGTGTGGGAAGTGTCTAGCATCCTCTATTCTGCAAAGTGTGAATTAATTCTATGTCTAATTGGACTTTAATTTCTATTTTAACTATCATATTATTCCAACTCTGGAGGATTGTGGTTTTCAAAACTCATGTTTAGTTCTTTTCTAAAGGAAGAATTTAATACTTTCAGTTGTAATATTTTACTTTCATTTAAGTAGTTTCACCACATGTACAGAAGAAATGGCCAAAACATGAATCCCCATGTTGCCCCGGCTGTTGGCTGGTAGGAGATAGATAAATGATTAGAAGAGGCTGTGTGATCAGGGAAACTAGTGACGCTCTCAACAAAATGCTGTCTTCTCATCAAAGAACAAAAACTGATTATCGACAACCTTTATTATTATTGTTGTTTTTGAAGCTATTTATTCCGTATTTGTTAGGAATTTGTTAAAGTTAGTTTGGATATCGCTTAAAATGTTTTAGCTAAAAATATATATATATACTTATTTTTTTATTTTTTTTTTACAGTGAAGAAAATACAGTGAGGAAAAGTATTTGAACACCCAGCTATTTTGCAAGATCTCCCACTTAGAAATCATGGAGGGGAATGAAATTGTCATCATTGGTGCATTTCCACTGTGAAAAAGCGAATCTAAAAATAAGAAATCCAGAAAATTACATTTGATCACTGCTGCACTTTATGGAATGGAAATGTTAATTCACTGTGTGGAAGCTGTACAATGCAAAATTTCGTTTTATATACAATCTGTGTATACTTATTTTTATTTTGTTTTTCATTGTTGGGGTTACATGTATGTACACTTGCTCCTTAATCCTTATTTATCTTAATATACTGTATATATATTGTTTATTCTTAATGCACCTTTTTCCTCTAATATGTGACCAGTGAATTTCTCCGCTGTGAGATCAATAAAGCTCATCTAATCTAATCTAATCTAAGTTGTCTAAGTCTAAAGACTTATTTATCCTCTATATTGATCACATTTTTTTTATTCTAAGCAACATTTCCCCTTCGTTTCTGCCCTATTACGTTGGCCGATCTATGAAAAGATTAATTGTCTACATCATGTCTTCTAAAATAAGTTGTGGCTCACATTTATATTTACTTCTTATTTATATTTACTTACTTCTGTTGAGGAGCTTAGTCAGACCTCGGTAGTCTCCGATCTTGAAAAAAAAATTACTCTAAAACTGCATAGGCAGCTAAAATGAATCAGTAGCCTCAAACTCCGGTCCAGCAGGGCTGCTGTCCTGCAATGTTTAGATGTGTCTCAATTTTAACACACCCAACTGCAATATGCCAGAACTCTGCAGAGCTGGACTGTTGCTATGACATAACTTAGCCATTTGATCAGGTGTGTAGAGCAAGGATTACACCTGCTGATGAAGTTTCTCAGTCATCCAGGTCATAGTCATTCCGTAAAAATTCAAAAATATCCACTGGACTTGGTTTTCAAGATTTGAAGACGTTTCGCCACCTCTCCAAGACAATAGACAGGTTCAGATATTACAGGCTAACGATGGAACTAAACGACCCATTCATCGGTTACCATTGCATGTTTCCAAGCAATACAAGACCTTGTCCATATAAGACTCAAACTCACGGCGGATCCAGACATTTGAATTGAGAAAGCTTCCTGGAAAGGTGGCGAAACGTCTTCAAATCTTGAAAACCAAGTCCAGTGTATACTTTTGAATTTTTACGGAAGGATTACACCTGAAAGTCGCAGGACACTGGCCAACTCGTATTTTGATTTGAGACCGCTGCTTACGGATTAAGTACTATTGTGATGTACTTATCAAACAACTTCAGCTGAATGTAGCCATGAAAATATCCACCAACTTGTTCCTGATGTTTGTGGCATAACTGATTGAAACCAAAATACATCAAATTGTAGCTCCTACCTCCTATCCTGTAACCTTTTGAGGCTTCAATAGTTAGAACACTATACAGGGTAGGATAGAAACTCAGGACTGCAGTGCTGAATCAGTACAGCCTTTGGTCTAATGGACGTCAATACCAAATGGACCCACATGGATATTGCTTTTCATATTGAGACTACAGACTTTGCAAAAAGGACTACAAAAAACACCAATTACACAAATGGAGTAAGTGGCTGAAGGTTTTTTACCATTATAAAACTCAAAACATAGGAAAGTATGTATATTTCTATGTATAAATAAGTAACATATTTTGTTATACTTCATGAAGTAGACTGTATACCCTTTCATGCAAATGATTGTGGGCAACCATATGGCTCCGATGGTGCAGATAGGAACACCAACAGATCCTCATGCTAAATGAAACGGTGATAGGAAGTGTCACATTTCCTCTTTCGGCCTCCATTTTTACTGCCCGCTCTATTCAGATAGCACTTACCATGGCGACTGCTGACAAACCTCCACCTGGGCTTAAGCAACCTCATCAAAAAGCACTTTTTGGAAGCAGCTGAAAATGTGTTTCACATCAATCGGATCGTTATAGGCGATACTTAGGAGACATTGTCTTAGCTTTCAATGTTTGCTGGGAAGAAGCAGGAAACAAAAATAATATATATATTGCTGTAGCCATTGCTTTAATGCAGTTTAATGCAATTGTACTTTATTAATCCCTAAAGGGAAATTCAGTTTCGGTAGAGCCCATCCAAAAGGGACGCAGTGTCCAAAACCTTGCTGCCATAAAAGCCGCTGCCCTTAGCATCCCACTTCCTTTAAGTTTCTCCCTCCGATACTAATAGGTTCCATTTACGTTTCAAGAAAATGTAAACGGGAAATACTTTCCCCCTTTTTTATGGTTTAGAAAAAAAAATGTATCAATGAAAAGTTTCTTTCTATTGTTATTTTATATAGTCAGAGATTAAGATACAAAAAGGGTGTATTTACTAAAAAGGGATTAACTGAGGTTGAATGGAATAAAACCACCACGTCTCTCACCGTAAAACAATAAAATTTGACTTTTCATTCATTCATTTATTCATTTTCGATACTTGCATGTCCTTGATGGTTATGGGAAAGCTGGTGTCTATCCGCTGTTCTTTGGTTAAGAGGCATCACCCTCCATTCGTCTAAATTCCCAATAGAAGAGATTGAAGCTTGTAGTTGGAATGTGACAATAAAGAAAAAAAGGGTATAAATAAAATACTCAGGCTTAGTTGACTAAATCACCTATTTTACTGACATTTGACATCAAACAATATTGCATAATTGACCTATCTTACTGAAAATCTGAAAATCGTCTGTTGAGGAGCTTAGTCAGAAAACAAAACAGGAGTTTTAAGGGAGCCAACTATCCGACACCAGAAGGGTCCTTGAGACAGTCTGATTGTGTTTCCACATGGTCTGGCCAATCTCTCCCCCTTCGGAGTGCTCACTGGTCCTGGCATATGGTTGTGATCAGCTTATTAGTTGAGTGACAAATTTCTCACACCGTCTGGTCTGCAGCAGCAGCAGCAAATAGCATTGTCTAAGCCATGAATCACACCGTTCCACTATACAGTACAACCTTTAATCCGTATATTTAGACCACCACTACTCCTGTTATACTTTCCAACAGATGCTAAATGTGGAGGCCTGCAGCCCATTCATGCTCAATTAGCTGGGAGCTGTGGAACGTCTGAATAGGACCCACGTTTGGGGTGAGGTGTTGTAACCTGACTCTGCCAACCTTCTGTTGAAGTAATTTTGGGAAGGGGCAAAAATACTGGTTAGCTGATTGGCCTATGTTGGTGATAGACGGGCCAAATAAACCAATCAGATCAATGAAGCATATGATGTACTAACAGAGCGACGACGAAAACACAACCACAAGCCAGGCTACTCTTGCCGAAACCAGTTGGGAGAAGAGCAAAAACATCTTTTCATTCTCTTCTTTCAGTGAAGAAATACCCTGTAATTCCGATAAAACTTGCTCGATAGCCACGCTAACGCTAGTTTCATCGGCTGAAGCCGCCATGTTCTTTAGACTGAACTGTCGCGCTTCTCGTTGCGTCAAACCTCAACCCGCCTCAAAGCCAACGCTGATTGGACGTTCATTTGGTGAACGGCTCCAAATTTTCTTAAACGGAGAGTCTCCAGACTGATCTGCGAGTGAAACCTTGAAAGCTCGCGAGATCAAGATGGTCTCACGAGGCTAGAGGTGTTGGCCAATGCTTGAAATGTTTTTTTTTTTTTTTCAGATTTTCACACATTGCATAGTAGAAACTTGCCTTTAAATGATTCAAAAGGATTTCACCTGCTACTAGATTTACTTCTGGTTGATGTTACTTAAAACTACCACTCTGTTACCTATTGTAAAATATTAAAAAAAAAAAATGTACCTAAAAACACATGATTATCATTATCAGCATGCTAACACTTCTCCATATTTGATCAACTTTGTTAATTAAAATCTTCAGCAGTGATGCTAATCTGCTTGCTTCTATCTCTGGCTTCTAGTTGCTTTCTCCGGACTTGGTTTCACCTCCTTCTACTTGGCGGGGAAATTGCAGTGTTTCACAGATGGCGGCCGTGGTCGCAGCTGGCGCCTTTGTGCCATGGTTCTACCTCTTTACAGCGCCATGATGATCGCACTGTCTCGGACGTGCGACTACAAACACCACTGGCAAGGTTCGACTGCGTAAACACACTTTGATAACATTTTTACCTGTAGTTACATCCCAGTAAGCTTGAATATCATTAAAAAATCATTGTCTCCCTGATTTAATTCTCACATAAGGCTTTGTTACACAAAGAGTAAAATGGTAAACTTGAAATATCCTTGAGTTTATCTCTAGAGAGATAAAACTTATGTAGTTTTGTCTGCAAAATCTTATAAAGGTAAAAGATAATTCCAGTCTGTATTCACAGTCAGCGATGATTTGGGGTCCAAGTCTTCTCCTGCTTTTAGTCTGCTAACTTTTATCAACTCCAAAGACAGCAGAGTCATTTATCAAGACATTTTAAAGCTCTTCATGCTTCCTCTACGGACAATCTGTTTGGAGATGGTGTTTTTAATTTGCCTGTAGATATTCAACATTTGTTTTTTTTTTACAATGATGAAGCTGAAAGACACCAAAGGCAGCAATGCAGACAGGCTGCTGTTAACACTACCTGTGATTCCTAACCACCCCAGCAGAGCCTCACACTTAACAGATCAATGCTTCCTTACTGCAGTAATTCATGTAAATGAAGTACTGAGTGCACATACTGTACCGCTCACGCTCAAGCTGTCAGTAGGCTCACATTCTATTTCAAGCATATTGTTTTTCCATTGGTCTAAAATTAGCATTTTAAAGGAACTGAAAGTTGGATTTTCTTTAGCTATAAGCCATAAATAGACTGACATAAATGCTATCATTTTATTTTATGGGTTTTATCTTTCTTAAATTACTGAAATATGGTCATTTTTGTCATGAACCGTGGACAGATGGGACCCAGTATTCAAGGCGAGACAGTTAGTAGGAAAGTTCAAACGTTTATTAAATAAAACAAAACAAATGCGGAGCTGTGGCTCGCGGACACTCAGGCGGGGGGGGGGGCACCGCCCAATCTCAGACACTCTGTAGTGGAAAAAACAAAGGTAAGTGACCACGATCATCTGATTTATGATTATCTGGGTTGGTCACTTACCTGGTTTAACAGTCTAGACCACGAATGTCCCCAGTACTGCAGTCCCAGAGGGCATGCTGGAAGCTGATCCTGGTGAGGGATCCAGAACAGACAGGATCCAGATCAGGCAGGAACAGAAACAGGTGGCAGGTTCCAGACTTCCAGGCATCCACAGGCTCCCAGGAGGGTTCAGAGTCTGACTGGGACCAGAAGCATGACCAGGTGGTCACGCACAGGAGCAGACAGGATCAGGTGCAGACATGCAGGCTCAGTGGAAGAGGGTAGCCGAGACAGGACGTAGGAACCGGAACTTGAAGCAGGACTTTAAACTGGTCTCCTCCTGGAGCCAGGCTTACAGTACTTAGATAAAAACTGAACCTGCCCCCATAATGAGCCAAAAACCCAGAGGACTCCGCGGGGGAGGAACAGTGGACAATCAGGAGATGAGACAGACACTAAAACCCTCTTTCCACTGGCAGCTAGGATCCAGGACATGAACCAAATAAAACAGAACAGAAAGACTGACAGAAAGACAAGTAATGATCTGGCACTGAATGCTCAGGTTGAACTGAATATTCTCCAGAGGGAACAGGTGAAAGGAATAAATTATAATTGAGGCAGGGTGGGAAAAGGGCAGGTGAGAGGAATTACTAATTAGGGAGGAGCAAACAGGCCAGATCATGACAATTTTTAAAATTCAAATCTGACTCATATAGATGCAACCATACACATTATTCATGTAGAGTGAGCAGTGAATTATTAAATGTAATAAGTGCACAAGAATCTTAACCCTTTAAACTGGGTCCTTTTTTAACATAAACTTAAAGACTTTTTATTGAGAGGTCAGACATGTGAACATTAATAATCTAACTGACCTGATCTTGTTTCTGTGATGTTTTAGTATGTAACTTGTAATCTGTTGTTTCTTGTGCGCAGTCACTGTGTTTTCTGTAAAAGCCTAACTGAGGACAGGCATTGAGAATTAGCCTTAGCTAAAATGTTGTAGTGTGTGACATGATGCATGAAACATACTTGTCCCTATCAAATAAACGAATAAATAAATAGAAAAATAATGCCAAATGTATCGTATTTGATACATACGGTTTCCGAAATGTTTTGCGTCCGACACCTTTTGCATAATTTTATAGTAAAAACTTTGCTCAAAATCCTATTTTACACAATCAGATATACCTGATAACAGCCATTAGAAGACTACACAAAAAATTATTTTGACTTATCGCATATTAATAAATTATTAATATCAAAAATTTATTTATTTATTTATTTTTTTACATATTTTGTTAAAAGGCCAAATAAGGACTTCAAACCAATAAAAAGTAATTTTTCTGTTTTGTTTTATTCTTGGATCGGGCTTTAAAGGGTTAAAAGAGTGCAAACCTTTGGGCTATTCAAATATTTAATCTTCTCCAATCTGCATTATACAGAGATAATGATTAAATATACAACATTTAATAAATGTCTTTTTAAAACAAACAAAGAGAATAACCTGAGGGGACGGTAAGTAAAACTGCCTGTGAGTGTGTGGGTTTGCGATAGCAAAAGAAATAATGCGATGACAGCTCCATCACATGATGTTAATTAGTTTGAGAAAGCCATATGCTCCTGGCTGCAAACCCAACAGCTCTTTTTACAACCTTGTTTTATCTCTATCCCTAAACAACCCGCTTGCAGCAGTTAGAAGAAAGCTCATCATTTCCTGAATCCTCTCTGGATCTACTTTTCCCTCCTGTCTGTACTTCACAGGACGTAAGTAAGCGTCAATAGAGCACTCCATTAAATTTGAGGGTCCCCAATCTGCTGCCAATGTAAACACAAGCTGGAAGCTCCCATTAGCCCAGATGCAACACTGTGCTTGATGAATATTAATACTCTTACCATCACTAAACTAATGTATTAAATGAAATCACACTCTGGTAAATTCAGTTGACAGGAATCAGAAGAACGTCCAGACCAATTTACATATGTTGGATAATGGAACTGGTGCAGTTGTATTTTGTATTCAACTTTAACTGATAAAGTTTAAATATTAGGGGGAACCCCGACATCACAGGCTTAGTACTATTTAAATCTTGAACATGTACTTAATATTCATCATAGTGTTATGTTTAATAATGTATTGTGATTTAAAATGAGGTCAGATGTAGTACAGATCTATTCAGCATCTGACAGAGAACCACAAATACCCTGACCGGAGGTAAGGGAGCCCATATGAACGATTCATTGCTCTGCCATTCATGTTATTATCATCAACCTCTAAACTGGGAGGTGATGAATGTTCACTGAAACACTGGAGCCCATATAGCAACGCATAATTAACTAAGCCCATTCCGTCACAGCAGGTATTATTTATCATTTTACACATTTAGGGAAAATGGGAATTCCTGAGATAATGCTAAGTTTTAGTACCGCCATACAAAAGAGCATTTTAAACCAACACTAAGCAGCTTTCAACCTTCACAAAATAATTCAACAACTTGTGTGATTATAGGTCAGCTTACAACTAGTAGAATGACACCTCTGAGATGAGCCGAGGGGGTCTGTATTGCTTTTACTGACACTAAGCAACTTTGAGGAGGGTGGCAGAAACCCTGCAACACAAAAAAAACACAAATGTGCATACGTCTCCTTCCCCATTCATCCCTTTGTTATACAGATGGAAGTCAACTCAATTCAGTTTATTTATATAGCACTAATTCACAACACATGTCATCTAAAGGCAATTTACAGAGACAAATCAACCAGATCACACAGCCAGATTGGTTCAAAATAGGGATGCACGATATTGGGATTTTGGCCGATATCCGATCTTTTAAAACTCATGTAGCCGATCACCGATATCGATACCGATGTTAAAGCTGGACAAAAATAAGTAGTCATTGAAAATAGCAGTTTTGTTATCCATTTCTGACACTTTGAAAAATTAAATACTCAAATATATTTTCATATGCTGATATCAAATTGATTTTTAAAAACGCGGTATCGATCTATTTTACTTTCAAAATCTCGTGAAATTTCATCGTTCTGTTACAAACTCGTGATATTTTGCAAATTCTTGTGAGATTTTGTTAGTAAAATAGATCGATACTGCGTCAATATATCAACATATAAAAATATGGCAACATTTTGTGAATTTTCGGGGGATTTCGTAGCATAATGATGACATATAGCAATATTTCATTAGTAAAAGAGATTGATATGGTGTTTTTAAATGGCAATATATCAGCATATGAAGATATTGGGATATTTTAATGGATCAATATTTTTATAAGTTTTTTAAATAAGTTTTTGAGTCTGTAAAAAAGAAGTTTTGAGGAAGAAGAAGAAGTATTTTTTTATTTTATTTTTTAGACTTTAGAAACTCAGAAGCTGATCAAATATCAGGTCAAATATCGGTGGGGTGGCCGATGTCCCATATTCAGTTTTAAGGCCGATACCGATAGGGGGCCGATTATATCGTGCATCCCTAGTTCAAAGTTTTCTTTTCAAGGTAAACCAGTTTTTGCATCGGCTTATTGACTCGAAGGCAATCCCGCACACCAAACATGCTTCTAGCAACAGTGGGGAAGAAAACTCGCTTTGAACAGGAAAAAATCTCTAGCGCAACCAGGCGCAGTGTAAGTGGCCATCTGCTGAGGTGGACTGGGATTCAAGGAGACAGAAGCATAGATACAAAAGGCAACTGTCAACCAGCTGCACAGACGGCCCCGTCAATGAAACACACAGCCAGGCAGACGAACTCCGAGTCAGCTCCCATGTCAGAGGATGAAGAGAGCACATCCAGTTAGTCACAGTCAGAGAAACAGGACTACACTGAAAAACAGGCCAAGTTTCAACATCTAGAAACAAAGGTATTGATGACAGCAGCAAAGCTGATATTTCTCTCCAGGATGGAGTCACAGCCAAACAGGAACAGACCAGATGAAGCTACTATGAGAAAAAATAAGACATAGCAAAGCTTTAGAGATGTAACTAACAGAGCCTGCAGAATGGGAAAATAGAGATAGAATAAGCAGAATGATGAAAGGGGTCCCTATGTCCCCAAGCAGTCTAAGCCTATAGCAGCATAATTGCTGATTACAATTTCCTTTCCCTGAGAGACTGAACATCCATGAAAGGTGCAGGGTTGACATTCAGGCAATGGCTCCTTCCTGCTGGGATCTAAATGTGTTTATGGTGAAATTATCAAAAGTAATATTATATTTATCTGTTTCAGGGCTCTTAACTAGTCAGCACATCTGCAACGAGCGAGTTGGAGGGATCTAACCAAAGTTTCTTATTTTCACCACAATTAAAGTCACTTCATCACTATTTTTTTATCTAGTTCAATACAAATGCTGGTGACCAGGAGATCAGGAATTTAGCAATATTATGTGCTGCCTTCCTCACGGGGGTGGGGGGTGGGGGGGAGCCAAATTAACCGATTTAAAGTTGTTTAGATCTGCTTAAAAGAATAGCTAAACATGGCTGTTAAATTTTGGGCAGAAGATGAGATTTTGATAAGAACAGTAAAGTTTATAAGCAGCATCAGTCACAAAATCCAGTGTTGCTTTCTTTTGCAACATGTAGGGTAGCATCTGGTTGGCAACCCATTCTCTAAGGCACTAATTTTGTTCCAATAAGTTCAGTTCTATTGGGTTGAAACTGTAAAGGCCCTTGTGGTACATTGAACCCCCTGTTATGTTTAGGAAAACCTGTTTGAGAATATTTAAGCTTTGCGAGGCTGTGAATTAGCTGGTCTTTTGTGTTTAAAAATTGGACAGCTGTTTCTAAGGACTCCAAAGGGTCCATAAAAAATGTTTCCCTCACCGTTACATCACATCCAGCAGCAGCAGCAGCAGTCTGAACTTGAAATGCACAAACAGTTCTCCTCTTGGGGGTCATTTGGCTTCTTTTGTCAGCCTGCAATGCCCCATACTTGCTCTATGCCATACCAATGCCCGATACCTGTCTCTGTCTCTGAAAGGGGTGTTGTTAAAGCGAATTGTTGAGCCATTTCTGCTATCATGGCAACTTCAACCCCTGTACAGGCGAACAGAAGACCTCACCTATTCAGCCAGACCAACAATTCCCTTTAACGAACCCCCTTTCAGAGAAATAGACAGGTATGGGGCATTGCAGGCTAACAAAGAAGCCTAACGTCCCCCATTCCAAAGGGGTGGACATGTTCGTCCGGTTCAATTTGCATGTTTTCGAAACAAAAACAAGGCTTTGTTAAGC
Organism: Cyprinodon tularosa; assembly: GCF_016077235.1. Taxonomy (NCBI): domain Eukaryota; kingdom Metazoa; phylum Chordata; class Actinopteri; order Cyprinodontiformes; family Cyprinodontidae; genus Cyprinodon; species Cyprinodon tularosa. The sequence continues at coordinate 742,977 of NW_024039126.1, read as the reverse complement.
TGCTGTATAAAGCTTCGAACTCAATGCTATTCCTCATATTTTGAATTGAAATATCTTCCTGGAAGGGAAGCAACGTTTTCCAAATCTCAGTTTTCTGCCTCTAGCAGTGCAGCCTGCTACAGCTGTAGCTCAGCAGCTTTACAATTTCAGATAAGGGGGTTCAGAAATAATAATGGTATAATGCAAACCTTATTAGTAAGAAATGCTATGTATTAGCAGCAGTTATTTTCCTTTAATTTCAAATCCGTTTACCCTCCTCCCTAAGAAATCTATTTATTTTTTGGTCCAGACTGTTCTGAATATATTTTCCTTTAACACGATCTCCTATTAACAAGTGAGACAGTTGTGCTCAGTTACACTTTATCAAGTCTTTGTGTGTTTCCTACGTGTTGCCACTATGTAAATTGTCAGATTTCCTCCCAGGTATATCTGTTAAATTGCCTGTTTACACTAATAGTGGGGCTAGTCCTTTACCTTTGTTATTAGAATGTAATCTTAACCCTTCTGATCTGATAAGAGAGTAAGACATTTAACAAATTCTGCTGGTTTTTCAATTGATTATTGGACCTAATTTCTAATTTTGGAGATAAATGAAAATCTGCATGGATAGTTTACTATTTGGTAAATGATGCATGTCTTCCTTCTAAGAGGTATTGCCCAGAATTACTTTTGAAGCAAAGATTGAATTGCTTTTCATTTTGATGTAGTTTTACTTGTTTGTAATTACCTTCCAAATAATTAACTCGAACAATTCTTCCAGCTACTACTGGAGGCAGGTTAAATACCATCAGAGGAACTTGCACCACAGATTATGAACCATGACCTTAACATGCAAATTATTGTGTGTTTTTGCAGATGCCTTTGTTGGAGGAGTGATTGGTTTGCTGTTTGCTTACATCAGCTACCGGCAGCACTACCCACCCTTCCTGCACACGGACTGCCACCTGCCTTATGCTAGCTTGGCTGCCACCAGAAAAACACCCCCATCCCACCAGGATGACCCGCAGCCCATTGAAAACGCCACCACCCTGCCTATGGAGGGTTTGACTGAAGGGCCGGTATGACTAGTGGCCCCCACCGAGACAACCTCCTCCACTCCCACCGAGTCCCCCAGCCCATCTCATCGTTCCTAGTGAATGATTGGCTTTAATATACATTCCAGGGGACCAACCATTTCCAAATGTTAATTATTTGTCTCGGTGACATGCACATTCTTTTTTTTTTTATCTGGTTTTTGCTCAGCACTCAGACGTTAAAGTTTATATTTAGATGTAAGAGGAAAGTCAGAATATGGAGCATATCCTCTGAGAAAGAAGAGAGAAAACAGGATGAAAAACCTGGGGATATGTCATTTTCATGGCTCTGAGAAAAGAGAAGAATTTCTCCACTTTTCTGCGGAAGCTTTTTTTTTTTATGAGAGGCGTGGTTTTAACGTTTTATGATGCTCTAGATTCATTTTTCTTGGTGTTGAAAGTTTGATATAAAAAAAAAACAAGTCCCATTGAATGTCTCTACAGTTAAACCATAAAATTAAGTGTTTTCAGCTAAAGGATTAGTACAGCTAGTTAGAAATTACATGAAAGCTACAGGAAAGCAGTGTTTTTGTCTTAAACACAAGGTCTTTCTGCTAACCGGCCCTGCTTTTGTTCATTTTTCAGTTGCCCATGGCAACATAATGCTAATCAAAGAACTGAAACGATGTGACATGTGCCACCATCCTTCAGAGGATGGTGGCACATGTCAAAACAAAGTTCAATATTCCATTACTTCCCACTCTCCAGGGCTCTCTGTTTTTTCAATGATCTCACTCTCTCTCTGAAACCTAATTTCATTTTTCATACAAGCAGCATTTAACACATGTCCAAAGAGGTTGCACAGGGACATGGACCCTCAATGAGTGCAATCAATTACGAGCAGGTGGGATTGGGCAGGCAGAAGAGTGTCTCGATAGGCACAAACTCCAATCTGATCCTGCATTAATCCTCATTAAGTAAGGTCAGCCTCTGCTGCTTATGAGGATATTAGGACGGTACGAGACATCATGTTAACTCCCAGAGCTTTGCAAATGGTTTCTTGCTTGCCCTCTCACCCAAAAAAGACAATCCAGCCTTAAGCACAAGCCAGATGATAACTTGGGATTGTGATTTCGATGTATTATTCATCAATTAAAGCTTGATTATTTCTTAATATATGAACCGTCTTCTGAAGAAAGATGACACCAAAGATTCGGGGAAATTTTCCTGCCTGGGATATAGGTTTTATCAACGGAGATGACATCTAACAAGATTACTGCCCCCTCCCCAACCCTTTCATATTATCTACAAACCAATTTGTCGCCCCTTGCGGGCTGTTAGAAATGATGAATCACTTTCTCGTCTTGGTTACTGGCTGCTTTTTGTCATTGCGGTGACATTGATGGGAAGATGCCATTTAAGGTCACCTTTAACCCTGCTGTCGGCAGTTGGGTCCCAAAAGACACACACTTTAAGCAAACATCACATAAAAGCTTGTGATGTTTGTTTAAAGGATATTATCCTTTTTGCATACTTTTCTTTTTAACATTCACAGCTTTAGTAGTTATGATCATTATTTCTGTTGCCAAAAAGTGAAACCCTCTGGGTCATCTCTGGCATAATGTGGAAAACTAAATGAAAAATGTTGATATGATCAAACTAAAACATTTTAAAAGCTTTTGTTTGCACATTACTGACTACATCAGTGTTATTTGTGCTATTCACATTTATATTAAAATAGTAGGATCTCCACAGTAAGCTTAATTCTTTTGGAAATAATTTGGGGAAATTAAAGTCATATATAGATTTGGTATTTTTCATTCCATTTAGATTTAAAGGGTAGAGGACGATATTTCTGGGTGGATCATCTCCTCCCATCCTCCTAATTGTGGATCGTTCTGGTGATACGTTGACGTAAGGCCTATGTGTGCAACCGTTAGCTATCTTTTCCTGCGCATGCACACTTTAAGCCGCATATGTGTGGTGAGCTATGGGTTCACACAGACATTGAAGCTCACCTTTTTTACCAGTTCTTTGAAAATAGCAGAGGGTTGTAAGAGTAAATGTGTCTATGAAGTGTATGAGAAGAAAAGAAAGTCATCAGAGGAAGCAGATATATTCCAGAATACTTTGCAAGGATGTCTTCACAAAAGCATTATAGGATTTGCTGTTACAGCGGCCCGTGGTCTCCATAGGCTGTCGCTATTCTGCAGTGGCGACTAAGAAGGAGGAGTTACATTAACCTGACTCCGCATATCGATCTGGAAACCTTCCGTTGAAGTAATTTTGGGAAGGGGCGAAAATACTGGTTAGCTGATTGGCCTATGTTGGTGATAGACGGGCCAAATAAACCAGTCAGATCAACGAAGCATATGATGTACTAACAGAGCGACGATTAAGAGGAGGCAATCTTGCCGAAACCAGTCGGGAGAAGAGCAAAAACATCTTTTCCCCTGAGAAAAGCCTCCAGAGCAGTGTTTTGCTCTTCTTTCAGTGAAGAAATACTCTGTAATCCTGATAAAACTTGCTCGATAGCCACGCTAACGCTAGTTTCATCGGCTGAAGCCGCCATGTTCTTTAGACTGAACTGTCGCGCTTCTTGTTGCGTCACACCTCAACCCGCCTCAAAGCCAACGCTGATTGGACGTTCGTTTGGTGAACGGCTCCAAATTTTCTTCAAAGGAGAGTCTCCAGACTGATTAGCGAGTAAAACCTTGAAAGCTCGCGAGATCAGGATGGTCTCACGAGGCTATATTTTCACTACTACAGTTAGTAGTTTAAAGTTAACCTCTGGCCATGGGGGTAGAGACTAACTCTAACAATATACAATGAAGAAGTCTCCAGAGTGATTAGCGAGTGAAATCTTGAAAGCTTGCAAGATCAGGATGGTCTCACGAGGCTAGAGTTACATGACCAATGGAGCAGAAAGCAGTGATCATCTGTCTGAACGGTCAGTTAGCTTGTATGAGCTATGAGAACTGCACATTTTAAACAGGACATGCACGAGGAGAAATAGGCTTGTGCATGCTCTAGCACGCTCATTTTCTTTTTCTTAAGTTGAGAGGGCGGGTCTTTTAGAAAATCCTCCACAATACCTTTAACCAATATTTTTTTATTCATGTTAATATTATCCTATTTAAAAATATACGAATTGTAAAAACTCTGATTTGACATTTATCCTACAGGCTGCTACAGAAAACCCCCAAGGAGAGTAAGTGACGTAAAATGAGAGAGCTCAATCTAGGTATATTAATAGAAGCTCAATCAGCAAAGTGTTGTAAGAAAAGGCATCAAAGCTATAGGTGCAACCCCAATGCTGAGAACCCAGGTTCATTCGTCCAGTGATGGCTGAGGGATATACAAGGTGTGGATTGCAGCACAAGTTTGACCTTTAAAAACCGCCACATAAAGACATATCCAAGACATGATGTATGTCTGTCGTTAAGCTGCTTCTTCACCAGAGACCATGACAAAAACGTGGGATGCGACAGCTGCAAAAGTGAGCCTCTTTAGTTTTTGTAGTCCTTTGGACTACAAGTATTAGGTTGTTTTGAAAACATGCCTTTTGGAATTGCATTATGTGGCTTTACTTGGTAAAAAACTTGACCAATCAGGTCACTGAAAGTCAAAATTTCTAAATGAAATCCCAATAAAAGAAACCTCAACCATGAATTTCACATCTGTATTCCATTGCCCACAAAATACTTAGCAGCACTACAGCACCTGCACTGTAAAAGCAAACTTACAGGGAGAAAAATGTCAAATAAAAAGAGGAAGCAAGATTTTAAAATTGTTAGAGTAAGACTTTTGTAAAAAAAAAATGAGGAAGTTATGTCCCCTAAAAAAGCCGTTGCGCCTCGGGGGCTTCCTCACGGTTCTTTTCCTGGGAGCAAGTTATTTACTACTCTTAACTCAAACTGGGTAAAACCATATAAAAAGGAATACTGTATAAAACAGGAGTAAAAAATAACAGAGTTTATTCCAGATCAGGTCGTTACAGGACAGAGAAAATGCTTGGAGCTTGCACAGCTGTGGGCTCAAAAATTACGTCCACGAGCGTCCGGCAAAGACTGAGCCCCAAACAAGGTCATCTCCTGCTTCTTATAGCTCATGAGTCTATGTGTTGCATCATGTTGATGTTTAGCTGTCCTTATCAGAAACTGACACGCCATCCATGTCTTGAACTTCATGCAGCTTGCTTCTATGCTTCAGGGTTACAGATAGCTCTCCTCTATCAGACCGGCTCCAAGATGTTCCCATATCCTGTGTATTTTTAAAGACACGAAGGCTGTCCTGATTAGATGACCTCCGTACACACAGTGACATCCACAATGTGAAGGAAGGCCTTCTACTCTGTCTAATCTGGCTAACAGAATAACAATGCACATTATGTATAAATAATAAACCTAACACTTTGAAGAGGCTTCGTCCAGGATGTGTGGGGTCTGCAGTGATGTTAGATGCTCTTTATCTGGCCCTAGACTTTTGAAGGTCATGAAAGGAGGGATGATCACTTCACAGAGAGGGATGGATGAACACAAAACAGACTTAGTACTTACTGAGTGGCCATAGCAGGTACAGTAGTAGCCATTCAAAATGTCCCCACTTTCCTTGATGGGCCTTTGGCTGGGCCCTCTTCAGTTCCTTTTAAACATCAATATTTGTACTAAAATATTCTGTCATGATTTGTGGACATTAAGAGAAGCGTCATCTTCTGGTCAGACCCTGTAATTTAGTGAAAGGGTGGAGTCAGAGTAAATAAATATTAGTGTTGCGCCAATGCCATTTTTTGGCCCCGATACCTGGCTGTGCAGTATCGGCCAATACCGATACCATAATAATGTAAAATAATTGCCATCATGGCTTTGTCAAGCTGCTGCCTACCTTTGTGAAGCAGGTAAAAATCTAATACAAAGTGAATCCAGTAGAACTTTTTATTGCCTACCTGGAATGGGTGACAATAGCTGAATAAACGTATGGCTCTCAAAATGGTATCGGTGCCCTATTTGTTGGTACTCGCCGATACCTATACCACCATTTTAGGGCAGTACCGGGGCCCCGTCCAATACTGGTATCGGTATTGGTGCAACACTAATAAATATGCAAGAGGGGGTCACTCCAGTAGCTACAGTAGTAGGGAGTTGAAGGGAAGTGGGCTGGTATTAGGCTGGTATTCGACTGTGATGGACCATTTTGAATGGCTGCTACTGTTTAGTCGCTGCTGGGTGGTTTGGAATAGCCAGTTCATTACTTGTCTGTAGGCAGATTTGGTATTTTACAAGACTAATTACAGTGGTGGCATCTGCAAACTTGAGGGGTTTCACAGATGGATCAGTTGAGACGTAATCATTTGAGTTCAGAGAAGCATCCGTTCCTCACCCGTTTGCACAATATGATGTGATTCTTTTTATCTCAAGGATGCTCAAAAGACTTTATGACCACAGACATCAGAGCAACAGGCCTGCAGTCATTAAGTCCTGTGATGCCAGTGAACCGGCAACATGTGCAAAGACTTTGAGATGGACCTGAGGTCAACGCTTCCTTTTGTTGAAGATAAAAGTCTGGCTGCAGAATTACAGATCAAATAAAGCTTATAAATGTGAAAAGTGCACATCTGTATGAGCAGCTGCTTATAGATAAAACAGACCTAAGATACAACATCTGTTAATAAAAACTTGCAGTTACATAGATATAAATAATAGCATCTCATCAGTTATAACTGGTATTCTTTTTTTGTTATTTTTTGGTAGAAGTCGTTTTTAAATTGACTTCTCTGATTTGAAATAATTAATATTTATTTATGTCATATGCTTTCAATATTCATAGGTGTTTGGAAGCTAAAAGTATGAAAATATTCTCCCTTTATCTGTAGTCCAAAACAGTTTGGCACAATATGAGACAAAATAATAATTAATTAAAATAATTCAATTACCATTTATATAATTAAAGGAATAGTACACCCAAAACATGATTAGCCTTCATTTTCTACTCACCCCCATGCTGAACAACACTCTGGAGTACTTTTTTGATATCTCAAATGCATCTGGAGATCTGGGAGGCTTCTTGCTGTCTGCTGACATTCAAATAATGGAGGTCTATGGTGCCCGAGGCAGAAAGGTCCATAAAAGTCCACAAAAAACGTGTCAATATTCCTCCATACTGCTCGTCCAATGTATTCCAAGTGTCCTGAGTGGGTAGCATCCAGAATTTACTCGAAACGAAGTCATTTAGAATGTTTTTAGAGCATAAACAGTAGTGTATAGGATTTCCTGAAAGCGCGTACATGCGCGATCCCGACGCTTCGGAAGCCGGCAGACCAAACCAGCGCATTCAGCTCGGCAAAGAACTCATGCTCTTCCTCAACACTGAAGTCCCTTAGATATGTTTCTTTCGTTGTTTCTTTCTTTGCACAGGTAAACGGCGCATTTCTTCTTCTACGCTTGCATAATTGGAAGAGCAGACGCTGAATGCGCGCTTTCATCTGGTTTGGTCTGCCGCGGTTTCCGTAGCGTCGTGAACGCGCAGGCGTGCGCTTTCAGGAAATCCTATACACTACTGTTTATGCTCTAAAAACATTCTAAATAACTTTGTTTCGAGTAAATTATGGATGCTACCCACTCAGGACACTTGGAATACATTGGACGAGCAGTATGGAGGAATATTGACACGTTTTTTGTGGACTTCAATGGACCTTTCTGCCTCGGGCACCATAGACCTCCATTATTTGAATGTCAGCAGACAGCAAGAAGCCTCCCAGATCCCCAGATGCATTTGAGATATCAAAAAATTACTCCAGAGTGTTGTTCAGCATGGGGGTGAGTAGAAAATGAAGGCTAATCATGTTTTGGCTGTACTATTCCTTTAAGCCCAACTGCTATCAAGCTTCTTTCATGTATGCAATTTGATGGCTTTTAGTTGGAATAATGAGGGGGTGTTTAAGGTTTCTGGGGGTTCTGCTCTGATATACGATACAAAACAAAACCTAACAAAGAAAGGATGCCGGCTGAAGGTGAAAGATGCTTCACTTTGCACAGCACTAAACTCTGTGAATGAACTCATGTGACTTCAGAGGCACTTTTACCAATACCATACCGTCTCTTTCCTACGGTGGCCCTGAAGTGCAAACTGCAACTACAAATCTAAATGCGCAATTACATTAAAGGAATAGTACACCCAAAACATGATTAGCCTTCATTTTCTACTCACCCCCATGCTGAACAACACTCTGGAGTACTTTTTTGATATCTCAAATGCATCTGGAGATCTGGGAGGCTTCTTGCTGTCTGCTGACATTCAAATAATGGAGGTCTATGGCGCCCGAGGCAGAAAGGTCCATAAAAGTCCACAAAAAACGTGTCAATATTCCTCCATACTGCTCGTCCAATGTATTCCAAGTGTCCTGAGTGGGTAGCGTCCAGAATTTACTCGAAACGAAGTCATTTAGAATGTTTTTAGAGCATAAACAGTAGTGTATAGGATTTCCTGAAAGCCAGCGCCTGCGCGTTCACGACGCTACGGAAGCCGGCAGACCAAACCAGATGAAGGTGTGCATTCAGCGTCTGTTCTGCCGATAATGCAAGCGTAGAAGAAGAAATGTGCTGTTTACCTGTGCAAAGAAAGAAACAACGAAAGAAAAATGTCTGAGGACTTCAGTGTTGAGGAAGAGCATGAGTTCTTTGCCGAGCTGAATGCGCACTTTCATCTGGTTTGGTCTGCCGCGGTTTCCGTAGCGTCGTGAACGCGCAGGCGTGCGCTTTCAGGAAATCCTATACACTACTGTTTATGCTCTAAAAACATTCTAAATGACTTCGTTTCGAGTAAATTATGGATGCTACCCACTCAGGACACTTGGAATACATTGGACGAGCAGTATGGAGGAATATTGACACGTTTTTTGTGGACTTCAATGGACCTTTCTGCCTCGGGCGCTATGGACCTCCATTATTTGAATGTCAGCAGACAACAAGAAGCCTCCCAGATCTCCAGATGCATTTGAGATATCAAAAAAGTACTCCAGAGTGTTGTTCAGCATGGGGGCGAGTAGAAAATGAAGGCTAATCATGTTTTGGGTGTACTATTCCTTTAAGGAATTCGCAACTACATAAAGCAAAGCACAACTACATTAAGGAAAACACAAAAACATTAACCTACCGGAAAAGGTAGGTACCAATGGGAAACATGAGACATTGCTGATTGGACGACGGCTCAGTTTGACTCTTGAACCGGAAGTCATTCTGCCTGCTGCGGCTTTTCAAAACATGGATATTGTCGGCGCCCCAAACATAGCTGCCGTTATCCAGGAATATTTTGAATCAGGACATACGTACGAGGTGATACTGGATATGCTCAAGACTAATCACGAAATTTCAGTTAGTTTGCGTACACTGAAGACACACTTAAAAGAAGCTGGACTGTTCAGATGACGCAACTTCCGGTTCAAGGGTCAAACGGCGCCGTCGTCCAATCAGCGATGTCTCATGTTTCCCACTGGTACCTACCTTTTCCGGTAGGTTGATGTAATTGTGTTTTCCTTAATGTAGTTGCGATTCGCTTTATGTAGTTGCGATTTCCTTAATGTAATTGCCCTTTTAGATTTGTAGTTGCAGTTTGCACTTCAGGGCCACCGTACTTTCAACCTGCAGTGCTGTTCCTCCAGGGTTCACCTTGACCCAAAACATGCTGCTACAGATGCATTAGGTTCTGTTCACCTCTTTATGGCTAAACATTCAATCTAGAATTAGCTAGTTTTGTTTTTAGATGGTGCTGTACAGCAGAGAAAAAGGGGGTTTAATCAGTTTATTTCACTTCAACTGATTAGATTTTTTAATTTATGACCAAGCTTATGTCCAGCTTTAATTTGGTGCTATAGATACTTTTGTAGCAGTGTGTGCTATTTGTTTGAGATGCTGGATGTATCATCAACATCTAAGATTAGCCGTTTTCTACTTAAAAAAACAAACAAAAAACTGAACTATTCTGCATAAAGAACAATCTTTATTTAAAACGATATGCTAGCAGTGTTTTTATCAGTGTGAGCAGTGATTTCTCTTTCAGTTGCATTTCTTCTATAATCAAAAGATCAAAGTACCTAAAACATGATAAAGAATATTTAAAAGAAAAATCATGATTATATGTGTGATGAAGTATAAAATGGTTTGAGGCATGCCAGTTTGATTTGTGAGAAAAGATTTTTCTATGAATAAGCATGTCAGGCCTTGAAAACTATTTGAGTTGTGTTGCTGTTTGTATATTTTATGTTCAATAAAAACTGCAGTCGTGTGAACTTTATTGACAACGCACCAAATGTTTTATTATGAATGTTGAGTTGCAAAGAGCGCATTACAGGAGCAGACTGGAGAATACAAATCCCCAGATTTTGGGAATTTTGGGTCCATTCCCCCCCCCCAAAGATTAGACATAGCAAATGGCTCTCAAAATGGTATCGGTGCCCTATTTGTTGGTACTCGCCGATACCGATACCACCATTTTAGGGCAGTATCGGAGCCCCGTCCGATACTGGTATCAGTATCTGTGCAACACTACTTAAAATAAGATAATTGCATAATATGCACTTAACATAAGACAAAGAAAATGTTTTTTCTTATTTTGAATGTAAATTCTCTGGCAAAGTATCTCACTTCAGTCCTCAATTCAAGAAAAAATGCACTTATTTTAAGAAAAAAAGACTTATTTAGATCTACTTTTTTTGAAGTGCAGTTACTCCCAAACCTGCATACACTGGAAAAACGACCTAGAAATAAGTAAAAAGTTCTTAAATTAAGTGTATTTAACCTTAATTTGAGTAGGTAAACGAGATCATTTGCCAATGGAATTAGTATTTTTACCCTTAAAATTAGATATTTAGATAAAAGGCACTTGAAATAAGTCAATGCAATTGTGTTTTCTTATTTTAAGTGTAAATTGTCTTGTTCCATTGGCAAATGTCTGTTTTACCTCCTCAATTCAAGAACAAATTCCCTTATTTTAAGAAAAAATGACTTATCTAGATTTCGATTTTTTCCAATACATATTTAAAAATCCAACTTAACACAGAAATATAAATGACCAGTGCACTTGTGCTCTGAGAAGTTTGCAAGTACCTGGTTCAACTCCCAGAGCCTCTACTCTCACTGGAAAAAAATCGAAATCTAGGTAAGGCATTTTTTCTTAAAATAAGTGCATTTGTTCTTGGATTGAGGAGGTAAAAGAGACATTTTGCCAATGGAACAATTAATTTACACTTAAAATAAGAAAGCACAATTGCATTGTCTTATTTCAAGTGCATTTTATCTAATTATCTTATTTTAAGAGTAAAAATACTCATTCCATTGGTAAATTATCTCGTTTACCTACTCAAATTGAGATTAAATACACTTAATTTAAGAAATTTTTACTTATTTCTAGATTGTTTTTCCAGTGCTGGGTTCCTGAGCAAAACCCTTACCCCCTGAATGCTCCCCGGGTGCTGCACAATTGCAGGCCACTGCTCCCCAAGGGGATGGATCAAAGTGCAGAGAATTATTTCTTCATTGTGGGACAAGCTGTCCTGAGCTAAAGCAAAATCATTTTTAAAAGATTTTACAAAAGCAGAACAGCAAATGACATAAGAAGCAGTGGTAACCTGTTTGCAGACTCGATTAGGTAAGATTCATTGGTGCAGTTCATCACTGCCTCAGTCAATCAGCGAGTCTCTCTTGTCTTCTTTCTCTGTTTGCTCACACAAGTCAAGAAGTGTCTAGAAGGATTGTTTGGGTTAATTGAGGGATATAAATAAAATGTTTCTGGTGGATTTCTTTTCTTTTCCCTCACAGAAGAAATAAATAAAACTGTTTAATATGAAAAGATGTTGAAAAGAGTTGAAAGGTTATTCCCAAGAGGTTAAAAAAAGAGGTTATCCAGGAAGCTTTTGCAATTCAAAACATTAGAAATAGTGTTGAGTTTGAGGCTTTATAGAGTAGAACAGGGCAAGGCCTCGTTTTGGCTTAGAAACATGCAAATTGAATCTGATGAGTGGATCCGCACTTTTGGAATGGGGGTCCTTTTGTTTCACTGCAAAAAACATCTAGAAATAAGTGAAACTTTTATTAAATTAGGTGTATTTACCCTTAATTTTAGCAGGTAAATAAGATAATTGCCAATGGAATTAGTATTTTTACTCTTAAAATGAGATAATTAGAAAATATGCACTTGAAATAAGACAATGCAATTGTTTTTTTTTCTTATTTTAAATGTACATTGTCTTGTTCCATTGGCAAAGTATCTCACTTACCTCCTCAATTTAAGAAGAAAATGCACTTATTTTAAACAGAATTGATTTTGATTTCCATTTTTTGCAGTGTTCTCTGTTAGCCTGTAATACCTAATACCTCCCTATGTCCCTGAAAGTGGGGTTGTTAGAGGGAATTGTTGGCCTGGCTGAAGAGGCAAGGTGCTCTGCCCCCCTGAAAGGTTCTTTGATTAAAGCACAAGACATTGGAGAAGATATTGGAAATAATATCTGAAAGACAAGGGAAATGCTGAACATTCTGTGTTCCTCTCAAGCTGTGTAAGTTCACAGGATGCTTATGTGGTAAAAGGAAAGAGTCTTTTTGCAAATACATCTTATTCAAAATGCCTTTTAAAGAAAACATGAAACTGTGAGCACATATAGAATGTATCTACGGTGGCCCTGAAGTGCAAACTGCAACTACATATCTAAAAGCGCAACTACATTAAGGAAAACAAAACTACATTAACATACCGGAAAAGGTAGGTACCAGTGGGAAACATGAGACATCGCTGATTGGACGACGGCGCCGTTTGACCCTTGAACCGGAAGTCATTCTGCCTGCTGCGGCTTTTGAAACATGGATATTGTCGGCGCCCCAAACATAGCTGCCGTTATCCAGGAATATTTTGAATCAGGACATACGTACGAGGTGATACTGGATATGCTCAAGACTAATCACCAAATTTCAGTTAGTTTGCGTACACTGAAGACACACTTAAAAGAAGCTGGACTGTTCAGACGACGCAACTTCCGGTTCAAGGGTCAAACGGCGCCGTCGTCCAATCAGCGATGTCTCATGTTTCCCACTGGTACCTACCTTTTCCGGTAGGTTAATGTAATTGTGTTTTCCTTAAAGTAGTTGCGCTTTGCTTTATGTAGTTGCAATTTCCTTAATGTAATTGCACTTTTAGATTTGTAGTTTCAGTTTGCACTTCAGGGCCACCATATGTATCCCTATGATTGTTAGCAACATGGTCAGCCACAGCAGTGGTGGAAGCTCGATGTGGTGGAAGGTTCACATAAATTGTTGATGTGTAGATTTAATTGATAAAAGTAATTTGAGTTTAACATTAATTTAAATATTGGAGTCTGACAAAAAAAAAATGCTTTTTTAAATAGCAATTTTGCTGGAATACAGTTTATAATAGCGGAGAGAAATGTAATTAGAATAATGCATGTTATTTCAAGAACAACCTTTAGGAAAAACCATTTGTGCTTAAGGGGTTATATGTGAAGAGTATAAATGTCTAATATGCTGAATTTAATTAGGTGTTATCACCATGACCATACAATAGTAATGAGTGTTAGTGAATTTGCATATTGTCCAATCAGCCCTACATGCTGCAGATCTGGCCTGTTTCACGATTGGGAGAAACGTTCTCATCTAAAAATGCCATCTGCAACCTTTTGAGAAGAAATACTCCAAGACTACATTATTCTTCACTGCATCATGTCAAGGACTGAAGTATAGACTGATGCTCAACTTTAATAGTTTTATTCACATTTGAGAAGGAAGCCTTTGAGCAGCAAGGTGATTTCCATGAGTTTTTCTCCTTCTTAGGACTGAACACCATAAGGGAAAAAGTCTCAAGGTGCATTAATAACTCAGACAAAAGAAGAGAAGAAAATTCATCCAAACACACAAAGTTTTAAACATAAATTATAACTTTTATTTAAAAAAACTTTCTTAGAATGTGTCACTTAGGCGATGCAGTATTTATTCACCTTCACGGGAGCACATTACCGTTAAAAGCAATTACATATTTGACGTCTTCAAAAAGGAGAGAAATTTTCCATTCTTTTTGGGACTGAGAGGAAAGTTTAATCAATGTCTCATCCCTCAAAGCCTCATACTTTTTTCCTGTCAGGAAAGATGCTCACCTGTGCATGAGCTCTGCCATTAGAACAGTGGAATCTCCCTTTATTTCATACATTAGCTGTCAGCTTGCACTTAAGATCATTTAACACTGTCATATTTTTCTGACAGAGCAAAACTTTCAATTACTCTTTTCAGATGGTTTTTCCAAATAGAGATTCTGTTGTCAGCGTCTAATCTTATTAAAGCCAGGCATACACTGTGAGGTGTTTTGCCATTTTTGGGCGATTCGCCAGTCGTGTGGGAATTTTTTTGATCAGGCCTAGTTTCAGCCTCATCTTGCGTCCTGCGGGGGTAACGAGGGGCGATCAGCCTCTCAGGTCCACCTCCCGATCAGGAATCATACAGTCAAGAGAAAATCAAACATAAAATAAAATTCAGTCAACCGTCATGAGGCGTTTGTGGGCAAATCCTTCTGTTAAAGCAGAGCTATGAGCCGATTTACCAGAACATCAAGCATTGCGCATGTGCAAACAAGGGAGTAGTTCTTCTTTTTCTAGACTGACGAGTCCGAACAGCGCCATCTCTTGGTGCTGAGGCTGACGTGTGGTTTTTTGGCGTACAGTTGTAGCAGGTAGATCGCATTAGAGCATTGGGTCGCATAGTGGGAGAGCATGCATCATGAGCTGTGAACTTTTAAACCCTGCGCTTTGAGCTGTAGCTGCATGCAATCACTAAAAAAATAATAAAAAATTGCAGTGTATGCCCTGCAGTAAATGCTCTGTAGAAAGACTAAGAATAGCTACTTTCAGAATCTTTCATGGAGTCTAGGACATATCTTTCTACGGCAGCTGTCTGGGCACAACATGTTCTGAACCAGCTGACCAACAGTAGGCCTCACACAACTCAACATATTCTCATTATCAGTGCGTATGAAATCGTACGAAAAATTATGCACACTATTTCGTACGTTTTGGACGTTTTTCCTCAAAAAAACAGATCACTGTGCATGCGCTGGCAGACAGGAAAAAAAAGCAGATCCGCGGACGGACGTAAAACTGGGAAAAACAGTGCAATCATAACTTATTCATGTCTCTAACTACGTTGCTCGCTGTTTTATATCTTAGGGTTAGGGTCAGGGTTAGGGCTAATTGTAATTTATATTCGTGAATGCTGCGTCAGATGCGCATACGAAGAAAAAAACGTCTAAAACGTACGAAATTACGGTGCATAACTTTTCGTACGATTTCATACGCACTCAATGAGAAAAGGTTGCACAACTCAACAAAATACAGTTTCTAATTAAAACTGTTGCAACGAGCCTCTAGGCTGAATAGGCTAATAAGAAAACTTGACATGACATTAATGAAAGTTGAGTGAAAGAAAAAGGTGTGATAAAGAAAAGGTACACCATCAACAGGATTTCTTCACTATAACCAACATCACCTACTTACACCATTGGGCCTCCTACACCAGCTTTCAGACATGTGTTTTCTTTTCAACTGTCACTTGTTGAGGCTTGTTTTTTATGACAAACATCAATATGATGTAAAAAAAAAAAAAAAAAAACACATTCTGCAACAATAAAAATCAGACAAACATCAGAGTAACAAGCTCTCTGTCTCTTATTTTCCAATTATTTTGATACATGTTACAGAGTTTAAGTAGGTCAATGCAGCAAACATGACTTCTACTGTATGACCCAGTTCTGAGATATTGTCTGTTTTTGCATCATATGGTGGAGCTCCATAAAACCTGCTGTAAACATGTTAACAGCACTTCTAGTTTCAATGATTTCATCAAAGATGACACGAATAAATGCTGGAAATACTTAATGCTGTGCATTTAAGTGTTTCACTTTTTCAACAGAATATATAACTTTGCGAGTTAACTGTAGCTTGTTTTTGTCAGGAATTGTTTGTGGGTTGAGGACCCAAAAGCGGAGGCAGGCAGGCAGAGGTGAATTTGAAAACAAAGTCCAAAAAACAAACAAGAAACCAGGGGTCCAAACTCCAAAACATGAAAAATAAGTAGAAAATGAACCAAAAAACCATGGAGACATCAAGGAATCAAAACTCAGGGAGGAAGGTTCAGAGAGATGAAGTTGGAGCATGAAAGATAAAGTAAGACGAGGACCCAGCAAAGAGGAAGTGAACAGAGAGAGCCTTTAAAGGAGACAGAGGCTATGTTCGAAAACCTGGGCTGCATCCTCCAAGGACGCGGTCTACCTAGACTGGATCCTTCAAAGTCCGTGAAAATAAGGAGACCGGAAGAGTTTTGGCTGTGAATCCGAACAGGTCTACCCTTTGGTGGGTTTTACCCCGTATGCCCTGTTGCTTAGCAACCGTGAAAGTTGACACACAAAGCAGGAAAAAGAATGAAAACCGAAGTTTTCAAAACTGTTTATTTATTTATTTTTTATTGTAAAGTGAACAAAGACTACATGAACAAGAATCCAGAGTGGAATAAAGGTTCCAACCACCGGGAGCAGGAACAAATCAAATCAAATGTAATGATAGAAACCTTAGTCAGTAAAATACCCTGCTGCTGTCATTCTGCACATCTCTGATGTTGCTGCTTTTTTCAAATATCCATTACTGTAAAAATGTCCATAGCTGCATATTGGTTATTTATTCTCCAGTTTTATATTGTTAAAACACTTTACAGTATTTTATTGTTTATATTTTAACTCTTCCCTATTATGTTATTCTTATACATTTTTCTAAGGTCCACATTTGTGTGACCATTTTCAATAATCTTTCTGCTGCTGTAAATTTGCTCATTGTGGGACAATAAAGGGATTTTCTATTCTATTCTATAAAAGGGGTAGAAAGATATAAGTAAATCTAAACAATGTATTTATAAAAAATATATCTGCAAAATCTCTTATATTCAACAACCAAAAATACTTAGTTAAGCATATTGTGCAAAACAGCAATAAAAGATAAAACTCCTATCAGATTTATAGTCCCCACCCTGCAGATCTATTAGAATCTGTCTTTAAATTCCAGCCAAACCTATTTACACAGTAACAGCTAAAAACCTTTAGATAAACCAAAAATTACCGCCACATATCTGACTCAGTAACCATTAAAACAACTATTTTCATTTATCTCAGACGGAACTATTCACAGTCTGGATTATATTAAACTGAACTTCCAATTCTCACCACTGTTCGGCGCCAAGTAACCTTTCCTCTGATCCCGTCTTGCTTGGTCTCGCAATGAATCCTGGGTAAACCAAGGATACCGAGGATACATTGGACGCGTCCTTCAAATCGGGCAAAAAGAAGGACGCATTTTAAGGCCGCATAACGAGGACTCTTGGAATCCGACCAGACCTCGGCGCTGCGCTATGACGTAATCGTCCTTCCAATCTGGCCTTCTAAGGACGCATCCCAGGATTTCGAACAGAGCAAGAGACAAAGAGGGGGCTAAAGAGCAGATAGGTAACAGGTGAGCACAGAGGCAGAAACAAAACAAGAGCTAGGGAAAAAGGAGAACACGAAAGGGCAGCAGAGGGCAACAAATGAAAAACCTCGACCACTGACAATAATAGAAAGTACAACAAAATAATAATTAAACCACTAAGACTAAAAAAACATGGAGAAAAGTAAAAGTAAACACTCAAAAAAAAAAACATAACAGAACCAAGACAGAAACAGTAACGAGGAAAAAAAACAAAGAACACAATAAACTACGAATTAAACCATAAAAACTAACAAACAAAGAATAAAGCAAAACAAGATAGTCACAAAAAACAAAAGAAAAAAGAAACCTAACAGTTTTTGTTAAACTCTTTAGCTGGCCCCTGGGTTTATGAGGCCATGGTTCATTAGAAATACATGTTTAGAGTTTGTATTTTTATTTTCTCTTGCGCTCAGTTAGTGGAGTGTTTGTTTACTGTGATCTAAAGCTCCGATTTCATGAAAGGTTTCACTCCGCTACTTTAAACAGCATTCTCATTACACTGTACACATGCTTGTAGGTTTGAATAACTCTCTACTGAGGTGAAAACTGACATTTATAATAGATCAACAGCAATAAGCAGAATTGGAGGTATCTTTTATGCTCCTGTGAATTCCTCAGGGTTCTGTGCTACATTGTAGGAAAAATGGATTCTGCCATTTCTGCTTCATTAAAACAGAAACTATGATCCTGTTAGGGTGTAAAAGGTAGTTTGAACCCCAAGGAAGTATTAAAGAGACTGTTGGTTAAGTAAGGGTTGGCTTTTCCTCCTTAAAAGTATAGTTGCTGTGTTTATGTTTAGCAAAATAAGCAAAAACATGTATCTTTATTACTCAGTTATATGACACAGAGACAACTGCTAGTTTCATTAATCAGAGTTAATTAGTTGTGATGATTTGTTTGATAAAGTTTGCAAACTAACTCTTTATACTGACTTTATTGTAACCAATTAAATATTTTAACACACAGTTTTACATTTTATTATAAGGGGCTGTTTTGTTTCATTGTGAAACATTATATCTTATGTATGAGATTTTACTTGATGGATGGTTGTAATAATAATGTGCTGCATGGGATGGAGATAGGTTTTAAAGAGGTAAGGTGAATAATATGGCAACCAGCAGGCTCCCTGTTGTGAGGCAATAATGATCAGAAAATGCAATTTCAAAATATTAACACACAAAAAAAAAATGTTTGCATGTCTAGAGCCTTATTAGTTCAATGTATTATCTTGTATTGCACCTTGCAGAGGTACTGGTTGTGTAGCTGTCAATTCAGAGTATGAGTATTTAAGTTCATAGTTCCCACAATCATGTTGATCTTGTTTGACCGGGCACCAGTATGGTTCCATTAGGCACATAGCCTTGATGGTCTTGCCCAAGGACAATGTTATAATGATACTCCATGCAGGGTTCAAAGCTTGTCCTCCCGTATGGGAGTCGGTCTTCCTACCAACTGACCAATCCAAACTGGCAGGAAATCCATACTGGCAGGAAAAGAATACATGGGGCATACTAAGGGCCCTGTCACGCAGATTCAGTGTCATGTCTGCTAGGAAGTTTGGCGGCGGTGGGTGTGAAGGCAGGGAGGATCCATCACACACACCCTCTCGCTCACCCTATGATGGGGATGCTGCAGTGTCGAGGAGAAATGACGGTTTCCTCCTGTGAACCCCCTTTTATACCGAAACGCTGCCAATACGGCATTTTATGGTAACACATTCAACGGTCGTCTGGAACACCTCAGGTATGTTGATATGCTTTGGAGATAACTCCTTGCTAAGTTATGCAAAATTTACTCATAGATTTGGATAAGGTATGACTTATGAGTAACTTACTTTTGGGTACTCTAGCCAAGCTTAGTTTTTGCTGAGTAAGACTGAGTTTTTGTTCTACCTGAGTTTTAACTTAGTTTTTGTCTTTGCCTCTCGGCAGGAAGTCTTCCTGCAAACTGGATCTTTTTGGACCTTCTCACCCTGAAGGAATCAACTGAGCCTCAAACCGAGCTGGGGATTCAAACAGGAGGTTTGGATCCTTCTTCCTTGAAGGGGACGTTGAGTTAACTCTCTGAGCAAGGGAATCATCTCCATTACTACCCGTTCCAGTACTGCTGGAAATCTGAGTGGCAGCCAGTTTCTCCGTTCACCAACAACCATCAGAGTTCTGGGTAAACCCTGTTCCGCCCTCCACCGAATCAGAATAACACTGGAAAACGGCACACAGATTGGAATCAAAGATCCTACGACTTCTCTGGAAATGTGAATCAACCACCAGATCCTCTTCTCCATATCCTCTTCTCCATATCCCATATACTGCTGTATAAGAGGACTCTTTGTAAAGCAAGAGCAGCATACTTCTCCTCATTAATAGAGGAGAATAAGAATAATCCTAGATTTCTTTTTAATACGGTTGCCAAACTCACCCAGAGCCATAGCTCTGTTGAACCGTCCATTCCACCTGCTCTTAGCAGCAATGATTTTATGGGATTCTTTATAAATAAGATTGATCTTATTAAAAATAAGATCATAAGCACTCCTCTATCCGCGGTTGTACCTGAGGTAGTCATGGAATCTGAACCGGGTTTAGACTGCTTTGATCCAGTTGAACTCTCTGAATTAGCAAAATTATTGTCTTCATCTAAGCCTTCAACTTGTATGTTAGATCCAGTTCCAACCAGGTTATTTAAGGAGGTATTCCCTTTGATCTCCTTCTCCATTTTAGATGTGATTAATCTATCTCTGTTACAGGGATATGTACCTAAAGCTTTTAAGGTTGCTGTAATTAAACCTCTGCTTAAGAAACCGTCTCTTGACCCAGATGACTTGGTTAATTATAGACCTATATCCAATCTTCCTTTCTTATCCAAAATTCTTGAGAAAGTAGTTGCCAAACAAGTTTGCGATCACTTACACCATAATGAACTTTTTGAAGAGTTTCAGTCTGGCTTTAGAGCTCATCATAGCACTGAAACAGCTCTGGTGAAAGTCACTAATGATATTCTCATGGCCTCAGATAATGGACTTGTATCTGTGCTCGTCCTGTTGGATCTTAGTGCTGCATTTGATACAGTTGACCATAATATTCTTTTAGAAAGACTTGAATATTTTGTTGGAATTAAAGGAACAGCACTAGACTGGTTTAAATCTTATCTATCTGATCGAATTCAGTTTTTTCATGTTAATGATAGATCTTCAACACGCTCAAAGGTTACCTGTGGAGTACCACAGGGATCAGTGCTAGGACCAATTCTCTTTACTTTATACATGCTCCCAATTGGTAGAATTATTAGACAGCATGGGATTAATTTCCACTGTTATGCTGATGATACCCAGCTATATCTGTCTATAAATCCAGATGAAGCTAACCCATTACATAGATTACAGGCACGTCTGAAGACATAAAAACCTGGATGACTCTTAACTTTCTGCTCCTGAATGCAGACAAAACAGAAGTTATAGTCTTTGGACCAGAGTCTCTGAAAAAGAAACTGATTAGCCAGTCACTTCATTTGGATGGGATTAAACTGATTTCAGATAATAAAGTAAAAAAATCTTGGTGTTATTTTTGATCAGGACCTGTCATTTAAATCCCACATCAAAGAGGTTTCTAGAATTTCCTTCTTTCATCTGAGGAACATTACAAAAATTAGAAATATCCTGTCCAGGGGTGATGCTGAGAAACTAGTCCATGCATTTGTTACTTCAAGGCTGGACTATTGTAATTCTTTACTATCAGGAAGTCCACAAACTGTAGTTAAAAGCCTTCAGCTGATCCAAAATGCTGCAGCCAGAGTTCTAATGAAAATTAAAAAGAGAGATCATATCTCGCCTATCCTGGCTTCTCTTCATTGGCTTCCTGTTAAATCAAGAATAGAATTTAAAATCCTCCTTCTCACATATAAAGCCTTAAATGGCCAAGCTCCATCCTATATCAGAGATCTGATTGTTCCTTATGTTCCTAACAGAGCACTTCGCTCTCAATCTGCAGGTTTACTAGTGGTTCCTAGAATTTCTAAAAGTAGAATGGGAGGCAGATCTTTTAGTTATCAGGCTCCTCTCCTGTGGAACCAGCTACCAGTTTTAGTCCGTGAGGCAGACACCCTGTCTACTTTTAAGGCTAGACTTAAAACTTTCATTTTTGATAAAGCTTATAGTTAGGGTGGCTCAGGTTATCCTGAGCTATCTCTATAGTTATGCTGCTATAGGCTTAGACTTTTGGAGGACATAGGGACCCCCATTTCATCATTCTGCTTCATTCTCTCTCTGTTCTCCTATTCTGCAGAATCTGTTAGTTCAATCTCTAACCTTCTGCTCTCTCTGCTTTTCCTCAGAGTAGCTTTGCCTCGTCTGTTCCTGTTTGGCTGTGACGCCATCCTGGAGAGAAACATCAGCTGTGCTGCTTCTATCAACACCCTTGTTTATAGATGTTGGAGATCGGCCTGTTTTCCAGTGTGGTCCTGTTTCTCTGACCGTGACTGAGTGGATGTGCTCTCTTCGTCCTCTGGCATGGGAGCTGCCTTGGAGCTCGTCTGCCTGGCTGCGTGTTTCCTGGACGGGGCCGCCTTTTACAGCTGCTTTTTGTATCTCTGCTTCTGTCTCCTTGAACCCCAGTCGGCCTCGGCAGATGGCCGCTCACGCTGAGCCTGGTTCTGCTGGAGGTTTCTTCCTGTTAAAAGGGAGTTTTTCCTCTCCACTGTCGCTACAAGCATGCTTAGTGTGGGGGATTGTATTTGAGTCAATGAGTCAATGCAATCAACTGGTTTTCCTTAGATAGAAAACTTTGTATCAATTTGACTGTATGATCTGGTTGAACTGTAAAGTGCCTTGAGATGACATGTGTTGTGAATTTGGCGCTATATAAATAAACTGAATTGAATTAAATTGAATTGAAGAAATTTCCCACTGAGCCTGAACTAATCGTTTGTCTTCCCTTCAGAAGACTCCGCACCGAGCTTTAACTCTTCAATAAACCTGTTAAACGTTTCACCAGTGTCTCTCTGAATTGGTTTCATCTGCATTTTTGGGTCAGACCTTTAGATAAAATCATGACAGATCAGATCACTTACCTGTAACCTATGCCCGACGTATGGCATACTGTATGCTGGCATACGTCGGGAAATTTTGAGCATGCTCGAAATGTCTTGACCTACTTGCCAGCAAGTTTCAGCATGCTTCAGCATACCTCAGAGTGAACTTATACAAAACTTATCCAACATATGCCAGTGTTTTGGCCAAATTTTTTGTACGTCAGGCATATGCTGGCCTAAATTGTCAACGGGAGAGACCCAGATCGAAATGGGAGCAACCTTCCAAGGTGGTGGAGAATGACAGAGCTAAGATACTGAGGGACTTCCAGATACAAACAGATTAAATGCTTTTTGGCCAAAAAAACTTTGTGATCATTGATAAGCAGCAGACAATAGCCGTAGGGATCAATATGGCCGTCCCAAATGATGAAACCATCAGGAAATAAAAAAACATGAGATACTGGAAAAATACCAAGTGCTTAGGGAAGAACTAGAGAGAGCCTGGTAAGGTGAAGGCAACTGCTTTGCCCATGTTCATCACCATTTTTTATGATCATATTATCCCTGTTACAAAATCCAGAGAATATATTTGGGCAGAAACTACACATATGCTTGATGCTGATGGGTCACATTAAATTATTAAACATTAATTTCCACATGTTTGGCTCCTATGAATTTTAGCAAAAATCTTGCACATGCTTTCCTCAAACTCCAGGGGGGGGACGGAGGAACAATGGAGGCTATAGGCTTTGCTTTGCGCAGTCAGTCTGGAGTACAGCGGGGCGGAGCGCTGACGGAGTATGTGGAATGTGGGGGTAAGCTTTATCAAAAAGTAAAATTTTAGGCCTACTGTAGTCTTAAAGGTAAACAATGTGTCTGCCTCACAGACTTAGTTTTTTTTCCTTAAGACAAGATAACTAAAACATTTCATTTCTATTCTCTTAAATTTTATTAACCTATAGTAATACCTTAGATCAGGCATCCCCAAAGTTGGTCCTCGATTGCTGCTGTCCTGCAGGTTTTAGAGGTTTCCTTGCTCCAGCACAGCTGATTTTAATTGAAAGCTCATTGTTCAACTGCAATCATCATAATCATCTGTGCTAAAGCAGGGAAACCTCTAAAACCTGCAGGACAGCGGCCCTCAAGGACCGACTTTGGTGATGCCTGCCTTAGATTAAGAGAGAAATGCTGTAATAAGAGCTTTGACATAAGATGGAGCTTGGCTATTTACAATTTTATACAAGAGAAGGAGAATTTTAAATCCTTTTCTGGACTTAACAGGAAGCAAGTGAAGGGATTCTAAAATATAATGAATGTGATCTCACTCTTCAGTTTTCATCAGGACTATGGCTACAGCAGTTTGGATCAGCTGAAATTACAAAAGAGCTTCCAAAATTCTGTAGCTTAAAGGAATAGTACACCCAAAACATGATTAGCCTTCATTTTCTACTCACCCCCATGCTGAACAACACTCTGGAGTACTTTTTTGATATCTCAAATGCATCTGGAGATCTGGGAGGCTTCTTGCTGTCTGCTGACATTCAAATAATGGAGGTCTATGGCGCCCGAGGCAGAAAGGTCCATAAAAGTCCACAAAAAACGTGTCAATATTCCTCCATACTGCTCGTCCAATGTATTCCAAGTGTCCTGAGTGGGTAGTGTCCAGAATTTACTCGAAACGAAGTCATTTAGAATGTTTTTAGAGCATAAACAGTAGTGTATAGGATTTCCTAAAAGCGCGTTCACGACGCTATGGAAACCGCGGCAGACCAAACCAGATGAAAGTTCGCATTCAGCTCGGCAAAGAACTCATGCTCTTCCTCAACACTGAAGTCCTCAGACATTTTTCTTTCGTTGTTTCTTTCTTTGCACAGGTAAACAGCACATTTCTTCTTCTACGCTTGCATTATTGGCAGAGCAGACGCTGAATGCGCACTTTCATCTGGTTTGGTCTGCCGCGGCTTCCGTAGCGTCGTGAACGCGCTTTTAGGAAATCCTATACACTACTGTTTATGCTCTAAAAACATTCTAAATTACTTCGTTTCGAGTAAATTCTGGACGCTACCCACTCAGGACACTTGGAATACATCGGACGAGCAGTATGGAGGAATATTGACACGTTTTTTGTGGACTTTTATGGACCTTTCTGCCTCGGGCGCCATAGACCTCCATTATTTGAATGTCAGCAGACAGCAAGAAGCCTCCCAGATCTCCAGATGCATTTGAGATATCAAAAAAGTACTCCAGAGTGTTGTTCAGCATGGGGGTGAGTAGAAAATGAAGGCTAATCATGTTTTGGGTGTACTATTCCTTTAAAAACAGTCCAAAGGTTGGGTCACTGAGAATCAGTCAGGAGGGCAGAGGTAACCAAAAACAGTGGGCAGAGACAGAACACAAAAGAGTAAAAAAATCCACTAAAGGCTAGAAAGCTCGGGGGAAAAAGGTCTGGAACACTTGCTGGACAAACCAGCACAGGAGGAAACAGACTGCTTAAATACACAGGGAGAGATGATTGAGGGCAGGTGTGTTCAATTAGGCTGGCTTGGTGCAGACAGCAGAGGTGGGGCAAAACAAAGCTGCCTTGACACACATTTTACAAACTGGTTTAATACAGAATTTAAATAAAAAAATCCCCAAATAAACGAAATAGATCAAAAATAACTACAGTTTTTTACATTATTATCTGAGACCAATTTAATGTAAGCCAGATATCGTTACTGACTAACCAGCTTATTTTTTCAAAAATTCATTCAAAGAAAATAATTTCTGTTTATTCTGCATTCAATAGGAAAAAGTAAAGAATCATCCAAGTTATTATGTTTTCAAGACATGCCTGTAGTTTATGTAATAGGTCAGCGTCAACAGAATCTATGGAGAACAAATATAGCTGCTTATCATCAGCACAAAAGTGAATTAATCTAATGCTGTCTGAAAATTCTACCAACACATGAGCCTCATTGACAGTTACAAATTTCATTTGACTGCAGGAATTACCTCAAAAGATTGTGCAAAAAAATATTTTTAATTATAATTTTTTTTTTTATATATATATAATTTTCTTTTAAAGCATGTTTCTTTTGTAAAATTCAAGTAATTTCTGGGATCAGTGTGGGTTTTATTTTATTGACCAAATGATGAAATTTTCTACATGTGAATATAATAAAGACAATTGGCCCTAGCCCTGATCCCTGCGGTGCTCCACAAGTAACAGCGAGACGTTAACCACTTAAAACCCTTAAGTGGGGGTAATAACTCAGAATGCATAAAATCCCAGCAGCTGGAGCAATTGAGCGCAGCTCCAAGCTGAGACCAAAAGTTCCAAACCCCACAGCTCTGGAACTGTTATAGCGAGAGTTCTGAAATTTTCTGCATTTGTGGTTGACATGATGTAGAACAAATATAATACAATAAAACCTGTTTTTTTCTCAAGAATGTCTTCATTGCTGCTGTTGAAAAAAGACCTATCATTTCCGAGAATAAAAAAAAAAACAACAACTTTGAGTCATGTTTGAACTGATGCACGTTGGTCTGTGTAGTAGTCACCAAATTTTAATTTATATATACTAATTATATATACTGGCTTTTTTACATGTTGCTGCCATTTGTTTACTTCCTTGATTTCTGTTGCACTGAAGAAATCATCAACATTAACCGAGTGTGATGGTGTCACCTGATAGCCTGGTGAGACCATCCTGATCTCGCGAGCTTTCAAGGTTTCACTCGCTAATCAGTCTGGAGACTCCGTTAAAGAAAATTTGGAGCTGTTCACCAAACGAACGTCCAATCGGCATTGGCTTTGAGGCGGGTTGAGGTGTGACGCAACAAGAAGCGCGACAGTTCAGTCTAAAAAACATGGCGGCTTCAGCCGTTGAAACTAGTGTTAGCGTGGCTATCGAGCAAGTTTTATTGGAATTACAGAGTATTTCTTCACCGACAGAAGAGCAAAACACTGCTCTGGAGGCTTTTCTCAGAGGAAAAGATGTTTTTGCTCTTCTCCCGACTGGTTTCGGCAAGAGTTTGATCTTGTGGTTGTGTTTTCGTCGTAGCTCTGTTAGTACAGTACGTCATATGCTTCGTTGATCTTATTGGTTTATTTGGCCCGTCTATCACCAACATAGGCCAATCAGCTAACCAGTATTTTCGCCCCTTCCCAAAATTACTTCAACGGAAGGTTTCCAGATGGATATGCGGAGCAAATCCATCTGGCGGAGTCAGGTTAGTCACCTGATGCAGCAGTGAGGGCACAGAGGCCACGCAGCTTACCAAAGAGGGGTTAGACCCAGGTATTTTTGGCAATGGGAAGAGAGCCAAATGCCGATTGCTAACATGCTAATTTCAGTGGGAAAGATGCTTTAGTCAACTTGCCACAGCCTGGTTTCTGTAAGACAACATAAATCAATTTGGTAATTATAAATGAAGCCATTGACTAAAAATAACTCTTTAGAAAAAGTGGCTATGGGCAAGTGTTGTAGGAAAAAAGTATTGAACTACCCAATTCAGTTAAATAAAGGAGATCGATGGTAATTTACTCAGTCTGCATTTTATTTATCTTTGCAAAGCTGAGAATCAGAATCAGAATTAATGTATTAATCACCTTCGGGAAATTATTTTCTTATAGTTCACCTGTTTACACTAAACATAGAGCAAAATAAAATATAATATAAGAAGTTATAAGTCCATTAGAAAGAATAAATTCCTACTGAAAATTGATGTGATATAGAAAAAAAACAAACTCTTCTATGCTTGCTCTAGATGATGTGGAGGATTGGTGATTATTTTCCTCTAGCATCCACGTATATAATATATTTTGATAACTTATTCTTCTGCTTAAAAATGGCATAATATTCTGCAGGCAAGGATGGCAGAGGTGCAAAGGAATAATGAACAAAGCAGTATCTGTAGCTTTGGATATCTATGCAACATCCCTCTGGTTTCAGTCTTATTTCAGAACCCATCTATCTTTAATGCCTCCCAGCCCATCAAAGAGGAGCTGGTACCTGTCTCCACTGATCTTAAGGCAAGAGGTGTTGTATGTTCTGGACAAGATCTAAAAGGTGCTAATTAGAAAGACAGGGTCAACAACATGAGTTGGGTTGAATAGTGATTAAACTGGACAGTTGTGGGGTAGTTCAATGTTGATTGACCCCAGGTTCGTGCCCAGACTTTTCAATGGCAAGGAAATGCTGGTACCAAATAGGCCACCACATGGGCCGTGGTTTGATGTCCTTAAAAAAAAGTGGGAGTGGGAGATTAGAGATAGAATGAAGTAGAATGATGAGATAGGTGTCCCTAAGTCCTCCAGAAGTCTGAACCTGTTAGGAGAACAGTTTGTGTGGGTGGTGTATTTGAGTCTTTCTCTCCCTCCACCACCAGGTGATGCCTTGTCCTTGTTGGTCATCTCACACACCCACGGCTGGTTGACAACTGACGACTATTTGAGCCATGGACTGTCACTACCTCGGCGCCAGAGTGTTTGCCAGTTTTGGGTAATCTAGCCAAGCTGAGTTTTGCTGAGTTTAACTTAGTCTTTGTTTTTTCGCTGAGCCTAACCTACTTTTTGTCTTTGCCTTTTCGGCAGGAAGCTTTCCTGCAAGCTGGATGTTTGGCCTCCCCTGGAAGGATTGTTTGAGTTTCACACTGAGCAGGGGACAAACCTCCACAAGTTCAGTTCAAGTCCTCGTGGATTCCCAAGTGACAGTCAATAGCTCCTCAGGGTCTAACCAAGTCTATACCTGTCCGCCCTCCAACGAGTCTCAACCTCTCCAAGTCATCGTTCAAAGTTCCCACGGCTCCTGAACTAACCACTGATACTTCCCTTCACTCTTCCAGGTCCAGTTCACCAGCACACTGAGTTTCCTGAATCCAACCCCGCTGGTTTCATCAATAAACCTGTTCAAACTTTTACCCTGGTTCTCTGAGTGGCTTACTGCGTGACAGAACCTATAGCAGCACAACTGTAGAGATAACCCAGGATAACCTGAGCAGCTCTAATTATAAGCTTAATCAAAAAGGAAAGTTTTAAGCCTACTCTTAAAAATATTCACTTATTATTTGTGCTAAGTTAAGAGTTGTTTTATTTGTTTAATATATTTTGGTTTTGTATGCATTTTTTTTTTTATGTATTGCTTCTCTGTTATAAGGTGCCTCCCTCAAGTAGCAAGTTTAGCTTATTCCAACCCTATTTAAGCAGCCTCTGTTCTTTATCAGTAGGTCAGTTTTTGCTTCAGTTAGTTACTGTTCAATTGCCTCAATTAAGTTGGGCCCAAATTGATCTTATTTATTATTCAAGCTATTTTGTATTGCCATTTCTGCCTTTTGTAATTATTTTTAACATTATTAAATCATTTGTTTTTAATTTTTAACACCTTTTCTCCTTATTTAAGTTTGGTCCCTCACAGCTGGTATCTGACTTGTATCCATATCAACAGGAATGCTGTGCTGTATTTGTTCTGTGTTTTAAGCTGATTTAAGCTATGGGCTTGTCATACAGTAAAGTATTTGAAAATTTAGCCAAGACAGATGTGAAACTGAGAAGTTAACTGATGTACGAAGGGTAGGCACATCACTACAAAATGGTTTTCTTACAAGTAAGAAAAAAGTATGAGAGGATCAATAGGTAATAAAACCTGGGTGAAAAATTATGACCACTTGATGATTTTTCTTGTGAGCAGCAACCAACTGAACTCTGTACAGCCCAGTATGGCTTTGAATTAGGTATTGCCAAAAGTAAATTGGTGCATTTTACTTAGCGTGACCCCGTTTATCAATATAACAACACAACTCCGAGCAGTTTCTCAGCCTCAGCCACCTCCATCTGTCTCAGTCGCTATGTCCTTGAGCAAAAAACATGACCTGTCGTCTTGGTGTTGCTGGTCAGAGGAGCTGTATACACCTATTGCGTGCCAGCCCTGCTTCCGTCAGCAGCCCTGGGGCAAACTAACAAAATCCTGTCACGAGCCTTACCACCATGAATGTGTGAATGAATGGAATGTGGCGCCAAGCACTTTTGGGGTCCTTAGACTTGATAAAGTACTATACAGGTAGGCAATTTAGCAGCACTAAATGTATTTACCAGAAAAGAATTGGCTTTTAAAGCTAAAAAGAGTAGCACTAACCTAATTAATTTAGCTAGTCATTATGTCCATTTTTTTTTGCATTTAGTTTCTATACAATTCTCACTCACTAAAAAAAGACACATAGTTTGAAAGAGAGATAAACTATTTACTTTAATTTCCACCTTTTCTGTCCTGATACAACAAATGATAAATTATGGAGAGCACCACATAACAGAGTATACTGACGTTTAGTCTTTGAAATAGTGTTTTCACTACAAATGTTTAAGCACTTTTTTCATGTGGCAAGCCGAACATTAAAATACAAGTGCCCTTTATCTTACTTATGAATTTATTCTTGAAGTTTGCGTATGCAAGGCCATTAACAGTGATTAACCATTGACATGGGTGCCACTGATGCCTCGGCCTTCCAGGTTTTCTCCAGCTCTTCTCTGAGCCCCTGGTATGTCTCTAGTTTATCATGTTCCTTTTTCCTGATGTTGCAGTCAATTGGTAATGCTATTTCAACCAAAACAGCTTTTCTCTACTTTATGTCCACCACCAAAATGTCCGGTTGGTTTGTCATTACCATTCAGTCCATCTGTATCTTGAAGTCCCACAGGATCTTGGCTCGGTCATTCTCTACTGTCTTTGGGGGTGTTTTGTACTCTGACCCTGGGGTTTCCAGCCCATACTCTGCACTGATGCTCCTGTACACTATTCCAGCCACTTGGTTATGGCGCTCTATGTAGGAATTCCCTGCCAGCATCTTACACCCTACAGTTATGTGCTGGATTGTCTGAGGGGCCAATTTGCACAGTCTGCATTTGGGGTCTTGACTTGTGTTTTAGATCTAGGTCTCCATTGCTCAGTTATATTTCGGTGGTTCATCCCATGTAGGGGCTTATCCTACCATGACGGAACCTCCCCATTGTTTGAGACAATCACTGAGCGTTGTCTTTGGGAGCCTTGTCTTTGATGTACTTATTGATGTTGTTTCTTCCTGGATAGTATAATAGTTTATACCAGAGGTCTTCAAGGTTTTCCAGGCCAAGGACCCCCAAACTGATGGCAAGATGGAGCGTGGACCCCCTAATTATATTTATTGTATAAAATTGTGTTATATCAAATAGGGATGCACGATATAATCGGCCCCCTATCGGTATCAACCTTAAAACTGAGTATCGGACATCGGCCACCCCACCGATATTTAACCCGACATTTGATCAGCTTCTGAGTTTCTAAAGTCTAAAAAAAAAAAAAAAATACTACTTCTTCTTCTTCCTGAAAAACTTCTTTTTTACAGACTTAAAAACTTCTAAAGACGAGGGAAAAAATATTGATACATTAAAATATCCCAATATCTTCATATGCTGATATATTGCCATTTAAAAACACCATATCAATCTCTTTTACTAATGAAATATTGCTATATGTCATCGTTATGCTACGAAATCCCCCAAAAATTCACGAAATTTTGCCATATTTTTATATGTTGATATATTGACGCGGTATCGATCTATTTTACTAACAAAATCTCACAAGAATTTGCAAAATATCACGAGAGTTTGTAACAGAACGATGAAATTTCACGAGATTTTGAAAGTAAAATAGATCGATACCGCGTTTTTAAAAATCTATTTGATATCAGCATATGAAAATATATTTGAGTATATTATTTTTCAAAGTGTCAGAAATGGATAACAAAACTGCTATTTTCAATGACTACTTATGTTTGTCCAGCTTTAACATCGGTATCGATATCGGTTATCAGCTACATGAGTTTTAAAATATCGGCATGTCGGATATCGGCCAAAATCCCAATATCGTGCATCCCTAATATCAAAGTGATCCTATAGTCACTCTATTACAGATAGAGTAATGTAACTAAAGTAATTTCTCCCTGAGATTATGAAAGTATTTCTGATTCCTGGTTGATGGGACAGGTGTTGTGAATGAAACGGTGCCCAGCTTGAAAGAGCTCCTGTGTGTCGCTGAATGTGTGCATTAATGACTGAAAGACATCTTCTGCCTCCATCTATCTATTTACTACAGTGTGTTGAATTCATGTTAATGTGGATTTAAAGACGTTTCAGTTAGTGGAAAAGAAATTGTGGGGGGAATATTAAAAAAAGTCTAATCAACCAAAACATTTGCGACCCCATGCAGTTCCTCCGTGGACCCCCTAGGGGTCACGGACCCGCTGTTGAAGACCTCTGGTTTATACATATATATATATATATATATATATATATATATATATATATATATATATATATATATATATATATATATAGCTGCATCTTCTACACAAGGCTAAGAGAATCCTAGAGAGCCTTCTAAGGAAGGCTAGCAGATTAAATTAAAGCAAACTGCAAAAAGGGATGAACACATAGTTAGAAATAAGAAAATTCTACCCAACTCTATCTGACACGTATAGATGCTGACTACAATATTCTACTAAAGAACCACTGAACTTAATTAGTTAATTATCATTCAGAACTGGATCATTTTCTAGAAAAATAGAAATTTGCCAAAGTAATTACACTGTGCAACACTGGAGATAAAGACCACTTTACTGTTTAATCACTCCGCCAATTCCCTGAAATAGTGGAAATGCTGTTCATTAAAAGATTACACCTCTTCATAGAAAAAGTATAATTTACTGTGAGACAGACGATATGCTTTCAGGAAAAAACAGGTCAACATCAGTGGCCCTTACTGAAATAACAGAAGTGGTCATTAGGAGCATTATCAACAGTTTTCAACTGGAGTAGCTGTTGATTAGAAAAAAGCTTTGACACAGTTTGACACTACTTTAAAAAAATGTAAGGATATGGAAACAGATATTAAAATTAGAGATCTACTGTTTTTTGATAAAAACAGAAAGTAAAAGCAGGGAACTACAATATTATTTACTCTATGACCTATAGATTTTTATTTGTCTATTCTATTTTTCATCGTCAGTCATTTAGGTCAAGATTGGATCATTCAGAGATCCTCACTGAACTTCTGGAGAGATTTTCTGGTAGTAAAGGTGTAGTAAAATGTTGGCTGCATATTATGAATATTAAGTAAAGGTGCACATTTATTTTGCATGCCCTACACTTCAGTTTTTTATTTGTTAAAAACATTTACACAGATTAATTAATTTCGTCCGACTTTATATTTTTTATGTTTGAAACCTGAAATGTGGCAAAAGTTGAAAAGTTTAAAACAGGCCAAATACTGCAAGGCACTGTATATTCTGTTCTTAAAGTCCAACATTTTAAAGCATGGTTGCATTTAAAACTTCAAAAATCATGTTTTGTAACCCTTTAAAGGCCGATCCAAGAATAATACAAAACAGAAAATTACTTTTTTTTGGTTTGAAGTCCTTATTTGCCCTTTTAACAAAATATGTAAAAAGAAAAAACAGAAATACATTTTTGATATTAATAATTTATTACTATGCGATAAGTCAAGATTATTTTTTGTGTAGTCTTCTGCCCTCGGTTATCAGGTATATCTGATTGTGTACAATTGGATTTTGAGCAAAGTTTTTACCATTAAATTATGCAAAAGGTGTCAGACGCAAAACATTTCAGAAACCGTATGTATCAAATATGATACATTTGGCATTACAGGGTTAAGCTTAACAAAATACTTCCAAGTAAAATACAAACAATGTTTACTGATAAAAAATATGGGTTCTAACCTGAGAGGAGACCTTAACATATTTATCTAATCTGTAAGGACCTTGAAGCCAAAGTGGAAGCATGTTGGCTGGCATGATAAATATGGTCCTAATGCTGCTGGCACTAAGGAAGGAGGAGATTTTCTATTATAGCTCATTTAGGATAGAGACCTCTTGATGTTTCTATCTGCCACTTAAGAGTAATATGGATCCCCTACAGTTGGTTAATAGCACTTATAAGGACAGGCCACCAAATGAATTTTATAACAAAAATGATTATGACACACACAAATGTAAACACCTTCATATTCTTTGAGGTTTATAAGGGATAACCCCAGCTGTTTTCCTATTGTGTAACTTGCTTTTTTTTTTATCGATGGCTTCAGTCCCAGTTTGACAAGGACCATCCATATGCATTTCCATCAGATCATGACATCCATATTGTTGAGGGCAAAGAATCCAGAGTTCCTTTCCTAACCATGATAGAGTTCTTAGAGTTTAGCCAATGAAAGATTAAGGGATCGGAGCACGAAACAGGAGCAAGAAGCCACAATCTGCAGTATTCAGATTCAGGGGTGGTCATACCACAAACATGAGCATGTGTGCAGGATGGTCATTTTTTGCCAGTGTGGTGTTGTGAACCACACAGGCAACTTATGAACTTGAAAAAATCTAAACACTTGGGTTATGTGGTGTCAAATAAATCAACAGAGAGATCTACTATTTGATTTTATCTTTTTTCATTTAAGTTGGATTGTAAGAACATTTTGCAAAAAAATAAGGACTTGTACTGTAAAAAAAAAGTACCAGAACATTTGAACTACACAGATTCAGTAGCAGCCATTCAAAATGGCCCCTCCCGGTCAAAAGGCAGCCGAATGGCAGCAAAATCCCCTCCAACTTCCAGCCACTGGCCTTCTCCTGGGCGTGCATATGTTTAGTTCTGACTCCACCCTTTCACTGAATTACAGGGTCTGACCAGGAGATGATGCTTCTCTTTAGATATTAATGTCGACAAATCATGAGAGAAAAAATATTTTAGATGTTTAAAAAAAGGAATTGTAGGGGACTAGCCCAGGACCAACCAATGGCATCAAGGAAAGTGGAGACATTTTGAACGGCTACTACTGTAAAAGCAGCTCATGTGATGAATTTAAAGGGATTGAAAACGATCTGTTTTACTTCTTGTTTGGGTGCTTCTGGAGAAAAGGTTCTTTCTTTTCACTTGTACTTATGTTCAAGGTCAATACATGAACTACAAAATCAAAGAATCACTAAAAACTGTAGAGAGAAAAGTTAACGTTAGCACTGGGAGGTCAAAATTACCTACAAAATTAATACACATGCAAAAAATCCTATCCTATCTTGCAGCCTCATTGATATGCAATGGTCAGATGTGGTCAAGCGCACCTTGTGCTAGCTACCAGCTATAAACCACTTGTAGGAATTAATTTTTTAAGGGGAGAACGCAGACTACCTTGACACAAGCTATATTCTGTGTCTGCTGCTGTTCCTCCAAATTTGTGCATTTTGCTGTCTTCACTCCATGTTGATAGGATTCATCCATGCATCACCTCTAATTTTGCAATTTACATGTTTGACTTCATATTTGGCCTTTCTTTTTTTTTTATAAATTGAATTTTACTCTGTAATTTGTCACAAATAGACTTGAAGTGTTTATCTGATGGGTGACAGACGGGGGTTGTTTGTCAATCATCAGCCCAACAGAGCCAGTAGGAATACTAGATTATCAAGAAAGTATTTTATGTGGATAAAGGGTAAGGGAATCTGTGGGAATGAGGGATCACATATGCACAAAAAACTACACTAGGGTCATGAAGCACACTTGTTGCATTAAGAAGCCAAACTCATGCCTGAATAAAAAATTTAATGTCTACTTGCAATTTATGGTTTTAATCGTCTCTGTCTGTCACTTTTTTATGTTTTTTTTTTTAGCCTTACTTTTCATATGCTTGAGAAAAACATCTGTTTCTATAAAGTCAAATGCAGCAACACTGATTTAACTTTATACATCTGTGTCATCTAAGGCTCTGTAACCGCATTTTCACAGCAGCATATGCTTCTTATGAAATCAATATATTGCTTCTATCTTGTTTCACATCAGCTACACAGAAACCTTAGTTTAACTTTAGATAAAAATGTTTATGTTAAGATCAATTAATGTAGAATTCTATATAAAATCCAGTCTGGAGCTGTGATATGCCTTGGCTTGGATTTTAATCGTTTCCTAAAGATCAATTTTATGATACAGGACAGAATATTCCTCCATCTCAGCCTGCTGTGTCATTCTGCGAATATCTATTCATCACTTCAAGGTTGTAAAGGTAAAGTTGGAGGTAATGACAGATGGGACTTAAGTACTAGGGACATTTTTTTTCTTCTTCTTCAATTAATAATCAGCATGATTCCAAAGAAAAATAATATTAACCATCTGTTTTGGGTTTTTTTTGCCCATCTTCAAATATGCTTAGCCTTACTGTGTACTGAGATGATATGGCAAAAAAACAAACAAAAAAACCTACAACTAATTCAAAACATTAAAAATTTAGTCGCTGCCTACATAGACAAGCCAAAAGAAAAACAAAAAAACAATCTGTCTAAAGCAGCTTCCAACTTCTCTAACTTTTCAAGAAATAAACTGTTAGTTGTTGAAATGAATGCATAAATGCTGTGTTTTTCTAAAGAACACAATAAATTATCAAATATGTTTTAAGAAGGGATATATCAGACTAAATGTAATGGTTTAGTTTTTATCAAAGCTATAAAATATAGTTTTTTTTAGATACACAACATTTTAAACTTGTTTATCTAAATATTGTTTTCTAAAAGTATTTTAGATTGATTGGTTGTTTAAATCCAGGGAAAATATATATATAAATATCTAAATAAACATTAAATCTACATTTAATTCAGCACTAATGTTGATGATGAGTGGATGGGAACGTCTGAATGGAATTTAATGGGTTTAAAGGAAAAGACTGGTCAGCAAGGAATAACCAATGGATCATTATCTGTACCTATAACTAATAAGTTTGCGGTGATATACGGTAATAAATTTAGCGTTAATCAGTAAAAAAATAAAAAATATAATTTTCGTCGCAATCACGCGGCCCTTTTTGCCCGAATATCTCCTAGTAACCCCTCCCTCCTGCCATCTTCCAGCAGTGAGGTCACGGTGCGGTAAGCCTAGCGCCATTCTCCCCGCTTTACAAGCAAAATCAATGGGAACTACTAGACACATCTGCAATCAACAACAATTATTGAAGATTTCCAGAGGACTTCACCATTGAAATTCACCAGGGCTATAGTGAAACTGACAATGCCCACGTGCATTAACCTGACTCCGCCAGATGGATTTGCTCTACATATCCATCTGGAAACCTTCCGTTGAAGTAATTTTGGGAAGGGGCGAAAATACTGGTTAGCTGATTGGCCTATGTTGGTGATAGACGGGCCAAATAAACCAATCAGATCAACGAAGCATATGACGTACTAACAGAGCGACGACGAAAACACAACCACAATCCAGGCTACTCTTGCCGAAACCAGTCGGGAGAAGAGCAAAAACATCTTTTCCTCTGAGAAAAGCCTCCAGAGCAGTGTTTTGCTCTTCTTTCAGTGAAGAAATACTCTGTAATTCCGATAAAACTTGCTCGTTAGCCACGCTAACGCTAGTTTCATCGGCTGAAGCCGCCATGTTCTTTAGACTGAAGTGTCGCGCTTCTCGTCTCGTCAAACCTCAACCTGCCTCAAAGCCACCGCTGATTGGACGTTCGTTTGGTGAACGGCTCCAAATTTTCTTTAACGGAGAGTCTCCAGACTGATCTGCGAGTGAAACCTTGAAAGCTCGCAAGATCAGGATGGTCTCACGAGGCTACACGTGCATGGCAGCTGGATGTTGGAATACATCGGGTAAAAGTGACAAAAAAAGTGAGTTATTTCAGCTTTCTGATTCCTGATCTTCCACAGACGGGTTGGTCGTTGGATCGCCAACTTGAAGAGGGAAGATTTCGCCATCGAACTTCTGGCCAGAGAAAAAACACGTAATATGTAGCCAACATTTAGAAGAAGACGACTTGGATAATAGCGCGTTGTGACAAACACCAGATACAGCACTGGGACTTGATCAACAGCCGATACCGCACCGTGACGTCACAAACCAGTAGGTGGCAGTAGTGTTCTTTGACAAACATGGATGCCTCCAGTAAAGCACATTCAAATGAAAATAAAAACACTTATCATTTATTGAAGAATATGTAATAATTTCATATTTAAAGTCACTTCAGAAGTTTTTATTCTGAATTTGACCGGTTTTCTCCTTTAATAGAGCAAACATTAGTTAACTGATTGATCAAGGAAAGCCAACTGATCAACAATTCCAACACAATAACCACCTCTAAAAATACAATAAATCAAGTAAATATGCAATTACTATTTATTTTAAACTGTACTGTCTGATGAAAAAATACCCAAACTCACATAAATGCAAACGCAAAATCATCAAATAAAAGTAAAAGTAATTCAAATTGCAACATTCATTGCATTTTGGTGTCAGCCATGGGAATAAAGTATGGAGTCAGGGCTGATTCTTTTCAGAGCAAAGAAATGAGAGCTAAAGAAAAACCTCCACCTGCCACATCACTAAGGAAAACGTCTGCAGGGAGACAGAAGACAGTAACAAGCATCAGAGCCAGGATTGATAATCAGGAGCCACCTGCCTAAGGTGTCTGTTATGGAACCATGCAATCAATAGAAGATACTCTACTGACTAATGGCAGGTGACAACTCAGAGACCAGATTTCCCATATATCATTGCGCTTGTGTAAGCTGAAACACCCTTTTTAAATTTAATTAGGTAAAGTGCTTAAAAATGTAGACAATAATGCTGAAGTCCAGAATTTTGATTGTCAGAGTCAGCTGAAAAGATGTCTCTTCCTCCTGTATCAACAAGCTTAAGCTCACCCTGGAGGATCTTGTTATACTTTTCTCTTTGCTTCTGCTATTTCATAGCTGCTATTGATGGCTGAAGTTTGGCTAGACCTTAGTGACACCCAGAGAGAAATCTGCTCTATGTCAGCACAACTGAATTTTGGATGTTTGAAACTTTCTTGCTCTTATAACGGTTAAAATAATTCTGGGTAAAAACTTTAGGGATAAATAGGCTACCAGGGAAGAGTCTGGCTAGATTACATTGGAAACAAAGCTCAAAAACCAGCAGTAAAAAGATTACAATGCATATGATCGCCACGCTTTTATCACGTCCAGTTAAAGAAGTCATAGAAGAGAAGAGTGTTACAACATCCTCATGGTCAGACAAAATCTGCCTTTATCAATTAATGTGGGATTGGAAGGACAAGATATATGTCCCGCAGGCAGCAGTGGGTACTTAGCAAGCAAGGGATGAGAAGGATCAGAATCAAAGCTCCAAGCCTTCAAGATTAGCTTTACTTAATTCAAATTAATTCAAATCTGTTTATTTATATAACACCACTGCACATGTTATCTCAAGGCACTTTACAATTCAACCGGATCATCCAGTCAAATTGATTCAAAGTTTTCTATCTAAGGAAAGCAAGTTGATTGCATCG
Organism: Cyprinodon tularosa; assembly: GCF_016077235.1. Lineage (NCBI taxonomy): Eukaryota > Metazoa > Chordata > Actinopteri > Cyprinodontiformes > Cyprinodontidae > Cyprinodon > Cyprinodon tularosa. Next base: position 704,050 of record NW_024039126.1, on the reverse strand, counting down.
ACTCATTGACTCAAATTCAATCCCTCACACTAAACATGCTTGTAGCGACAGTGGAGAGGAAAAACTCCCTTTAAACAGGAAGAAACCTCCAGCAGAACCAGGCTCAGTGTGAGCGGCCATCTGCTGAGGCCGAGTGAGATTCAAGGAGACAGTCATCTTGAAAACATTCTTCTTCCAAATGTTGGCTACATATTACGTGTTTTTTCACTGGCCAGAAGTTCGATGGCAAATCCTCCCTCTTCAAGTTGGCAATCCAACGATGAACCCGTCCGTGGAGGATCAGGAATCGGAAAGCTGATGTATTCCAGCATCCAGCTGCCATGCACGTGGGCATTGTCAGTTTCACTATAGCTCTGGTGAATTTCACTGGTGAAGTTCTCTGGAAATCTTCAATAATTGTTGTTGATTGCAGATGTGTCTAGTAGTTCCCATTGATTTTGCTTGTAAAGCGGGGAGAATGGCGCTAGGCTTACCGCACCGTGATGTCACTGCTGGAAGATGGCAGGAGGGAGGGGTTACTATATTTGGGCAAAAAGGGCCGCTCCCAGACTCAGTGATTGTGATGAAAGGATTGTTTTAATTTTTTTTACTGATTGACGCTAAATTCATTAATTCACAGCAAACGTATTAGTTTAGGTATAGATAATGATACATTGATTATTCCTTGCTGACCGGAATTTTCTTTTAAATGTTGTGGCTGACAATCCTGTTGCTGTCACGACTTGGTTATGGAGTGTTGACCCAAAGGCAGAGGCAGGGAGGCAGAGGTGAATTTCTTTAGATCTAATTAAAAAGGGAAACTGAAAACAAAGGCAGGTTATCCAAAAATTCAATAATGAAACCGAAGTCCAAACAAGCATGAAATGAGGAGTCCAAAAATCCAAAAGAATCAAACATAAAAAGTAGTCAAAATGAACCAGAAACCGTGGAGACTTCAGGGGAATTACTGTCACAACGAGGAAGACTCAGGAAGACGGAGTTGGAGGAAGTTTGACAAAGTTTGAGGAGGACCCAGCAAAGGGGAACTGAAGAGAGAGGGCTTTTAAAGGAGACAGAGACAAAGAGGGGGCTAATGAGGAAACTGGGAGCAGGTGTGCACAGAACAAGAGGGAAAGAGCTAGGGAAGAAGGATAACACAAGAGGGCAGCAGAGAGCAACAAACAGAAACCTGGAAGACTGGAAATAACAAAATGTTAAATTACTAGGACAATAAATCATGGAGAAAAGAAAACTAAACACTCAAAAGAAAACATAACAGAACTCAGACTAGGACAGTAACTGGAAAAAACCAAAGAACACAGCAAAATAAAAATAAAACCACTAACACTAGAAACCAAGGAGTAAAGCAAGACTGAATACTATAACAGAAACAGAAACCTGACAGTTCCAGCATGTTTTTTTTTAAACCATCACCAAAAGGAGAAAGGTAATTACTTAGATCATTCTATTACAAATGAAAGAGAAGGCTGTAACTAGTCATATTTAACCCTAGAATGGGATTCCACTCGAGCTCCAGAAGCTTTTCTTGGCATCATCTTTTCACTTTACATGTTTTATCAGTGATAAGGATGTAACTTTATTAAATCTTTTACATTTGGCACCAGTATCTACTTACATATTTTTTTGTTCTACCATCCTCTTTAGTTTACCAAAATAACCATGACAGCGTGACAAATAAGTAAACGGTTCAGATGTTGAATGAAACATAAAATGACCAGTTGTGCTTTTGTGATGTCCACAACAATCAACAATTGATTTATGATCACCTCATTTAAACCTTTTGATGTATGGAAGAAAAGTCAAGATCGTCACAGACGGTTAAAATTAGGCGATTTATCCTTCAGCAACATTACAAAAAGTTCATGCAAGGTTTTCTATTTCTTAAACATACAGGTGCTGGTCATAAAATTAGAATATCATGAAAAAGTAGATTGATTTCAGTAATTCCATTTAAAAAGTGAAACTTGTATATTATATTCATACATTACATACAAACTCATATATTTCAGATGTTTATTTTGTTTAATTTTGATGATTACAAATGACAACAAATGAAAATCTCAAATTCATCATATCAGAAAATTAGAATATTACTGAAGACCAATAAAAACAAAGGATTTATAGAAATGTTGGCCAACTGAAAAGTATGAACATGAAAAGTATGAGCATGTACAGCACTCAGTATTTAGTTGGGCCTCCTTTGGCCTGTATTACTGCAGCAATGCGGCGTGGCATGGAGTCGATCAGTCTGTGGCACTGCTCAGGTGTTATGATAGCCCAGGTTGCTCTAATAGTGGCTTTTAGCTCTTCTGAATTGTGGGTCTGGTGTATTGCATCTTCTTCTTCACAATACCCCATAGATTTTCTATGGGGTTAAGGTCAGGAGAGTTTGCTGGCCAATTAAGAACAGGGATACCATGGTCCTTCAACCAGGTACTGGTAGCTTTGGCACTGTGTGCAGGTGCCAAGTCCTGTTGGAAAATGAAATCTGCATCTCCAAAAAGTTGGTCAGCTGCAGGAAGCATGAAGTGCTCTAAAACTTCCTGGTATGTGGCTGCGTTGACCCTGGACCTCAGAAAACACAATGGACCAACACCAGCAGATGACATGGCACCCCAAACCATCACTGACTGTGGAAACTTTACACTGGACTTCAAGCAACGTGGATGAAGTGCCTCTCTTCTTTTCCTCCAGACTCTGGGACCTTGATTTCCAAAGGAAATGCAAAATTTACTTTCATCAGAGAACATGACTTTGGACCACTCACCAGCAGTCCAGTCCTGTTTCTCTTTAGCCCAGGCAAGACGCTTCTGACGCTGTCTGTGGTTCAAGAGTGGCTTGACACAAGGAATGCGACAGCAGAAACCCATGTCTTTCATACGTCTGTGTGTGGTGGTTCTTGAAGCACTCACTCCAGCTGCAGTCCACTCTTTGTGAATCTCCCCCACATTTTTGAATGGGTTTTGTTTCACAATCCTCTCCAGGGTGCGGTTATCTCTCTTGCTTGTACACTTTTTTCGACCACATCTTTTCCTTCCCTTCGCCTCTCTATTAATGTGCTTGGACACTGAGCTCTGTGAACAGCCAGCCTCTTTAGCGATGACCTTTTGTGTCTTGCCCTCCTTGTGCAAGGTGTCGATGGTCGTCTTTTGGACAACTGTCAAGTCAGCAGTCTTCCCCATGATTGTGTAGCCTATAGAACTAGACTGAAAGACCATTTAAAGGCTTTTGCAGGTGGTTTGAGTTAATTAGCTGATTAGAGTGTGGCACCAGGGGCCATCAATTTTGAACCTTTTCACAATATTCTAATTTTCTGATATGATGAATTTGAGATTTTCATTTGTTGTCATTTGTAATCATCAAAATTAAACAAAATAAACATCTGAAATATATGAGTTTGTATGTAATGTATGAATATAATATACAAGTTTCACTTTTTAAATGGAATTACTGAAATCAATCTACTTTTTCATGATATTCTAATTTTATGACCAGCACCTGTAGTGTTTACAGAATAGAAGAAGTTTAGCCTTGAAATGTATTCGGTTCCATCTGGATGTCTCCAGCACTATGAGAAACCATGAGATTACCTGTCAAGAAATATATTGGATCTCAGAAAATAGCTGGAATATCAAGTGGGCATGCTTCAGCATATGTGTTTAAAGGAATGCACACTCATGAATATTTAGTTTTAGTCCATCTGCACCTGAAATAGTGATTACTAAGACAAAAACAATTAAATAAAAGAATAAACAGCTAATAAAACTGAAAAGAGAAGCAGGTTCTGACTTTTTAAAGCCATCCATTAATTATTCAGCGTTCACAACAGCTCACTGTAAGTTTCAACCCGGTTTTAAAACAGTCTGCCTCTTCTCCTTCTGTTGCTGTCACAACATTCAGCCATGAAAACAAAGAGCTTTTTCCAAAACAGATCATAGCTTTAACAGTATGGAGGCAGTCACTTTGTGTAACATGTACTATAGTAGGTGACGCCGACGCAAGCTTCAATTATCACTAATAGCTCTTGTTAACAGTTGTCCTCTCTGCTGAATTCTTTTAGATATGTGTGATGAGTCATATTCCAAAAGTGCAGTGGCAGCAAAGCTGTAAACATCTTCAACACCTGCCATATGACAATGTGAGCAATACTGGGGTGGATATAAGTATGGGGCCATCTTCATGTCAGTCTCAATCTGAGCTATGAGAATAACCCTGAGATAAAAGGTTTTATTAGTGCTGGAAAAATGTCTGGTAATGGGAAGGAGGGGCTTCAATACTTGCAGTGGGATTAATAATGGTGTAGAAGGTCATTGAAGCACTCAGCTGCAATGTGAATGACAAAATGTGACTTAGAAGGATAGGTGCTTAAACTTTGATCAAGAATAGCCTGAGGGACTAATATATCATTTCTACAAGATCTGATCCACAGTCTCTCCTCCCCACCAACTTTGAGAGCATTAAGTATCATCCATAGATTCCACGTTACCTTGTTATGTCCAGTTGTTTTAGTTTTTTTTAGTATGATCATTGCTATCTCTTTGAGATGCCAAAAGTGCTCTTAGCATATGCAATGAGCTGAACAGAGGAGGCTCCTTAAAGGAATAGTACACCCAAAACATGATTAGCCTTCATTTTCTACTCACCCCCATGCTGAACAACACTCTGGAGTACTTTTTTGATATCTCAAATGCATCTGGAGATCTGGGAGGCTTCTTGCTGTCTGCTGACATTCAAATAATGGAGGTCTATGGCGCCCGAGACAGAAAGGTCCATAAAAGTCCACAAAAAACGTGTCAATATTCCTCCATACTGCTCGTCCAATGTATTCCAAGTGTCCTGAGTGGGTAGCGTCCATAATTTACTCGAAACGAAGTCATTTAGAATGTTTTTAGAGCCTAAACAGTAGTGTATAGGATTTCCTAAAAGCGAGTTCACGACTCTACGGAAACCGCAGCAGACCAAACCAGATGAAAGTGCGCATTCAGCTCGGCAAAGAACTCATGCTCGTCCTCAACACTGAAGTCCTCAGACATTTTTCTTTCGTTGTTTCTTTCTTTGCACAGGTAAACAGCACATTTCTTCTTCTATGCTTGCATTATCGGCAGAGCAGACGCTGAATGCGCACTTTCATCTGGTTTGGCCTGCCGCGGTTTCCGTAGCGTCATGAACGTTCAGGCGCGCGCTTTTAGGAAATCCTATACACTACTGTTTATGCTCTAAAAACATTCCAAATGACTTTGTTTCGAGTAAATTATGGACGCTACCCACTCAGGACACTTGGAATACATTGGACGAGCAGTATGGAGGAATATTGACACGTTTTTTGTGGACTTTTATGGACCTTTCTGCCTCGGGCGCCATAGACCTCCATTATTTGAATGTCAGCAGACAGCAAGAAGCCTCCCAGATCTCCAGATGCATTTGAGATATCAAAAAGTACTCCAGAGTGTTGTTCAGCATGGGGGTGAGTAGAAAATGAAGGCTAATCATGTTTTGGGTGTACTATTCCTTTAACTGCGACACACGCAGACAACCTGGTTTTTGAGTATAAATCAGCCTGAAGCTGATCCCTTGTAGCCTTCCCAGAAGTTGTATGTTTTTTTTTTTTTTTTTTATTTACACAAGCCAATCAGATAATTTGATTGAGATCTCAGTAGATAAGGCCTTTAGTGTTTATATATAGTGTTTATATATATGTCTTACTTCATGGTAGGATATTGTTTTTCATACCAGGGATCCGGATCATCTGAAAAGGTGATGTTGCCTCATATTAAACATCAGATATTTAAACAATTATATTTTGGACTTTTATGGACCTTTCTGCCTCGGGCGCCATAGACCTCCGTTATTTGAATGTCAGCAGACAGCAAGAAGCCTCCCAGATCTCCAGATGCATTTGAGATATCAAAAAAGTACTCCAGAGTGTTGTTCAGCATGGGGGTGAGTAGAAAATGAAGGCTAATCATGTTTTGGGTGTACTATTCCTTTAAAGTAAAAAAAAGTAAAAGTAGTTTGTTCCAAAATCTGGAGGTGTTTATTATGTGTTTTCCTTATTTCTATTTGGTTTAGTTTTCTATGTTTTTTATTTTTTTATGTCTGCTAAGAGATATTATTAAATTGTTGTTATTAGGGCCTGGCAATGTGGCTTAAAATTATAATCTCCATTTTTCCACAACAAAATCTGATTGATTTTTTTACTCTGAAATTAAGAAATGAATTACATCCATCCATTTTCCGTCACACTTATAACTGGTTGGCTCCAGCTGTCTACAGGCCAGAGGCAGGGTACGCCCTGGACAGATCACCATTCCATCGCAGGACAAACAACCATTCACACACACACTCAACCAAGGAGAATTTAAAGAAGCAAATTAACCTAACAGTCATGTTTATTGACTGTAGGAGGAAGCTGGAGTACCCAGAGAGAACCAGGCATGCTCAGGGAGAACTTGCAAACTCCATGCAGAAGGACAACAGGCTGGGAATCGAACCTGGAACCTTCTTGCTGCAAGGCAGCAGTTCAACCCACTAAGCAGCCAAAAAGAAATACATTTCTTTAAAAAAAAAAAAAAGGTATTTTTGAGGAGGGACCTTGATTTAAAGGGCAACTAAATTCAAGCTGTGAACCAGGCTTGTAAAACAATCATGTTTCACAACAAACTAATGTTTGTCGCTAGTGGTATTACACAGCAAGCGGGTATTAGTTATGAGAATACATCCAAGAAGAAGAAGTGATGAACTGATGTTATGATGAGCAATGAAAGCCAAAGGAGTGCAGTGGTTGAAAAAAATTCAGATAAAAAAATCCAGATTTTTTTTTTTTTTTTTTTTACTAATAGAAAATTAATTTCATAATTAATATTTTATATACAGCTTTGAATTCTGTTCCTTCCTATTTTTTTTTTCTGTTCTGGTTTATTAATCCTCTTTCCCTAGCTTATCTTCCATCACTTTTCCACTGCTGCTGCTCTTCCAGGTGCTCGTCCAGAAAACGTAAACCCTCTGACTCACCCAGAAATGAGTACACAAACTCGCTGATTTGTACTGGTGACAACTTAATTATTTTTTTTTTATTTTGTTTCATACCTGGTCAACCTTTGCATTTTTTTTAATTCATGTTAATAACATGAAGACAAAATTCAAGTTGGTTTTCAGCTTAACTGCAGTTCATCTTTGTATTTGAGTCTTTGACAAAAATTAACCGTGAGATTTTGGTATTTCAGCACATGCACATGAGTTCTTGAAAACTCATTCAGCCTATTAAAATATTTAATATTTTTTATCATTTTACTAACCATTTAAACTAGGGATGCACGATATAATCGGTCCCCTATCGGTATCGGCCTTAAAACTGAATATCGGACATCGGCCACCCCACCGATATTTAACCCGATATTTGATCAGCTTCTGAGTTTCTAAAGTCTAAAAAAAAAAAATACTACTTCTTCTTCTTCCTCAAAAAATTCTTTTTTACAGACTTAAAAAATTCTAAAGATGACGGAAAAAATATCCCAATATCTTCATATGCTGATATATTGCCATTTAAAAACACCATATCAATCTCTTTTACTAAGGAAATATTGCTATATGTCATCGTTATGCTACGAAATCCCCCGAAAATTCACGAAATTTTGCCATATTTTTATATGTTGATATATTGACACGGTATCGATTTTTTTTACTAACAAAATCTCACAAGAATTTGCAAAATATCACGAGAGTTTGTAACAGAACGATGAAATTTCACGAGATTTTGAAAGTAAAATAGATCGATACCGCGTTTTAAAAATCAATTTGATATCAGCATATGAAAATATATTTGAGTTTATTATTTTTCAAAGTGTCACAAATGGATAACAAAACTGCTATTTTCAATGACTGCTTATTTCTCTCCAGCTTTAACATCGGTATCGATATCGGTTATCGGCTACAAGAGTTTTAAAATATCGGCATATCGGATGTCGGCCAAAATCCCAATATCGTGCATCCCTAATTTAAACCCCTTGTCAATTCACACATTTGACAAGAAAAAAGAAATAGAATGATGCATGCACTTTTTCTTTCAAAACTGTGCCCTGCAAGGTGTTCTGTAAATATGCCTTAAAGAGATTGTTAGTTAATTAGTTAATTTTTAATAATGTGACTGATTTATATTTTCTCACAGAAACCTGGCTGCAGTAAGAAGATTATAAGAAATTAATGAACTTCCTTTAGTTATTTGTATTTTAACATACCCAGATATTCTGAGGAAAAGATGCAACAATCTTTTAGTCTGTTGTAGTTACATTTCCATTTAATCGACACATTCTCAACCTACTTTGGACCTTGAGATGCCATATGCCATTAAATGTAATCAATGGCAAACTGTTACCCAAAAGGTTATTAGATAATGCAGTAATACATTTCAAGGAATCTGTTCCATTTTTTGTCTCCTCCGACTTCAATTCAGTTCAGTTTATTTATATAGCGCCAATTCACATCACATGTCATCTAAAGGCACTTTACAGTTCAACCAGATCATCCAGTCAAATTGATTCAAATTCAAAGACTTGTGCAGATATAGAAACCAGGGATGACTGGGGCTGTTGTTTGATAAGGTTTTTGTCATAATAAATAAAAAAGGAACATCATAACAGTTTAGAGCATAGAGGAAAAAAAATCTCTTTACAGGTCAGAATGATCTGATCTTGAATCATCATGGGCCTCAAATTTGGCAAGCAGATATATCGATTGAATGCATAAAGTATTATTGCAGTAAGCATCAAACACGGCATACTAGGTAAAGAAATTTGCCTAAAAAAACCCCAAAAGACTACAAGGCTAATCCCCATTCACAATACCAAACATTCGGATTGTCAGAGTGCACAAAGGCACTGATCACCTAGCAACCCCCGATAGGAAAGTCAAGGAGCATGCACACTCATTTCAGTGTAAGGGAGCTCTGTTAACTCAACGTTTTGTTGAAAAAGATCAAAATAACATGACAACTAATTCCTTGTAGATAACTATTAGGCCCTTTTGCAATGTGAAGGAAGACAATTAATACCGTGAAACACTTTCTGAAAGCTGTCCACAGGGCTCTGGGGAGAACAAAGTAAAAAAAAAGAGACTAGTGAGGCTTCAAAAACTCAGCATGGTCAGAGTTCAGAATTGTGGGTAAGAAGAAAACAAGCATTCTTTGACAGTTGCTGACATCCTCTCTACCCTCTTTTTACAGTGTTGTGCAGTTGTTTGGGAGAATCCATGCTCACAAAACACTGTTGGAAAGCACTGTAACACATTCTCCTATTCAGAAAGCCCCTCTATCCTATCTACTTTAGACCTTTAGGGATGTATATGTGCTAAATTGCGTTACGTAAAAGTGGTGTCACAGTCTTGAAACCTTGGATCCATTATTCAAAACAGACAGATCTGGATGAGTACAAAAAGTCTTTATTGAACACTTAGCATGTGGCTGCTCGTCAGCTGGAGCGGATAAACCAGATCCTCTGGTTCAGAATTCATTCCGATCCCAGGGGAAGGAGACGAATCCGAGAGGAAGATGTCTTCCACTTGCGGCGGAGCTCTGGGTGATGAGCGGAGCAGAAGTCAGCCGACGCCGAGGAGCAACAGTGTCCAGAAGTGAATATCCAAAGCCGAAGTCGTAGCAGAACCAAGTTCACTGACTGGAAGATCAGAGAGCTGATGAGGTACAGAAGGGGAATCCAAGCCGAGTTCAGTAGCACAGTCCAGGTTCGATAAGCCAGCAGAATCCAGGAATAGCCCAGAACAGAGCAGATAAACAGAGCAGACGGGAGCAAAGAAAAACTCAAGATCCACAGGGCAGAAACAGCCCAGAATCAGAACAAAGATCAAAACGCTAGAGTTACTCACAAAGAAACACTTGATTAATCTGGCACTGGTAGCTGGAAAACACACAGCATATATAGGAGCTGGAAACAGGTGGATCAGATAAGCAGTTATGAAAAACTGGGCACTTCTCAAAAGGGGTGTGGAATGAGCAATCAAGCCAGCAACCAGTGCCAGGATCATGACAGATGGACTGAATCCTATTTACAATTATAGAGGTAGAAAGTGTAAAAATACCCACACTCATCCCTGCTGCAATCAGACTCTACAAATCGACACTACTACAGCAATAACTTCTGCAATGATTGATGTACAATTACTATTTGATACCCCGTTTCTCTATATTTGACACCCAAATTTAATTTTATTTTTATTCCTAATGCACCTTTTCCTCCTTGTTTGCACCTTCTTTAATTACTATGCCAATATGTGACCAGTGAATTTCTCCGCTGTGAGATCAATCAAGCTCATCTAATCTAATCTAATCTAAAGCAATAACTATATATATATATATATATATATATATATATATATATATATATAAAAAAACATAAATATCCATCTATGTAAATACCCATGTAAACATCCCGTGCAATAACCCTGTATAATGATCCTACAAAAAAAAAAAAAGCTGTCATATGTGGATGCCCAGCATATACTGTATATTTCCAATGCACCTTTTTCTTCCTTTGTGTATTTCTCCCACGTGAGATCAATAGTCAATAAATCAATCAATGTGATATTGTCACGATATTATGTATGATACGTTCAGCAATAGGTTGATGACGTTATGCAGTCAAAATGCATTCATTTATCCATCCACCCACCTTCTCCCACCTTTTCCATCAGGGTCGCGGTCGGGCCAGTTCCTATCTCTGACAATCAATGGGTGAGAGGCGGAATACCCTCTGGACAAGTTGCCAGTCTGTCACAGGGCTGCACAGAGACAAACAAGCATGCAAACACACACCTAAGCACAGATTAGAGATGCCAATCAACCTAACAATCATATTTTCTCTACGAGACCATAGCGAGAACATGCAAACTCCGGACGAGGACAGGGAATTGAACCTAGAACCTTCTTGCTACAAAAGAACAGTGCCACAAACTGCACTACCGTGCAGCCCTATGTTTATTTACATCCAATTTAAATACCACAGAGTGCAACTGAACCCGTGAATATACACACTCACAAGCTCTCTAGGTGTCAAGGTTGTCATGGACCCACATACTGTAAATGATAAATGTTTTCTCTTAGAGAGGGTTGTTGACTGAGTGAAAAAAAGTAGTTTGGAATCTGGGGACAACTGAGCAGTGTAAAAAAGAGGAGATAGATGTGTGGCCTGAATAAAGAGTTGATCTGGAGATCAAAGATCAGGAATTAATATTAGTATGATAAGTTGGAGAAGTCCGGAGGGCGTTAAAGATTTTGGCTTTTGAATACAGAAAAATATGTTAACAACCAAATCTGTTAAACTATTTCTCTCCAAAATAAATGTGGCCACAGTGTGAACAAAAAAAGCTGATCAATCTTATATAGATAAATGCTGAATCCAAGGGTAATTAATACAAATTTGAAATTAAAGTCTAGAATCTGTCAGCAAAGAGTGTTCTATTTTTTTTTAATCTACCATTAAAAACCTAAAAACACATTTCCTCGCTTTCCACTAGGTGACTTCAAATCTATTTCATTTTATTTTATAGCTTTAACTGAATAGGAACTGGTTATACTATAGGTACTAATGCTAAAATATAAAAATAAACCACTAAATTTGCTTTTAAGTAATTTTACAGGCAAATATTTTTATTTTCCTATTTAGAAAGCCATATATATAAGACTTATACCTCTTTATAGGGAAGCTGCAACTACTGCAATAGATAATGCACTTTGGAAAATAGGTGTTATGGATCTAAAAAGTGTGACATGTATATTATCTATGTAGAGTTAAAAATATATATGAGCGCTGAGAGTTGATATTATAGGAAGAAAAGGCTTTATTTTACTTTGCAAAGGAGAACACACGACCAGCCTAAATGCAGTTCAGTGATGTTCTGAGGCTGCAGCATGCCAACCCCTGCATAAAAAGGGGACTACCCACACATTAACATTTCCCAAGAGAAAACACTTTAGCTCATAAAAGGACAGAGATGACAATTGTTTTCTATTCAAACCAGGACGTGAGAATCTTGACTTGTTTCCCACTTATCTAACCTAGGGGGGAAACTTCCTTTCAAATGTCCTTCCTTTCCTTTCATCTCAGCAAGGCTTCTAAGTAATCATTTTTATTGAGGAAAAGAGAAAAAACAGACTTTAACATCCCTGAAAAACAGGCCAAAGAAAAATACCATTCCACAGCTATTAATACATCGCACCCAAAACAGTTTCTATACCTCTAGTTTCAATGTTTGAAAAAGCTGGATAAGAAATTGCTACGTAATTAATAATTACACTTTTCGCAGTAAAGCTTTGAATATTTTTTTGCAACTCCCTTTAAAGCTACAGTGTGTAACTTTTAGCGACATCTAGCGGTCAGACTGCAGACTGCAGCAACATGAACATCTTCCCCCCACCGCTCCTCCCCCCCAACAGTACGGCGGGCGTTACGGGACAAAATGTCTTCCACGACGTCCGCATCACCTACCTTCTCAAGTGATGAGGTTTGTTTACATAGATAATTTTACAGATAGTATTTCATTAGTCTGTGTAGGGTATAGATTTCATGTAGACTTAAGATAATAAATATACCCGTTATTTTTTCTACATCGTTGTGACGTTTTGGCGATCTCGCAATCGCTAGTTTGTTAGCTCTGCGCTGCCGTAGCGCAAAGATGTCTGCCTCCATGGCTGCGAGACCCGCTCCTATGTAATTATAAATAACGAATTCTAAGGCAACGCAAATATTAAGGTTAAGAGGCTGAGCTCGTAGATGATGATAAAATAACATAGTTATGTATAATATATTTCATTTCTGACTGTATATCCCTGTAATTATTACACACTGTAGCTTTAAGTAGAATTGAGCAACATGAGTTCCCATCTAGCATTACATAAAATATATTATTGTAGCAAGTATCTGAACATGTTTAGGCCAGTAGCAACATTTTTGTAGTCATTTCCTCAATAATGAGGATCAGCTACTCATTTAAATAATGAGGCTCCCTCTCTAAAATGTTCCATTGTTCCACATTTGTGACTCATATTAGCATTTATTGGAATGAAATATCATCGTGTCAAAGAAAATCAGCGATTCACATCTATAAATATTGGGTCAGAAGAGATTACCTTCTCTTTGCACACAACCTCTAACAGCAAGCTGGTGATTAGAATTAAGTATACGCCTCACTGAAGAGGGTATACATAAACAAAGATATGATTATAATAATTTAGTCACTGCTGAAAGATGGGGAGTTCATTGAAAGACACAAAGGATGTTTGATTTTAACTGCTGGGTGTCCAGGGCTTTCTTTGCAGCATTAGAAATGAGGATAAATAGTTTTTGTGTTTTCCATCTCCATGTTGGCCTGTGATGGACTGTCGATCTGTCCAGGCTCTACTTCAGTTGTCGCTCAGTGACAGCTGGCACAGTCACCAGGCCCCTTATGACAATGAAAAGCGTATCTGGAAGATAGATGCTTTTTACCTCAGATTCTGTCATATTTTTTCTCCATCACTCTTAAGTAACTGTCTCTACTTCTTCTGATTTATTTTCTGTTGAAAATGTATTTTGAGGTTTTTTTTCCAATCTGGGTAAAAGCAGTTTTAAAACAGCTCTTCGGCAGAAGCATGACTTGAATGAGATGAAAAAAGTATGTCTCATGAATTGTGTTGTATTTTGATAAGCTGACTACAAAGCATCATCTTGCCAAAGGCAGAAAGTATCTGCCCTTAGAAGAAAATCCCTTTGTTCCAGCCCAGCAGCTCTCCTGCCCTGAGGCTCCTGATTGTTGCCCCCCTCCAGAATACACAAATCAGTTTTACAGATTGTGGGAACCCATACAAATTCACCCATAGTTGCATAAGATCAGTTACTTAAATCTGATTGTTATAGCTTAGTAACTAAAATTAAAAAAGCAAATAGAATACCTACAAAAATAAAGATTGCTTCAAAAACGTTTATCCTATTACATCCCACCAGAGATGGCTAAAGTACTCACTTTCCGTACTTGAGTAAAAGTACAGATACTTGTGTTAAAAAATACTCTGGTAAAAGTGGAAGTACTGATTAAACTTCTTTTTTTCAAGTAAAAGTAACAAAGTACAGGCTTGTAAATTTACTTAAAGTATAAAAGTAAAAGTAGAAACCACTTTTTTCATGCCGTTGCCTACATTTTAAATGGATGTCTGCCAATAGGACTAGATCTCCGTTGTGTTCATTTTCAATCATCTCGTCGTCCATGCTACTATGCTAACGCCACCGCCACCAAGCTGCAATGATTTGCAGCGAATGAATACCGCCGAATCTGTCGATTCATCTTGTAGTGGTGCGTCAAATGCAACGTAGATTCCCATCCAATTATTCCCATCCACTTGTTTTATTTAGCATTTTGTAAATCCCAGAACTATTTTTTCCCGATACATCACAACCGCTTATAAACTTCCGCTTCCCGTTCGAATCTGAAGCGTTGCACACTCCAGACCACTAGTTGGCGACAATGTCTCTATATACTCCTCCTTAGTATATTCCGGTTCAAAACGGTATCCTCTACCGTCAAACTCAAAGTCCAATATGTCCTCCTCAAGAATCCACCTTTCGTATTCCATTTTCAGAGTTTTTTAAAGTGTTTAACAGAGACGTTAGCACCTCGACGTCGGAGTACACAGAGTGAAGTGAAAAGACTACAACTAAGCGTAAACAGGCCCCATTTCCGTTTCCGGTGGCGGAGGGATATTGACTATTCCAACAGAACTCAATGGGATTTACAAAATGCTAAATAAAACACTACAGGAACGGTTTTTCTTCACAAAACTTTTTTTGGAACGTCATTGAACAGCGCTGACGACCCGGTGAGTAGCATATTTAAAAAAAAGAACGTTTAAGGTTGCTTTAAGGACATTATCGGACATGCACTATGGAAGCCATTCTGAAGCAGCCAGGGGGGGATTCTAAATGAGCCAAATAGCAGAGACAGGACCAATCGTCAAAATTTTGGTGTCGATCATTCGATTTCATCCTGGACACTACAGAAAAGGGGCTAAAAGTGTTAAAAAACTGAATTTTCCTTTAATATTACGACTTTATTCTCGTTATTGTATGACTTTATTCTCGTAATGTTACGACTTTATTTTCGTACTGTTATGATTTTGTTCTAGTAATATTATGACTTTATTCTCCTAATTTTATGATTTTATTCTCATAATGTTAGGACTTTATTCTTGTAAATTTATCAATTTATTCTAAAAATGGGAAAAAAAACCTCTAGCCTGGTCCTAATATTCTGACGTACACATCACCGCTATGGAGGACCAACTCTGCCATATTTAAAAATAAATACAGAAATAAATAAATGCTGAATAAATATATAAGCATACAATTAATTGCCAACAAAAACACAATCAACAAATAAATGTAAGTAGAAATTAAATCAAACAGTGAGACAAAAATGTATATAACTCTTTTAATTAGCTTCTTTATTTATTTGGGTTTGTAATATTTACCATATTTATTTTTTTGTCCTTTATATTTTTTTTTACATTTCTGCCCTCCCTTTTTACATTTCTGTCTGCATTTCTGCCTCATTATGCAAATGAGGAGGAGGCGTGTCCTAGAGAGTCAACTTCTGCTCATTGGTTGGCGGTCCATCTTCTTAACTCACAGAGCTCAGAGTACCAAGTTAAATGTTCTCTTTTCTGTTGCTGTTGTTCAATAAAAGCACGTTTTAAGATCGTTTGAGGCGAGAACATTATACTTTTAAGCATCACCATATGGCCCATTCACAGATTTAATGCGTAATTTAAAAGAAAATGTTCCGAACTGAGGACTGCGGCAACCAGCGGAGCTCTGAAGCTAATGGCAGCCAGGTCGAACCGCAGCCCGTCTGCAGCGGCCCTCATTCGGCATAGCCGTGTGTGCTTATATATTTATTGAGCATTTATTTATTTCTGTATTTAGTTTTAAATATGGCAGAGTTGGTCCTCCATACACCGCAGCATGGTGTGTTTATTTTTTAGAACCCCAGTTGCAGCTATGAGATGTGTTACTATTAGACTGCAAATGCCCATGCTAAAAAGTGTGAGTCACACTGTTTATTCTGTTTAGTTATTATTTTTGAATTAATCATAACTTTGCTTGTTTTTCCTTCCAATATAAAAGCATCAGTTTTTTAAATTAATTTATTTCATATAGATAGAAAAGAGTCATTTCACAAATATAAAAAAGAAAATAAATTTTCAGTGGAAGGAAAATTTTAACACAATGTTTTTAGTGTTATTCCTCATTATTTTCCCTCATTATTCAAGCTATAGACTTTGTTTGTGTCAGACCCTCTTTCATGTAAAAATATATTTCCTAAAATCTCTAATTGCCTCAGTTTGGTAATGTTATTCACAAATGCAGACTCAGACGCACATGTGGTTGGCCGGCCCTCTGAAGTGGAAATGATGTGTGAATCTGGGGCATGCTGTGCGTGTGATATTTGGTGCTGGTGGGCGCTGGCACAGCCACGGTGCTAAACCCGTGAGGCACCCAACAGAGGAGAGGGGCTACAGCTGCCCTGGATAAGATTCCCTTAACAACCTGCCTTCAATCAGATTTGGAACACAGAAGCTATTCAGCTGCAATCAGGAGCCGGAGGAATTTCTTTTTAATCTGTGAAATACTCTGAATAACAAATAATAAAAAACAGGGACTGGGTAGGCTTGTGAGGGACAAACTTTGGTAGAAGTATTTTTCAGAATATGTGAATTCCAGATAACCTACTTAAACACTGAAGATAAGAAAGTTTCAAACTTTAAAATGACCAAGTGTACGTATATAGGTATGAGAAAATTTTACAACTTTTTCACAGAGCTCCAGCTGGGATTCACATTTACAACTGTGATATTTTGCTGTTAGGTTTATTCTTTATTATTATATTGGATGGTGTGGATGGCCTTCCCTCACAGGGTCTATCACATTGTGTATATGGAAGCCATCTAATTAGGACAGCCTTTTTGTCTAATAAGCAGCGGATAATTATACATCCCAGAGCCAGATTGATAAAGAAGAGCTATCTGTAATCATAAGGCGCAGATGAAAGAGGCAAAGAAGTCATGGCATGGATGGCATGACAGCTCCTGACAAACACAGCTAAGCATCCAACTGATGCAAAACAGACTCATGAGGTATAAGAAGCAGGAGATGACCTTGTTCGGGGCTAATTTTCCGGATGCCATCATGTGCTGACGACTTGAGCCCACAGCTGTCCTGTAACGATCTGATCTGGAAAAAACTGCTTTTACTCCGTTTTTGAGTAATTTTATATAGATTTACCAAGTTTTGAGTTAAGAGCAGAGGTGGAAAGTTACTAAATACATTTACCCAAGTTACTGTATTGAGTAGGTTTTTTGTGTATTTTGTATTTTTCAAGTACTTTTTGAAATCGGTAATTAAAATTTTACTTGATTACGTTTTGAGTGAAGTATTGTATTTTGTTACATTACAAATCCATCCGTTACTGAGTAAAAAAAAAACCTTTGAAAAACCGAAAGGAAGACAAAAAATCGGGCCCGTAAGCACTACAGCGAGTGACGTGATCAGCATGTAGATCTAGGCTACCAGGCGCCAAGTCTTTCTGTAGGAGATTGGGAACGAGATGGAGGTGGATCAGGCGAGCGACGGCGGTTCAGAGAACGTTTCACTAGAAATGCTAGCTGAAACATCGAATTCTGCTTTGACGTGTTTTATCATTAGACATTAAACGCCCAGCCTGCCATCAGAGTGTTGCACTATTTTGCTTTTATTTTTCTGAAATGTCCCTGACACTGAGATTTTAGTTCTATTTTGGTTATTTATGGAGTCAAAACACATGATTTAGCCTTGATTTGCATTATAACTGTTTATGTTAAAAGAAGGATGGTACTCAGAATGAACAATTCATGGCAATTCCACTTTCAATTGATGTGGAAACATTGGAAACATTTTATGGGATGTTCCGCACTAAAATGGCACATTATACATTTATAAGGGTCTTAAATGTCATGTGCGATGTGTTTTATTGCATTTGTATAGTGCTTATTAATAACTGTTGTTAATGTTTGAAGAAAAGAAGGACGGCCCTCAGAACCAACAATTTATGGCATTTTTACCTTCAATTGATTGTTTGAAAAAGTTTTGTGGGATGGTCTGAACTAAAATTGCACATTATACCTTTCTAAGGGTCTTAAATGTCATGTGTGACATGTGTTATCTTGTCATTACATGTGTATACATTTGTATAGATTTTTCTTTAATTAAAAACTAAATAGTTTTGGATTTATGACTCCTTGTCCTATTTTGACTACATGGGAGAGATCCCCTGCCCCGTTCAACAGTTTTTTTTTTTTTTTTTTCGTAACTAAGTAACTTTTACTTAAAATACATTTTAAATTAGCTACTTATTACTTTTACTTGAGTAATTTTTCTGATGGGTAATTTTACTTGCCCCTGAGTAATATTTCATCCAAGTATTGGATGAAATATTACTTGAGTATGATGTTTTAGTACTTTTTCCACCTCTGGTTAAGAGTAGTTAAACCGAGTAGCTTTCTCCTAGGAAAAGAACTGGAAGGGAAGCTCAAAGGTCTAAACGCCTTCAGGGGTACATAGCTTCCTTTTTAACAGTGAAATCCAGCAAAATAAGCTTATAACAATATAATTAAATCAAATCACGGGATACAATTTAACTAACCAGTAAATTGGTCAGTGATATATGTAGTTTTGGTCAAATGAAAAACCAGTACACAACTGACCACACCTGAAGGAGTGAACACTCCATAATATGCCTTCAAAGTAAGAAGATTGTATTCATGTGGCAGCCATGTTGGACTTCAATCTTTTTTTTAATTATGAAAATTTGACATTATTTAATAATTAATGTCCTAAAAAGACTTTGCAATCCAACTTCCACATACAAATTGAACACACCTTATAGTTGGGCCAGTGATCGTTCTCAAACCTGTTCTATTCATTAGTGCTCACAGAAGAAAAAAAAAAGTGAGGTATTATTTATATTTGATATTTTTGTAGTAAATTGTAATTTGTGATGTGTGGTACAGTAGCCTCCATTCAAAAAGTCCCCACTTTCCTTGATCGGCCCTTGGCTGGTCCCCCTTCAATTCCTTTTTAAACATCGATAATTGTGTTAAAATATTCTTTCATGATTTGTGCACAATAAGATATAAAGAGAAGCATCATCTCCTGGTCAGACCCTGTCATTCAGTGAAAGGGTGGAGTCAGAGTAAAAAAATATGCAAGAAGGGGTCACTCCAGTAGCTTTGTTTGGAGTTGGAGGGAAGTGGACTGCCATTCGGCTGGTCTTCGACTGGAAAGGGCCATTTTGAATTAGCCTCGTGAGACCATCCCGATCTCGTGAGCTTTCAAGGTTTCTCGCAGATCAGTCTGGAGACTCTCCGTTAAAGAAAATTTGGAGCCGTTCACCAAACGAACGTCCAATCAGCGTTGGCTTTGAGGCGGGTTGAGGTGTGACGCAACGAGAAGCGCGACAGTTCAGTCTAAAGAACATGGCGGCTTCAGCCGATGAAACTAGCGTTAGCGTGGCTATCAAGCAAGTTTTATCGGAATTACAGAGTATTTCTTCACTGAAAGAAGAGCAAAACACTGCTCTGGAGGCTTTTCTCAGAGGAAAAGATGTTTTTGCTCTTCTCCCGACCGGTTTTGGTAAGAGTAGCCTGGCTTGTGGTTGTGTTTTCGTCGTCGCTCTGTTAGTACGTCATATGCTTCGTTAATCTGATTGGTTTATTTGGCCCGTCTATCACCAACATAGGCCAATCAGCTAACCAGCATTTTCGCTCCTTCCCAAAATTACTTCAACGGAAGGTTTCCAGATGGATATACGGAGCAAATCCATCTGGCGGAGTCAGGTGGATTTTGAATGGCTGCTACTGTAAGGTTCAACACCTGCTGGCATGAATGGAAAACTACAATAAATCCACAGATTTGCTATTTTGTCGTTTGAGTAGACCGTAATTTAGGAGGCAGTATAAAGGTAGGACCTCTAAAAACACCAGAATTAGATAAAACTTCCTTTAAGAGCTTCGCTCCGTCTATTGCTTAATAGAGAGGGCTTTGTTAGCTGCAGCAGATGGAAAGTGTGTCCACAAGCAGAGACAGGTTTATTCATCTTTTATTGTCATTTTGGGCTGCATCCCCTTTCATCTATCTGAGGGTCTTTTGTGAGCTTTACATGAAAGATGACACCTGCAGGGCTGGTCGATGACAGGCTGGCAGCAGAAATCACCTGTTTGTTCATTACCATAGAAAGCAGAGGAGACACTGGAATGGTTCCTTAGGCTCCAGAATTTCTATTGCTTGTGAGGCTTCATTAAATATGTATGAATCATAACAGTGATTTACAGATGATTTCCCATCCATGAATCTTTAATACACCTTTCTATGTCATCTAGCAAGTTTCTCTCCTCTCTGCTAACCAGCACACATGCATACACACCCTGTAAAAAACATCTACTTTATTTAGCAGCTTGTCTGCTTGTCATGTCTTAATCACAGACCCTACTGAGATACCTACTTGGATGACACTTGACGTTTTTAGGGCAAAAGAGGATATTTTATCAATGTGCTTTTTTTAGACATACAGTATTTACATAGCATATCAACACATTAAATATTCCAGGATTAGAAGTGTTACTTTGTGTGAACCTGTTCAGGTCAGAATGAGAGCTTAAATCAGCAAAGACGCCTCTGCTATTAATTTTGGGAATTCATACTCGTCAGGAGATGCTGCTCTAATCTTCTTTATCCACCTCCAGATGGATTACCTGGCTTCTGAAATGTTGAATAAACCTCCGTCTGTTCCTCTCCTCCTCCGTCCCCCTGAGCTCTCGTCTAGTGAGCATGCTTGAGAAGAGGACACAGTCAGTAATCATTTTGCTGCAGCTGGTGGGACCCCAAATTGTACCATATCCAGGGATTCCATCTTCAACCTGCCATGAATATTATGTCATGCAATCAACATTCATGCTTTTCTGTCTCTCTGGGTTGCTGGATGGGCGCTTTCTTTCCCATCTGTGCAAAGAAACCTTCTTGAAGAAACTAATAACATCCAAAAATTAAACACTTTTCAGACACAAAGAATAGATAATCTTCCACATCTTCTGTTTTGTTGGTTGTTAAACTGAATGAGCATGTATAATTTTGGATGAGATATTTTTTTAGCTCCTGAGAGTTGTGCGTCCAATTTATCCGAACTGCCGGTTGGAGAGTATAACCTGTTCATTTCAGATGATTGGAGGATATTTATGGGAATGCATTAGTTGATTAATACCATGGTTCCCATCACTGTTCCTCAGGGACCACTGTCTCACATGTTTTTGGTGTTTCCTTGTTGCATCACACCAGAAAAAAATGAATAATCAACAGGCTTCTTTAGAACTTGATTGCAGATCAGAAACCCTCCTTTGAATCAGGAACACATCTAAAACCTGCAGGGCAGAGGTCTCTAAGGACAAGGGTTGGGGATTACTTGCTTAATACATTTACTTTGACAAATCCTTTTAATACTGTCTATTTTTTGTATGAAAACTTTTCTATATCTCATACAGAAATGCATGCATTTTATTAAAAACATTGCCATAAATACTAATGCACTTATTGAGCCATAAGCCATGGGATTAGCTGTGAACATTGGTGGAACAAAATGTTCGTTCTCCCCTCCAGACTGCTGCGCTGCCCCACTCTCAAAGACTCCATTTAACCACCCCTAATTGTACATCAACAGAGGTTTTTTAACACACCTCAAGGATATGCTATCCTGCCCACCACCATGCTTGGGGACAAAAACGACTGCTACATGCTTCTGCATCCTGTTTTAGAAGGGCTCTGTCCCTGGAGAGTCCAGTGGAAGGATCACCCAAACGGCAGGCCAAGGATCTTCATTCCTTAACTCCTGCTTCTAATGGACCTGCTCGCTATCTCAGGACCACATTCTGCAAAACAGACACGCAACATTTCCTGCCGAGTTACAGGAATAACTTGGAGGTAGCAAAGAATCATGGAGCATCCAAAAGGACAATGATATATTTGTATAACAACAGGGCAGTCACACTTGTGTCATCCTTCACTGGGCCAGAACCTGTTCAGGAGATTCAGCACTGGGACAGAGCCACCAAAACCTACATTGATGTTGAAAGACCTTTCATTGTGGCTACCTACAACAAATATATGGGAGGTGTGGATTTGTTGGACTCATTTACAGCAAAATATAAGTTCACCCTGAAATCCTGGCGTTGGTGCATGTACTTCTTCTGGCACAGCATCACCCTCACTGTGGTCAATGCCTGGCTCCTCTACAAACGGCACCTTCTGTCATGGTGTTACAAAGTTCAGACCCAAATGCAGAAAACCGAACAGAGAGACCAGGTTAAAGGTTTAACGGGTTTTATTGAAGAAGTTAAACAGAGGGAAAAGTGTTGCTCTGAACACTGCTCAACTGGAACTGTAAGTGAGGGGAAGACACAGCGGTTACTTCAGGCTCAGTGGGAAATTTGACTCGTGAACTTGGAGAAGAGGGTTTGGTTGCTGACTCACGTTTCCAGAGAAGATGTTTGTCTGATTCGGTGGAGGGCGGAACCGGGTTAGCCAGAATGCTGTTGTTAGTTGGTGAACGGAGAAACTGACTGCCACTCAGATTTCCTGGGGTACTTGAATGGGTCGTAGTGGAGAATAATCCCTTTCTCAGTGAGAAGCTCAAACGATCTCTTGGGGAAAGTGGGTCCAAACCTACTGTTTGAACCCCAGCTCAGTTTGAAGCTCAGTTGATCCTTCCAGGGAGAGAAGGTCCGAGAAAACCAGTTTGCAGGATGACTTCCTGCCGAGAGGCAAAAACAAAAAACACAGTTAAACTCAGGTTGACAAAAACTCAGTTTGACTCAGCAAACCTCAGCTTGGCTAGAGTACCCAAAACTGGCAAACACTCTGGCGTTGAGGTAGTGGCAGTCAGCAGCTTAAGAACGCTCCGTTTAACGAGGAAACCATCAGCAGGTGTGTGAGGAGGTGGACCAGAACCAGGCGCCTCCTGGTGGATGAAGGGAGACAAACACAGAAACACAAACACAAAGACAGGAGTCCTGACACCGTCAGGCTCTCGCGATTCCAAACAAAGAGATGCTAAACATGAGAAAGCTCCAGGCACAGCTAGCACCCTCTCTCATTCTGGTAAGAATCTATTTCTGCTATTAGCCATGTTTTCTGCATGTTCATATCTGCATGCATTTTTGACATGTACATGAATTGATTATTATTAATATTGATCCTTCTTTTCAAATCAGATGGATACAACACACAACTCCAAAAAGAGGACGTACATCATCAGGCAATGGAAACCCCGACGCAGCAGGGAGTCCTTTGACTGCTAGGAAGAGACCATCCTCAGATGATGGGAGTCCAAACTGTCCCTCCAATAAATCATGTGCACACCCCCCACTCGATGTGTGCAAGAACCTCACTGGACATTTCCCCATGAAGGTAAAGAGAGGACATTGCAGACGTTGCAGTAAAGGGTATACGAATACCCATTTCAGCAAGTGCGATGTTCTCCTGTTTTTGGGACTATCATTGTAAATAAAAAGTTCTCTTTGCTGGAATAGATGAAAAATAAAAATGTCCAGGAAAAGAGCAGCTGAAATAATAGGAAAAAAATCTTGATGTCAAAGGTTTCTGAACAGAAAGGGAACACTCATTTGAGGTTACAATTAGGCAAATGTTACCAAAACAAAAGAAAACTAAAGAAAGCAAACAAACATAAAAACATTTGAACCAGAGTATACAGTATCCTATCATTGAAAGCACAGCACCTCAAACTTTGAAGCAGACGAGCTACAGCAGGATTCAGGATTTATAGATTTCTGCAGCAGTATTGACAAGGTAAGGTTACAGTTTGCCATAAATATCATTAAAGTATTGATCTATCCTGTCTTGTATAAATGGATCAAGCTCATTATAGTGGTAATGGTGTGGTGATATTTCTTTCAGGACAATTTGGGCCTCTTAGTCCCAAATTACATTCATTTAACATGATTAATACAGACCATGTTCATCCCTTCATGACCACAGTTTACTGAGCTTGGAAAGGCTACATAAGGCAGGACTATGTCTAATTTAGCCATTTAAATGAATCCAGAGGGGATTTTTTAATAAAAACACTGTACTCCAGTGGTCATGACATTAAATATCAATTATTACTGAAGAGCATCTGTAATGTTATGGACTTTGAGACTTGAATCATGTCATAGAGACATGCACTGACAAATTCTAGGTACTTCTATCCACAACTGCTGCATATCAGCTCATCTGTCCATTCTTTGTTCTGTCTCTCATATTTACTTCCTCTGCATTTCATCATTGCTGGTTTCTTGTTTTTACTTGCTTCCCATGTGTTTTTTTTTGTTTTTTTTTGACTGATGTCTCCTGGTTTTTAGTTTCCTGAATTTTATTCTCGGATTAAAACCAACTACCTTGACAGTAGTGTGACAAAGACATGAACATGGACAAAAACAAAAACACACAAAGGTCAAAGAAATAACTTCAATCTGAGAAAAATTACAATTAAATACAAATTCTATGAAAAGGAATTTATGAAGGTCAGACATTCGTTGCCAAGCATGCTTTGACAGAATGATTTAAATAAAAAATAAACCCACAAAACAGGCCTGGCTAAAATTGAACAGAAAATAATGTGACCAAAGGTCTACAGGTACTCAGTGTGCCATTGGGTACCACACTCAACATGAACGAGAAGAAGCAAAGGCAAGAGATGTCTTTGGATTATAGAAAGATAAATATAGAAAATTCTAGTTCTGTAAGATCACTTCATGGAAGCTTGCAGTTCCTGTCACTGCAGACATTCTTCAAATTATTAAATTCCACGGGACTGTGGCCAACCTCCCTGGACGTGGATGCAGGAGGAATATTAATGACAAATCATACATACAGATAATACCAATGGTAAAAAAAAAAAAAAGAGCCAAAAATAAAGCTTCCCAAAAGCTTAAAGGCATTGCAGTTTGAGACTATGGGGATTTAATGTGAGTTGGTCAAGGGAAGCGCCATTGTTGAAAAAAGACAGAATGGAATTGGCCAAATTATGGGAATGCCCTGTGGACAGATGAGACAAAAATGTAAACTTCTGTCAAGTCCTTTTAGCTCTATGTTTACAGAAGGATAAAACAACCATATCAAGAAAAGAACACTGTTCCTATCTTGCTCTATCCTGCTCAATGTCTGAAAGCTTGGTCATGGGTCTTCAACATGATAATGAGCCAAAACACACAGTTAGAAACACCAAATAATGGATACAGGAAAACATTGAACTATTCTGAAGTGACCTTTTATGAGCCCTAACCTAAATCCTATTGAGAATTTTTGCTTCCTTGAAACCTGAGATAAAACTGGAGCAGAATGCCTCAAAAGGTTATGCAACAAAAACATGAAGTTTAGGGTACTATAATTTTTGTTCATGCCTGTTTTGTTTGTTTATTACATTTTTAAATGATTCTCTTAAAGCATAAATGAAAAGCAATTTGTATAGACTTTATATTTATTACTACTTCTGTCAGATTGATGTTATTTCTGTGACTATTGTGTATTTGTGTATTTTCTTTCATTAAAAGCGGGGTACTTTTGTTTTCATGTGTACAAAATTGAACACACAATAACAGTTGATATGAACAAAGTGATTAATCTCAACTGTTAAATTACCAGTTTTGTGACAATTAATTACCGAAGGCCTGTAACATTGATAACTGTTCAAAGCTTTAAAAAATAGTTCTCAGCAGATCACTTAACAGTCTGGTTTCTCATTGCAGATTAACTCTAATATGTGTTCTGAAAAGGTATTAATTGTTAAAAGCAAGCTTTCCTTTAACTGTAGCAAGGGGATTTTTATGTTTTATGCCATCCACCACTCATTCTTCCACAGAGCAACTTAATGGTCAGTTCTGCTTCTCCTATAGTCACAGGTTATTTTTGTGGGCTGCTGAAGACCAATAAGAAACCATGCAGCCATAAAATAACCATTTAGCTGACAGGAAATACGATATGAACTGCCGCCATACAAAGCCCCAGCAGTTTAAGGAAAATAGCTTTATTTCAAGCTTCAAAAGTTCTAACTAGTCTGGGTTTAGTTCAAAGCTTTAAAGGCCACACGTTTTGTAAACCAAAAAGATTTCTTTCATCTGAACATGATGGCTTTTTAAAACTCACGTGAAAGCGTAAATCTTAATTTTATATGCCTGTGAAAGAAACACTTCAGAAGATACGGCATTTACCATAAAACTAATGTGTGCTCCTCCTAATATATTAAGACATCCTCCACCAAAAGGCTACCTGAGCTGCTGTTCTCAGCAAGATTTCACACTGCAGCTTTAATGGTGGAGTCATTTTCTTTATAACCATAAAAATCTCATCACTAAAATTAGGTAATAATATGCATTTACTATAAGTCCTTTAAAAGATTCCACATAATAATTTTTTACAGGATGTATCATCCTGATATATCCAAGAACAAAATGAAAAAATAAAAAAAATGTAAATATACCTACCTGCAGCAAGGTTATACTGAGGCCCTTTTGCATCATGTTAGCAGAGATCTTGAGCTGAGATTTTAAGTATCATTCTCTATTGAACACTGAGCAAAGGGCTTTATAAAATATAATATTATAAACAGATTAAAAGTAAGGAAGATGTAGGAAATTCTTCCTCTGGTTGCATGGAGCCTGAGAGGTAGGAGCTGATAATCAAGTACCTTGATGTCCAAAATCCCCTTTTATATGAAACAAGTAGGGATAAAGTGGAAAGCCTTCAATTTAATTGAAGGAAGTTGTTGGTGAGCCAGGCTTTTAATTCACAAATGCAATTTGTGAGGGAGGCGGGCGGAAGAGAGGACGATGGTTGCGTGGTGAGGTAGAGCTGGGTGTCATCGGCATAGCAGTGGAAGTGGATGTTAAATTTGCGGAAGATATTGCCAAGGGAAGAAGGTAGATGATGAAGAGCAGTGGCCCCAGAACAGAGCCCTGGGGCACACCTGAGGTGACGGGGGTGTGCTCCTCAAATCCACCCCTTTTCATTATTGAATATTTTCTATTCAATATTGTCATTTTCAAATCTCTCTAAATGCTCTATATGGTTAATATGATGAAATTATCTATAAATGATTCAAAAGAAGAGCAACAGAATAAAATACATTTTCAAACTTAGTTCACTGGTGAGTTGTTCTATTTTCAGAAGACGTTCAGGGCCCCCCGCTGTGGTCCTTGAGGACCTCCTGGTGCCCGCGGGCACCGTATTTGTGACCCCTGCTCAGAGGTGGAAAGTAACGAAATACATTTACTCAAGTTACTGAATTGAGTAGGTTTTTTGTGTATTTTGTATTTTTCAAGTAGTTTTTAAAATCGCTAATTTAAATTTTAATTGACTATGTTTTGAGTGAAGTATTGTATTTCGTTATATTACAAATCCATACGTTACTGAGTAAAAAAAAAAATTTTGAAAACCAAAAGGAAGACAAAAAATCGGGCTACCAGGCGCCAAGTCTTTCTGTAGGAGATTGGGAACGAGATGGAGGTGGATCAGGAGAGCGACGACGGTTCAGAGAACGTTTCACTAGAAATTCTAGCCGAAACATCGAATTCTGCTGCGCAAAACGACAAAAATCCTCGGCCACATTTGAAAGACTGCTTTTCATTTAAATTCAAGAGGGCCAACAGGATCATCATGCAATGCCAGATGTGTCTGCCAAAGGTGACTGAACCGGCAGCATTCAATAACTCCACATCTAATCTGCGGAAGCATGTTTTGGTAAGTATTTAGTGCATTGGTACTTCAAACAAAGTTTTCATGACTAATAGCCAATTAGCAAAACAACCTGTTTCGTGGCATTGCTAATTTTGTCTAGCACAGGGGTCGGCAACCCGTGACTCCGGAGCCGCATGCGGCTCTTTCATCCTTATACCGCGGCTCTGAGAGGCTTGGGAAACTAAGCTAACTAAGTAAGCTTTTACTTAAAATACATTTTAAATTAGCTACTTATTACTTTTACTTGAATAATTTTTCTGATGGGTAATTTTACTTGTACTTGAGTAATATTTCATCCAAGTATTGGTACTTTTACTTGAATGTGATATTTTAGTACTTTTTCCACCTCTGCCTCTGCTCTAGTCTCTCTCTAACCTGCCTGCTTCCAGTCATGAGTGCCAGATTATTTGAGCATTTGGTAATAGTTCTCCAGTGTTCCTGATTGTGTTCTCATTGCCTGATCTTGATCAGGAACTCTGAGCCTTCCTGTTCATATTCTGGAGAAAAAAAATTACATTTTGTATGTTTTTTATTTCCTGCGAGGGACTGGCGACCTGTCCAGGGTATACCCCGCCTCTCGCCCATTGACAGCTGTAGATAGGCACCAGCACCCCTCGCGAACCCAATTGGGACAAGCGTGCCAGATAATGGATGGATGTTTTTTATTTCATTTCATAATTTTTGTCCTTAATGTGCTAGACTATCACTCATAGTCCTGTTAAAATAATTCATAACTCATGGTTATGGCATAACAGAAGGTTTAAAAACAGGAGGCTGTCTCTCAGGGGACTGTGGGTCTGAAATTGTCTGATAGTGATCCATAAACAACTGTAAATACAGAGCAGTCTGCAGATTTATTGCACATGTGTAACCTATTCATTAATATTTCAAGCAGCCGCCCTCGTAATCGCTGTGTGATAATGTCCCCGATGTCTGACAGGGGATGAATTGCTGCAGAGCACAGATTGTTTCCTGAATGGCTCCAGCAAGTGAAAGGTATAATCAAACTGTGGGCAAATAAAACCCAACTTCTGACATTGACACGCAAACTCATCACTACTGCTAAAAATGCAGTTTCTGTTCCAAATGAAACTGCCTCTTAAAGGAGTACGCTACAACCCAGTCCACTTAAATTTTTTAATATTCTGCCATGACTTTTTAAAACTGCCTGCTTCACCCTTAGTGCTCCTATCTGTCTGAATATGATCGCAGATAGTCTTTGTCTTTTCCATTTTGTTACTCTTTATTTCATTAACCATCTCTTCCTTTCTCCTTCTCCCATCAGTTCTTGGGGATCGCTGTAGAGGAACTAATTGTCATTACAGTAAAATGAGGCATTTATTACCCTTCTGCTCCCAGAATACTGTTCAGTATGAGTGAGCCAGAGCCTACAACCACAACTTAGTAGATTTAGCATTCATGCTTCTATTAATATATTAATAAAATTGCATGTTTTTTTCTAACACATTTTAATTACTTAGCTTTCTCTGAGTTGTATGACATTGCCCCGTCACTTAAAAATATAGTTTTTCTAGCATAGGAGGCCCAGCAGAACCAGTGCTGGACTGATTCATTTAAAAGTCATTAACCCTGTAATCCAAAGTAAATCATATTTGGTACATGAGCTTTTTAGAGCTCACAATCGGTGTGACATAAAATTTTCTTAAAAAACACGATGTAAGTAGTGAACAGGACATAAAACAAATTAGACTAAAGTCCCTACTTTATCACAGATGATAAAAATGAAAACTCTTGGATTTTTTTTATTTTGTTGACCTTTTTGGATTAATTAAATCTACACTTTCCAGTACCACATTTTACAAGTACCACATTTGGCTTCCGTGTATGAATCTGGATCCTGCCAAACCTCCACCCCACTGTGACAGAGTTTGAGTAATCAGGAAAGGTTTTCTCAGGGTGACGATTTGCTGTAAAGTTAACAAACCAGGGCAATAGACTAATCTGCTTTAGTCTGTTGATAAATTTAAACTCCATTTATTTCTAAACACTCAGGAGACATATTTTATCAAAACCAAAATGTAAACATATTTCTTGCAGCTTTTGTTCCAAAAGACATCAACAAAATATTATGTCCTCCATCATAATGTGTTGGAAGCAGCACAAACACCGAGCAGAAAGGGGGTGTGAGCAAGTCTGATAAGGTCCAAGTGATGGCTTGATGGCTAGGTCTTTAAAAATTCATTTCTTATTGAATGTTTCTCTGTTGTAGTCAGTATCTATTAGACATTATTTAACATGGGAATAGTGCTAAACAAGTGACAATGGTATGTGTGGCCATAACAAATGGATGTACTTGATGATCAAAGTATAGCCTGACGTAGTCCTACTCAATTCTAGTCAGAATATGAGTCTGATGCTGCTCCATAGAGCTGTGATTATGGGGCGTGTTTTGAACGAACCAGGAAAAAAAATGCCTCTGCACTCAATTGGACAGACGTACAACCAATAAGAGCAACGGAGTGCGTGACGTATGTTAAGCAACGCATAGTTGTTGTCAACAAAAATCAAAGCGTGCAGTTGCACGCCTAGAATAAGAAGATGAGCCTTGATGGCGTTTCTCTGTTCCTCTTTTAAAATTAAATTGCTGTCGATATCTTCTAGAACAGACCTAATAGCAGAATCTACTCACCTCAACTCTCCGGCGGCAGCCATTGTTGTTGTCACCCAAGCGCGCTTTGGTCACATGGTTGATTACGTTACTGTTGATCATCTGTCCATCATCGTATAAAGCCCGCCCTGACAATTTGATTGGATCGCCTGACAGTGGGTGATAATATTCGCCCTACTATGGAGCAGAGCCAGACCGAACTTCCCGACCTCAAACCTTGTGGGCGGGACTAAGTTCGGAATGGCACCCAGGCTAATCAAAGACTGGTTAGTGTGGAGCATTTCAAAGATAAGCCACTGTAGCTCAAGTTTCTGAAGATGCTAATTTTGATATAAAGAATAAACATTGCATCACAGTTTATTGTGTTTGGAGCTACGACAAACAGTTTGCGGATCTGCCGCAGCAGTGGCTAGGGCATCCGAGGAAGGTAACACTGGCGACAGGAAACACAGGTTAGTGACCGCGAAAACCTTATAGCGGATGATCTGGACATGTAAGACACTAACCTGGCTTAGAGTTCAGTCCGTGCCCAAAGAATGAGGTTGATACCAGCCAGTCAGCTGATAAGACACAGCTCTTGCCGCACAAAGAGTTCCAGACGCCAAAGCCTTGAAGGACACAGAACTGACAGGAGATCAGATCCGTACAGAGGATGGAGGAAGGCATGATAATCGAAAAGGGTGAAGTGAAGAGGCAGAATCCAACAGAATTCGAAGACAAGTTAGGCAAACAGATCAGAACAGGGGCAGGCAGGCTGAAATATTCCGTCTCATGTCTACTGTTGATGACAGCAACAATAGCCATGCTGGCATCACAACTCGAGGATGTGGATGTGAGTGACCCCCGGCTCACACCGACTCCGGTCTTACCGTTGCGGTGCGGTGGGTGCGGCGCCGCAGTGATTCCAAGTCATTAAAAAGACGTAAACCTCTCTCACCGGCTGCTGAGCTGTCCGGCTGCAGTTACCGAGACACTCCAGCGCTGCAGAAAATTCAGCAAGAAAGCTATCCTTGCAGCGTGCCGGAGCCCTCCGCAACAAGCTCTCGCAAATATCACGGCACAAACAGGAAGTTTTCCAATGAGAATAAAAGACTTCCTGTTTTTTTCAAAATAAAACACTTTCGTTTGCATGTATTGTCTGTCCTTTCTCTCCGCCTTCCCTCTGTACAACCCATATGACGTCACTGCCGCCTGCTGGTAAGATGGGGTCAAAACTTTGTGGCCCCATCACTTGATGCAATTACATTTGGGCCGTGTTATCGCGTGAAGTTACGTGAACTCAAGTGAACTTCTGTTCTCGCGAGTTAAATCTCCGGACCTGTTGCCGGAGCCGCACCGCACCGTAGTCAAAAGGTTGGTGTGAGAGGGGGTGTGCGGGAGTTGCGGTCTCCGTCGGCTCGGTAACCGCACCGGAGCCAGTGTGAGCAAGGGGTGAGTGTATAATGACAGGAGTCAGTCCGGGAAGATTTGTTGAAAAAAATACACACACAAGTCGTGGGACATGATTATTACAGAATCTGTTCATTACTTCTAATTAATCAGTATGAAATAAACCAGATTATTAAATAATTAAACAATTTAAGCACAAAAACATGAATATTTCCGTTTAAAAGATTGGTTGAAAGTCTGGACAATTAATCTAGCTTTAGAAACTGATATTGTATTACCCTATTTTGTAATTCAACCCGAAGATACTCACACAGAGAAAAGTTGCAACTAGACGCAATGTTGTCACTGTCACAAGTACAGAGCAACAAAATTCACTCTGCATTTAACCCATCCTCATGGGGATACAGTGGGCTTCCATTGTGCAGCGCTCTGTGCACTGTGGGGTTAAGGGTGGCAGCTGTGGCCTTGAACTCAGAACCTCAGGATTCCAAGCACAATGCCCTAAATACTGGGGCACCTCTCTGAAAAGCAGGCATTAGCATGAAGGGTCTTTTCTATTTAAATTAGACTTACACCAGACACCACATGACATTATAAAGACAACAGATTGCAAGCAATGTTTTTTATGTATTTGATTGCTGTTTTTGTTTCTGAGTGGATGCATTGTCTCCTGCATTCAGTCTATGTTTGTTTTGGTCCCAAAAACAAGAGGGAAAACCACCTGGACAACAGTAGTAAAGGAAGGCAGTGTTCCTGAACTCAGGCAGGAGCAGAGAGGAATCAGTGTGAGAACAGCAAGTGAGAGAGCTCCATAACCGGGACGAGCCGTCCAGCTATGCCCCCCTCCGGAGCTGAGGAGCCATAGCTGTAGAGGCTGCATCTTGGTGCTGCCATGTCAGAGAGTTGAGCAGAACAGCAGTAGTTCGGAGATTCCTGCCGGGAAACTGAAGCGCTGATGGCCCGGAAGAGTCTACATCTGGCCCAGGCTAGCTAGAGGCTAACCATGGGGGATCCACTCATACTCAATGATGGGAGAAATGAATAAATGAAGCTGAAAATATACAAAAGGAAAAAACTGCCAGAAATGTCCTTCAATCTTAAAGGACTAATACTCCAACTTGGCTGGACATTAGGAACTGCTTCACTCTGCACTTTCTTCCAGCATAAATATATCCAGCTTAATGACATATTGCTAAACTAAACTACTACAGTGATAATGGGCATATATATATATATATATATATATATATATATATATATATATATATATATATATATATATATATATATATATATAAATATATATATATATATATATATATATATATATATATATATATATATATATATATATATATATATATATATATATATATATATATATATATATATATAGGCAAATATGTTCTGACCACAGCCTGGAGACAGACAGTTTTTGTATTCCTTTTCAGAACAACACAACAATGGGATGGATTATGATTAATCATTATGTGGTCTTCTGGTCTGTGGGTCCCATTTTTTATTATTTACTGAAAGAAAAAATCATTAAATATTTTTTTTCAAACTCAGACTTACTGGCCTTGGCTAATTTTTTGTGAAGAACATATATCAGAATATGATTTAAAATAAAATAAAAATGTTTTTTCATTGTCTCCTTTCTATCTCCTCTTTCTTTCATCGTTTCTCTTTTTTTTTCTTTTTTTCTTTTTCTTCTCCTGTTTTTTGCTCCATTTACATTGCATTGTCCATATAAACTGTTAAACTCCATAATTACAATAAAGCAATTTATATGCATGAAACAAGTGGAGCGATATGGCAATTGCCGTACTGCTCCACTTGTGAAAGTAAAATCTGTTGGGCTCTTTTTTGGCATCAAGACAATTATTCTTATTGCCACATTGCCAGACAGGACACTGTAAAAAAAAAAAGAATATGATTTAAGACCACACTGCATACACGCCCCTTCATATTCCTATTACATATAAGTTGTTTAGGTTCACTGGACCCTGGACCAATTGAAGTGTGGAAACTGATAATCTGTGTAAGCTTGAAGTTCAGTTTAGCTATCTTGATGTGAAGTTTTCTAGAAGATGTTTCTCCGCTCATCCATGAGACTTTCTCAGTTCTAACTAGTGGTGGGGAGCACTGAGATTATTAAACTCTAGGTATAAAAAAGAATAAGGGGGAACAAAGGGTGGCTCTGATCCCTCCCAAGGCTTAAATAAGAAAGTAGAAAAAAAAGTATTAAGTTCACTTCAGGCTGAGTGTGTACATTTTAACTGCAGAGGTCTTTTTCAGGTCAGAGAGAGAACAATATCTTATGGTTAACAGAACATTAAAGTCTGGAAATATTTTATTTAAAGTATTTTGGACATAATGCTAGACTTTAATGTTGGCAAGAACCTCTTATCAGTTTCCGACTTTGCTATATGTACAAAATAAACATATTGTTGCCTTCTGTAATTGAGGCATCGCACCTTTATCTTTTCTTTATTTTTATTTTTTATATTTTATTAAAAGCAGAAGTTAGGGAATGGGGTTGAATTATCTTGTAAGCACCACCTACGTATATTCTTCTTTGTCTGAAAACTACTTTCCTCAGAAAAATAAACAATATAAATATTCAATACATTTACATGCAACCCCTTCCCCTTTTTAGCAGGCTTTAAGTTAGTGAGAGAAACCTTATCTAGATCAGAACAGGCTTAGAACATTGGGCTGTTATGGTGCGTTTACACCAGAGATGGTAGCAACAGCCCTAGCAGTGGATTCACATAGAATCACTATACAAACCATGCGGGAAAGGGCGGTGAAGCAGACAGCGGTGAACTCCCAAAGGTGAGAGCATTCACTGCTCCTCCGCCACCTTGTGCTACTAGATGGAGCTAAGGTGTTGCCAAACAGCGGCACCACATGGCAGCCAATCAGGGACTGGTTATATGTGAAGCTTATTTCACTGAAAATGGAACACAGAGATAAACAATTACAAAGGTAAAAATAAGGAATGCTCTTAAGAGGTCTTAAGTTGGCTTTAGGAAAAGGTGTTTTAATTTAGTCCTACGAACACTGATCATCCTCACTTACCTCCAGCACAGAGCCCGGTCTGTCACAGCACACTGCCCAGCATCGGCGCTTTCTGCAGGGGAAGATTTACAAGAAAGTCCAGCGGAGTCGGACAGAATCAGAGCTGCGTCCGGATTAACCAAACTGGACTCTTTTTTTCAAAACTTTTGGGGCTTTTCCAAAAATGAATGGTCTCCCAAAGGTGATTCAAAAGTTGCTCCGAGCCAACCAACGGCCCTGGATGACTGAGGAGGTCCGCCACGCGCTAAAAGCACGGAACTCAGCCTTCAAGTCTGGTGACAAGGAGGCACTGAGGACAGCTAGAGCCACCCTGAACCGTGCCATCAGGTTAGCAAAGCGGAACCATAACCAGAAAATCCAGCATCTGTTCCACGACGCCAACAACACCAGGAGCATGTGGCAAGGCATACGGGCGATCACAGACTACAACACGCCCCCTGCCCCGGTGGATGAAGTTGATGCTGACTTCCTAAACGGACTAAATAACTTCTTTGGGAGGTTTGAGGCACTAAATCGCACTCCAGCAGTGAAGGCTGTCCCACATCAGGAAGAGGAGGTTCTCTGCCTTGACACAGCCGACGTGTGGAAGACTCTGAGGAGGGTCAACATACCTGGGTCCCGACAACATACCTGGGCGGGTGCTCAAGGAGTGTGCAGGTCAGCTAGCTGGTGTCCTCACGGACATTTTTAACACCTCGCTGGAGCAAGCCACAGTGCCAGCATGCTTCAAGTCTGCCTCCATCATCCCAGTGCCAAAGAAACCTCAAGTCACCTGCTACAACGACTACCGGCCCGTCGCACTGACTCCCATCATGATGAAGTGCTTTGAAAGGCTGGTAAAGGAACACATCGTCTCCAGTCTCCCCCCAACACTCGACCCGTTCCAGTTTGCCTACCGGCGAAACCGCTCCACTGAGGACGCCATCTCCTCTGCTCTTCACCTGAGCCTGGCCCACCTGGAGGAGAAGAACACCCACGTGCGGATGCTGTTCCTGGACTTCAGTTCAGCGTTTAACACCATCATCCCACAGCACCTGGTGGGAAAGCTGGAACATCTGGGCTTCAACACACCCCTTCGAAACTGGCTGCTGGACTTCCTCACCAACAGACCTCAGTCAGTCCGGGTCGGTCAGAACACCTCTGATGTCATCACCCTCAGCACGGGCTCCCCTCAGGGCTGCGTCCTGAGCCCCCTGCTGTTCACCCTGATGACATATGACTGCGTCCCCAGGTTCACCACCAATCACATCGTGAAGTTTGCGGACGACACCACGGTGGTGGGCCTCATCAGGGACGACAACGACCGGGACTACAGAGAGGAGGTGGAGCAGCTGGTGGACTGGTGCAGTGAAAACAGTCTGATCCTGAATGTGGAGAAGACGAAGGAGATCATCGTCGACTTCAGGAAAAACCGCCCCCACCATGCTCCACTGCTCATCAACAGCTCAGCTGTGGAGGTGGTCAGCAGCACAAAGTTCCTGGGGGTGCACATCACGGACAACCTCACCTGGACTGTAAACACTTCATCTCTAGTGAAGAGGGCACAGAAGCGCTTGTACTTTCTGCGGAGGATGAGGAGAGCCCGCCTGCCCCCGCCCATCCTCACAACCTTCTACAGAAGCACCATAGAGAGCGTTCTGACCAGCTGTCTCTCTCTGTGGTGTGGAGGCTGCAGAGCTTCTGACTGGAAGAATGTGAGGAGGGTGGTGAGGACAGCGGAAGGAATCATTGGGGCTCCTCTTCCCTCCATTAAGGACATTTCATCACAGCGCTGTGTGTCCCGAGCCCGTAATATCATCAAAGACCCCTCACACCCCCACCATGGACTGTTCTCCCTGCTGCCCTCTGGAAAGAGGTTCCGCAGCATCCGCTGCAGATCCACCAGGTTGTGCAACAGCTTCTTCCCCACTGCCATCAGACTGTTGAACCTTTGATCCACAATCCGAACTCTGCACCTATTGCACATTATCGGGCATCAAATGCTGCTGAACTTTTAACTTTTAGCCCTTTAAATTGTTCATCTCATTGTATTTTTCAATAACGCATTTTTTGCACAAATGCCATTTTGCACTGAACCACTGCAACTTGCACACTGTCTCTTATCCTCTGCACTGTTCACACTTTGACCACTGCTGCACTTTTTGTATTTTTCTATAACTCGTGCCATTTGAAATATCAATGCAACGTTCATAAGCTGTATGTAACGCAATTTCGTTCTGTATGCACCCTGTGCATACAAAATGACAAATAAAGAAGTCTAAGTCTAAGTCTAAGTCATAGACAACAATTTAGCATTAGTCCATGATATTAAGTTTCACCTGTGCTTTTATTGTGAAATGCCGACAGCGAAACATTGACAGGAAATCACATCCTTCATCTTGTGTGGTCTGAACACACCATTAGGGTTGTTACGATTGTCTTGTTCTCATCCTTTCAAAGATAAATACAGTTCTGACAGACTGAATTACCATCGATCTCCTTTATTATTAAACTGGATTGCATAGTTGAATATAATTTTCCTATGACACTCAAAACCGTATAAATGGAAAGTTTATACAGGTTTTTGTTCAGGTTTTGTTTGTTTTCATCTATAACTATGTCAAGTCTTATATGCTCCCAATAGAGCCAACTGTTCAATTATCATCTCTCAATATTTATTTAGTCTGCTCAAATTAAAATAGACTATTAAACATGCATAAGGGCAAAGCAGGTCTTTGTTAACATCAGCAAACTTTGTATTGTGAAAGACTTTGTGCACATTTAGGTTTTGTTTAAGGGATTTAAGTATATTAAATGAACAGGACAAAATCCCACAATTAATTCATGATATAACAAAAGGTAACAAATATGTTTTCACATAGTTAGCAGGTTGATTTAAATAGCCT
The DNA here is from genome assembly GCF_016077235.1 of Cyprinodon tularosa. Classification (NCBI taxonomy): domain Eukaryota; kingdom Metazoa; phylum Chordata; class Actinopteri; order Cyprinodontiformes; family Cyprinodontidae; genus Cyprinodon; species Cyprinodon tularosa. Next base: position 666,212 of record NW_024039126.1, on the reverse strand, counting down.
TTTCAAATAGAGTAATCTGCATAGTTAAGCTACATTAGTGGTTTTACTTTGTTTCCATAATATGGAAACAGAATAAGACTATGTCTTACATACTGGTTTTAATTTTTGCTTGACTCTCTAATGTATAATGGGATCTTATTGATAAGAAAAAAAAAAACAACAGCACATTATTGTGTAAGCATGTTCCTGTCAAGTTCAGAAATTATAAAATAACCACCAATAACTGAGAGGAAGGTTGTAGGTGCCACCAGAAGGCATTTCATTTTACTGAGACGTCAGTAATCTAGAGTGGGATCCCACCCAGTTATCCAGGTTGGCACCATATGATTGGTGTGTATCGGGCAGAGTTAAATTCAGAGATGGCAAAAGTACTCACTTTCCGTACTTGAGCAAAAGTACAGGTACTTGTGTTAAAAAATACTCTGGTAAAAGTGGAAGTACTGATTAAACTTCTTTGCTCTAGTAAAAGTAACAAAGTACAGGCTTGTAAATTTACTTAAAGTATAAAAGTAAAAGTAGAAACCACTTTTTTCATGCCGTTGCCTACATTTTAAATGGATGTCTGCCAATAGGAATAGATCTCCGTTGTGTTCATTTTCAATCATCTCGTCGTCCATGCTACTATGCTAACGCCACCGCCACCAAGCTGCAATGATTTGCCGCGAATGAATACCGCCGAATCTGTCGATTCATCTTGTAGTGGTGCGTCAAATGCAACGTAGATTCCCATCCAATTAGATTGAATTTGGTATTGATGACGTGAAAAATAATAACGGTTACTCCATTGAAATGATTCAAAACTAAAGTAACGAGCCAATTTTTTAAAATGTAAGGAGTAGAAAGTACAGATATTTGTGTAAAAATGTAAGGAGTAGAAGTAAAAAGTCGCCATAAAAATAAGTAGTAAAGTAAAGTAAAAATATCAGAAAAATCTACTTGAGTACAGTAACGAAGTATTTGTACTTCGTTACTTCCCATCTCTGGTTAAATTGCATATCGGGCAGAGTTAAATTACCTGTAGATAATGGGAAAGGTTTTGCAGTTCTATCGTAGTAGAACAAAAGGCAAGGTACTGGGGAGTTGTCAACTGCCCAAGGAGAAATTTTTGATCAAATGCTAACAGCTTTAAAGATAATTAGAAATCAAATACTGGAAAATTACCTCAAAGTCCTTTTCTTCTCCATAAAAAAAAAAAATCAAATAAAAAATATGTAATCTAACAAAAACTTCATCTGTTTTTAATATTCTTTTTTTTTGTTTCTGCATTTTTTATTTTATTTTATTTATTAATTTTTATTTATTTATTTATTTTTCCTACTTGCTTTGATTCTGTTTTATCTTCCTGTATTTTAATCATGTAAAGCACTTTGCATTGTCTTTGTACTGAATTGTGCTATACAAATAAATTTGCCCTGCCTTACCAATTTCCTTCTTATCACAATAATGATGTATCAGCTGGTTGATTTGATTGTAACATCAAATTCAAATAAATCAAGTTTTGGCTCTTAAAGCTGAAGTCTGTAAGTTTTTAAAAATCACTTTTTTGTCATATTGGCTAAAACTGTCCCTATGCCCAGACAGCAGTACATGTGATATGTAACCTGTGAAAAAAACTGCTTCAATAGGGCTCGGGATCCACGTTGCATTGTGGGACGTCGCGGTCATATTGACGGCTACGCAAACGTAAACATAGCTCTGATACAACGTTGTTGTTGAAAGAAGAGACGTAGAAGTAGAGAGAAAAAAGATGTCAAAATCCCGAAAAAGATCTGGAATTTACCAGGACACATTAAATAGAGAAGCCTCGGACCGGTATGTTGACAAAATCAGCATTATTAATAATTTGGATCCATATAAAGTTCCAAACAATGAGTGGAGCACCGATGAGTGAGCGCCTATACTTCAAAACAGTTCCGAAGCTACAAGTCCTTGGAGTCTCATGTGCAGTTCATGAATGGATGGGTTCAGGAGCTGCAGATCATAAAGCCGGCAAACAGTGAGAACACAGTAATCCGTACGAAGGTAAGCTGTGATCAGACGGGCTCTGGAACCTGCTAGTTTAGCAACCGCTAACTGCTAATCCTAACAACCACTCACGCATGTAATGTACTTTTAACTAGCTGCTATGTGTTTCAAAGGTGTAGTTAGTAACGTTAACTGCCAACCCTCCGGGTTTCTCACGTATTTGAGCCTTTTCCCGCTGCCGTTTTTATTGTTTTCCCGTAAAAGATCCCAACTTTGAAGGAAAGAAACAAAGTAGGCTATAAAATAAAACCGTGCATCTTTAACTTACCAGAATGAAAATGCAGGGAACATACTCTCATTGACATTGGAATACTGTGGAAAGTTATGTTCGGTCGTCTTACAGCCGCGATCCAAGCTAGCCGACGACTCTTTTTCTCTGACGCTTGGTCTCCATGGTTACGCCTCCAGGCAGGAAAGCGGTGGAAAGTTAACCCATTTTCTATGTTTTTCCCATGGCGATCATGTGTTGAGCTGTTACAGCCCGCAATACAGCAACGGTTTACGATGGTTGAAATCAAGTTAAGGTCAAATTAATCAGGCTGAGAAGGAGTACAGTATGTGGTAGTCATAGGCAGTAGTCTGAGCCGCGGTAAAAGAGGCCGTCAATATGGCGGCAACCTAAACTGCTTACGTCATGACGACCAAGCCCTATAGGTACGGCCTACTGCCTGTATTTCAATCTGGAAAGAATAATTCGGGACGAGTCAAAACAACCAATCACAGCCAGAGGAGCGTCTGATGGAGTGTCAATCACAGCTCACACACGCTGAATCCCGCCCCCCCCCCCTTCTGGTCGCATGCGGTAGCCGCGCAGATGCTGTGAGAGGGGTGGAGCTTGGAGGTGGGGAATGAGTGAAGCAGAGAGGGTGGGGGAGTGGCGTGAAACCCGTTTTTCTTCAAATTTTCAGTCGAAGTCTGCTCTCTCCTCAATGTTACAGACTGCAGCTTTAACTGTCAAAATCAGAAATGCATCCATTTGGAAAGCCCTGTAGCTCTCTTTGCAAACGCTTAGAAGCTGCCCCTGCTTCCAGTATGGCCAACTTTAAAAGGATTCTCAGTGGGAGAAGGAAGAAAATCATAAATCATAAAAGGTTGGTAAAATGGGCTTTAAAGCTACTGGAATAGCTTTTACAACATCCTCACTCTCCTTTTTTTTTGACGTAACTAATGGGCTGTTAAGTTGTATCATTTGTTCAACATGCTGAATGTAATGAAGCTATTTTTGTGACGCATTTCACAGCTGAGGTTTTATTGTGTTTTTGTTTAGAAATCTCTAGAGAGAATGTTGTTTTCCTTTGGCATCTTTTCCTGCCAAACCGTCCATCAGCTTTTGGTTTATTGGATTCCGATAAAAGATCTAGAGTGAAGCTATAGCGGGAACTGTAATGGTTCATGCTGGTTGATTGTTTATATGATTTGTGTTTATGAGACATAAAGTGATGCCAAGGGAGCAGGCGCTTCACTTGCAAGTGTGTCAGGGTCAGCTTTATTTGAGCCTGTAATCACAATGTGCAAAACACACACTCACTGGAAAAACAAAGCTTGATCAGTGTTATGGCGATAATCATTATTATATATTTAGAAGGATTTATGTCTTTGTTGCGTACTTTGCAAGTTATTAACTCAGCTTCTCCAATGTGTTAATCTAGATAATAAAGTATACATCACTGGCTTAATGAGCAGTTTAACAAACAGATCAAAAAGGAAGCCATATAGTCATTAAGGACTGAAAAAACTCTGGAAAACTCTCAAAAAGCCTTTGTATTCACTTTTTAAGACAATTTTAATTTAAACAAATTTGTTACAAAAAAAAAAAATAGGATTTCCAATACATTTTAGCCTCCATCTCATTCTTAGGTGTTCGCCTGCGTCTAACAAGCGTTTTTATTAGATTTCTTTGTAATTAGCTATGATTATTTACTTGTTTATCAATACTACAAATTTGTGTTTACAATGCCCATCATGAATAACTTCATTCAGTTAAGAATGAGGAGGTTTTAAACAATGATACACCAGAGAAACATACCTACAGTTTTCAATTAAGTCAGTTTTATTTGTTTTTTTTCCTCAAGCTTCATTGGTTCAATCAGCTGATCCTGGGGTTTCATTTGTCAAATGAGTAAAAAAGCAAACAGTGAATCTGTTTCATGTTAGTGAAAGTCACTTTCACTATTTTAATCTTTTCACCTGGTGAACGATGTGACATATTTCTTCCATAGCTGGAAGCAGAGATTCCCCAAAGCACATTAACAGCAGTGTTCAGCAAGGTTTGCTTGATTTTTCTTTTGGTTGTATTTGACAAATACAGTAGAAAGTCAGACTTTATTTGAATGTGTACGGTAATTAACTTTCTGGTACCAGGATTGGACAAAACCTGAGCAGTCGACCAGGGGTGGATTTGAGGCCAAGACAGACAGGGGGCCTCGGATTTCCGAAGTCCACACATAAAACAGACCCATTATACAGAATGTTTAATAGAATAGACATCCATCATTTGTTCTAGGTTTTGTCCCTCTCTTCTTGTCCCTTTTCTTCTTGTTTTCCTCTCTATGTTTTGTACTCAGCTGACTTTCCACGCTGTCTCTAAAGCAGGGGTCTTCAACGTTTTCAAAGCCAAGGAAAGAGCTCCTGTGTGTCGCTGAATGTGAGCATTGATGACTGAAAGACATCTTCTGCCTCCATTTATCTGTTTACTACAGTCTGTTGAATTCATGTTCATGTGGATTTAAAGACATTTCATTTAGTGGGAAAAATTGCAGCAGGGAATATAAAAGAAAAAGTAATCAACCAAAACTTTCGCAACCCCCATGCAGTACCTCCGCGGACCCCCTAGGGGTCACAGACCCCCTGTTGAAGACCTCTGCTCTAAAGGAATGAAAGATTTTTTCCAAGCACTAAGCTCACTTAGCTGATTGCTCCTTCCTGTGTTTCCAAAAAGGCCAAAGTAAATAACCCAGTCCTTCTTTTCACTGCGGACAAGCCATGATCTGCTTATCTGTTCTCCATTTTTCATTTGGATGAAATAATAGCTGCATGAATCATGACAGCAGACAAGATAGAGGAGAGCAGGAGGCGGGGTTACCAATCTACTCGCTCTGGAGAGCAGAGTTCGCTGCTTTTAGATGTTGTCACCAAAGTCTCCAGTAGCAGAAAAAAGGTACTAGATTTGGCGCTAGGAGCTTTTCTGAAATAAAAGTGCTAGAGGGGTCTGAAAAGTCGTTAAATATGGCTGCAAAAGCACTAAGTTCATAACACTGCTCTTCGCTTCGTTTGTTTTCAAATGGTTTGCTGCTCTCTGTTTGGGGTGGGGGGGAGGCTGAGACACACTTAATATTATAAGTGTTCTCATGGCATTTTAGCGAAAGGATCTTCATCAAAAACCTAATTAATGTGCACAAATAAGGAATAGTTGTATTAACTATACATTTAAACTCAGTTTTATGGGGCCCCAAGTTCCTCGGGGCCCTAGGCAATTGCCTAGTATTGCCTAATGGTTAATCCCCCTCTGCAATCTACCGTCAGTCAACTACAGAATAACTTCACCCAGCTAACAGGAAAAACTCAGTCTGCTTAGTAAAAACAAGGACAGGGTGATCAGAGGTTCCACTTTGCTGTCAATACTTGAGTGGCTTTTTTACTGAATAAATTTTTACTCTATTCATTTCTTAAATGGCTTTTTGTATGTTTGAGTATAAATATGATTTAATTAATGCAAATCCTACTTGAAAACAATATTTTGGTAGTATAGGGCCACCTCCATATTTTCCACTGCAGATGGTTTATACAGATGGTGTGCAGTGTCTGCTGTCTGCCACAGTATGTTTTATGTATCAGACAAAATCTGCGATATTGTACTTTTCAAAATGGAGATCCTTCAAATGTGTCCTACAAGGCTTGGAGCAAACTGCAAACAGAACTTCTTCTAACTTTTCTTGATCGCTTCTTTTAGCAGTGATCATCTTCACCTCTGCGCTAAAGGCCAGAATTGTGGGCTGCATGACTGATAGTTGGCTTCTCCACTGTGAACAAGGTAGACCTTGTCATCAACTGTGCCCTCCAGATACTAATTAGTAACAGTCGAGCTGGTCGTTCAATATAAAAATGTGGGGGAATTTATCGTTGATGAGTTAAGGCCCACAGGTAGAGTCAATGGCAAACTGCAAATCTAATCTCAACTCAGTTTTTATGACTGTTGTTTTTTTTCCTTTCTTACATTTTCTTTTGGCTCTATTCCCTTATGAAATGTGTGCAGGATGTCCTATAAGAAAGCTGTAAAATACCTTGTGTTTCTCTTGATATTCCTTTTGAACATAATCTTAAAATTTTAAAGTAAACTAAGCCTACTATATAGATTTGAGGTGTTCTACTATAGGTTACGTTTCAACATTTACCATCAGAATGGAGCAGTGGCAATTTCTCATTGAATACTAGGAAGGCCAAACCTCCTGTCTAAATCTTCATAAAATAATCGGTCTAATACATTAGTAGCAATTCAAAATTTCCCCACTTTCCTTGATGGGCCCTTGGGTGGTTCTTGGCTGGTCCCCTAAGATTCCTTTTTTAAACATCAGTCTTTGTACTAAAGTATTCTTTCTATATTTGTGGACATTAACATCTAAAGAGAAACACCTTGTCCTGGTCAGAGCCTGTAATTCAGTGAAAGGGTGGTAAAAAAAAAAAAAGAAAAAAACATGCACGGCCTGGAGAAGGCCAGTGGCTGGAAGTTGCCTGCCATTCAGCTGGCGTTTGACTGGGAAGGGCCATTTAGAATGGCTGCTACTGTATGGTAAAGTACTTTATTCAAGTCGGGAGACTTGACCAAAGCGCTTTACACTACATTCATTCACCCACACACTGATGGTGTCAAGCTACATTGTAGCCACAGCTGCCCTGGGGATCACTGACAGAAGCGGGGCTGGCGTACACTGGCGCCACCGGGCCCTCTGACCACCATCAGTAGACAATGCAGGTGAAGTGTCTTGCCCAAGGACACGACGACACTGAAAGTCGGAGTCGGGGCTTGAACCGCCAATCCTTCTATTTCAGGGCAAACTCCTACATCCAACGCCACTGTCGCCCCATTGTTAAACTTCATAAATGTATTCATCTGTATGCATTAAATGTGTGAAACAATGCCCCTAAGTTCATGAGTATGTTGCAGATTGGAGCAGCAGAACTCTGCCTGTAAGTCTTTATGCAAAACCCCTGTTGACGGTTAAGCCTCCTTCATTGGAGAAAGTAGTGCCCCGATTGGATAACTGGGAATATTCTGTTACTTCTAGTGAGGTAAAACTTCCTATGGGGTCTTTGGTGGCTGCTTGATGCTGATTGGCAGTACATGCTAAAATTTGTTTGACTGACAGGGGCCAGACAGAGGGGAGGTTTTCAACAACAGACTAGAATGAGAAAGTAAAAAGCCATCAATCAGCCAGAACATACGTCTTCAGCTGCCCGGGTTTCTGCAGTTTATTTCAGAGCGCTTCACAGCAGCTATTTTTCATCCATTGTACACACAACAAGGTAAATAAATTACACAAAACACAGCTTTAATGCACCGTTTGCAACCCTATTAAATATTTGTTTCTTTCTTTTTTACATTTGGATTTAATGACACGATTGAGCCCCCCTGTTTCAGAAACCAGCAGCCGCCCCTGTGAAATGAAAAGTCTGAGGATATCTCTCACTGCCAGTGCTGTCCTACTGATAATCTGTGTAATTTGACGACTCCATTGATGAAACATTTCTGTTGATTAGGTTATTGTATCGACCATGCAGCATTATGTCCTTTGGTAACAACACAGTTAAACTGAGCTATTCTGACTTTGAATGAATGGAACATTTACTGTTCAGACCTTAAACATGTATGAGTCTCAAGCTTTAGGAAATGTTTTTTTGTTTGTTTTCTTTTCTTTTAGGCCTTTAAATATACACACAGTGGTGTAATAGGGGTCAGACTGGTTTTATTGACATTTATAAATTACTGTTATTCCTTGAAATACTCTGAGATCTCTTTGGGGTCAATTTCAGTAACCTGACTCCGCCAGATGGATTTGTTCCGCATATCCATCTGGAAACCTTCCGTAGAAGTAATTTTGGGAAGGGGCGAAAATACTGGTTAGCTGATTGGCCTATGTTGGTGATAGACGGGCCAAATAAACCAATCAGATCAACGAAGCATATGACGTACTAACAGAGCGACGACAAAGAGGAGCCAATTGATAGATCAAACTCTTGCCGAAACCAGTCTGGAGAAGAGCAAAAACATCTTTTCCTCTGAGAAAAGCCTCCAGAGCAGTGTTTTGCTCTTCTTTCAGTGAAGAAATGCTCTGTAATTCCCATAAAACTTGCTCGATAGCCACGCTAACGCTAGTTTCATCGGCTGAAGCCGCCATGTTCTTTAGACTGAACTGTCGCGCTTCTCGTTGCGTCACACCTCAACCCGCCTCAAAGCCAACGCTGATTGGACGTTCGTTTCGTGAACGGCTCCAAATTTTCTTTAACGGAGAGTCTCCAGACTGATTAGCGAGTGAAATCTTGAAAGCTCGCGAGATCAGGATGGTCTCGCGAGGCTACAATTTCAGATGATGATAGCCAACAGTGGGGCTGAGCAAAAGAAAAAGCTAATCTCAAGTTTTTAACAGTACAGGAAAGGTGAAATAGACCTAATTTGGGCTTTGTAACACTGAATCGATGAATCTGTGTAAATAACCCTTTGCAATTTCAGTTATTTCAATTGATATCGTGGTTCACCTCTCAATTTATATCCAATAAATGTTTTTATTATACATGTTTTATAGTGTGGAGGAAATATGCAGCAAGATGAAAAAATAATATACCTCATTTTACTTTTACAAAGGTATAATTTAGAACTAATGCCACAAGCATAAGTAATAAAATCATTATTACACATTAGAAAGATGACAGTGGTTTTACCATGTGACTCATTTCATTAGTATTCATGTGCCAGATGTTCAATTGCCTGGATCAGAAAAGTAAATCGGGGGTATCTTGTGGAGATGTCTCCTCTCAAAGCGTGACATTGTTACTCATTCTGACACCAAGTTCAACAACCATCAGGCAAGACTGTTCAAAATATGGTTAGAGCTTCAAATGCACAATTCAAAGGCGTGAGCCATTTCTAGGCGTCTGACACGCTTCATGAGCAACAGAAGGTGTAATCTTGTGATTAGAGCTTTTTTCACGCTTTTCAGAAACCTCTCAGTCAGACCTAAAACAGTTTAATTCCCGTATTGACTTGAGTGTGAAATGCTTGACGTTATTGTGACCTCATTGTCTCTCTTCCATCTCACAAAAGAGAGAATTGTCATGACCACCATCATTTTAAGAAGCTGGCCAAAAATTAAGCGATTAACACTGGACACAACCGCAGCTGATCCTTCCACATGTTTTTCTAGATCATTCATGTGGTTTTCCGAGTCCGTTTTCTAGGTCACAGTATGCCTGCTTCATATTCCATCAACGGAGGAACCCCCCCAGGCTTATTCAAATATTTGAGTGGCAGAACAGCTGATCCAGACCAGAGGTAAGGTGCTACACTTATTTATGCTTCTTTAACCTAGAAACCTTGTCTGGTGCTGGAATGTAGATTAGTCCATGTTGATAATGTTGTATATCAGACTAAAGTTTGTGACAATACCATAATCTTATGGTACCTCTTAGAGGGCTATAGGTTATACATTTTAGAAAGATGAATTAGTATTGTTGTTGTTTCCTTTTTTTCCTTATTAGTAGAAAATAAAGTTACATTTCATGTGTACTTATTAAACTAATTCATTTTCCTTAAACCTGTTTGTCTCAATGGTGTCTTTATTAACACTAAACTGTTTCCTAGCAACTATTAATTGCACGTAAATTTTACTTAGCATAAAAAAAGGATCATTGGTGAGGTAATCAATTTCTAACCCTAACCCTTTATTGCCCAAGTTACCAATTTTGGATAACTAATATAAACTCTACTTTGCACCAAACATGGTCAAATCAAGAGGTCAAATTTGGTCTCCATGGTCTTTGAGAATTTCTCTCTTAAAGCTTTTGTAACTGCTTGATAGAATATTACCAGGAAACTAATGTTGCCTACTGTGTGCGATGTTAAATATTATAAATCAAGTACGAAGTAACATCTTAAGTTAAGTAAAAATTAAGTTATTGTGTTAGCATTAATCTTCTAAAAGTTTTGTTGTAACAAAACATGTGTTTCCTTCTCTAAGTGTTTTGCAATAGAAGCATTCATTGCATTAAACCAATTTACTGTTTTTGGTATCTACATAGACCTTAAATTTTGCCAAGTTATGTTACATGTTACAAAAGTAATAAGGTCTTGTTTATTCCTCCAATAACTTCTACTTGAAATTTTGAATTTCAGAGTATTTGCTTGAGTCCCCTATAAAGGGTTAAAGGCTATGTAACTTTTAGCCACTAGGGGCGCCAGACCTGTAACACTGAGGTTTTGCCCTCCCTGAATTAAAACTAGCCACACTTCACTGTCCCAAAATTAAACTGTCCCTCTGTGTTTTGTAATCTGATGGCTTTTGAAGAAAATAAGAAATTTACTCTTCTTGAGTAAACCCTAGATCAGAGAATGGAAAATATATATAGTTCAATAAGAATCATCTCTTTTTTGGTGCCTAACAACAACCTTTAGCTTTATTAGCTCTGGCGTTTAAGAGGAATTCATATTGTTGAAAGGGTCACAGGACAAATTAAAAGACAGATTAAACTTTTAAACTTTTCCTGTAGTTTTTCTCCAGGTTTGCACACACCTCGGGAGGGATTTTGGCCCACTCCTACAGACAGATCTTCTCTAGTTCAGTCAGTTTTCTGAGCTGTCGCTGACAAACACAGAGTTCGAGCTCCCTCCAAAGACTCTCTATTGGGTTTAGGTCTGGAGACTGGCTAGGCCACGCTAGCACCTTGATATGCTTCTTCAAGAGCCACTCCTTGGTTACCCTGGCTGTGTGCTTCGGGTCATTGTCATGTTGGAAGTCCCAGCCTCGATCTGCAAGACTCCAACTGAGGGGAATGAGCTTGTTGCCCAAAATCTAGCGATACACAGCCCGGTAATCCTCTCCTTAATACAGTGCAGTCGACCCGTCACATGTGCAGAAAAACACCCCCAATGCCTGATGCTACCACGCCCATGTTTCATAATACGGATGGTGGAGGTTGTATGAGGCCTTCTTTCTGTCATAAGGGAATTCCCGGCCAATGCACCATTTATGGAAGCTCATTGGTAGAATTCCCTTATGACAGAAAGAAGGCCACGATTCAAACCATTTATCATCTGGATGGGGGGACACATTTAATTACAAAACCAAATTCATCCAGCTGTCTTAAACACTTCATACATCCAGCAACGCGTCGTCAAAATTCTGTTATCCCCCAACCTTCAGTCCATCTGAACCAGCATTTATAGTTTCCACATCGCACTGTTTGGATGCACGTGCACGACTGGACGCTCTTCCTGGAAATCTCTTAGCTTATGACCTGATTGTGTGCGAGTCAGCCAGTAAGAACCCTGTTTTTGCCAAGATTTGTATGTGACTCCCAGTCTGTACTCTCTGTTTACATGCTGCATTCTCTGTGTTGCTAAGTGAGCATAAGGTCAGAAACAGGACTACATAACGCAGTACAACTGCTTCCATATTTGGCAAGCCAGCCAGATATTTATATTCTATAGCATTAAAGACTTTATTATTGCTAAGACTCATACTTGAACATCAAGATGTACTGTTTTGTTGCTAAGTAAGTATAGGCCCATGTTTAAGGATATATTCTGATTCTGATCTGATATAGGACAATAAAACTGCTTCTACAGTACTCTTCATTCTCCTTCTTCCTACTAACAATAGTTCGTATAATTATGACCGAAAAGTTCTATTTTGGTCTTTCTTCCATGACTCCTCCAGATCATCCAAATGGTCATTGGTGAACTTAAGACGGGCCTCGACATATGCTGGTTTAAGCAGGGGAACCTTGTGTGCCATGCATGATTTCAAACCATGACGTCTTAGTGTATTACCAACAGTAACCTTGGAAACGGTGGTTCCAGCTCTTGTCAGGTCATTGACCAGCTCCTCCCACACTGGAAGAAATTGAAATCTAGTTAAGTCACATTTTCTTAAAATAAGTGCATTTGTTCTTAGATTGAGGCGATAAAAGAGACATTTTGCCAATGTAACAAGATAATTTACACTTAAAATAAGAAAACACAATTGTATTGTCTTATTTCAAGTGCATATTATCTCATTTTCTTATTTTAAGAGTAAGAATACTCATTCCATTGGCAAACTATCTCATCTCAAACTATCTCATCTCAAACTATCTCATTTACCTACTCAGATTAAGGATAAACACACTTCGTTTAAGACATTTTTACTTATTTCTAGATAATTTTTCCAGTGCATGTATTTCTAGGCTGATTTCCCACCTTTCTTGGGATCATTGAGACCAACGACTTGAGGTCTTGCATAGAAAAGTGGGTCAGAGGGAGATTGACAGTCATGTCTAGTGTAGGGTGGCCATATTTTCATTTGGGAAAACCAGGACACCTTGGAGCGGCGGGGGGGGGGGGGGGGGGGGGGGGGGGGGTTTGATTGATTTGCTCCGTGATGAGAGGAAATGTTACTTGTTACTAGTTGTTTTAATGGTTATAGAGTCAGATATGTGGCGGTAATGTTTGATTTATCTAAAGGTTTAATCTGTTACTGTGTAAATGGGTTTGGCTGGAATTTAAGGACAGATCCTAATAAATCTGCAGAGTGGGGACTATAAATCTGATAGGAGTTAAAAATTTTTATTGTTGTTTTGCACAATATGCTTAACTAAGTATTTTTTTGTTGTTGAATATTAGAGATTTTGCAGATATATTTTGTAGATACATTGTTTAGACTTACTTATATATTTCTAACCCTTTTATAGAATAGAATAGAAAATCCCTTTATTGTCCCACAATGGGCAAATTTACAGCAGCAGAAAGATTATTGAAAATGGTCACACAAATGAGGACCTTAGAAAAATGTATGAGAATAACATAATAGGGAAGAGTTAAAATATAAACAATACAATACTGTAAAGTGTTTTAACAATATAAAACTGGAGAATAAATAACCAATATGCAGCTATGGACATTTTTACAGTGATGGATATTTGAAAATAGCAGCAACATCAGAGATGTGCAGAATGACAGCAGCAGGTTATTTAACTGACTATGGTTTCTATCATTACATTTGATTTGATTTGTTCCTGATCCCGGTGGTTGGAACATTTATTCCACTCTGGATTCTTGTGAGTGTAGTCTTTGTTCACTTTAACTTTTTAAAAAATAAATAAATAAACAAACAGTTTTGAAAACCTCGGTATTCATTCTTTTCCTGCTTTGTGTGTCAACTTTCACGGTTGCTAAGCAACAGAGCATACGGCGGTAAAACCCGCTGAAGGGAGGACCTGTTCAAATTCACAGTCAAAACTCTTCCGGCCTCCTTATTTTCAAGGACTTCGAAGGATCCAGTCTAGGTAGACCGCCTCCTTGGAGGATGCAGCCCAGGTTTTCGAACAGAGCCTTAAGAACAGGGCTGCCCGCACTGACGCGGCTCAGGGATTACGTCACACGGAGCGTTGTGCGCAGTGAAATCAGGACATTTCCTTACTTTCTAAAAAAAACCCGGGACGCCCGGGACAGGACGTGAAATACGGATATGTCCCGGGAAATACGGACGTTTGGTCACCCTAGTCTAGTGTCTTCCATTTTCTAATGATTGCTCCTACAGTGGACTTTTTTTCACCAAGATGCTTGGCAAATTCCCTGTAGCCCTTTCCAGCCTTGTGGAGGTGTACTGTACATCTTTGTTTCTAGTGTCTTTGGACAGCTCTTTGGTCTTGGCCATGTTAGTAGTTGGATTCTTACTGATTTTATGGGGTGGACAGGTGTCCTTATGCAGCTGATGACCTCAAACAGGTGCATCTAAATAGCAGGGTGTTTGAATACTCATTTTCCTTACTGTATAATCATCCTGCCTTTAAAATGCCATTTCTGGAAAGTTACCTCCAACCTGTGTTACACATGTTTCTACCTGATATAAAATTTTCAGGGTTTTTAACACATTATCACACTATCTTTAAACTAATGGGATGGAAAAATAAAGATGATTATGTGAAAAAAAAATCAGGACATTTCAAGTGGCTGATAGTTGGCAGCCAAACCTGTCCAAGCATCTGAGCTTTAATTTAATTTTAGTGTGACCAAAAGTGTTATTATCTCTGGGCTCAATTTTCATTACTGAACTTTTACTACACTTGGCTGCCCAGACCACACGACTGAATGAGCCTCAGAATGTTAAAACCCTACAGGCGAAAAACGAGAAAGAACTAAATGATTGATTTATGACCATTCACTCAGACAAATAATGCCTGTCTTTCTTCAGCAAAGCCGGGTGATGAACGGGGGCTTTTCCTGTCCACTGGAGGCAGAACTGAGGGACATCGGTGACCGGTTGACTGATGTGCATAGTTAACATGCTTATAAGTTCTCGAGTAATAATAGACCAGGGAGAAACTACACAAACAGTGTATAATTGCATTGTGTGTGGTCAAAAGACAGTTCCATACTTTTTTGTAATTTAACCACATTTACAGGAAACTCCACTAAACATAGCTGCAGACAGCACAACCACACTGTGGCAACCTCAGCTCTTCCCTTCCTAGAGAGGTAACAAAACAGGAATACAAATGCACTGCATTCATTGTTCAAGGATACTTCATTTGGAGACATCAATAGATTTCTTGCAGTGTCAAAAAAGGGGCCAAAATAGAAATTGAGGACTTTGCATAAACCATTGACTTGCATTAATTTGTTTCCATTTCTGCAGGAACAGACCGTGAGGCAGACACCCTGTCTACAGTACTTTTAAGGCTAGGCTTAAAACTTTCCTTTTTGATAAAGCTTCTAGTTAGAGTGGCTCAGGTTATCCTGATCTATCTCTATAGTTATGCTGCTATAGGCTTAGACTGCTGGAGGACATAGCGACCCCCATTTCATCATTCTGCTTCATTCTCTCTCTGTTCTCCTATTCTGCAGAATCTGTTAGTTCAATCTCTAACCTTCTGCTCTCTCTGCTTTTCCTCAGAGTAGCTTTGCCTCGTCTGTTCCTGTTTGGCTGTGACGTCATCCTGGAAAGAAACATCAGCTGTGCTGCTTCCATCAACACCCTTGTTTATAGATGTTGGAGATCGGCCTGTTTTCCAGTGTGGTCCTGTTTCTCTGACCGTGACTGAGTGGATGTGCTCTCTTCGTCCTCTGGCATGGGAGCTGGCTTGGAGCTCGTCTGCCTGGCTGTGTGTTTCCTGGACGGGGCCGCCTTTTACAGCTGCTTTTTCTATCTCTGCTTCTGTCTCCTTGAACCCCAGTGGGCCTCAGCAGATGGCCGCTCACACTGAGCCTGGTTCTGCTGGAGGTTTCTTCCTGTTAAAAGGGAGTTTTTCCTCTCCACTGTCGCTACAAGCATGCTTAGTGTGAGGGATTGCTGAAGAGTCAATGAGTCGATGCAATCAACTGGTTTTCCTTAGATAGAAAACTTTGTATCGATTTGATTGTATGATCTGGTTGAACTATTAAGTGCCTTGAGATGACGTGTTGCAAATTTGGCACTATATAAATAAATTGAATAAACTGAATTGAATTGAATATTATTTCAAAAAAATGTGAGGAATGGTCAAACTAGATTATTATATACCAGATTATATACCAGATATTGCACAAAGCCTTTTAAGTCCTAGAGTTCTTTTATTTTCTATTACATTTCTTGTCCTTTGTTAAATTCTAAATTCCTTTGACTCTCTGTGCAAAAGTGCAGGAAGTCCTGCCTTGTTCTTTGGCGATGTGTGCTTTGTTGATGCTGTTCCATGGACCATGAGACAGGTGCATGTTTTTGTTAGGTGGATTGCCAAGAGCCACTCACTGGGCTATTTTAAAGCACACCATAACGCATGAAATGAAATCAAAAGCCTGACTCAGAGGCGTTTGCAATCAACTGTAAAAACCTGCTTTCATCAATACAGCAATAGAGAAATCCCCAGGTGTTAGTCTAACCTTTAGCTAACCCTTAAATCCATCCAAAAGTAAAAAATCGGCAATTTTACCACCTGTTAAAGCTTCCACTTTGTGACAACAGATCCAAAAATGGCTATGACTGATTGTATGATGATTGGAAACCATAAAAACACTCAGGATGTTCTGTATTAAAGGAAAACTTCTACGTTGATAATTTCCCTTAGTACTGCAGATTTTATTTAACTATTGTTCTAGAAATAATCTATTCTATCCATCCATTCATTTTCTGTCATGTGTATCCCATGCGGGGGTCATGATGGGTGCTGGTGCCTATCTCCAGCTGTCTATGGGCGAGAGGCGGGGTCCACCCTGAACAGGTCACAAGTTAATCGCGGGGCAATGCAGACACAAACAGGACAAACAACCATTCAAACACACACTCACACCTAAGGTGAATTTAGAGAAGCCAATTAACCTAACAGTCATGCTTTTGGACTGTGGAAAGAAGCTAGAGTACCTGGTGAGAACCCACTCATGCTCAGGGAGAACATGCAAACTACATGCAGAAAGACCCCGGGCCGGGAATTGAACCCGGAACCTTCTTGCTGCAAGGCCAAAAAAAATAATGTATTCAGAAATCTAAAAACATCACCTGGATCATTAACATACCCCGAGCACATATGCAGTTTGTGTAATTGCTAAATCTCGCTAAAGGAATAATTCACTTCAAACAGCGAAACATGTGTAGGTACAACGCAGTTCAAATATTAATTTCTTACTACTAATTATTTAACTTTTGATCAATGCTTAGAGCTAATGATAATCAAACATTATTTCTAATTATGACAATATTATAAGATAGGACCAATCAAAAGCATTTCCATTCTGCAATGTACTGAAGTACCTTTGAATTAAACATAGAGATGAGCAGATATACTAACTAACTTAAGGTGAATACTCTAATTGGTGGGTAATAAAATCCATTGCTCTTGAGAAGCAAAGTTTCATCACTTTCAAACCTTTTCTTCTTCATGTATTTTACATAGCTGCAGTTGTACATAATTTTCCCACCTGCACTGTGCCTCTAAGTCAAAAAATGCAATGTGCATGGAGTACTATACTTTCATTTGATGGAGGTGATGAAGAAGAGAGCCTTTATGGATGGCTGGATAGTAGCTACTGAATGCAGGCCTTCAGCATCCCTCCTTCCTAAAGGAAGCAATGAGTGGATGAGCTTAAACTGGTTAAAGTATTTTATGATGGTCCAAGGCTTCAGGATAGTCTCTCTTTTTTTCTGTCTGCTAGAATGACTTTGATCATCTTTTTTTTTTAAGCTGGCTTGCAATTCCAACAAGCAGCGATGATGGGCCAATCTTTCTTAATTCTTGGCTTTGTGTTGCTGATTTTATTCCTTTTCATTTTTTATTTTTTAATTTTAATTTTCTGTTAGTGTTTATGCACTTTTTAAACACTTTAATTTCCGCTTTATAAATAAATGCATAAGGAAATGCGTTTATTCTCTAAAGTAGTCCTGAAAGGAAAGTCAACATAGAAGAAAATTATTTATATATAAAAAAAAAAAAAAACTGCTGAAAAAGTGTGTATATTTTATAGTTTTTAATTATTTTTCTAACTTTACTAAATTAATTTTGACATTGCTATAAATTTCGTATTTGGAAGCATTCCTTGGAAAACATTTAGTTTAGGGTTGTTAAACATTTATAAAGCAGATTATAGCATAGTTTCATAAAATGTGTACAAATCCTCTGAGTCAGAATAAAGTGAAGAAAAGCCTGTGAACCTTATCTTTAGCACTTTAAGTTGAAGGAATGGAGAAAAAGACTAATATGAGTGTTTACCAAATCAGTATAAGGTAACTAAAAGTACTTAACTATCAATTTAGCACAATTCTTCCTTTAATTTAAATGCAAAAATTTTTGCATTATTTTTCTCGATATCAGCTCTTAATATAATTTCCATATCATTAAGATAATCTGTTCTAATGTTGAGCACTAATATTAAAATTGGGCTCAAACTGCAAAAACGATTTAGAAATAAGTAAAAACTTATTAAATAAAGTATTTATCCTTAATTTCAGCAGGTAAATAAAATTATTTGCCAATGGAATGAGTATTTTTTTACTCTTAAAATAAGATAATTAGATAATATGGACTTGAAATACGACAATACAGTTGTTGTTTTTTCTTATTTTAAATGTAAATTCACTGGAAAAAAATCGAAATCTACATACCGGTAAGTAATTTTTTCTTAAAATAAGTGTATTTGTTCTTGGATTTAGTAGGTAAAAGAAAGATTTTGCCAATGGAACAAGACAATTTACACTTGCAATAAGAAAACACAATTGCATTGTCTTATTTCAGGTACATTTTATCTAATTATCCTATTTTAAGAGCAAAAATACTCATTCCATTGACAAACTATCTCATTTACCTACTCAAATTAAGGGTAAATACACTTAATTTAAGACATTTCTACTTATTTTTAGATCCTTTTTCCAGTGTTGTCTTGTTCCATTGGCAAAGTGTCTCACTTACCGCCTCAATTCAAGAAAAAATGCACTTATTTTAAGAAAAACATACTTATTTAGATTTATATTTTTTGCAGTGCAGGGACTAAACAGTGTCTAAGTTGCTGTCCTACAGTAATCAAGTCTTGTAGGGAGAGATGGCAAATATCTGATCAAGATAACTTTTATTTTCGTTCTTTGAGATCTAAACCATCTAATAAACCAGGACTGGATAGGCCTGCCTAACAGTCAGTGGAGCTTATCCATCTCTCTATGTAAAAACTGTGGTCACAATTGTATTCTTTTTACAGTAAGTGAATCTTTTGGACTCAATCTTCTGCATTTTTTTAATATAAAAACCTGCTAATGCTTGGTTAATGTTCTCTTTAAGCCCTAGAAGCCTCAGAATCACTACCTTACTGCATGCTACTTGGCCTTACATCAGCTTCATGTATGATTAACAGGGACCTTAATTTAATTTCTGACCCAGATTTGTCTTTTAATTCCCATTTCAAACATGAACATTCAGTGCCCTTCTTCTACTGGAATAAAATTACCAAGATCAGAGGCACCCCTTCCCAAGGCAAAGGTGAGGAAAAATAGCTTCATGAATAAATCACATCCAAGCTTCACTCCTGCCGAGCCATTTTAACTGGATGACCAAATCATTTTCTCAAAACCTTTTAAGTTGATCCAAAATGCTGCATCCGAAGCGCTGACGGGTACTGCCCAGGGGGAACCGCGCCCCCTCCGTGTTAGCTTTCTACACTGGAATCCTGGAAAGACTTGAATTGAATTTTAAAATTGTTCTTATCATGAGAAAGGGTTTTTAATGACCAAGCTCCATCTTCTCTGAGGGACCTCATCTTTCCCTGTCACCAGCCAAGAATGGCTCACTGCTGTATTATGGGAACTAAAATGGGAGGCAGAGCTCTCAGCTTAAAGTGTCAGCTGTAACAGAAGCAGCTCGCTGTTAGGGGCTAAAACACATACAGCTCCTCTGATTTTAACTATATGGTATTTCAAGCACATGCTACTGTAATTTATATCCTTTGTTAAAATGCTCTTTCTATTTATACTTAGTTAAAGCCTTTGGCTTGATTATGTAATCTTCTGGCTTAATCTGCACTTTTCTAGTTGATTTTGATGTTCAGGTCTTTTATTCTATCCATATAAATGTTATACATGAAGCTGTTTGATGTGCAGCTGCATTAATTAGAGTGCTGTTGAAGTGAGACTTAATGGTTTTGTTGAACTGTTTTTAAGAAAAATTACACACAAGTGTGACAGTAAATGGATGGACTTGTTCTGCTTGGATGTGTGGAGGCATAGACTGCTTCCCTGGAAGGTTTTTTGGCATAATAACTGATTCAGTATAGTAGTTTTTCATTAGGTCTTAAACCATGGTGTACCTCTTGGGCAGCCTGGGATGTGCAGTTGTTATGCTCCCTTTGACAGATGCATCTTTTTTTTTCTTTTTTTTAATAAAAAAATTATTTAAAGTAAGGATATTTAATGCAAAGTGTTATTTTTAAGTTAAACTATTTATGCAGAAGAATAGATTCAAGCTTGAAAAGAAATTCAACAATGCAGTTGAATAAATCTAGTCATGTTATTTATTTATTTTTTTGCTTTCATACCTTTTTTAATTTGTTGTAGTGGCCCTATTTCTCTTACGTAAATTCTGAGAAACAGCTCAGAATTTTGAGATTAAAGTCAGAATAAAGTTAGAATTCTGACTTTTACCCAATATTAAACTCAAATGAAATAAAATAATCAGTTAACTTCTTTAAAATGGCCCTAATCCTCTGCCATACTTCTTACTTACGTTGCCATACTTTCATTTAGGCCGTTTCTCAATATGCGTTCTTGAGCGTTCTCGTGTGCTCGTGGCACGTCATCAGCCTCAGCCCGAGTACCGTTCCAATTCTCGAGAACGCCAGATCGAGAACGCAACAAATCCCCGGATGTTGTTCTCACCCCGCCCTCTTTATCGAGCATGCATCAGAGCAGACTTGTGCGTTCTTCAGACTGACCGCTTCCCCAGAATGCCCCGCGGCCGCAGCTTGATTCGAGACAGCGCTCACAGTGTTAAGTTAAACATTCCCTTTTCTGCTGCTGTTGTTCTTCAAAAGTACGTTTTGAAATCGTTTGAGGCGATAACATTATAAATTTAAGCCTCCCTGTGTGGTCTGTTTACAGAGTTAGTGCGAAATTTAAAAAAAAAGTCAGACGTTGAGCGGACCAGAGTGACCAGCAGACCTCCGAGGGTAACCGCAACCAGGGCTAAATTTACCCCGTCTGTAGTGCACTTCTCTCGGTCTAGTTATGTGTGAACTACCGCTCGTTCTGATGGCGTTTTTTTGCGGTTCGGTAATTTTTTTTTATGTTTTTTAAGCTTTAGAAATTAAAAATATTGTTTTCAAAATGTTTTGTGTAGGGAATAAATAGTTATGACTGTTAAAGAAATGCTAAACAACGTTGCATGTGATGACGTCACGAGTACGCTTCTGCTCCAATACACATACGTGCTTGCGTGCTCGCATTCTCGTCAAGTCCGATCTTCCTGCGTTCTCGCCAAGAACGGACTTGACGAGAACGCGAGTACGTACTTGCGTTCTCGTGAATTGAGAAACGCCCTTAGAGTCCTGATTTGAAGTGTAAGGCAAGGCAAGGCAAGGCAAATTTATTTGTATAGCACAATTCAGTACAAAGACAATGCAAAGTGTTTTACATGATTAAAATACAGGAAGATAAAACAGAATCAAAGCAAGTAGGAAAAAAATAAATAAATAAAAAATAAAATAAAAAATGCAGAAACAAAAAAAAGAATATTAAAAACAGTTGGAAGTTTTTGTTAGATTACATTTTTTATTTGATTTTTTTTTTTTTTTTCGTGGAGAAGAAGAGGACTTTAGCTAATTTTCCAGTATTTGATTTCTAATTATCTTACCAGCTGTTAGCATTTGATCAAAAATTTCTCCTTGGGCAGTTGACAATTCCCCAGAACCTTGCCTTTTGTTCTACTACCATAGAACTGCAAAACCTTTCCCATTATCTACAGGTAATTTACAGGCTATCATTACTGTTTGTCTGGCATAATTATCATATTGATTTTGGGCTAAATAATGTATTTAAGTCATAGTTTTCCAGGACAGATACATATAATTACAACAAACATTGTTTTATTACTACCAAAAAAATAGGAATTGAGTGAAAAAGTTTCTTCTAAAAACACCAGTAGCTCAATTTCCTTCACTGCCCAACAATTACAAGAAATGATTGGAACTGATGCATTTGTTCATACTTCAAACCTTCAAACAGCCGGCATTTGTTACAGGCTACTTAGACATTATACAGAACCTTATTACTTAGTCAGAAAATCCCTCCTTTGGTAGCAAACATTTCATTTGCATTTGATTTAAAACTAATAATATATATGAGAAAAGTTTCTCATGCTCAGTGTTTGTTACAATTGAACGTTTCTGATTCTGTAGAGGGTTTCTCTTCCCGAACACCCTCAGAAGCATGCCAAAGGAAACTATACTGTTAACCCTTTGCAATCTCAAAATCTTTTTTTAAACTAAATGTAAATCAAATCAAAAGGGGCAGTTCAAACAATTCCACACTCCTTTTAGTGTAGATCAAGTAGTCATTCATCAAATTTGTTTTAGCTCTAATTGATTAGAGCTAAAATAAAGTCTAGAAGTCTCATCTCTCTTGCTCAGACCAAAAAATAAATGTATTATTCATCAGTATATTAAGCTTTTGGCCATAAGCCAAGGTCCAGAAGAAAAGAAGCTAAAATGATAAAATAAGACATTTTACTGTTGGCTCAAACAATTAATGTCTGGGTTGATTGATATAAAAGTGAACTGGTTTAAGTCCATCCATCCATCCATCTTCCTCTGCTTATCCGGGGTTGGGTCGCGGGGGCAGCAGCCTAAGAAGGGAGGCCCAGACTTCCCTCTCCCCAGCCACTTCTTCCAGCCCCTCAGGAGGAACCCCAAGGCGTTCCCAGGCCAGCCGAGAAACATAGTCTCTCCAGCGTGTCCGTGGGTCTTCCCCGGGGCCTCCTCCCGGTGGGACGTGCCCGGAACACCTCACCAGGGAGGCGTCCAGGAGGCATCCTAACCAGATGCCCGAGCCACCTCAACTGGCTCCTCTCGACGTGGAGGAGCAGCGGCTCTACTCCGAGTCCCCCCCGGATGACCGAGCTTCTCACCCTGTCTCTAAGAGAGAGCCCAGCCACCCTACGGAGGAAACCCATTTCGGCTGCCTGTATCCGCGATCTCGTTCTATCGGTCATGACCCAGAGTTCATGACCATAGATGAGGGTAGGAACGTAGATCGACCGGTAAATCGAGAGCTTCGCTTCTTGGTACTGGTTTAAGTATTGAGCAAAAATTGCAGTATTTTAAACTGCAATTTATTTATGTGGTAGACTCTATTGCAAACCCCCTCCCTGGGCTGCCACCTTAACGTGGTGGAGGGGTTTGAGTGTCCCAATGATCTTAGGAGGTTTTATTCCCCCTATTAGGGTAACCCAAGGCAGACAGGTCCTTGGTAAGGGGCAGCCCAAAAACACCCCTTATGATCAATAAAATAAATTAATCCAATTTTCCCTTGCCTGGACGTGGGTCACGGGGCCCCACTCTGGAGCCAGGCCTGTAGGTGGGACACGCTGGTGGGTGCCTGGTGGCCAGTCTTTTACCCATGGAGCACAGACAGTTCCAGACGTCGAAGCCTTAAAGGACACAGAACTGACAGGAGATCAGATCCGAGCAGATGACAGAAGGGAGGATAATCCAAAGAGGGAAGTCAGGAGGCAGATCAAAGGTCGTAAGCAGACAGAATCCAACAGGAGTCCAAAGACAGGTCAGGCAAACAGATCAGAAAAGGGGCAGGCAGGCTCAAAGATCCAAAGACAGAAACAGGTTAGCATCAGACAAACAGAACACTATATGTAAAGCTAGAAATCCCTCACAGCAAAGACTCAAGAATAATACGGCACAGATGACTGGGACCAAGCAGTTTAAATAGAAGCAGGAGCAGGTGGATGAGCAGCAATGAGAAACAGGACAGGGTTAGACCAGTAAATGAAATGAGAAATTAAGCTAGCCATCAGCACCAAGATTATGACAGCTGCAGAGATCCGCTGTTACAGAACATTTTAAATAAACAGTCAATGTCAATAAAATAAAATAAAATAAAAAAATGAGGGGTGGGGGAGTGTTGGCCTAGTGGATAGAGCAGTGAAGAAGGTTGCAAGTTTTCGATCCCCACAGCCTGCACTCCGGGTTCCTGAGCAAGACCCTTAACCCCACACTGGCAGCCCACTGCTCCCCAAGGGAAAGGGTTAAATGAAGAGAGTACATTTCTCCAGTGTGAGATCAATAAAATTAAATTATTTATTATTATTATTATTATTATTATTATTATTATTATCATCATACTGTATAAACCAAACCGGCCTTATTAAAAACAAATTTGAAGTTTAAAAAAGTTAAAGCGACTTGCTGTTATTGTCACATTGCCACACCCAGTGATTAAATTAATTGCAGGCATAGAAAAAATGTGAAAATCCTTATTTGAATTTTCCTTTGCATTTATGTAAAAAAAAATCTATAATATCATGTTCATTAGAATCCTACAAATATCACTCAGATTTGTTGTTGTAGTTTGATCAAATGTGAAATAGCTGAATTCTTTCAAAAAATATACCGTAGTTCCTACATATTTCCTTTTTTACAAGAGCTCCTTATTGTTATTTATTTTCTATTTTCTGCTATCTGATAATTTGAAGACATATTTGTGATACGCAGTGATGGAAACCCGAGTTTAAACTTTGCTTTATTTCTGGAAAAGGTTTAGTTCTGTCTGGCTTTGTCAGCAACTCTATCACCTCTGATAAAGGTTGCTTCTAAACTGAAGGAGAGATCTGTTTATTTTATTTTTTTTACCAGTCTTTGAGTGTTTGTGTGGTTTCTGGACAGGTAAACAACAGGCAGTAAATTTTCCGGTGATTATCACAGCCTGGGCTCCTTGCTTCACTTTCATTCCTCACTCTAAAGCATCTGGAGAACACGTTAATCTTGTAAGGTACTGCAGGAAGCAGCAGGACATTCTTTACCACCCATCATGTCAGAAGCTACTTAGGTATAAAAATGGAGCCGCCCTAATAAACAACATGTTACGCTGAAATTGAATCTATTTAAAAAAGGACTAATATAAGCTGCAATAAACCTTTCCAGACTTTTAGTTTTTAGGTCTTTTTTTATTAGTTCTCAACACTGCTCCCAACATCTGGTAAATGCAATTCAACTACTGAATATCAGAAGTTTGTCTAAAAAAATCATTTTCTGTTTTATTCTTTAGGGTGAACCAGTCAAAGAAAGGCTGCTACCAAGATTTCATATCTTTCTGTGAGATGAGGTCACTTACTGCAAGATACCAGAGCACTCTGAAGCTATTCTGAATAAGTATCCTGAAGAAATTCCTTTGACTCAGTGTCTCAGGGTTGCCCATAACAATGGCAGTTCTGGCTATAAAGCTATAACTTTATACATACAGTTTTCTTTGGTACACAGCAAGTCGTTCCTTTCTAATCAAATTTGTTCCCTTTGTTTTTGTAAGATACGCATATGCAATCAGATTTTTACTAATAAGCCACGTTACCATCCTCTTAACCAAAACACAATGAAGATCAGTATTCAGACATGGATACCAACCTTTGAAAACTGAGTTTTGCATAGAATAAGCTGCCCTATTCATAAAAACATGGCGTGTTATAATTAAAAAGACACAATCTGTGGTAGATCTAGTTTATGTAGCTATCCTGTCCAAGTATAGTCTGACCTCTGTAGAGAATTCTTGGCTGGTAAATCATTACGATCTCACTGGTGCCTTTGTAGCAAATGTAATGCAAGGAGCTATGCTTTTCTGAAATTATCAACAACAACACTGGTTATCTTTATGGCTCATTCACCACAATCTGCGGCACGACAAAACTCCCTGCGTCATTTGAACTCCCCACTACAATAAACAGGATAACTGACTAACTGAGAATGCTCAGAAGATTAAATATATAGACTTTATTTTAATACTAAGCTAAGTACCAATGTTGTGACTAATTAGAAGAAATATACACAAAAATGAAACAGTTCTTCCATATCTACTTTATAGGTTTAGAGGATTTTACACATCATATAGTGTCATCCTCCTGATGTCATACTGTAGTATCCATCTTAAATAAAATGTATCATGTCATTTACTTTATTTGATTGATGAATATGTCACTTTTGTTATATTTTAACCCCCAGAGTTATCCAATCATCAGTTATCTGTGTTAGGACTCCTGTCTGTGTGGTTTGTGTTTTTGTGTGTTTGTCTTCCTTCCTCCACCAGGCAGTGCCTGGTCCTGGCTCACCTCCTCACACACCTGCAGAGGTTTACCTCATTAACGAAGTGCTCTTAAGCTGCTGACTGCCACTACCTCGACGCCAGAGTGTTTGCCAGTTTTGGGTACTCTAGCCAAGCTGAGTTTTGCTGAGTCAAACTGAGTTTTTGTCAACCTGCGTCTCAACCTTGTTATTTTGTCTTTGCCTCTCGGCAGGAAGTCATCCTGCAAACTGGATGTTTTGGACCTTCTCTCCCTGGAAGGATAATCTGAGCTTCAAACTGAGCTGAGGATTCAGACTGGAGGTTTGGATCAACTTTCCTCCAAGGGATCGTTTGAGCTTCACACTGAACAAGGGATTCATCTCCACATCAACCCCTTTAAGTACCGCAGGAAATCTAAGTGGCAATCAGTTTCTCCGTTCTCCTACAAACAGCCGCATTCTGGGTAAACCCTGTCCGCCCTCCATCGAATGAGACAAACACTGGAACATCCCCACACCAAATGGAGTTAAAGAGTCAACCACTTTTCTGGAAACTTGAGTCAGCAATATATTTCCCCTCTTCAAGTTCGAGAATCAAATTTCCCACTGAGCCTGAACTAACCGCAGTGTCTTCCACTCGCTTTCCAGTTCCGGTTGAGCATTGTTTAGAGGAACACTGGATTCTTCACAATCTCTTCAATAAACCTGTTAAACTCTTTCCCTGGTCTCTCTTTATTGGTTTCTCTGCATGTGAGTCAGATCTCTTAATAAAATCATGACAATCCGACTGTTATTGAAATAAAATAACAAATAGCAGCTACATCAGAATAAACCTCCCATTCATTGGTAAGATTATTGTAAAGGATGTTTAAACAGTTACAGTTAGTACCATCCTAACCATGATCAGCCACTTTAACATCCATAGAGCATTTGGAGCTCCTTCAAAACTGAGTCAAAAATATTTGAAGGACATAAAAACATTTTTATCATTTCTTAATAATGGCTCAAACTCAAATTTAGAAAATCTTTTCACTTTTCGTATAAAGTACAAGTACATCACATTTCACTATTTCCCATAATCCCAGTATTGTGTTTTTTCCTACCTTGAGGGTGTGATAAATTATTACAGACCCATTAGTCGAATGTGTTGTTAAACTAAACTGATCTGCCATTGTAGTGTTTTTTCAAAGTGGAAAAAAGCTGAAAACAGTGAACTACACTCCTCTGTTGAATTTCCTAATGACTGCATGTATCTTGGAAAAAAATTGTATCATGACCGTTTGGTCGACGTTTTCTTTAAAAGTCCTAAGGTTGAAAGTGAAAGACAAATAAAGCTCTACACTTACACTGTAAATCAATTAGGGAGACTTTTCCTAAAAATGACAGATTTTTCCTCTGTAATGTCTCTTATAAAATGCCAATAGAGTCTGAGAGAGGGAGACTCTGGCAGGAAATCAGCAAAGATGAGATTAAAACTACATACCACAGTCATTAATTATGTGCAATCAATGATTTATTTTCCTTCATCCATTGTCCTGTCCTGCTCATCAATCAGGCTTGGCGATCGCCTCCAGCAAAGCATGCATTTCAAACATGCTTTTTTCTGCAAACTAGTTCCTGTAACAGATTGAAAGATATTGCTGTAGATTTTTTATTTTCCAGTAATGACTGGATTAAAGTGCACATGCGATCATGATGTATAGCTCATTATGTTGGTTCCGCCGTTCTTGGTCTAGTCAGCTACTAGCAAAATGTAATAACTTTCAATCTAATTTATGAAAGTTGCCACCCTGTAGATGTGGGCTGTAGATGATTTTTCACTCTGACCACTCAGTGGTCCACAGTAGTTTCCACACCACTGTGTAATGTCAGCTAAGCTAAATAGAAATCTCAGCTGAGTTCTGGGAAAAGAAATAATCGGTTTAAGCCAAACTTCTCAAAAAGCTGAGGTACTTCCAGCTTTCTGTCTAAGTGATTGATGGCTTTATTTTTGTCATCAATGCTTAATTATCTCTGCCCACCTCCTCATCCACATCCACTAATATTCCATCAATTTTACGTGTCTTTAGTGCTTCTCTACCTTCTTTAGCCCAGCCTTTGTTAAAAAAAAACATCTTCTTGTCATGATCTGGCCTGTTTGCTCTTCCTTAATTAGTCATTCCTTTCCCTTGTTGTTTTCCCTCCCTGCATCAATTGTAATTTATTCCTCTCACCTGTTTCCTCTGGTTTATATTCAGTTCAGCCTGAGCATTCAGTGCCAGATCATTACTTGTCTTTCTGTTAGTCTGTCTGTTGAGTTTTTGCCATGGTTCATGTCCTGGATCCTGGCAGCCAGTGGAAAGAGGGTTTGTGTGTTTGTCTCGTCTCCTGATCGTCCACTGTTCCTCCCCAGCGGAGTCCTCTGGGTTTTCGGCTCTATATGTGGGGAGGTTCAGTTTTTATCCAAGTAAGCCTGGCTCCAGGGAGGAGACCAGTTTAAAGTCCTGCATCAAGTTGTGGTTCCACGTCCTGTCTCGACTACCCTCTTCCACTGAGCCCGCTCAGCTGCACCTGATCCTGTCTGCTCCTGTGATTGACCACCTGGTCCCGGAGCTCTGTTATTGCCTGGAAGCCTGGATCCTGCCACCTGTTCTGTCCGTTCCTGCCTGATCTGTATCCCTGATCAGGATCGGCTTCCTGCAACTCCTCCGGAGCTGCAGCATCGGGGACACTCTGGGTGATGCAAGCCGCGTCAGCTGTCAGCCCATCGGCTGGATTGCACCCCTCTAAAGGGGTATGGACTGAACTGCTAAACCAGGTAAGTGACTCTCTGAGAGCATCATCTTCAGTCAGTTTATAGTGGTCACATACCTGTGTTTCTCCTTTAGAGTTTCTGAGATTAGGCGATGCCCCGCCCCCCTCCTGCAGTGTCCGTGAGCCTGAGCTCCACTTCAATTTTTGTTTTATTTTAATTAACTTCCTTGAATACTGCGTCCATCTGTCCCCTTTTCATGACACTTCTCCTCTGTCTTCACTTTATCATAAAGCTGAATACTACTTTCCCTTTTCTGCTTCTATGTATGGTTTACTGTATTCATTAAATGTTTTTGTCATTATTACATTAAGTAATCAGGAAATCATTCCAATGCATTATTATGCAATGCGCATTTATGTCTCATCAGAAATCTTACTATCGTAACAGGCTGTGACCACCTATAGGAACCTCTCGTGTAACATTTTAGACTCAGACAAACTTTATTGTCATTTTGTACACACCGAGTGTATACAAATCGAAATTTCGTTTCGTACAGCTCTTGAGACATTTCCATTTCTAAAGTGCAGCAGTGATAAAATGTAACCATGGTGATCAAATACAAAACATACGACTGGTATATGATTTACAGTGTTTCCAACATTCAGCACTTTATTTATTTATTTATTTATTTTTATTCAATATTCAGCAGTCTAATTGCGGTAGAGAAGAAGCTGTTTTGGAATCTGCTGGTCCTGCATTGAATGCTTCGAAGCCTCTTCCTAAAGGGAAACAGGGAGAACAGTCCATGGTTGGGGTGTGTGGGGTAATTTATAATGTTACGGGCTCAGAACTTGAGCGCTGGTGCGGAAATATCTTTAAAGGAGGGAAAAGGAGCCCCCATAATCCTCTCTGCTTTTCTTACCACTCTCCTCACTTTCTTCTAGTCTGAGGCGCTGCAGCCTCCACCTTCTGTAGAAGGTAGTGGGGATGGGTGGGGGCAGGTGGGCTCTCCTCATCCTCTGCAGGAAGTCCATAAGCTTTTGTGCCCTTTTGACCAGTGAGGTGATGTTTACAGTCCAGGTGAGGTTGTCTATGATTTGCACCCCCAGGAATTTGTTATTGTGCCTGATAAAAAAAATTAAAAAAATCCCAGTCAGACTGAAAAATACAAGATTTTTAACAGAGAGCACCTCACAAGTTCTAGAAACTTGTGAGATATTATCATCAGACCCTCCTAGTGCTGACATTGAAGGAATTTTTTTTAAATATCATGTATGGTTTGGCTGTGCAGCTTTTAAGATGAGTCTTTTTATGCCATTGTTCTGTCAAATATTCTACCCTACAACATCTTCAGATAATTCAATTGTTTTCTACAGTACACTTCTGATTACTTCCTACTACATTTTCATAAGTTCTTCCATTAATTTCTGCTTTTTTCCATTATTCATTTTCTTTAGCTAATTTTTCCTTTTTCATTCAGCAGAAAAAAAAGCATTCCCACTTTGTTGTTTCTTAGAAACAGCTTTTTCTAGTTATTATTATAATCATATGGGCAAAGACGTAGAGACTGAGGGCTGGAATTTTGATCCTGCTTTCGCTTCATGTCCCAACATTATGAGAAGCCATTGGAGAGGACCTAAATTCTGAGGTTTATCCTTGTAAATAAAACTCTAGGTAGCAAGAATGTAGCCTGGGTGCCATTCCGAACTTAGTCCCGCCCACAAGGTTTGAGGTCAGGAAGTTCGGTCTGGCATTGCTCCATAGTAGCGCGAGTATGATTGCCCACTCTCTGGCGATCCATGCTCGCACAATATCTGGCGGGCCAATCAAATTGTCAGGGCGGGCTTTATACAATGATGGACAGATGATCAACAGTAACGTTATAAACCATGTGACCAAAGCACGCTTGCGTGACAACAACAATAGCTGCCGCCGGAGAGTTGAGGTGAGTAGATTCTGCTATTAGGTCTGTTCTAGAAGATATTGACAGCAAATTAATTTTAAAAGAGGAACAGAGAAACGCGATCAAGGCTCATCTTCTTATTCTAGGCATGCAACTGCACGCTTTGAGTTTTGTTGACAACAACTATGCGTTGATTATAACAACTCTGCGCTCTTATTGGTTGTAGGTCTATCCAATTGAGTGCAGAGGCATTTTTTTTCCTGGTTCGTTCAAAACACGCCCCATAATCACAGCTCTATGGAGCAGCATCAGACTCATTCTGACTAGAATTGAGTCGGACTACGTCAGGCTAGCAAGAATGAATAACTTTGGCCCATTTACAAAAAAAAAATACATTTTAGTAGCAAGATTATGCATATGTAATAAAAGATATCTTTACTTTAAGACATTTCCCCCAATATTATTCCCAACTGTTACTTATTTACAACCTTTTTTTAAATAAATATTTCCTTATCTGTATTTCAGATTTTAAATTATAGATATTGGTGCATATTGTAACAGTTATGGGCTAGGCAGCTAACTGCGGCTACAAAAGCAGCATCAGAAGAGTGGAAAAAAAACAGCTTTTGGGTTTGATGGATGTATATTAGCTGATTGAATAAAACAGAAAATACAGCAACACCATGAGACATGAGGATTGACTGAAAACAAATTAATTTGAAAATCATAAAGTCCATAGTCCATTACTAGCTCGCCATCTTCAGATCCAGATGATGTATATATATATATATATATATATATATATATATATATATATATATATATATATATATATATATATATATATATATATATATATATATATATATATATATATATACATATATATATATATATATATATATATATATATATATGTATGTATATATATATATATATATATATATATATATATATATATATATATATATATATATATATATATATATATATATATATATATATATATATATATATATATATATATATATATATATATATATATTAGGGCTTTTAAGATTTTTCATTACAGCCAAAAAATTATTTGGTGACATCCTTTTTTTTTTATTTAATCAAGCATCTGTAGCTCTACTGTATTAACTGTAGGCATTGATAATTTTCTTTTGTGAAAAAAAAGACATGTTTTTCAGTGTTATTCTGCTATTTTCTTCTTTTGGTTCAGATGATTTAGCTGTTATGTGGATAAACCCCAGTAAACACATAACAGTAAGAATCAACTCAGTAAAAGTTCAATTCCTTTTATATATTTCCCTTTTCCCCAAGAGATAAAGATCTGTATTATGTTATAAAGTTTACTTCTCTATTTGATTTCACAGTGACCTGCAGAAAGAATGTTTTTGCTGTGAGTTATGGTCACAGATCTACCCATGGATTTGTGGAAAATAACTTGACTGTGTCTTGTTACCCGGACTGCTTTAGGGTTTGTAGCAGCTCTGTTGTTATGGGGAGCGATCAGACACAGATAACGCTTTGGTGACAGTTGCTCTTTAATATTTAATAATAATATTTAATAGGCTTAAAAGACACAGCATCAAACAACAGATCTGGGAAATATTTTTAATATTGACTCGATTCAAAGGGCATCCATCTTTAAACACTCTTTGCTTCTTAAGCTTTTTATTATTTGTCTGTTGTTGTTTTTTTTTGCTGTTGCAAAGAAGGGAACACAAGAATCAATGCGATGCACTGTTTTATACAAATGTACTTTACTTTAAATCAGCTTCTGCTCATCAGAGGTCAAAAAACAAACAATGCCACTTTGGACGGTTGTAATTATGACTATGTGTGGTATTACACTCAACACTGCCTATCAAGCTCAACACACAGTAGCATCTTTACACTAATGTCAACTATTTTTAGGAGGGACATGGAAGTTGATTTTAGATGATGGGAAAAGGAATGAGGAATTCAAACCTTTGAGAAGGTTGATCTTGCAGCAACATAATGTGAAAACAGCATACAAGTATAAACTTACACCAGAACGCCTAAAGGCTGATTATACTCAGAAACCAGGTTGTCTGCCTGTGTGTCACGGTGAACGCAAATGTGTCCCTCCCGCCTTCCTCAGACACTCTGCTGCACCTCTCCAAAATTGTTAGTGACCGCAGACAGAAGGCCTCTGATTGGTCAAATATGCATCCCCTCTACACTGAGCGTATTTCCTGTTTTGTTTTGTTTGTATGACCGCCATCGTGGAAAACGACTCATGAAGATGAGAACGCTGGGACCCTTTTTCCACCTGGATCCCCGCTCTTTTTCCCCCTCATGTCCCTCTGTTGTCGCACAAACTTGGCCCCACTTCCTCACCACCTCGGCTGTATCTAGACCCACAGCTGATTCCTGATTGTCCCTCTTGCGTTGAGGCGTGGAATAACATAGTGTAGACCACGCTTCAATATTGGCTATAAATCAAAAATATCTTCGACACTGCTGCGGGAGGATAACCAGCCCTCAAGATCAAAATATAGTTGTGTGGCAAAATGGCCAAGCTAAAGTCCAAATCCAAGATTATATTGATTTAAGCTGGCTAATTACATATGTGAGCCATATTTCCAATAGTTTATCACACAAAATCTTAACAGAATATTCAAATATCCTAGCACTTTATTAATGTATCCTTATTAAAAAAAAAATAAGAATCAATCTACTGGACTTTGTTGCCAAGTTTAAAGACATTTTGCTTCCCATCCAGGAAGCTGTTTCTATTTAAAAAGTCAGAAATAGCGTAGAGTCCTTCCCGCTATCATCGCAAACCCCACCCCCTTACAGGAAAACAGAAGACCTCGCCTATTCAGCCAGGCCAACAGTTACCTTTAACGACTCCCCTTTCAGAGACATAGACAGGTATGGGCAGTGTTGTGCCTGAACGCGTGCATTGAATGAAAGTTCATGAACTCGTTCATATTTTGGGCGAACGTGAACTGGACGTACTGCATTACTGCCTGATGAACGTTATTGTGAACTCGTTCATTCTGGTGTCTGTGAACGGCACGCTCTCTCAGTTCAGCTCCGTTCAATAGGTTGCCAGATTTCTATAGAGTCCTCCAGGCGAAACCCCGGCTAAATCACACCGTAAACAGGCCTTAATATGTAGCTGGAAAAACACCCAATCTGGCAACACCAGCTACCAGCGTCGTAGCCTACAGCCGCGTGCGTCATCAAAACAGAATGCAGCGTGGAAGCCACAGCAGCATGGAGGCGACCGTGGAGGCGACAAAGCAGCAGTATGATCACTTAAAACAGTTTTATGACCAGGTGGTCGGTGAGGATGATGCCAACAATCTTACATTTCTCTGCAAACTTTGCCCGCCGGCTTTCAGTAAAAAAAAAATCCGCACTTAAACCTGCCTGGTATAATTTTCCAGGATTCCAGTATTCCTTTTTAGTATGTACTAAAATGAAATTTCAAATGGAAAAAAAAATAAATAAAAAAAAAACCTTTCCTGTTTTTCTTTTAATAATAATTCCTCATAAAAAAGACCATTCAAGCAGCACATTTTTCCTGATGTTTCTGAGAATATACTGTAGGGGTGAAAGCTGCAGCTGCTACTAGTGTGAAGTGAATGGACAGCAACAAAGCGTTAAAGCAACAATGGGGAAATGCTGTCCCCTCAATGCTAATGTAAACCCTGGTTGGATAAGGATTCAAAACTGGATATGAAGATGGAATCTGACGCACAGTTTCAGAGTTACAACTGATAAAATAATTGCTGTCTGTGGTTCTACAGTAGGCTATGGTGTAATTAAGCAATATATGAAAAAAAAAAAAAAGAACTATGAACTAGTTCATTTTTTGGAACTGTGAACTTAGTTCAAAATTTTGAATTATGAACTATGAACTGAACTAGTTCATTTTAAAATGTGTGAACTGAACTTTGAACTAGTTCACGTAGAAAGAGAACTTTCCCAACACTGGCTATGGGGCATTGCAGGTTAACAAAGACGCTAAAGACCCCCATTACAAAGGGGTGGACCCATTCGTCTGTTTCAATCTCCATGTTTTCTAAGCCAAAACAGGGCTTTGTTGGGCTACTGTATAAAGCCACAAACTAAATGCTCTTTCTGACATTTTGAATTTAAAAAACGCTTTTTTTTTTTTGGAATGACTATGACCTGGATGACTGAGAATCTTCACCAGCATAATGTATCCTTAGGTTGTAAGTTCCAGTACATAAATAAAAAAAAAAAAAACATATTTTAGATTTACTGAGTATTCATCTGTAAAAAAATAACCTTGCTGTCGTGTTGCTGAGTGACGCTGTACTGCAGAGGCACTAATGCTGAGTGAGTGTCTGCAGATCTTCCTCCTGCCATTAAAAAGAAAGCTCATGCTGCTGCTTTATTCCAGAGAGATTCCAATCCCAAAGCTGGAGCCCAGCCAGAGAATGGGAGGGATGGCTACTGAGCCTCGCGTTGCCCTTCATTCAGGTGAAGGGATGAATAATCTGTCACTGAGAAGTTTGAAAAAGTGATCCTCGCTGAGTGGAATGAGATGAATAACTGGATTTATGTCCTCGCTTTGGTTTTCTTCTTTTCCAACTTTCTCTTTTCTGAAATTGTTTTTATTACATTCCAGTGTTAATTGTTACATAATCCTACTTTGTAAATGATTCTCCCAGAAGCCAGTTTCATTTAGGCATGAATCATTAGGTTCTCCTGTTTTTCTTTTTTTTTTACTGTGTGTGATTATGGGCTCCAGATCAGGACAGCAGCTTGGATATCATTTGACTTTTAGTCCCTGTCAGTAGTCTCTGTTATTTACCGCTGACCTTTAAGCGCTAGTCCTCACCCTCTGAAGTCTGAGTGTTTTTAATTGGATACTGAGAAACGTTGTAATATTATTACATAAAGGATTCGTCTCAGCTACAAAGCCAATAGCAGAGAGGAAACTGAGTAAGTGCTGCTCCTTTCAGTCTGTGAAGTAACGATTTTTCACATTTACCATTTTACTTTTCAAGAATTTATATAGTTGATGCAGTATGATGATGTAGGCAGGTTCTACATTTGTTTTATTATTTTTAGATTAATTAATTATTTTCATAATATGGAGGTTGACATTGAAACAAAAAAGCAATGCAGCTTGAATCTGCATGTTGTAGATTTCAATTAGGTCATAAAATAACAGGAACAAGTAATGTGCAACGATAACCAGAGAGCTTGAATACAAAGAAAAGAAAGGATAGTGACACTGGAGGAGCTAAATAAGGCCTGCGGGTTAGTAATTTAGAAGAAGGTGAATAATTAACACGCAGAAAACTAAGCTATGAAGATGGTTAAATAGAAAATTAAGAAGGGGAGGATAGTAACACATATCTGACTGTATAAACTAAAGGTGAGTTCATTCAAGGGAGACCAAATGGTCTGCATGTTTGTTTTGGACCAAAATGTGTTTTTTTTTTTTCAGTTTGATGATATTCACTTTCACATTTCAACAAAGTTGAAAAGTTCGGGGAAAAAAACCCACTGGACTTTGTTTTCCAAGTTTGAGGACGTTTCGCTTCCCATCCAGAAAGCTTTTTCAATTAAAATATCTGGAGTAGCCTTGAGTTCCAGGCTTATAGAGTGGCACAAATAAAGTTCTTGTTATTGCTTAAGAAAACATGCAAATTGAACCATAAAAAACAAAACAAAAATAAAAAAAACAGGTCCACCCCTTAATAATGGGAAGTCTTTGAAGTCGTTGTTGGCGTGCAAAACAGGCCCAACAAAGACCTCAACCACTCCCCATTTGTCAAGTTATATGTTTTCTAAAACATAACAAGGCCTTAGTTTGGTGCTCAACACTAAGCCAGACATTTGAATTGAGAAAGCTTACATCCATCATGGACAACACCTTCCACCCTCTGTACCAGTCTGTAGAGGAGCTAAACAGCTCCTTTAGTGAAAGACTTGTATAACCTCTATGTAAACAGACAACGCAGGTCATTCATGCCTACTGCAACCAGACTCTAAAATGAGACACTACAACGGCAACAACGTGTGCAAAGCATAATTTGCAATTTTCCATTTAATACCCTGGGCAATAATCTGTTTCTCTATATTTGACACCCAGTATAATAACTATATGTATATATATTAATATTAATTTATATAAACACCCTTGTAAACACCCTGTGCAATAACCCTGTATAATAATCCTACACCTTTTTCTTCTCTTGGAACCTTCTTCTATTTTGACTATTTGAGCTGATGTAACAGGTACATTTCTCTACTGTGAGATCACTAAAGTCAATCAATCAATCAATCAAAATGGGAGGCGAAATGTCTTCAAACTTAGAAAACAAAGTCCGGTGTTTTTTGTTGGAACGACTATGACCTGGATGACTGAGAATCTTCATCAGCAAACTTTCACATTTTACTTTTTGCATAAATAAAGCCAGGAGTGAGACAGTCATTACTGACATTGGAAAGACTTGACAGGGCAGAGAGATGAGACCAACAGCATGCTGCAATTGCACTGCTATGTAAAAGACAGCAGATCAGTTATGATTTCACTTCATGTCACAAATCTAAATTTTATTTTAAGCCACATTAAGACAAATTACCTAAAAAAAGATTTAAAAAAGCTCAGATAATGGGATGGATGGAGGGATGGATGGATGGATGGATGGATGGATGGACGGATGGATGGATGGATGGACGGATGGATGGATAATAATTAAAGCTACAGTGTGTAATTTTCAGCGACATCTAACGTCCAGACTGCAGACCGCAACAACATGAACATCTCCCCCCCACCGCTTCTCCCCCCAACAGTACGGCGAGCGTTACGGGACAAAATGTCTTCCACGACGTCCGCATCACCTACCTTCTCAAGTGATGAGGTTTGTTTACATAGATAATTTTACAGATAGTATTTCATTAGTCTGTGTTCTCAGTTCATCTCTCTCAACTTGCCGTAGTTACTTTCGAGCGTAATGGGCGATCTCGCAATCGCTAGTTTGTTGGCTCTGCGCTGCCGTAGCGCAAAGATGTCTGCCTCCATGGCTGCGAGACCCGCTCCTATGTAATTATAAATAACGAATTCTAAGGCAACGCAAATATTAAGGTTAAGAGGCTGAGCTCGTAGATGATGATAAATAACATAGTTATGTATAATATATTACATTTCTGACTGTATATCCCTGTAATTATTACACACTGTAGCTTTAAATGTTAACTTTTTGATCTCACATCGGGGGCTGTTCAGTGGAGCAGTGGGTAGCACTGCTGTCTTGCAGCAAGAAGGTTCTGGGTTCAATTCCTGGCCTGGGGTCTTTCTGCATGGAGTTTGCATGTTCTGCATGTTCTGCCTTAGCATGTGGCTTCCTCCCACAGTCAAAAAACATGACTGTTAGGTTAATTGACTTGTGAATGGTTGTTTGTCTCTGTGTTGCCCTGCGATAGACTGCCGACCTGTTCATTGACTGCTGGAGATCACTCTCATTACCCCAATTGGGACAAGCGTGTCAGATAATGGATGGATGGATCTCAGTTTGGAAAAATTCACCTGATCCCCTTGGAGCAGTGGGTCTCAAAGTACAAGCGCACCGCTCAAACCACTAGGTGAACACTGCCCATTCATTGATGGCATTGTTTTAGAATTGTTTTAGAATTAGATTGTCTGTAGGAAAAGAACTACAGGTTGTGCTGCCAACACCTAACAGTTTTTACTTTACTGACCTCATTTTGTGGCGGGGGAAAAAAAGGATGATTCTTGTAAAATTAGGACTACAGCCTATGGAAAAATCAATCCAAATTGCTCAATATAAAACCCAAAACCTTTCACTCTAAATCTGCTGCAGTAGAAATAGCAGGTATGGAAATACATGCACTTCCTCAAAATGTTTTCTTGCTGTATGTGTTCTCTTCACAAAATAGTCTTATTTCTGTGCTGTCTCTCTCTTGCATTATGTGCAGAGAACTGCTTCACTGGGCTTTTAGCCTCCCACTGCATCATTTATCTTTGACCTAGTGTTCTGGGCCTTTGCGACTTTGATGGATCTTTATTTTCAAATGTATTTACTCAATGGTCATATCTCTCCACACATTTTACTTTTCTATCCTTTGTGTTGCACACCTGTTCATTTACAATTAGGTTTATATTTTTCATTAGTATTATTTCATTCTTTCTGCATGGAGTTTGCATGTTCTCCCTGTGCATGCGTGGGTTCTCTCCGGGTACTCCGGCTTCCTACCACAGTCCAAAAACATGACTGTTAACTTACTAAATTGTCCTTAGGTGTGAGTGTGTGCATGGTTGTACACCTTAGTTGTACCATGCCTCTCACCTATAGACTGCAAGAGATAGGCACCGGCCACACTGCAACCATGGATGGATGGATGGATGGATGGATGGATGGATGGATGGATGGATGGATGGATGGATGGATGGATGGATGGATGGATGGATGTTAGCTTGAGAAAAGGTTGCTGTCAGAGTTTCGTACAGGTATAAAGAGTATAACGTTGAAGCATGCATAGTAATCTGATCCTCAGCCACAGTTCTATTCTAACAGTGTCTTTCTCTATCTCCAAAGTTCAGTTTGGAAACCATTAGAAGGTGTCCTGGTGTTGTTGCGTATGCCTTGATTTATTGACTCTGATTCACATGTACTGTAGTAGTACCAATAAGAGGTTTGGTTGGTCTAGAAAGCTTTAATATAACAGGAAGACTGCTTAGAGACACCAACAGGACCACAACATCTGTAGAAAACAAGAAAAAGACACCAAAGTTGTGAAACCAGATATCACTTCACGGAAATACTCTGAGATTGTGTCAACAAACATCCCAAACAGGATTGGAAGACCTGCTTAGATCCAAACTGAATTAGATACAAACTTTCTACCATCATTAAGGCAAAAGTCTGCACCAATAGTTTTAGTTATCGTACCTTGGATTGTACCTTTATCTCTTCGGGCTTAACTTTTACAGCAATTACAGTTCAATCAGTGCAACCTCTAAACTGAAGATTTCCATAATAGCATATTCTGGGTCTGTCAGTTGTATAAAACAGTTTTTCTGGGTTGGTAGAAATTATCCATCCAATCATCCATCGCAGTGGAGCCAGTACCTTTCTCCGGCAGTCTATGGGTGAGAGATACAAAGTAACCTAACAGTGTTGATATTGGACTGTGGAAGGAAGCTGTAGTACCCGGAGAGAAGCACATTTTCTGAAGCACACATGTTTTAAAATATTTTAGAACAGAAAATTATGACCTTGACGTTGTTTATTTACTTTACATCAGAAAAACATAGTCTGTTTCCATCATCACAATAAAAAAACAACCATTACCACACAAAAAAACACGCAAAAGCATAAAACATGCCCTAAAAGGCTCCAGATTATTAGTCAGTGTGTAGAAAGCATGCTCCACTCTCAGACGAGCTGCAACCAGACCTTTCAGGCTCTGCATCACATCTGTCCAACCCTGACCCAGCATCTGATTCTTCCTGGTTCTCCAAATGGCTAGTTTAGCCACCCCAAACAAAAAATTAATTAAAACTAACTAACAGAAGATCATGGTTATAGAAAATGTAAATGTTCGTGACATTGTGACAATTATAAAACAAAAAAATAAAAATAATACTGATAACCATAGTGTTAAATATTAAATCAATTTGAGTAGGGATGCCCCCCCCCCCCCCCCCCCCCCCCCCCCCCCCGTATCGGTATCGGCCTTAAAACTGAATATCGGACATCGACCCCCCACCGATATTTAATTTGATCAGCTTCTGAGTTTCTAAAGTCTAAAAAAAAAATTAAATACTACTTCTTCTTCTTCCTCAAAAACTTCTTTTACAGACTTAAAAACTTCTAAAGATGAGGGAAAAAATATTGATCCATTAAAATATCCCAATATCTTCATATGCTGATATATTGCCATTTAAAAACACCATATCAATCTCTTTTACTTATGAAATATTGCTATATGTCATCGTTATGCTACAAAATCCCCCAAAATTTCATGAAATTTTGCCATATTTTTATATGTTGATATAGTGACGCGGTATCGATCTATTTTACTAACAAAATCTCACAAGAATTTGCCAAATATCACGAGAGTTTGTAACAGAACGATGACATTTCACGAGATTTTGAAAGTAAAATAGATCGATACCGCGTTTTTAAAAATCAATTTGATATCAGCATATGAAAATATATTTGAGTATATTATTTTTCAAAGTGTCAGAAATGGATAACAAAACTGCTATTTTCAATGACTACTTATTTTTGTCCAGTTTTAACATCGGTATCGATATCGGTTATCGGCTACATGAGTTTTAAAATATCGGCATATCGGATATCGGCCAAAATCCCAATATCGTGCATCCCTAAATTTGAGTAAAAAATTATAGAAAAGCAGGATTCTGATAAAAAAAACTCTCTCCCTCTATATATATATACTGTATATATATATATATATATATATATATATATATATATATATATATATATATATATATATATATACACTATATTGCCAAAAGTATTTGCTCACCCATCCAAATTATTGGAATCAGGTGTTCCAATCACTTCCATGGCCACAGGTGTATAAATTCAAGCACCTAGGCATGCAGACTGTTTTTACAAACATTTGTGAAAGAATGGGTCGCTCTCAGGAGCTCAGTGAATTCCAGCGTGGAACTGTGATAGGATGCCACCTGTGCAACAAATCCAGTCGTGAAATTTCCTCGCTCCTAAATATTCCACAGTCAACTGTCAGCTGTATTATAAGAAAATGGAAGTGTTTGGGAACGACAGCAACTCAGCTACGAAGTGGTAGGCCACGTAAACTGACGGAGCGGGGTCAGCGGATGCTGAAGCGCATAGTGCGAAGAGGTCGCCAACTTTCTGCAGAGTCAATCACTACAGACCTCCAAACTTCATGTGGCCTTCAGATTAGCTCAAGAACAGTGCGCAGAGAGCTTCATGGAATGGGTTTCCATGGTCGAGCAGCTGCATCCAAGCCATACATCACCAAGTGCAATGCAAAGCGTCGGATGCGGTGGTGTAAAGCACGCCGCCACTGGACTCTAGAGCAGTGGAGACGCGTTCTCTGGAGTGACGAATCGCGCTTCTCCATCTGGCAATCTGATGGACGGGTCTGGGTTTGGCGGTTGCCAGGAGAACGGTACTTGTCTGACTGCATTGTGCCAAGTGTAAAGTTTGTTGGAGGGGGGATTATGGTGTGGGGTTGTTTTTCAGGAGCTGGGCTTGGCCCCTTAGTTCCAGTGAAAGGAACTCTGAATGCTTCAGCATACCAAGACATTTTGGACAATTCCATGCTCCCAACTTTGTGGGAACAGTTTGGAGCTGGCCCCTTCCTCTTCCAACATGACTGTGCACCAGTGCACAAAGCAAGGTCCATAAAGACATGGATGACAGAGTCTGGTGTGGATGAACTTGACTGGCCTGCACAGAGTCCTGACCTCAACCCGATAGAACACCTTTGGGATGAATTAGAGCGGAGACTGAGAGCCAGGCCTTCTCGTCCAACATCAGTGTGCGACCTCACAAATGCGCTTCTGGAAGAATGGTCAAAAATTCCCATAAACACACTCCTAAACCTTGTGGACAGCCTTCCCAGAAGAGTTGAAGCTGTTCTAGCTGCAAAGGGTGGACCGACGTCATATTGAACCCTATGGATTAGGAACGGGATGTCACTTAAGCTCATATGTGAGTCAAGGCAGGTGAGCAAATACTTTTGGCAATATAGTGTATATATATATAGCTGTGTGCCTAAGAAGTAATGCAACATGTATTTTGTTTCTATAACATTGAAAGACATGCTGCATTGATTATCTTATATTGTTATAGCATTTTCATA
Organism: Cyprinodon tularosa; assembly: GCF_016077235.1. Taxonomy (NCBI): domain Eukaryota; kingdom Metazoa; phylum Chordata; class Actinopteri; order Cyprinodontiformes; family Cyprinodontidae; genus Cyprinodon; species Cyprinodon tularosa. The sequence goes on along the minus strand of NW_024039126.1, from coordinate 623,705 downwards.
GCTCCTCTCTCTTTATCTACCTAGCAGGAGGACCAGGTGATGTTCCTGCTCTTTAATGTCCTGTCTGGGCGGCAAGTGTCATTGTTTTCTGCTGCTTCATAGCAAAAATGCCACAGTTTGCATTTGAGGTTAAATAATGCAGAACTGCAAGATTTTGAAAGAAGAAACACTAAGTCTCTGCCAGGATAACCAGCATGGTTCCTAAACCATTAGTGGTGTTTATATTCCTTAAATGTCACCTAAATTGCATCTTTAACAGTCTCGAGTTTCTGCTGGGTGTAACATTTAAAAAACAGAGTGTTCATATTTTCTGTCATTTTTCACCAATGTGCATTTAAAACATTGAAGATTTTGGCTCCTTCAAAGCTATTCTCACTACTCTGCAAACACTTTTATTGCTTTGAGAAATATTTTTATACCAAGCCAGGCTTTAAAGCACAAAATAAAATCTATCAGTGCAGACCAAACCACATAGGAGTGGGGTAGTTATTTGCTGGCAGCTTTTTAAGCAGAGGAAATACAGCCAGGGGAATGAGTGGAAATCATTCTGCAATTTAGGATTTTAGCTACCTAAACAACAGCCCATCTGTCTCATCCAGGTCTATCCCTGAACACAGCTATTGTCTCTTTCACTTTATAAAAACAACTAAACAACAGCACTGCGTACTGCTGCCACTTTTAGGGTAGTTTTCAGCAGTTTTGATAAATCTATACTACTTTACATTAAACCATCTTTTCTATTTTAAATTACTATAATTCATTTTATTCATAACTTTAGGTCCCAGATTCCACCAAACTGAACCAACAAGTAGAAAAAAAACATTTTGCATTGGTTATCTTTTCATTAAGGCATTCTGTAAAGCTCTGATTCCAATTTATGTCTGTATATACTACAAACTGACATCAAAATTCACACCGGGAAGAGGACCAGGGGGAGACCCATGACATGCTGGAGGGACTGTTTGTTGGCTGGCCTGGGAACGCCTTGGGTGGCTGGCGAGATGGGAGTCTGGGCCTCCCTGCTGACGCTGCTACCCCCGGGACCTGACCCCTAATAAGAGGAAGAAGATGGATGGATGATATCAAATTTGCACGTGAACAGCCACTCATGTTGAAATTCCGACTGGAAAGCTGGAAAAAGTTCATTATGCCGAGATCAGGTAAACTTTGACCTTTTTTCTGTATGTGAATACTGCATTGTTAAACGTCCTCTCACGTTTTGTTTGTGTTGGGATCTGGAGGTCTGTCCACCTTTCTCCAGCAGAGGGCGTTCTAGGTCTCCTGGAGCTGAAGCTGACCACCACACCTGTGGCTCATGAGCTCATCAGGAGACTGGCATTTAAGGAGGGGCAGAGCAACACTCCGACGCCAGAGCGTTTTGCCAGTTATGGTTAGCAAGCCTGAGCCAACCTGCCTGTCTGATTCTCTGACTCCCTTGAAGCATGAACCTAATCTGTTTTTGTCCTCTCTGCTTCTCAGGAGGAACCTGCCTGAAAATCTGAAACCTGGAAGAGTTTCTCAAGCGTGAAACCAAGCAGTCTGTTCTCAGAAGAACCCTGGAAAACCAAATATGTCTGATACCTGCCTGCCCGCTCTCAGAAAGAGCTGAGAGAGAAGCTCTGAACCTGCTCTGTAAGAGTAACCACTTAGCCCAGCCTCTGCCTAGCCCTCTGCCTGCCTTGGGCCTCTGGACCCTCCCGGTTCCCCCCTTCTACCGCTCTGCTCATCTCTGATCAGGTATAGACCTGCAAACACTCAACCTGCAAGTTCACTGAAAGACTGCTAACCAATCTGTCCCTCTCTGCAGTGGAAACCAGTCGTGACCAGACCCGGACCCGGTTTATCCCAGAACCATTGTTCTTTATTGTGATCAGTTTTCAAATAAACATTGTGAACTTTTTCCCAGCCTCTGAGTGTTCTGCATGTGGGTTAGATCCCTGAAAACAAACATGACAGTTTGTAGCCTACACAATGCTGTGATATACGTTTAAAAAAAAGAAATACCACCATTTAACCCTTTAAAGCCTAATCCAAGAATAAAACAAAACAGAAAATAACCTTTTTTTGGTTTGAAATCCTTTTTTGGCCTTTTAACAAAATATGTAAAAAGAAAAAACAGAAATACATTTTTGATATTAATCATTTATTACTATACGATAAGTCAAGATAATTTTTTGTGTAGTCTTCTGTCCTCCGTTATCAGGTATATCTGATTGTGTACATTAGCATTTTGAGCAAAGTTTTTACCATTAAATTATTCAAAAGGTGTCAGACGCAAAACATTTCAGAAACCGTATGTATCAAATACAATACATTTGGCATTACAGGGTTAAAGGAGTATAGTTTTTAAAATGACTTATCATTTGATTTGATGAAATTCTCACTACCAGTCTGTTGATGCATTTGATGCTACCTTTTCTTCCTGTAGCAGATGATCCAGGAAATTTGTCTTGCCAAAGTAGCAGGTCAGAATAATCTGTGGATCTACAACGTTTCTCCACTCTACCTCAACAAAAGCATTTGAACACAACGAGCTGTTAATTTCCATTTTACAAACGGAAAAGATTATCTTTACCACACGAAGGTGTCATGTTCGGATTAATGTGTCTAACCCACATGCAGAACACTCGCAGGCAGAAGAAAAAGTTCAAAGATTTATTAATAATAAATATACAAAGTATGTTCAGATCCAAGAGGGGGCTTGACTGGTCACGAGTGGGTTCACTGCTGAGGAGGACAGAGAGATTAGTGGAGGTCCAGGTCTTTTGCGGGTTGAGAGTGTTCAGGTCTGTACCTGTTCGGAAATGGAGCAGAGCTGCAGAGGGGGGGGACCTAGAGGGTCCAGAGGTTGTCGGCAGGCTGAGGGCAGAGGCGGAGGCAGAGCTTACTGAGTCCAGGCAGATCACAGATTGAGTTTTCCTTCCAGTAATCTTCTGAGAGCGGGCAGGCAGGTACTTGACAGAGACAGCTCTCCAGAGTCCTACTGAGAACGAGCAGACAGATCACCGGCAGAGAAACTCTCCAGAGTTTCAGGTATTCAGGCAGGATCAACCTGGGAAGCAGAGAGGAGAAAACGGGATCAGGTTTGGTTTGCAGAAAGTCAGAGTTCACAGACAGGCAGGTTGGCTCAGGCTTGCTAACCGTTACTGACAAACACTCTGGCACTGGAGTGAAGCCCTCCGCCTCCTTAAGTACGGATCTCCTGATGAGCAGATGAGAGACAGGTGGTGCGGTCTGCTCATGCTCCAGGAGATCTCGTGCGCCCTCTGGTGGAGAAAGTGGACAAACCTCCAGATCCCAACAGAAGGCTTGTAGGAAACTTAAACCTTTTAAGGCTCACAGATTTTTTTTCCCTCACTCAGCATCATGTTTTATCTTAATGATTTTGCATTTGTGTTACTTTAACCGATTGATTTGATGTTTTTCCTTTTTTTTTTTTTTTTTGACGTTCAAAGTTTGGGTCACGACTATCAATCAGCATCTTTAATCCACAAAAAACCCTAATGTGAGGAGTTTGGGAGCATTTTCAACATAAAAAAAATCCAAAGTCAAAAACAAGAGTGTATTTGTACCCATACCAAGAAAGATCAAAACCTTTTAAAATTATGAAATGTCATCAATTTCTAAAAAGGAATTATACATGTTGCCATGATTCTAGTGTCTCAGGCTTTATTTCTGAGGATTCAAAATGTTATCATCATTTCCACACCAGTGAAAAGCTTGGAAGTGTGACCGGTTTGAGTGGAGTTTCAGTCTTCCAGAGCTCTTGAAATGTCATCTACTCATCCCACGAGAGAAATGCCTTATGTGACCTTATGAGAGAAGTGTTGCAGGCATTCAGCTGCTTTGAACTGTCACCACTGTATGTACGCTTGAGAAAAGTTTTACTTTGTGAAATCTGTCAGAGTTTTATCCATAAATACACTCTGAAGCACAGGTGAACACTTTAAGCTATCTTTACTGTACACAAGGATGTATTAACCACTGCACCTTACCATCATCAGTTGGTAAAAAAAAAAACATAGATATGAAATTGTCTGGTGAGCAGAGATGGCAAAAGTACTCACTTTCCGTACTTGAGTAAAAGTACAGATACATGTGTTAAAAAATACTCTGGTAAAAGTGGAAGTACTGATTAAACTTCTCTACTCAAGTAAAAGTAACAAAGTACAGGCTTGTAAATTTACTTAAAGTATAAAAGTAAAAGTAGAAACCACTTTTTTCATGCCGTTGCCTACATTTTAAATGGATGTCTGCCAATAGGACTAGATCTCCGTTGTGTTCATTTTCAATCATCTCGTCGTCCATGCTACTATGCTAACGCAAAACTAAAGTAACGAGCCAATTTTTTAAAATGTAAGGAGTAGAAAGTACAGATATTTGTGTAAAAATGTAAGGAGTAGAAGTAAAAAGTTACGATAAAAATAAGTAGTAAAGTAAAGTAAAAATATCAGAAAAATCTACTTGAGTACAGTAATGAAGTATTTTTACTTCGTTACTTCCCATCTCTGCTGGTAAGCAGCCAGAATAACAGCTTGTTCACTTGAGCAACTATTGGAAAATTAGTACCACATATTTGGTAATTTCTTTAAAAGTATTGTGTATAAGTATTATGGCTTGTGGAGGATATTTCAGACACATGTTTGAAAGGTAACCTGTATTGGTAAATGTGATCTTGGACTTACGGAGCCCTAAAGCTACATTCCTACAGCAGCCTGAAGTGACCCATTTTTTTGCTGTGAGGGATTTAACCCCTCACTAATTGGTGTTGTAAGCAGGCATTTCATGTCTTTCAGAAAAAAAAAAATGTGTTATTGGGGGAATGTTTAAGTTTTTGTCCATATTGATGTAACTTGTATATTTTTGTTTGGTTCTCACCACTCTGTTTTTCTTTGAGGTTACCCGGTCAGGTGTTGCCATGGAAGCGCGCCCATGATCAGTGCTGACAAGGACCTGGTGTTTCCAATCAGCCTCATAAGGGAAATCCATACTAACTGAGAAGGTGGGGAGATGTTTTGTGTTTTGTTTTGACTTGGAGTATTGTTTAGCTTCAATTTGTTTAAGTGAATTGTAAATGGGTGTTATTTATTAATTGTTTTTCCTCTAGAGTTTTAATCTAGTTCACTTCTGCACAAAGAGAAAACGTAAATGTTAAAGTTTCCACCCCTTAGAGATGGTACAGGCTGATAAGAAAGCTGGGTTGTTTAAATGTGGGTGTTTTCTTCTCTGTGTTTTTTTTCTGCTGTGATTGAAGAGTGGAATTCTTGCCTCTCTACTTTGAAATGTAAGAAGTCATTTTTTTGCATATAAATATATATATATATATATATATATATATATATATATATATATATATATATATATATATATATATATATTAGGGCTGGGCGATAATTCAATAACGATATATATCGATCGATAGACGTGTGGCGCAATAGAAAAAAAGAGGGTCGATAAAAGTTCGATAAAAAAGAAACGCAGTTTTCCTTCCTTCTCATTGTAGCCTAGCATGTACAGTGGGCGCTGGTTGGAAATGGACACTTCACTCACGCTCCGCGTGTTTCACATATTGTGTGAAAAACATGTGACTACTATAGCCACTAGGTGGCAGTCTGAGTCCATTTCGGCGTCCCATGAGTCAGAAGTAGATAGGTAAATTAGCAAACTGGGATGGGCTTTACATGTTCCGGGCAGTTGGTGTAGAGGTTAGAGGGAGTGGTGTGCAGCTTTGAAGGTTGAGGGTTCAATCCCAGCTATGCACAAATTTTTTTTAAATCACTTTTTTATTACATTAGACCATAGGGATTATCATTCTACATTTTTATCTTACTGTATATATAGGTATATTATATTGCATGCCTTATAGCCACAGTGTTTAGATATTTTTATAATTGTATTTACCCTATTCCATATTATATGTGTCATGGTCTGGCGGTGTTTGTGAATGAGAGATGGTGCGGCTCGGCTCATGTTCACGTGAAGCAGCAGATATGCAGCCCAGATGAGGAATTACTCCCAGTGAGTTTAAGACTTTATTATCTGCCGCGGGAGTTTGGTCACGTGATCGTGCTGTGCGTTTCCAAAGCGTGGTAAACAAGTTTCAGACTAGAGTCTGAGACGGGAGTGGATTTTCACTCCTGTCCCATCCCGATCCGGAAGCAGTGATGGTTTTTGGGTCGTGTAGTTTTTTTGACTCGCATTATGGTGTAGGCTTCAAGGAAAAAAACTACAAAATGGCGGCGCCGCGCCAGTACTGGATTTTTTTTTCTTTCTATTTAATTTTATTTTTTGGCATCGATCCTAGTTTTTTTTTGTTATTATTGGTTTGCTCACGCTCCCGTCTGCTCCCGTTAGTGTTTAATACTGTACTGTCCCAATCACGTGATCGTTACTAATACTGACTCCCATCCCACAATACTTCAATGTCTTTTTTAAATTTTTTGACAATATGATCATTAGACGGGTAAAACTTATGAATTATTTTTAAATGATATTGCTTTAATTTTGGTGGTCAGCAAACATCGGTTGGGTAAGAGCCAGACCTTCTTCCAGTCAATGTTTTGCACAAATGAATTCCAGTATGCAGGGCCGGATTTAGGAGGATTGGGGCCCCTGGGCTGGAGTCAGGATGGGGGGCCCCTGGGCTAGAGTTAAAAAAAAAAAAAAAAAAAAATATATATATATATATATATATATATATATATATATATATATATATTGTATGTGTGTTTGTTTTGTTTTAGAGGATAAATAACGTGCAAATACCAGAAGAAATTGCTCCAAAGACTTAGGCATAATCTATAGGAGACAGGAATTTTGTATTCTTCTAGAAACTCTTTATAAGAGTAAAGAAGACCCTCTTTGTTAAATAATTGGTCAACCAAAATAATGTTATTATTAAACCAATAATCAATAAATAAGGATTTATGTTTAAACAATATGTCTTTATTGTTAGATTTGTTGGAACAGACTTCTTCACTCTGCTCCACTCTCCCCATGCTCACACAATACGTCACGCAACCAGGAACAATAAAAGGCTGGACCTTTTTTTATGCAAATGTTAAGGATGCATACACCTCTGCCCCCCTCCCCCCGCTGGGTCGTTCAGATCACAACCTTGTCTACCTGCCCCCCATTACATTCCACTGGTGAGAAGGACAATTGCACAGTCAGTGAAAGTTTGGTCGGATGACGCCACTGAGGAGCTGAGGGATTGTTTCAGCACCACAGACAGGAGCATGTTCAACAGCCTGACTGAATGCATCACTGACTACATGACCTTCTGTGTGGAGAGCATTGTGCCTACACCAAGTTTGCAGATGAGTTAAACAGCTTCTTCACCCGGTTTGACTCCCCTCACACTGGTCCCCTCCCTGCCCTCAACTCTCCACACACTTTCAACCACCAGCCCCCCAGAGACCTTTCCCCCCCACCGCCGCCACTCCCACCAACCCCCGACCCATCCACACCTCTAGTCGTGCCTTCCTCCCCCCTCACAGTAACACCAATGCAGGTGAGAAGGCAGCTGAAACAGAGGAAGGCCTCCCCCCAAGGCTGCTGAGGACCTGTGCAGTTGAGCTCTGCCTCGGCCTGGGGGTGGTCCCCACCCTGTGGAAGACCTCATGTGTGGTTCCGGTTCCCATATCAGCCGGATTGGAGCAGTGGTTCTAGAGGAAACTTATTTGGAAAATTTCTGAAATGTTTGCATTTCTGGCCTCTAATAGTATCTTTGATTCCAATTATCTCTAAAAGTAATAAAGCCAAACACTTTAAACTTGGTAGATCTATGGAGGGTCCTAAAAATATTCAATCCCTAAAATATCGGCCAGATTGGAGCAGTGGTTCAAACTTATTTGGAAAATTCCTGAAATTTTTGGCCTCCAATACTAGCATCTTTAACTTCAATTATCTCAATAAAGCTAAACACTTCAATTTTCACAATCGATACAAACATTCCCACATATGTCCAATATGAAAGATTATGAGGATATGAGCAATTGTTGTGAATAAATCTTTATTTAAAAATCTAAAGCAGCTTTGTTTCCAACACAGTGCTATTTAAACAAGTACACAGCGGGATCTAATTTGTCATATTGATAACATGTCAGGTTTAGATTATGAACAAAATGAAAAACAATTATGTTGCATATACTCTATATTATCCTAATTATGTACAGCATTATAAAACAAAATTACAAGCAGGTTTATCAATACAGAAGATCCAACAATAACTGCCTTGCTCTTTCTCCGACATTGTATAGTGAGAAAAGTGGTTTTCACAAGTCTCACCATGCTCACTGCATTAAATATTAATATTAAGAAAATATTTACAAATTCTACAATGTCTAATAAGGCATCATTATGAATGTCAATGATGGTTACAATGGCTGCGTCTCAATTCGCAGGCTGCCTACTTCGGAGTGTATGTATGTATGTATATGTATGTGTGTTTAGGGAAATAACATCTTTCATTTATTATTTTCATGTTAATTTACACTTTGAGTAAGCTTGAAAAAGTAATCTCCAGGTTACCATTCCAAAGTCTTTTTCTGTAGAATTTCATCAATCCATCCAAATCATCAAACATTCCTTTTTTCTAGCTTTAAAGAAACACTACAGAAAATATCATTTAAATTGTTTTCCTCTACTTTAGAAATGCAAAAATCCAGGGACAGGGAAGACCACTGCAGTCACCTGGCCCTGGTTTGTCCTCATGGATGAGGTATTAGGACAGAGGCCGTCTTTTGCCCCACCTGTCCTAATTGCCTCCATCCCTGAGGACACACCAGAGCTAGATGCTGCAGAGGCTGAGCAGCACACAGATGAGCTTGGAGTCTTCTGACTGCGAGTGGGACATCATCTGGGGGGTCGGGGTGCCTCTCTCCTCTGTTCACCACAACGTCCATCAGGGTTTGCAGGGCTGACCCAATCGACGGCTGCCATGTTACTAAAAAAGTTTAAAAAGACGGAGAAAATAATGACTTTACCAAAACTGTTTTCATAACCCTGAAATAAGAACAGCTGAAATGTGATTCTACTTGCCATCTAAATGTAAAAGTGGTCGGGTAGACCCTCCTCCAGGGCAGACACCTCGGCAGACAGCTGGTCCCTCCATGAAGCACCACTGACTGCTTTCAACACGTTCTCCCCCCTCCTCATTCTCTGGCGCCATGATGTTACCGGCTCCCAGGAAGATGTTGTGCAGGACAGCTAATGCCGTTATGACCTGTAGAAAAAAATAGACAAAAACATTTACTTTTATTCAGTCATCTATCTTTTTTTCATTATCTTTATTACATGATTTATTAGAATATAAATTGTACTTGATCTAGATCCACCATTTAACTTATTTTTTCCTTTTTATATTTAGATTTTTTACCTGTATTATGTTTATTAGTGAAAAAAATCGTAACATCCAACTTTTGTAAAAACAAATGAACATGGCGCAGAAGCACCACTGTTATGACGCAGCACCTGAAAAGAAAACACGTTGGAGCTTTCAATGGCAGTGAAGATAGCTGATCAGCAGGATGAGTAACCATGTTTGTTTGGTTTTAAAGTGGGGAAACGTAACGTTAGTTTCTCAGGTAGCTCATCTGATGCTTTCCTTACCGTGTTAGTAGGTTACAGACAGTGATAAGGTTGGCTACTTATTTTACTTTTAATTTCATTTGAATTAGCTTAAGCAGCGTTTATATTTTCTTTAAAAATAAATGAACTTGCAAATTATGAGGGCAAGGCTTTTAAAGTTTAAATCTTCTGGCAAAGATAAAGTAAAGAAGGTCCTGCAATTTATGGAAGTAAAGCAGAATAAAATCCAGCAAGATCAGTAATATGTCAATTAATTATCTGCCACATTCCCATGTAAATATCCGTCTTTGGAGGATGTGTTTTTTAGCACCCCTAGTTCTCTCATTTTTATTCCAAATACAATTTATAATTTGAATCACAGGGCTATTTTTATCTCTATGGTTCAGTATTTTCTCAAGTAGCAACTTTAACTGCTATACTTTCCTGTCTTAAAAGGCAGAACTCTTCTAGTCTAAAAAAAAACCTCATTTGTTGAAATGGGGGGACCTATTGTTTGAGCCCCTTAGGGGCTTTTAAAAACAAAAATGCCTGTCTTTTTTTGCGCTTTATGAAACAAAGTAGCCTATATTTTGTGGATGTACAGCTACATTTCTCATGTAAGTTTGCGTAGTTTTAACACAAACATTTATTTTTCATATTGCACCAGTACAGTTAATGAGCAACCTGTACTTGTGTGCTTGTTTGTTCTGTCTAAAATGTTTATTTTGGAATAAAGAGGTTAATATAAAAAATATTTTTTGTCCGATTCATCGATTAATCGAAAAAATAATCGGCCGATTCATCGATTTTTAAAATAATCTTTAGTTGCAGCCCTAAAATGTATATATATCTCTTAATTAGCTTCTTTATTTTTTCACCTTCTTTGTTAAAATATTTATTAAAGATCAGCCAATGACATAACACAGTGTAAAAATTGTTTTATGATCAGCATAATAAAAAAAAACTAAAGTATTTACTAGTAGACAAAAAAATAAACAATCTGATGTTATTAGAGCCAAATGAAAGGTACTGTGTAGTGTTCTACACATGGAGACATGGCTATGAGTTTACATTCAATGGACATCTCTAGGGAAAACAAAACCCTACAAAAGGCATCTTATTTCTTTAGGGTCTCCCTTAGAGAAAACTTCTTCAGACCTCAATTAAACAGTCGATTCAAGTAAGAAATGAAACTGTTTACAAAAAAGGTGAAAAAATAAAGAAGCTAATTAAGAGATATATATATACATTTATGTCTCACTGTATAATTTAATTTCTACCTACATATTTATTCATTGTATTTTGGGGGGTAATTAATTGAATGTTAATTTATTTATTTATGTATTTATTTTTATACACGGGAGAGCTGTTTCTCCATACCTAAAAAATCTTATCTGTGCAAATAAGCCTTAAAACATCTGAACACGTACTTTTTATCAGAGGATTCAACAAGTTTCAAAATCTCTGAAGATAAGGCGCTCTGCTCCTGTCTCCTCCACCCTGTGTGTGTTTGCGCGTGGCTGCGGGTGTCGTTCATTGAGTTCCACTGCAGTACGCATGCGCATGTTTCGTAGATACAGACAGGAGAGGCAGAATAGAGGCTCATGCGTGAATGTCCAGCAAATAACTCTGATTGTTGTTTCAAAAATAGAAAACCTGGTTTAATTTCTTAGTTATGCCCTGGATTTTGTAGCGTTTGTGGACGCTACGTCGCTACTTGATAAAAACAATAACGTCACTACTGGAAAGTTACTTGATAAATAAAGCAGCGACGCTACGGTCAAGCTACTGGAACATGTAGTTAAACTAATAGCTTTGCTACATGTAGCGGTGCTACTGCCCATCACTGACTGTAACATTCAGTAACCGCACGTGCTTTACATATAACGCTACAGCGATACATTGCTGACAAGCATATGAAAGCCAGACATCTTTTGCTTCGCGGTAAAAGTAAGAAATTAACTTACCATTGTTGTGGAGTCTCGCGTTTTCAACAACCTTCTTCTTCGTCTAGAAGGTGATGTCGGTTTGGGGGAGGTGGGCGTGGCTAAATTAGTTTATTTCCGGCCCTACGGTGGAGGTGGAGTAGGACTTCGCTGCAGCAAACAGAAAGGGGCGGACTGTTTAATTAGTATTTTTAATGTTGAAAGTGTTCTTGGGTGTTTTGAAAGGCGTTGTCAAATAAAATACGTTATTATTATTAGAATTATTATGAAACGGTCGGTACAGGAAATAGTGTCACAAGCGCCCCCGTCAGTTCCGGAATGAAATGGTCCCATTTCCATATAAGGTATGAGACTGACAGTGGTCCGTCCCCGCCCCTTTCTGTTTGCTGCAGCGAAGTGTACTTCTGGAGGTGGCCTTTTTTTTTTTTTTTTTTTTTTTTTTTTTTTTTAATGAACTTTATTTAAATGAAATTAGTATACAACAAACAGCATAATGAACAATAACAATACAACATTCAAGCAATACAACCAGGGGTGATTAGATAAGAACATGCAAAGACGTACATATCGAGATTGTCCTTTGAGCCTTTTGATTTGTAGAGTATGTTGTTGATTTGACATATAGAGCCATATCTTTAATGAAAAAAGAAAAACAAGGTGTCCTATTAGCAAACTTGCATTTATGAATATAATATTTAGCAAAGAGTATTAGTAAGTTTATTATAAAGAAATGATTAGCAACCTTTCTATGAAATCTATAGAAACAAAATAAAACATTTTCCCAGCATAAAGAAAAATTGTTTAAAATATGGTCAATAATAAACCTGCTAAATTCAGACCAAAACCTTTGTATAACAGGGCAGAGCCAAAAAAGATGTGTCACAGTTTCTGGATGGCCCTCACAGAAAGTGCAATTAGTGTTTATGTCGCGTTTATATTTTATCATATAATGTTTAGCAGGGTAAATTTTATGGAGAATTTTAAATGACACTTCCTTCACCTTGTTTATAATTAAATATTTATGAGGGATCATCCAAACAGTTTTCCAGTGAATATCTGGGATATAACGGCTCCAATAAAATGTTATGGCTGGACGAGAAACAGTAAGTTCTTGGAACAATCTGCGTATTCTCTCATTGCTTTTCCTAAACTCCATTGAAAAACAGCTTTTTCCCACAGATGATTCAGTTAAAGCAGGGATAAAAGGTGGAACAGACAGAGAATAATTAGGGTTTTTAAACAACATTAAGGTGCCCAAAGGTACAGCATTAACCACCATGGAGAATTCCTGGATACTAACTGGAAAATTATATATCGAGCAGAATTCATTGTAATTGATTAATCGTCCTTCTTTATTAATCAGCTGAGCCACCAGTAAAATTCCATTTTGAACCCAGGTTTCAAGATAGAGTGACCTGTTTTTAAATAGAATATCTCTGTTGTTCCAGATGAGGTATTTGTGAGGTGAGAAGTTATGTTTATAAATGAGCGTCCACGCTAAGAACACCTGCTTATGGAAAGATGAGAGTTTTACAGGGAGTTTCTCAACATTGTAATTACAATGTAGAATAAAGTTGAAGCCACCAAAGCATGAGAAAATGTGTTGTGGTATAATGTTCCAGATAGAGGTTGGATTCTTAAGGAAGTGTTTAGCTCATTTAATTTTAAATGTGTTATTTAGGGTAGAGAAATCCAGGAAGTTAAGTCCACCTGATTCATAATTATTCATAATAACACTTTTTTTGATATAGTGAGTACGATTTTTCCATATAAAATTAAGAAGCATACGATCAATATCTTTACAGATTTTATTGTCTAAATGTAAGGCGAGAGCAGCATAAGTCAGTCGGGATAATCCTTCAGCTTTAGAAATCAAAATTCTTCCTCTAAGAGATAAATCCCTCTGAAGCCACTGGTTCAGTTTATTTTATTCTGGAGGTGGCCTGTGACAGGCGCCTGCAGCGGAACTGGTCTGACAGCTGCGGTACTTCTTCTTCTTCTTCTTTTTTTTTTTTTAATGGCGGTTGGCAAACAACTTATAGGTGCATTACCGCCACCTTCCAGAATGGAGTATGGATCAGACAAACTATTATATTCTCCCTAAAATACCAGTTCTTCTTAGAAAATTAAAAATACTCCCAAAAAACTACATCCCCAGATGACCTTTGAAACAATTCCCTTATATCTAGTTTACTTTTATTCCTGTCTAACTCTCTACACAACATTTCTCTTTCCTGAGTATATTTATTACATTCTAAAAATATGTGTTGGACAGTTTCTAATTTCCCACAAATACAACACCCTGTATTATGCTTATTCATTATTTTAAGAGTACTATTTAATCCTGTATGTCCAAACCTTATTCTAGATATAACATCTTCTTCTTTTTTAATTCTATTACATTTTCTTAATTCTCCAACCTTTTTTTGAATACCATAATAAAATCTAGCATTCCCTCCTTTATCCCACCGTTCTTGCCATTTCTTCTTGAAATACATTTTTATAATATTCTTTAACTCATTTTTACTAATGTTAATGTTTAAATCAATATCCTTTTTTACAACACTCTTAGCAAAACTGTCAGCTAACTCATTACCGATAACACTAATATGAGCAGGAATCCAGACTAATTTAACAACAGAACCACCATTTTTAATCCTAAAAATTGAGTGAAGAATATCCAATATAATATCTTGTCTCGACTCTGAATTAAATTCTAGAATACTTATTAATGCACTACTTGAATCTGAACAAATTAAAACCTCCCTGTCTTTTGTTTCCTCAATCCATTCTAAAGCCATTAAGATAGCCATTAATTCACCTGTATACACTGCCAATTTATCTGTTATTCTTTTATTCCTCATAATATTTAAATCTGGGATTAGCTGCGGTGCTGCAGCCAGACCGTCTTGATAAATAGTGGTGTTTCAATGCTGTTGTCAGAGATGGCTTTGATCAACGGGCAAGTCGGTGAGCTGATTGGATACCGAGATACCGGTGATGGAATGACGTTACATGAACCCCCCTCCCTCCCGAATGGACGGATGATCCACGGACCTTTATTGATTCAGTTATTTGTTTTGCCAAAAGATTAATTATAATCATTTTTCATTAAATAATAGAGATGGATATAAATAGAAATAAACAGTTCTCAGATAAGGTCGCAGGGTGTATCTATAACTGCACCCATACAGTATGCAACAATTTTCATGAAATAAGATAATGCAGTCACTATGTTAAATTACTTTATTTTAATCAAAAACATCATAAAATAGCACAATATCACACCAAGATCCCCAATAAACCTGCTTTAAAGACAGCATCTAAATAACAGCCTGGATTAAGGAGGGAAAAAAAAGTTCCCAAGTGCCACCTGGTGGTTGTCCGGGTACATTGCAGTTCTTTTTTAAATAAAAAAACTGGCCTCAGGAAATACATCGTGATTCACGTGGGAATCACACAGGAATCATGCAGGAAACCGTCCATTTTCAACCAGTGCCCACTGTAGGTTTATGCTAGTCACTGCTTCCTCCTAACCAATCGCAATCGCGGACCCAGGCATGCCGTCACAAAGCGCCGCCCTCTCAAACCACAACACAGAGCACATGAAGATGTGCAGCAAGGAGAGGCGGAGGAAATTGTTTCAAAGAAGGGTTTTTGTAGTTCGGCAGTCTGACAGTATTTCGGTCATGGCAAGTCGGACAAAAAACAAACCACAGTCATCTGTAAAATTTGTAGGGAACCAGTGAAAACCAAGTCTGATAACACAACCAACTTTTTTTTTTTTTTTATCATCTCAGCCGCTCACACCCGCAGGAGTATGAGCTGTGTAGGCCCCGATGCAGCTCTCCTCCGAGGAATCTTCGGGAATTTCGGGAAAATATATATATATTTTCAGTTCTGGGCAGTTTCCCACGTAGTTCTAACAATTGAGATAAAAATGCTGAGGGGTCAGAAACTTCAAAGTAATAACTCAGGTTAAAGCAGGAAACGGGGGCGGCGGCGGCGGTGGGGGGGCATTTATTTATTTGTTATATTTATTTTGGTCACTTTAGTTTATTCTTTGTCAGTATTTAATAACATAACTCAGGTCTCTTAAGTTATTTTTCTTTAAAACAATTCTGTTATGGTTAAAAAAGTTGGTTAAATAAAGATTTAATTCGAAGTCTGTGTTTGTGTTTTTTATTAAAATTAAATCATTTAGCAATATTATAAAAAGTCCAGGCAGAGCTGCACATAAAATATGGTTTCAAATCTTTTCAATAATTATCAATATCGATCAATATGCATTTTTTTTTATCGAAAAGCTTTCTTTCTATATTGCCCAGCCCTAATATATATATATATATATATATATAAAAACTGAGCTCTACAATTTTTGGATCCAGTCTGATGCTTTTTTCCTCTTTTGGTGTGTTTTCTGGGCCTCATTGGCCATCTTAAGTCCACAAGGTTTCTGCATCTGTAGTGCAAACCTTACTTTTGCCCATATGCAACCTGTATCCAATCTTTTTATGACATTCTGAACAACGCAGATCTGATTTTTTTTTAATGCCACACAGGCCACTTTGATATGTGTTCCTGAATCTGATACGTATCTGATATTTTCAAATGCGATTTGTGTCTGAATGGCCAGGTCTCATTCATCCAACCTGTGCTGGAATGCATCTAACGATCTTTCCCTACCTTAACAACAACATTTTTAAATAAGGTTAAACATAAATACTCCTCTCTGCATTATTGTCCGTCATGGTTGTTGTTTTTCTTCCTGCTTCTGCATAACAAGACGCAGACTAGTGACCTTTATCGAGTCTTCCTTAAACACAGAGCACGCTTGTTCGTGACATCATTGCGTCCTCTACTGCGCATGTGGGACACTTAAGCTGTAGGAATGCAGTTTGCAGAGGAGATCACATACAAGTCGCATATATTTGGAAATTTAAATGGCAATGCAAAAAAAAATTGGAATTGATCATTAAGGCCTGCTGTGTGAATGTAGCCTAAGTCACTTTATGTGTCCTGGTGTTGAACTTCACCATATATCTTCTCCCTCTTTCTAATCCCATTTCCTATCCATCTACTTTCAAAAAGTAACAAAAATAAAGGCCATTGAAAAAATATTGTTGAACTCACTGGCGTTGAGATCTGTGACTTTAAATTCAATGTTCTTTAATCTTTTGTAATCTGAGATGGTTAACATTTCATTTGAATAATATAATATCCTGACTAAGTTACCACAGCATAAAGCATTGCATAGTTTCCTGCTCTGAACTCTATAAGTTTTTCCATAAAAACACAGACTTTACATTCTTTTCACCATCAGTAATGTGAGCAGCTTGGCATGCATAGACTAATCAGATATAACTTTTTGTTTCAAGTTGAGCTTTTATTTATTTCTGATCACAAGCTTTGGGTGATATATAGAGGAAGACCGACTCTCGTGAGACTTCTGAGCCTGTGGGTGCGGGCCGAGGGCTCCTGCAATTGCAAGTGCGGTATTTCCCCCACAGACCACCAGGGCGGCCGAGAATACCTTTGTTCAACCTGAAATGACTCATTTAATCATCCATAACGTTATGGAACACATTAATTAACTGAAAAATGTTGCATAGTATGCCTTTAAAATAAACAGAGATATGGGTTATTCTACAGGCTGTTTGGGCATTTTGGCAATAAACATTATGTCATCTCATATAGCTCCAATGACTTGAAAATTACGTAAAGAACACTGCAATGAGCCACCTCAGACTGGGAGATAGTCATGAATGTTCCCCACCTAGATTTAAAGGAGGGAGTGGTGGCCTAGTGGTTAGGGCATAGAGCTGAGTTCAAGCTCCATTCCCACAGACTGCCACTCTGGGTCTCTGAGGAAGACCCCTAACCCCACACTGCTCCCCGGGTGCCCCACAGTGGCAGCCCACTGCCCCCTAAGGGGATGGGTTACATGCAAAGTCCGGTCATATTCAGAATTCAAACTTCTGAAAGTACTTCAAATCTAAAATTATTACATACTTTTGAATAAATGATCAGTGTTTTTAATTAAGAGTAATTTTCATGTGAATGTGCTTTACTGGAGGCATCCATGTTTGTCAACGAACACTACTGCCACCAACTGGTTTGTGACGTCACGGTGCGGTATCAGCTGTTGATCAAGTCCCAGTGCTGTATCTGGTGTTTGTCACAACGCGCTATTATCCAAGTCATCTTGAAACATTCTTCTTCCAAATGTTGGCTACATATTACGGGTTTTTTCTCTGGCCAGAAGTTCGATGGCAGATCCTGCTTCTTCAAGTTGGTATTCCAAAGACGAACCCGGACATGGAGGATCACGAATTGGAAAAGTGAATTAACTTTTACCCGATGTATTCCAGCATCCAGCTGCCATGCACGTGGGCATTGTCGGTTTCACTATAGCTCTGGTGAATTTCAATGGTGAAGTCCTCTGGAAATCTTCAATAATTGTTGTTGATTGCAGATGTGTCTAGTAGTTCCCATTGATTTAGCTTGGAAAGCGGGGAGAATGGCGCTAGGCTTACCGCACCGTGACGTCACTGTCGGAAGATGTCAGGAGTGAGGTGTTACTATAGTTGGGAAAATTGGCCGCTCTCAGACTCAGTGATGGCGACGAAAATTATTATTTTTTTTTTTACTGATAAGAGTTTTCTCACTGATATGAGTTAAATTCATTAAGTCTGTTTTAGGTATAAATAATGATCCATTGATTATTCCTTGTTGACTGGAATTTTCCTTTAAATAAATAGGTCAATTTCTCCAATGTGAGATCAATAAAGTTCAGTTAATATTAACACGAGTTCCAGAGTTTTTGCAGATGTTTGCCATTTCTGGCCACAAGAGGAAATGACACCAGAAGAGTGAAAGCACTATAGGGTGCCCCTTCAACACTAAACTCTTTCATTTAAAGGTGTAATATCATCTAGTGTAAGAAAGTTGTGAATGAAAAAAGTTGCTTTAATTGGAGCATCTAACTTATTTTAGCAAAAAGGGGAACAATTGTGGTTCAAATTTCATTCCCATGGCAGATCTAAGCCCCTTTCTTTTTAAAAACGGCCCCAAAATTTAGGCTTATTTTATTAGATTTCGAATTAGCTGTCTTCGCAACACTGGACAGATTTTTTTTTATTTTATTACTCTCGTCTGGTGTCTGTGATCGGGTTTGAGGTGCATTTTTATTTGGACTTCATTGTTCAAAAATGGCCATGCTCTCTCACTGCGAGAGACACAGAGTTCAGGCCAAAGCAATCTCTCTACAACTAACTAAAAGAGCCTGTTGTGGCTGCTGATATATAAACATGTTGGGTAATCATAAGGAGATGTTTAGGAAAAAAATAAATCTTGTTAATCTTGAACAATGCACCTTTAATTTAAAATTGACTTAGTTTTAGAGCAAAATATTAAATGTACATTATTATTTTCTTCTGCTTTAATGTTTATCTGCACTTGTATTCATGCTGTGCTTTTTTATAGTTTTCAAAATAAATGAAGGCCTCCCTGCACTGCAGAGTTCTACCAATACATTAAACCTTCAGTTTAGTTGTCAGGCTGAAAAATAGGCTACATTTACTTCTCAGACTTACTGGCTATTAGTTAATCATACCTCAAAGATACATGGCCTCCTTCACACCTACAGACATGCAGATAAATATAAACAACCCAACCTACACATCTTAGAATTGTTTTCACTGGATCTCTTTGATGTATGAATCCCATGCATAGTGGGGCCAACGGACTCTTAGGTTCACAGCATGTTTTTATTTATTGGCAGTAAAAGTTCTAAACGTATTTGAAAAACCATGGCATTTTTGTGTGATTAGCAGGTTATCGGGCAGCAGAGTGCAGGCATTGTTTGTATACCTGTGTATATGTATCTGAGGTTTGAAGAGGTTTTATCTATTTATCTGATTTTATTTTTAAGCAGGATGAAGGCGATCTCTAATCGAAGAAAGGAAGACCCGTTCTGTATCTGACTTTGGATATTTCATGGCTAGTGCTCATGATGCCTCAGGAGACTCTAAATTAGAAAGGTGATATGCAGAGGTGTTCTTAATCTTAAGCTAGAGCTGAGCAATTAGGTGTTTATTGCACATTAAAGGTCCTCTTGCATAATCAGATGGTTACACAGTCACTAGATGCATTATTAAAATATGCCGTTGGTTCTCCTTCCAGTGAGATGGAAGGATTCTTTTTATTATTGGACCACAATTATATTCTCAATCAACTCCAAAGACTCCTTAATATCAAAGTTTTATATTTTTGGAAATTGATGTGTTTATGAGGATGTCTGTGTGTACAGGTAATTATTACTGTGCAGAATTATTAGGCAACGTAATAAAAATCAAATATATATATATCAAATCCAGTGTTTATTTTCACCAGGTAGACCAATATAACAACTCAAAATTCAGAAATAAACATTTGCGACATTCAAGAAAAAAATCATTGACCAATATAGCCACCTTTCTTCACCAGAGCCTTCCATCCATAGATTCTGTCAGTGTCTTGATCTGTTTGTGATCCACATTGCGTGCAGCAGCCACCACAGCCTCCCAGACACTGTTCAGAGAGGTGGACCGTTTCCCTCCCTGTAGATCTCACATTTCATGAAGGACCACAGGTTCTCCATGGGGTTCAGATCAGGTGAACAAGGGGGCCATGTCATTATTTTTTCTCCTTTTAGACTTTTTCTGGCCAGCCACACTGTGGTGTATTTTGATGCGTGTGACGGAGCATTGTCCTGCATGAATATCATGTTTTTTTTTAATGATGGCGACTTCTTCTTGTACCACAGTTTGAAGAAGGTGTCTTCCAGAAACTAGTAGTAGGTCTGGGAGTTGATCTTGACTCCATCATCAACCTGAAAAGTTCCCAAGTTTTCTTGGTTTTGAGGATTTTTTGGATTTTTGTGGCTTTTTATTTTTTGGATTTTTGCTTCTCTTAAACTTTTGTCATTAAAACATTCAAGTCATCACCTCAAGCTCTTGTGTCTGCATTTGGGTCCTGTCAAACCTCCGCCCCCACTGTGACAGACTGCATTTTTTGGTTCTTTTTAAGCTTTTTGAGCTTTCAGTTATACTTTGATTCATGTTTTTTTCTGTATTTTCTATTTTATTGGTTTCATTTCCATTTTGTGTTATTCTAGTTATTTTTTATTGTATTTGAGTTCTAAGGTATTTCTTGTTTGCCATCTGTTACTCACTTGTGTCAGTCTCTTTTTTTTATTTCATAGCTCCCTTCTAGCCTCCTCTGTCTACACCTGCTCCTTATCTGCTAATTAGCCTGGTCTTTGTTCAGTTTCCCATTTATACACCTCATGTTCAGTCACTGCATGCTGGTCCCTCATTCTTGTTTTGTGTGTTTTCCCTGAGATTTTCTGATATTTTAGTTTTCATCATTTTCTTAGAATACTTTTTATTTATGATATTTCGTATTGTGTCATTTGATATCATAAAATGTTATTCACAAAGTACCTAAGACCTTTAGAGTTATCAGAAAGTGAAAAAAAGTTTATAGCAGTGAGGAAAAACATTTAGTCAGCCTGTGAATCTTCAACAGAGAAGCAAGTGGTTGGCTCATCAAATAATAAGAGCACCTAAACTTTTATAAGAATCAAAAAATTGTTAATATAGAGAAAAGCTTAAGTATACCACTATTCTTGGGGGAAATAAAATAGTTTGATCAGATTATTATGTACTTTTAAGAGATATATAATAAAAAAATTAACTTTGAAATGAAATCAAAAAAAGGTACAAACGAAATAATATCGAAGAATCTATATATTTTTTTACAGACTGTAAAATGCTGTAGAACACGAATTTTGAAAATGTCTGCCTTCTGACCAACATGTCCTCATCACCAATCTTTCTTTAGTTCCCTCTTCTGCAAAACACATTTTTAGAACAGAAATCAAAACACATTTATGGCAGCAGCAGAGTGTTTGTGTCTGACTCTAGGGTTTAATTCAGGTAACACAAACCCACATGCCATCAAACACGCACAGGGACCCACACTTTAGGCTGTTGCTATTTTTATTCCATTTTATATTATCCCTATCTCAGTAATAGCTGATACTGCAGCAGGTGTTTTGCACAAGTTGGCAAATACATACTTACCTGTCTACTGCCAGTGTCCAATCTGGTCAATAAATCCAAAGCAGTCCCTGGATAAGTACTTAGTATGTGCAGCCATGGCTCCATTTTGACCATAGTGCAAAGACTCTTTTTTTAACATGAATGTAATATAAGGGATGCCAGGCCCAATTTAAGATTTGGCACAAGTGGCAAGGTTTAAGGCGTCTAACCCACATGCAGAACACTCAGAGGCAGGAGAAAAGTTCAAAGATTTATTGATAAGTTTGAACATAATAAATCAACTGGTCCAGAGGGGAACTCGTTTGGTCACGAGTGGGATTCTGAAAAGCACACAGAAAAATCAGATCCAGGACTGGTCACGAGTGGGTTCACTGCAGAGGGGGACAGAGGAGTTAGTGGAGGTCCAGGTATTTTGCAGGATGAGAGCGTGCAGGGCTGTACCTGTTCTGGAGTTGAGCAGAGCGGCAGAGGGGGGGAACCTTGAGGGTCCAGAGGCTGTCGGCAGGCTGAGGGCTAGACGGAGGCAGAGCTTAATTTGAGTGCTGGCAGATCACAGATTTGAGTTTCCTTTCAGTGTCTTCTGAGAGCGGGCAGGCAGATCTTAGACAGGAATAGTTCTCCAGAGTTCTTCTGAGAATGGACAGGCAGGTCACCGGCAGAGAAAACTCTTCAGGTTTCAGGCAGGTTTAAATCTAGGAAGCAGAGAGGAGAAAAACAGATCAGGTTCAGGTTTTCAGGGAGTCAGAGGTTCAGACAGGCAGGTTGGTTCAGGCTTGCTAACCGTAACTGGCAAACACTCTGGCACTGGAGAGAAGTCCTCCGCCTCCTTAAATACGGATCTCCTGATGAGCAGATGAGCGACAGGTGGTGCAATCAGCTCCGGCTCCAGGAGATCTCGTACGCCCTCTGGTGGAGAAAGTGGACAGACCTCCAGATCCCAACAGATTTAATGCCTTAATTAGACTCGTCCCCCAAAAAACTAATCTTTGTGTCATAATATCTGCTGTGAAATATTGTATTATAGGTGATTTGCTCCATTTACATACTTACCTGTAAAAGGGTGTGCTTGATTTATCGGTGCATGAGAGTCACATAAAATGGGCTGTTGATTGTCCTAAATCATTACTCTCGACCAACTGCTAACAATAGTGCTTGATCCATCTTCCAGTAGCTCTACAAAGTGTCCTCGAACATTCCTTTTTTTTTCAATCTCTTTGAGCACCTCAAAGCAAGTTTTTTTTTATTTTATTTTATTTTACCTTTATTTTACCAGGAAGTCCCTTGAGATAAAATCTCTTTTTCGAGGGAGACCTGGCCAAGAGGCAGCAGTACAGTAAGACATATAAAAACACAGGACAACATAATAAAATCAAACATAAACTAGACTCTAGAATAACAGTTACAATTCTCTGTGCAAGCGGTTTTCAATAGTGATTTAAAATGCTGTAGCGGAATACGGTTTACATAGAGATGTCGAGAAATGTTACAAAACAAAAGCTCAAAAGGAGAAGGTGGAAGTTAGACAAACCTACCCCCAGTTACAAAATTCATACCACAATTATTTGCTCTTTTGAAAAAAGGGCATTGCAATGTGAAGAACAATATCACGAATACTTTGTCTTTTTTTTAAGGCAATTAGGCAAATAGGTAAAGAAACATCAGTTGTATTTATCAAGAATCTTTTACATGATCAGGTTTAAATGTTTGATTTACACGCATAGTTTTAGAAATAACAATTATTCATACTTTAGAATTATCTTAGTGCCGCGTTTCTCAAAGTGTGTGGCGCGACCCACTGGTGGGGAATTGAGACGTGACAGGTGGGGCGCGCCAAGTTCCGGTGTGTGTGTGTGTGTGTGTTGTGTGACTATAAATGTAGAACATGTGAGAGCAAACTGTCCTTATAGCTGTATGTTGCCGCTTTTTAGACCAATCAAACCCACAAAGTAATCATTACTAGCCTACATGCAGTCTAATTAAAAGAACATTAGATATGAGAAACATTTCACCTGGAACTGAAGTGCCAAAATGATGATTGACGTGACGTCGGCATATTATTTGTAACGGAATAAACTTTCGCGCCCCAGTGTTGCCAACTCAGCGACTTTGTCGCTATATTTCAGACCCCTCCAGCGACTCTTTTTCAAAAAAGCGACTAGCGACAAATTAGCGACTTTTGGAGACTCTTACGTGAAAGCACATATCGTTCCTTTTCTTGTCCTCCAGCGGCAGGTGCTGCCGTGGGGCGCCTCCTCCGTCCCAACCCCGTTCTCCCCCGCTATCGCAGGAGTCCCTCTCAGCGCTGCAGTCAGAGACACAGCATGTTTACCCTCAGCGTCCAGACTGCAAATAAAGCGCACATGCGCCGGGATTGACGGCGCAGGTTGATCATAAATAACTGAATTTGAAATATTTTATCTTAAATAAATAACGGCGTTTGATTCACACAGCCACATGTTCATGTTTTACCGTGATTTGTAGGCTCCTTGGTGGACCAAAAGGGAAAAAAGAAAACATTTAAAAAAGTTTTTAAAAAATTGTAACTCCGCCATAGTGTCATATCTCACATCCTTCACTGAAAACAAAATACAGATCTCTGCTGAACATTGAGCATGACTTGAGAGTGGCAGTATCAAGCCTGCAACCCCGTTTTGAGAAACAGTGCAATGCAAAACAGGCTCATTGCAGCCACTAATGCAGGGATAAATAGACCTGTCTTGCCAGATGGATTTAACTTCTTTTCTTTTATTAACAGATTGCAGAGTGGCACTTTAATTTTTTCTATCTTTGAGCTTGATACAAATTTTGACACAGCTGCATTTTTATTTTATTTTTTTTTAGCTTGCTGTTATTTGATGTAGATAGTTTGTATTTAGATACTACTTGTTACTTCAATAAAATTGG
Organism: Cyprinodon tularosa; assembly: GCF_016077235.1. Taxonomy (NCBI): domain Eukaryota; kingdom Metazoa; phylum Chordata; class Actinopteri; order Cyprinodontiformes; family Cyprinodontidae; genus Cyprinodon; species Cyprinodon tularosa. The sequence continues at coordinate 599,179 of NW_024039126.1, read as the reverse complement.
AACATTTTAAGATTGTTGCATATTTCATTAGCATTGTGTTGGGGCGATGGGGACAGGCGGGGCTTGAAAATTCCCCCTTGTCCAAAGTGGGGAATGACAGAAAAAGTTTGAGAACCACTGTCTTAGTGTGATGCTCCTTTATATTTCTATATCTAAGCCATTTCACAACATAACACCTGCTTGGCTGAGCCCTAGACTTTAAGTACTTTGCAAATGCCACATCTTCTCAACACCAACTCCCCTCTCAGATTGTACTGTAATTGTCATGATCTTGGCTAGTGTTGCGCCGATGCCATTTTTTTGGCCTTTTAGCCCCGATACTGATACCCGATACCTAGCTGTGCAGTATCTACCGATACCATACCAATACCAACTGTTTGAAATGTATGTGTGTATATATGAAGAACTGCATACTACTTGGATGTAAAATATTTGCCATCATGTCTTTGTCAAGCTGCTGCCTACCTTTGTAAAGCAGGAAAAAGATTAATACAAAGTGACTCCAGTAGAACTTTTTATCGCCTACGTGGAATGGGTGACAATAGTTGAATAAACTTTTGGCTCTGAAAATGGTATCCATACCCTATTTGTTGGTACTTACAGATACCACCATTTTAGTGCAGTATTGGGGCCCCGCCCGATACTGGTATTGGCGCAATACTAATCTTGGCACCTATGACTGAATTTGGGTCTTTTCTCACATCTGCTTTGCTCCGCCCAGCGGTCATTGTCAATCAAATCCATCTGTTCCTGCTTCTATATAAGCTACCTGTTCCCAGCCATTAGTGCCAGATTATTCGAGCCGAGTGTGAGAGTATTCTAGCGTACTCTGTTGTGTTTTGCCTGCCTGATCCTGACCTGTTTCTGCCCCCGGACTTCTGAGTTTTGCCTGATCTATTTCCAGACTGTTCCTTATGTTCCTAACAGAGCACTTTTCTCTCAATCTGCAGGTTTACTAGTGGTTCCTAGAATTTCTAAAAGTAGAATGGGAGGCAGATCTTTTAGTTCTCAGGCTCCTCTCCTGTGGAACCAACTACCAGTTTTAGTCCGTGAGGCAGACACCCTGTCTACTTTTAAGGCTAGGCTTACAACTTTCCTTTTTGATAAAGCTTCTAGTTAGAGTGGCTCAGGTTATCCTGATCTATCTCTATAGTTCTGCTGCTATAGGCTTAGGCTGCTGGAGGACATAGGGACCCCTTTTTCATCATTCTGCTTCATTCTATCTCTATTCTCCCACTCTGCAGAATCTGTTAGTTCAATCTCTAACGTTCTGCTCTCTCTGCTTTTTCTCACAGTAGCTTCATCTGGTCTGTTCCTGTTTGGCTGTGACTCCATCCTGGAGAAGAAAGAATGAGATAACAGTAGAGCAAGCTAGCAGGACCTAAACTGATATACCAAAATAAATTTTTTTGTGATGTTCTGCTTTACTGAATTGTATCTTTAATTGCAATTGCTAGATTATTAAAGCACCCACTGTCAATTAAATTATAATTGACAATTCTGTTACAATCAAAGGTCTTATGCATGTACTGTTTCTAGATTGTTCTCTTTTTAATTTCACTGTTATTTAGTTATTTTTAATAAACATTTTACAAATACCCATTTCCTAATGATGTGACAATATCTTCTTGAATAATTGTAAAAAGATTTTGATCTGTTTGCAATTCATCTGGAACAATGATTATACTTTAAACATCAGCTTAACAAAAAAAAAACATTCCTGACATTTGTAAACATGGTACATTAAGAATTAAATTCAAATCTCCACTCTAGTCTTCTCACATGTCACCCTTAGAGTTCAGCCCAGTTGTATTTAGGAATGAGTGGAACTGATGTGATGTTTACAGCGACAGATGAAACTGTGCAATGATCAAAAACTGATCTGACAAGTGGAATGACAGGAACCTCACCAGGTTTATAATTTGACATCTTATCTCTGTGATCACTTTTTCAGTGACAAGATACTTCCATGTTACCTGTGTAAGTCTCAGCTCATCTTTCCTGGTCGCTTTATGTGCTACTCTTTCCTTCTGCTGTTCTTAGGCACCAGCAGTAGTCCTGTTTAGTCGACAACTTGACAAGATGTTCACCTCAGTAAAGTCAAACAAAGATTTGGCTTGTATTAAATAAAATATTTACATAGAGTTAGCTTCACCAGGGCATCAAACTCACAGTTCCATCTGCACAAACCACTGCATGGGGATATTTTACATGTACTGGCTTCAGAATATCCTGTAAAATGGGTTTTAGGCTTCCTATAAGTAATTTCAATTAAAGTTGCCTAATTGTTCTAAATTATTGCACCATCTAATATGCTATTCCATAATGGCCAGAGAGTGGACAAAACATCTGTGATTCTATAGATTCCTTTAACCTGTTTGAGTTTGATCATTCTGAAGACTAGGATGCAGCGATAGAAAAACAGAAGAGAACAAAACCAGGTTCTGTTACCTTGACTTTTTCTATACGTAGAAATCTGTGACATCAAAGGCTGAATTTGAATTGCCCTGAATGAATCAGCATCTTGCAATTTGAAATTAAAAGCAGCAGTTTGATCAATTAAAAATAAGTCTTATAGTTTAAAGCTGGATTCATATGATTTTATTATTAAACATTCAGTTCTATATTTCGGTTTCAGTTTGGAAGCTTTTATTATTGTGTGGTACACATGTGGGCTCTAGCCAGAGTAATCAAACACAAATTCATAGATTGACATTTCATATTAGTTTAAACCTGTTTTTACCACATTTTAAGCTAAAGCTCTTTAGCTTAAATATGCTTTATGGATGTCTTTAGCCATGTCAAACCGATGATGGGTAATGAGATTAAAATGTAACACCAGCGGCACACTTAAATGTCAATCAGTGAATCTGTGTTTGATTTTTGTGATTAATGTGGCTAAGGACCCAGTGGAAATTTTAATTTTAAGCTCAAAGTGTCACGCTTTGGTTGTGGTTTGGAGGACCCAAATGCAGAGGCAGAGAGGCTGAGGTGAATACTTATAGTTTTAATGATGAAAATGGTTAACAAAGGCAGTCCAAAAATCCAACTAAAAATGTAACAGACCAGAACCATGGAGACATCAGGAGAAAACACATACAAGGAGCCAGGGAGAGACGAGGTGAGACGACGACAGAGATGACAGGACCAGCTACAACAAGGAACCAACAAAGAGTGAGAGCAGAGGGAGAGCATACATGGTTGACAGAGACAAAGGCAGGGCTAACGAGCTGACAAGGAGCAGGTGTGAGAGGAGACAACGAGGGAGGCACGGGGAAAGGAAAACACACACAAGACGGCAACAGAAAAACGTGAGAACATAAATCTAGAAATTACAAAAACACTGGAATTAAACCAATAAAACTAGAAAACAAGGAGCAAAGTAAAGTACAACAGAACCAAGACCATGACACAAAGTAAAAATAGTAGATGCAAACGTAGACTATCTACATCAGTAGTATATGTTGTCTGTATGAACACAAACTAATTCCAGTTTAACTGTACTATTCAAGAAAATCTAAAGAATTTTTACTTCTACTTGAGTCGTATTTTGTGTCTACTCAACCAGCTTTACCCTTGATACACATTTAAATGTTTTGAATGACATAAAATAATAGTGAAAAAGAAAGTTCCAAGTAAGATTTTAATCAAAAGTGTACCGATGTTAAATAAGGAAAGAATTGAAGTAAGAAACACTGGGCTAGTTGCAGTTTCTAAGAAAAAACAAATAAAGAACACAGAGTTAATGGCACCAATAACTGCGAATACACCCCAGATAAATCCCGGTAGCCAGTCGGTCTCTAGTGTCCTTTTTTACTTTTGATTATTTCTAGCCTCATTAGAGTTTATGGAGGCACTTAAGAAACAGAACAAGGTGTGATGTGTCAGCTCTTAAATGCTTCCAGGAATTAATTTTTTCTGTTTCTTCTCTAGTAGATTATACATGAGTCACAAAAGCAATCTAGCAATTATTGGTGAGCTTGCTTTATTACTTTATTAATATTTCATATGTAGAGTGGCCAAACAATTATGTTGCACTTGTGTAATAACAAAAGCATTCTAATTCTGACTCAGACATCTGCCACTGAAAACACTTGTCAAAGCATGTAGAATTATTTTTATCAAGCCTTTCCCGATTTGATTTGGTGGAGAAAAAAACTATAACAAACAATCCAGAAGAAACAGAATGAAATAAATAAAAATATAAAGAAATATATAAAGCAATAATAAATCAAATGGATTCATTGGGTGCTTAAGATATACTGCATAAACTTTGTTGAGATCAGAGGACCAAGTGTGCTTTAAAGCTACAGTGTGTAATTTTCAGCGACATCTAGCGGTCAGACTGCAGACCGCAGCAACATGAACATCTCCCCCCCACCGCTTCTCCCCCCCAACAGTACGGCGAGCGTTACGGGACAAAATTTCTTCCACGACGTCCGCATCACCTACCCTCTCAAGTGATGAGGTTTGTTTACATAGATAATTTTACAGATAGTATTTCATTAGTCTGAGTAGGGTATAGATTTCATGTAGACTTAAGATAATAAATATACCCGTTATTTTTTCTACATCGTTGTGACGTTTTGGTGAGCTGCTTTGCATGGTGATATAAACAGACTACTAATTGTAGTCATTAGTTTAACAGCGAGATTGTGTTCGCTGGAAGAATATATATTCCCCGTTTACAGAGTCCAAGTCATTTTGGTGGCACGGGGGTTACAAGACGAGGAAGAGGGAGAGGACGAGGGCGAAGGCAGGGAGGCCGTGCAGCTAGGGCCAGGCGAGAGAGGGGTGCCAGCGGGGTGAGAGCAGAGGAGGAAACGCTTGAAGATCTCCAAAGGAGCCGGAGAGAAGTAACCGAGGTATATATCCAGAAAATTATTTTACAGAAAATTACTGAATCATTACCTATGAAACGTCAGGGACGTTGCTGAATAAGTATACTGGAGAGGAACAGCATCATCACGCCGCAGCATGTTATTGTTTTAGACAGGTCTGAGCATCCTGTACTCCAAAAACTGCAGTGATATTAGACAATTGTGTGTGTAGGATTAATTACCTGTCCAAGAGAAAACTGGCAACTTGAGCGTCACTTTGAAAACCTTTTTCCTCCATCAGTGACTTCCATCGTGTAAATGCCGTGCCAATGTTGATCCGTGTTTTTTGTCGTTTCTTGTCACGCTTGCGTTTATTCTCGTCGTGTTTCCGCTTCTTAGATGACGGGGGTTCGGTGTCCGCCGCTTTTCGTTGTGATACAGAGTAGGCATGATCCTCCATTCGTCTGATGTTTGGCCACACAGTGCCAAACAGTTTGCAAAGTCACTCACGCCTGCCGCCTTTGTTCACCTTTCTTGTTACTGATGCGCAGTATACCTGCTTCTTCTTCTTCTTTGGTTTCAGGCAGACTAAACGCTTCTCAGGCATAATACTGCCATCTACTGTTCAGTACCGTCTCAGTTCATCTCTCTCAACTTGCCGTAGTTATTTTTGAGCGTCATGGGAGATCTCGCAATCGCTAGTTTGTTGCCTCTGCGCTTGCCGTAGCGCAAAGATGTCAGCCTCCATGGCTGCGAGACCCGCTCCTATGTAATTATAAATAACGAATTCTAAGGCAGCGCAAATATTATGGTTAAAAGGCTGAGCTCATAGGTGATGATAAATAACATAGTTATGTATAATATATTAAATTTCTGACTTTATATGCCTGTAATTATTACACACTGTAGCTTTAATAGCATGGGGCTAGGATAATGGTACCAAGGGTTTAGGCCAGGCATCCCCAAACTTGGTCCTCAAGGCCCCCTGTCCTGCAGGTTTTAGAGGTTTCCTTGCTCCAGCACAGCTGATTTTAATTGAAAGCTGATTAACAGGCTTTTGCTCTACTGCAATCATGATAATCAGCTGTGCTAAAGCAGGGAAACCCTTAAAACCTGCAGGACAGCGGCCCTTGAGGACCGAGTTTGGGGATGCCTGGTTTAGGCTAATAATTTGCAATATTTACATGAACAAATAGGGTAGCATCGTTTATACTGGTAGTGAAGAAGTAGAAGTCCAGTCAGCAAGGAATAATAAATGGATCATTATTTATACCTAAAACAAATATTCTTGCGGTGACTTAATAAATTTAACGTTCATCAGTAAAAAAAATAAAAATAATAATATTCTTTGCGAGCACTGAGTCTGGCAGCGGCCATCTTTGCCCAAATATAGTAACACCTCAGTCCTGAGGTGAGTGACGTCACGGTGCGGTAAGTCTAGCGCCCTCCCCTGTGAACTTCTAGACACATCTGCAATCAACAATTTTTTGAACAGCATGTAATAATTTCATATTTAAAGTACTGTCAGAAGTTTGAATTCTGAATATGACCAGACTTCTCCTTCAACAATATCCTTGATAAATGCACAAATTACAGAGGAAATCTTTACCTTCTTTGTTTAGGTCTACCTTCTTGAGCAAAACAATGGGAGCAGCAAAAAGCAGCAGCAAAAAGTTCTCAAAATATCTATTTAAATTCCGTAAAAGTTTAAAACACAATTCACTGGACTTGGTTTCCAAGATTTGAAGACGTTTCACTTCCCCTCCAGGAAGCTTTCTCAATTCAAATGTCTGGATCCGCAGTGAGTTTGAGTCTTTATATAGACAAGGCCTTGTATTGCTTGGAAACATGCAAATTGGAACCGATGAATGGGTCGTTTGGTTCCATCATTAGCCTGTAATACCTGAAACCTGTCTATGATTCTGAGGGTCGGTCGTTAAAGGGGGGCGATTGCCGTTAAAGGGGGGGATTGTCTCCTGGATATCTGGAAGGGATCATCTCTATAACTGAATCATAGACAAATCTTGGAAACCAAGTCCAGTGGATTGTTTTTTAAACGTTTACGGAATGACTATGACCTGGATGACTGAGAAACTTCATCAGCTTATCTATTCAAAGTACTTTCCAAAAGTTTGAATTCTGAATATGACCGGACTTCTCCTTTCAAGGCTAGAACTGAAACTGAAGGAAGTAAGCCTTGAGAAGGCCACACAAGGATAATATTTACTCTGAGGACCCAATGAAAGCTAGCCTGACGTAGTCCTACTCAATTCTAGTCAGAATATGAGTCTGATGCTGCTCCATAGAGCTGTGATAATGGGGCGTGTTTCGAACGAACCAGGAAAAAAAATGCCTCTGCACTTAACTGGATAAACCTACAACCAATAAGAGCAATGGAGTGCGTGACGTATGTTAAGCGACCAAGGGAGCCAGCTGATAAATTTAACTTTTGCCGAATCTCGTAGGAAGGACTCAAAAAACATCTTTCTTTTCAACAAATGCCGTCATCGCATTTCTCTGTTCCTCTTTTAAAATTAATTTGCTGTCGATATCTTCTAGAACAGACCTAACAGCAGGATCTACTCACCTCAACTCTCCAGCGGCAGCCATTGTTGTTGTCACCCAAGCGCGCTTTGGTGACGTGGTTGATTACGTTACTGTTGATCATCTGTCCATCATCGTATAAAGCTTGATTAGCCCGACCAGATATTGTGCGAGCATACTCCCGCTACTATTGAGCAATGCCAGACCGAACTTCCCGACCTCAAACGTTGTGGGCGGGACTAAGTTCGGAATGGCACCCAGGCTAAATGAAAGTAACAAGGAAAGAATTGTCATCATTTACCCTCACATGATATTCACTGAAACCAGTAGAAGTTGATCTTAAACAAAAACATTTGTAAGAGTTTATAACTGCAGTTTATTAGAATAGAATGTTTTGCTATTATCCTTATTTGAATTTGAATATTCTTAAACAATTACTAATATTATTATAATTAATATGTTTTTACTCATCACAATGAATAGATATTTTATGTACTCTGTAACTGGGATTTATGGGCTACATTTAGCATTTAAAACAAATAACTTAAATAAGCATAATCATTAACTTTACTCACACACAAATGTGATTCAAAGCAGCTTGTCAACCGAGGGTTTATTTAACCTCTCGCGAATGTTTACAATTTAAATTTATGACTGCATTGGCAAGGAAAACCGCCTTACCTGTTACTGTATTATCTATCAACATGAAAGGGGTGTTCCACACACTAAAAGACAGCAAATTACTTATGTGCAATAACTTGACCAGCTCTGTATTTATATTGCAATTATTTAAACAATCATTTCCCTGTTATGGACAAGTATTAAGTTCAATACTACCTTAGAGCACACCAACTACTAAGAGAAGAAAACCATTAAAACGGGTTTGGATGGTCATGTTAATTTCTTTTTCTTTTTTTTCTTTTTTTTTTACTGTTTTTTGACTGTTATATTTGCACCTTTTACGATATTGCAAAGGTTGTTAATATTGTTTTTATCATGTTTTTTTTATTACTAGTGTTAGGTTTCTGTTTTGTTTCTGTTTCTGTTATGTTTTTCTTTTGCTCCTTGATTTCTAGTGTTTAGTTTTCTTTTCACCATGTTTCTTTATCCTAGTTATTTGATTATTATTTTGTTGTTGTTTTCTTATTAGTTCCTGTCTTCCAGCTTTTCATTTGTTATCCTCTGCTGCCCTCTTGTGTCCTCTTTCTCTTGCTCTGTTTTCTGTTTTGCTCTCAACTGTTTTCAATTCCCTCATTAGCCTCTCCCTGTCTCTGTCCCCTTTAAAAGCCCTCCCTCTTCAGTTCTTGTTTGCTGGATCCTCATCTTACTTCTAGTCTAACCTCTGGTCAATCGTCTGTCTGCCTTCCTCGTCTCTTCCTGGTCCTTAGATTTTGGTTTTCCCCTGATGTCTCCTAGATTCTGGTTCATGAGTTATTTTGTAGGATTTTTTTTTACTCCTGCCTCTATGCCTGTGAACCTTAATTAAACCACTAAAATTCATCTCAGCCAACTCGGCTCTGCATTCGGGTCCTCCATACTGTACCAACACCGCTTTCTGACAACTAGTTAAGTATTTCCTTTCTGAAATGTTCAGGCAAAAGAAAACAGTTTGGTGATTCTGTCTGAGTGTTAAGTCATAATTTTTTATTAGTCGCAGTAAGACCGTTTGCCAAGATGAAATGTGGAGATGGTATAAAAGTATCGAAATTGGGCTATGCCCAGCCCTATCCACACATGGAGTTTCTACCCAAACATTTTCTTTCACTGTGGGCCTTTGTAATAGGGATAACTAGGATCATACAAAATTGGCTTATTCTTTAGCACCAAAATCAGCATCTCTTCATCCATGCCTGCGATAAGAAGTTTCTTTTGAAGTTGTCAGATGTGCTCTTGGAAGCTGTTGTAACTGGATTTCATTAATCTTTTAAGCCTTTTAGCATAGAATTAGCATTTTTGATCGAGATGACAAATCTGCTTCCTGATGTGCTGTACCAATATTTTGCATCCAATAAAACTGTATTGTTTTTTTGGGAATATATAGAAATAATGCTCTAATTAGTAGTTACTGATCAGTTTTTTTCCAATTTTACTTTAACAAACCGCATCTTCTCGACTTTCTTTTTCCTGTTTGAGTGCAATTGCAGATCTTGACCCAACAGACTGGAGTGGAGCAAAAAATAGCTTTGTTCTGTATTTTAACAGTGAAGGACGGAGAACATATTGGCAAAGGTGAAGTTCGGAGGAGTCATGGTAAATTTGGAATAGTTCCCATTGATTAACATGAGTGTTCATGTGTTCTGCCGGATGTGTGTGATCGTAGCGGAGTCGCTACGTAGGATGTGGAATCTGGGGGTCTCCACGCCCCTCAGCATGGACTCTTTACGTACCCAAAGGCTACATTCACACAGCAGCCTCAAGTGACCCAAATCAGATTTTTTTTGCCCATATCGACGTGGATTTGATCTTTTCATGGAAGTCTGAACAACACAGGTCCGTTTTTTTTGCAATGCGACTGGCTATGTGTTCCTGAATCCGATACGAATCTGATCTTTTCAAATGACACCTGTGTGTGAATGACCAGGTTGCATTAATTCGATCTGAACACCATTAATATTCAACAAAGGTCGCTATTCTGCGTGGGAAGAAACATAATCATGGTGGACGATAATGCGGATGGTACTATTTATTTTTAACCATCCTGAAAAGATTGAGTTTTTAAGGTTGGAAAAGATCGCTAGATGAGCTCGAGCTTTAACATCCATGTTTACTTCTGTAAACACACAGTGCTTGTGACGTCATACGTCCTCTACTGTTCATGTTGGACACTTAAGCGTATGATCACATACAAGTCGCATTTATTTGAAATAGTGAACGGCAACACAAAAAAAATTGTATCTCACAAAAATCGGAATTGAGCATGAAGGCCTGCAGTGGGTATGTAGCCAAAGTTTGTAACTATGAGAACAGATGTGCGTGGAAAATATGGAGAGCCAGCAGTAGCTCCTGCTGGCGAGGGTTTGCAAATGTAAACATCTAGAGACATCATGTGATTTAGCTCTTAAATATCCACTACGATCAACAGATTGTAGAAACACTCCAAGAACAAAATTACTATCACTCTGGAACAGCATGAGGAAGATTTGATAAAGTTGTAAACAGCTGTGTTTTCTACTTCCTGGTGTTGTTAGGTTGATGTTAGTGCTGAACAGAGCCAACCAGAACAGGGAGAAAGCCGCACAGAGTGTAAATGTAGCAGATGGGTGGCTCGTTATCTGTGCTCAATGTCCATACATGAAGCATCATGAGCCCTGAAGCCTACCTGTCGGATGAAGGCCATCTGCACAGAATAAATCAGTGAGGTAAATTATGTGTAGCTGCTTAACTGAAACCAAATATGGCCTTAAATTGGCTCAGAAATCCCAACCATTCCCATTTATCCCTTATCTTGATTTCATATACTAAGGCGCTGTTTTCTAGTCTTCTCTCTTTGTTGGTGTTATTAGATGAGGGCAGGCATGTGGGTGGATTCCATGAAGAGAGCTCAGGATATTACTGTTCAAGAAGGTCTGAGAAGCCATCAAGGGGGACAACAGCACCAGGTCTAGTTGGAGAATCAAGAGATATGGATCTAGGATGTTTAACGTACAGGTAATTGGACCCAGGAAAACAACTCAGACAGGTCAGTGGAATGCAACGGATTTTATTTATGAGTGTGTGGGACAGGGAGCGGGCAGGCGGCTCTTAGTCAGGAAATCCCCTGTGGCGGAGACAACAGGTTAGTGATCAGCAACAGGAAAACTAGACGGGAAGTGAGGCTGGATCACTGACCTGTTACTGGGTCTCAGAGATGGCGATTGTCTCCGTGTAGGGTCCGGGGCAGGAGTACTTCAGAGGAAGGGACTTGTGGAAGCGGCGGATGGTTTGCTGAGGCCGATGAGCTCCAGAGACAGTCCGTCCAGTGATCGGGTCCAAGCAAAGGTACAGAGGGCCAATCCGGAAGAGAGATCCAGGTCCGTTCCAGGGTCCGTTAACTGACAGGTTCAGAGAAGCAGAGGGGAAAGGCTGACTCGTTACTCACTGACTGAGTGGGATTCAGGCTCACAGGCAGGCAATCCAAGGCAGAACACAGGCGGAGATCCAGAGGCAGATCTGGAACAGATAAGGGATCAGGCAGGCTCGGTGAAAAAAGGCAGAAAACAGGTCAGGCAACAGGTAGGCAGGCAAAAGATTCAAATGCTGGAAGGTACTTAACGTTGGTTTGAGACGATCTGGCACTGGGAACAGATTCAGATGAGGTACCGTAAATTCTCTAATATTGGCCTGTATTCCATTAGCGGCCGGGACTCTAACATTGGCCGGTCTCGCTGTCAGAGGAGGTAAATAATGGCCGGTCTCTCATACAGGCCGGGGTTATAAACGTTTTTTCTGGGCATACCTCAACATTATACTTGTGGTAGTAAAATACAAGTACCACAGCCCTGCGCTGCTGGACGACAGGCCCTGACTGCTGCCCGTCTGCGCGAGGAAGAAAACAGACACGCAGCAAAACATGAGGAGGACGAAGAGGGTCTGTACAATAATGAACTTGTTATAGAGACTGGCGCGAGTGATGAGGAGATTAAAGGGAGAGATGAAGAGGAGGAGGAAACTGAGGAGGATTAAACAGAATTGGAGGATTTTTTTTTTTTTTTTACTTCAAACCAAGCGAGACAATTTGAGTGAGCGAGGAGGTGTCTAAACCTGTAAGTTGCTTTTTGTTATAAAACAATAGCCTAATTATCACCATGTATGGTTAAGTGTTTACATTGCACTAGTAGCACTACTGGTATGTTTGCTACGTTTTTGTCACTGGAATTTTGCCTGAATTACAGGTAGGCTATTTGTTGTTAAATTTCTGTATACCGTTATGGTAACTGTACTTTTTCAATAAATGAACCTAGTGTTTTATAGGTTCAAATAGACACAAAATCTCATTTTTATTCATTCCACTGGTAGTCTGTTTTGCTCAAATAGCAATAGAGGCCTGTCTCTAATTCTGGCCTCTTTCCAATAAAGGCCTGGACCGCGATGCACTTGAGTGAAATAAAGGCCCGGGCCTATATTAGAGGATTTACGGTATATATAGAGGTGTAACCAATTAGTGATAATAGCAGGCAGGGTAGAGTGAGCAGGTGTGTTGACTTGGGGATTAAGCCAGTGTTGAGATCGTCACAGGATGCAGAAAACAAAAGCTAGGTAGCTTGCAATGAGAACAGTACCAGCAGCACAGAGCCTGATTTCTTCTCATTTGGCCATCTGTTTATACAGTCTTTTGAAGAGTGTCAGCAGACTCTTGTTTTTGGATTGTGAGAGGGAGCCAGAAACCTAAAGATAATCCATGCATGAGTGCAGGAAACATGCAAACTCACTTCAAAAAGACCGAAAACCTGGAGGGAGCTTCTACGGCAAAACAACTGTGCTACAACACCATGCAAGTTCCATCTTTGTTTGAAATGTGTGACCCACCCCTTAGAGACAAATCTCTGTCATGCTGGTTGCAGAGAACTTCACAATGCTGCTGTTATCATCAACAGACAGCAAACTCTGCTTCATTACTTTTTGTTCTCTAATGAGCAGCCACGCTATTTCAGCAGGATTAATTAGGCACAAGATTTAATCAATTACTGCTGTTAGGAGATTGATCAGGAGAAAACACTACTTTAAAACAGACTCTGCTTTTATTCTAATTAGGGATCTTGGTACCCACAAAAGAAAATCACAAACTTTAATGATCAAACAAAACACAGAAATACTATTTCTGAATTGCTTGTGCTTTCCTGTGAAATAAATTATGTTTTATTGCCTGAAAATGTAGGTAGCCTTCAGCACACATAAATGCTCTATTTGATGAATACTTTCTTATTTTCGAATTTTTGAATCATCCAAAGTAGAGCAAAACATGAGTAAAAATATGCATCACATTTAAATTAATCAAAAAAATACAGTAATACAAATTAAATCACAGTGTGTGTTTAGAGTTTTCTCTTTTTTTGCTCTTAAAATGTTAAACTCCAAACAGTCTGCTGCTGCAGCAGAGGTGTGCTATGGCAATGAGCCTAGAGGTCCCTCTATGGAGTTAAATTGGGGCAGTATTTTTATTTAGAAAAAGAAATTGCAATAAAAACTTCATATTTAAAACTGAAAGTTTTGTATGAAATTTGAAAAACACGACCATCTATATAAAAAAAATGTGTTCCAATCTTTTTTTGGCTAAAATAAAATATTGATTTGACTCTGGATTAAGATCTGTGAAGGCCAGAATAATAAAAGGAATCCTTCAGGCCATGAGTCACCGTTTTTATCAGAACAGGGTTTATTCATCTATGCATCACGTAGACTCTATTAGTTAACTCTCAAGACTGATGAGAAAGGGCTGTATTGTGTTTTTTAAACAATCTAAATGTCTTTACAATTACGGCATGGTTAATATAATAAAATATGTGCTAAAAAACCTCCATCTTCATCAGGGACTCCCTGATGCTAAAGCACATCAAAGGGGGTATCTAAGGCATGTTAGGTAAAAGCATTACAATAAAAGCAACTAAACATTTTTGAAATCCATAATAATGCTTGGAAATTGTCATTTTCCATGGTGTATTGCATTACTTATGAAATTGGAGTTTGTTTAAATACAAAATTATATCATTTATAAAAACTGACATTGGAGGATAAAAAATGGTGTAATCAGAGCTACAGATTAGGTTTCATTGAATAAAATACAAAAGAGCTGATGCAATATTGAAACTGGCATAAGCTTGGTACCCATTCTGTTCACATTATTCCTCTTAAAGATGAGGTGAAATGTTTTACTGAAAGTGCTCTCCTGTTGTTCATTACCGTAAATACTAGAGTCTTTAGATATTCAGATACTAGAACCATAAAAACAGATTTTTTTTAAGAAGAAAAATGCTTTTTTATGGTTCTTGTTGGGATCTGGAGGCTTGTCACCTTTCTCCACCAGAGGGAGCCTGAGATCTTCCTCCTGAGGGCGTGAGCTGACTTCTGCACACCTGTTTCCCATCTGCTCATCTGGAGGCTTTCTTAAGGAGGAGGAGGCTGACACTTCCCTGCCAGAGTGTTTGCCACTAATGGTACCAGCAAACCTCAGCCAGCTAATTCTGATCTGTTTTCCTGATTTATTTGAGAACCTCTCTGACTCTGTGTTCTTCTGCCTCTCAGATCCTGACATACACTATATTGCCAAAAGTATTTGCTCACCCATCCAAATTATTGGAATCAGGTGTTCCAATCACTTCCATGGCCACAGGTGTATAAATTCAAGCACCTAGGCATGCAGACTGTTTTTACAAACATTTGTGAAAGAATGGGTCGCTCTCAGGAGCTCAGTGAATTCCAGCGTGGAACTGTGATAGGATGCCACCTGTGCAACAAATCCAGTCGTGAAATTTCCTCGCTCCTAAATATTCCACAGTCAACTGTCAGCTGTATTATAAGAAAATGGAAGTGTTTGGGAACGACAGCAACTCAGCCACGAAGTGGTAGGCCACGTAAACTGACGGAGCGGGGTCAGCGGATGCTGACGCGCATAGTGCGAAGAGGTCGCCAACTTTCTGCAGAGTCAATCACTACAGACCTCCAAACTTCATGTGGCCTTCAGATTAGCTCAAGAACAGTGCGCAGAGAGCTTCATGGAATGGGTTTCCATGGTCGAGCAGCTGCATCCAAGCCATACATCACCAAGTGCAATGCAAAGCGTCGGATGCGGTGGTGTAAAGCACGCCGCCACTGGACTCTAGAGCAGTGGAGACGCGTTCTCTGGAGTGACGAATCGCGCTTCTCCATCTGGCAATCTGATGGACGGGTCTGGGTTTGGCGGTTGCCAGGAGAACGGTACTTGTCTGACTGCATTGTGCCAAGTGTAAAGTTTGGTGGAGGGGGGATTATGGTGTGAGGTTGTTTTTCAGGAGCTGGGCTTGGCCCCTTAGTTCCAGTGAAAGGAACTCTGAATGCTTCAGCATACCAAGACATTTTGGACAATTCCATGCTCCCAACTTTGTGGGAACAGTTTGGAGCTGGCCCCTTCCTCTTCCAACATGACTGTGCACCAGTGCACAAAGCAAGGTCCATAAAGACATGGATGACAGAGTCTGGTGTGGATGAACTTGACTGGCCTGCACAGAGTCCTGACCTCAACCCGATAGAACACCTTTGGGATGAATTAGAGCGGAGACTGAGAGCCAGGCCTTCTCGTCCAACATCAGTGTGCGACCTCACAAATGCGCTTCTGGAAGAATGGTCAAAAATTCCCATAAACACACTCCTAAACCTTGTGGACAGCCTTCCCAGAAGAGTTGAAGCTGTTCTAGCTGCAAAGGGTGGACCGACGTCATATTGAACCCTATGGATTAGGAACGGGATGTCACTTAAGCTCATATGTGAGTCAAGGCAGGTGAGCAAATACTTTTGGCAATATAGTGTATCTGGTGATCAGTCAACTCCTGGAGAAAACTCTCACTGCCTGGAACCTGCCTGTCTGCCCTCCGCCTCAGCCTCCTCCTCTGCCCTCAGCCTGCCGATCAGCCTCTGGACCCTCAAGTCCCCCCCCCCCCCCCCCCCCCCCCCTGCCGGTCAGAATACCCCTTGAGCAGGTATTAACCCAAACCTTCGTTAAACAGCAAGTTTCCTGGATCCACTCTAACCGATCTGTCCTCCTCTAGTTGCTTCCCTCCTGTGAGCAGCCTGACGAACCAAGACGCCGTTCACATTTCTCTGAAAACATTGTCAATAAACCTTTTAACTTTTTTTCCTGTCTCTTGAGTGTTTCTGCATGTGGGTTAGAAGATTAGACCCCAACATGACAGTTCTGGGGGTTTTTGCCCATACAACAGCCGGAAGTGTGACGTCACTCCAGGACATTGGCTAGCCAACATGGCGGATATATACACTGAAACAAATAGTGATAGAAAATACTAAAAAATCTTTCTTAAGTCAAGGTATTTCAATGGATGATGAGCAGAGTCCAGTCAAATAAAAGGAAAAATGGTGCCTAATGCAAAATATTAGATATAGAAAGATGATTTCTCTCCATAATTCCATGTACCCTAAAATAGCTGCCTCTTGTTTGAAAAAGTGTTCCGCAGAGAAAATGGTCATGTAAGACAGATATACTTGGTGAATGCAATAACTGCTCAAGAACTGATTGGCCTTCAGACGACTTTCAGTCAAGGTTATACTGTGTATGTCTTTTCATTATGCTAGTTATTGATATCTCTGTCCATTTTTTATCCTGAAACAAAAGGTCAGATCATCTTAAAAAAATCATGTCTCATTTGCCACTGTAATAACTTGCATCTAAGGCAACGAAAGACATCTCCTGTGACCTTGCTCTCAAACTAAGTAAGCAACAAAAACAAAAAAATAAAGCAGGGCTTCCCTTTTAACTTAAGCTAATCTCTGAGCACTTTATTCAGGGATGTAAACATCCACAATTGATGTTTCAATGAACTGATACTTCAAACTCATTCAGTTCTCCAGATTTTGTCAATAGAAGTGCTTTGAATACCTAAAACTAGACTCTGTTACTTTTTTATTTTGATGTAACTGAATTACATCCCACATGTAAGATTGGAAACGGGACCCAGTTCAATCTAGAGTTTATTAATGTGTAAAAGTGCAGGACCAGAGCAGTAATACTGGAGAGGTTATTGCAAATCTCTCACCGAAATGTCCCTCATGATTAGGAGGCAAATAAATATCTTATTCCACATGAATAATCATACATGTCGTTATTATATTAGTATGCAAAATTGTAAAAGCCAGTAGAGTAAAAGTGAAACCTTCCTAGCCTTCTTTAATAGTGTTCGTGTTTTGATTTCTCCCCTCAAAAGAGTTTTTCTCTGAACTAATTTAGTGCAAACAAACATCTTTGATTTGACCCTTATTATACTTTAAATGTTTTCCACAGCCTACTTTAAAGTGACTGATGAAAATGTTGTCTTCTGAGTTCTAATCCGATGAGGAATGTTTCTCAAAAATTGTACAAAAAGAAGAAATATCTTTAATTATTAACCAAATTTGTTCCAGTCCTGTTTAACAATATCCTTCATATAAGCACAAATTACAGTGGCGGTCTGATCCATTGAGGCTGTTCTGGTCCTACAGCCTCTTGTAGTCCTGCTTCATTTTCTTGAGCTTTTACCGCACTTGCTTTGTTTTGTGCAGAATGTTTATTTTGGCTAGTCTAGCGTCCAGTCCAGTAGCTTAGTGAATGCAGTGTTTTCGTTTGGTTTCAAGGGCAAATATATCTGCAAGTCGTCTGCATATAAGTGAAGACAGGTTATGTTTTTTTATTATTGATTCCAGAGGTAGCATATAAAGAAAACAAAATAGGGCCGAGAATAGATCCCTGTGGCACCCCACAGGGCAGCGATGTGTTTGAGGAGCAGTGGTCACCAATCACGACAGAGAAACTCCTGTTTGCTAGGTATGACCTAAACCACTGGAGAGCGGCGCCACAGACAGCGATGTGCTCTAGGCGAGATACAAGGACTGCATGGTCGACCGTCTCAAAGGCTGCTGAGAGGTCCAGCAGTACCAGCACAGCAGGATTCCTAGCGTCCACAGACAGGGCAATATCATTGTGCACCTTTAACAGTGCTGACTCAGTGCTATGTTAGGATCTAAAACCAGACTGAAATTTCTCAAAAACAGAATTGATCTCTAGAAATGTCTGCAATTGAATAAAAACAACTTTTTCTAAAACCTTAGAAAGAAAAGGCAAGTGGGAGACAGGTCTAAAATTGGAGAGTACAGAGGGGTCAAGATGCGTTTTTTTTATGAGGGGCCGAACCATAGCAGGTTTGAAGGCAGCTGGAACAGACCCTGAGCTAAAAACAAGCAGACTCGGCCCAACAGAGCTCAGAACCTCCTTCAAAAACTTGGCTGGAACAATATCTAAGGGACAGTTTGTGGGTTTCACGCCACTAACCACCTTAGTAAACTAGTCGTGATCAGCCCGACAATCCAGTCACTGACCTGGATTTCATATCCCTGCAGAGTTTTGCCCCGCAGCTGATGAGCAGCCCCAGGTTCCTATTTGTTTAAATAAACAAACGGGAACGCAGGGCTGAACTTTCCCACTGTCTCGCCTCGAATTCTGGGTCCTACATTCTGAGTTCATTACACCACCATACGTCTAAGAAATTACACAACTGCAAAAATGGGATGTGCGTGTGTGTGCATAAGTGTGGTTGTGTGTGTTGGCTGTAACGAAAGAAAACAGTGGTTTAAAGATATGGGGATGGGCGGCTAAAAGGTATAGTGGAGGATGTTTTTATTTTTTTGGGTGGATCATCAAAACAAGTCGTCCTCCTAATTGTCAATCATTCTGGTGATATTTTTACCTAAGGTCGTCCTTCATTCTTGTCCCCATTTTCAATTACCGCTGTTGAATCTGACATACTGGAAAAATTCTAAATAATCTTTTGGAAAGTAAGCTTGTTTGAGCGATGCAAACAACAAACTTTTAAACAGAGCGTACATGTGGTAATGTGGCCTTTTGTTAAGTTTATTGCATGTTTTCTAATTTTGGATTTTCTTTATTTTTGAACTTGTTTGCTTGTTTTCAATTTTGTGTGTTGCATGTTTTCTTTTTTGGATTTTGTTTGGAGGCCACATTCCCACTCACACCTGGACAAGCCCACAGCAACGGGACAGGTGTTCCCCATCAACCAAGTAGCGTGCCGACTGGGACGCTGATTAAAAAGGCAGCTGTTTGGTTGGAGACACACCGGACATGGGAAGGCCGATCATGGAGGGAGCCGGACGGAGCGGGTGAGAGAGAAGCAGCGGGAGAGGTTTGGGAACTGACGGAGCGAGGTGCAGAGACGCGCGCCGGAGCGAGGTGCAGAGACGCGCGCCGGAGCGAGGTGCAGAGACGCACACGGGAGCGAGGTGCAGAGACGCGCACCGGAGCGAGGCGAAGAGGCCCGTCATGGAGCGAGGCGCAGAGGCACGCTGGCGAGAGGCGCGTGTTGGAGGTGACCTCGCTAAGGCCAGCTATGCTGGAGAGGCCCACACGCGCAGCGTGCCGGAACGAGGATCCAGCGCTGGGGTGGACGGTGCCCTCCATTTTACCCGCCAAGTGCGCATCTTTTAACAGACTGGCCCATTGACTCTGCTGCTCTTCATCGTCTGTTTTTTTTATCTTTCTTTTTTAATCTTTTTCCTTTTAACTTATCTTTTTATCTTTTTTTATTGGACTTTAATCGATTAAACTTTTTAAAGCTCTGCTCACAATCGCCGCAGTCTGTTTGGTTTTATGTTTTTTTTAAGATGATCGCACCTCTCGGGTGCCGCAGTACACATGGAGAAATGGGCTCGTGCATGCTCTTGCATACTTTTAATAGGCGTTCCCTCTCAGGAGCAGGTACAGGGTTTTGCATGTACATTTATTTAAAAGTGGAGAGGGCGGGTCTTTTCAAAGATTCTAGAAATTCCTCTGCAATACCTTTAAAAAAAAAAAGAGAAGTCAGACAATCCACAAATTACTCCACCCCTTCCAAAAGCCTAACCAAGTGGAGCAAAGTTTTGGGTTGCTTGAGGGACCAAAGCCATGTGAAAAGAAAGCACAGGTAATGCAAATTATTCAGGTAATTCTGTCTGGAAAAGCAAAGCATAATTTGCAAAGCTTTAGATAAGCCCCAGGCTTTTGAGTGGCAGTGGAAAAAGGGCTAATAAGTCCAAGAACTACAGCTGCCAATTGCAGAGTACCTTTAGGCCAAAACAGATGTTTGCATTTAGATTTCAAAGTTAGCATGAGGTGAGAGACGGGACTATGGCAACAACCCCTTACCTGGAGATGTGAGATAACAACCTGATTTAAAACAGCACTAGTCTGGTGTCGGTCTTAACCTAAAAAAACTAAATAAACTTGCTTTGAGGATTTTATTTCCTCAGGGTCACAAGTCTGTGAATCACATTTTTTCTAAACTCCTACATGAGAGATAAACAAGTGATGAATCAAAACCCACTCAGGTTATATGCTGAACTTTTATGCCTTCATAATAAGGCTTTGGCTCTCACCTTGAAGTGACAGCTTCAAAGTAAAATTAGTATCAGGGTTTCTTTTTTGCCTACTGTTGTGTTTTACCATAGCAGCATTAAATTATCAGTAAAAGAACATTTGCTTTAATATTGAGATGTTTAATCTTTATTATTTGGAATATGTCCTCATTCTCTGAAGCATTCAAGCATTTATTGTAACTTTTAAATTATCTTTGGTATTTAGAAACATAAAATCGGACCCTTTTTTTAAATGTGTAACAGAGATCACTCTGTGGGATGTAGAAAAGTTTAATTTTGAGACTGAGATGGATTTGTTAATAACCTTAAAACAGTTTAATGTTCCTGAGCAACACTGTAAAACAACGGACAAGAAAAAACATGACCAACCTCAGTAAGTGTTTACATTTACAGCAAACCTATGGAATATGTTGTGTCTCTAATAATCTGCAGCTAAATTGTGCTTAAAAATGTCCAAAATTCATTAGAGATTTCTCATTTATGTTATATTTATGTTTATTTATGTATTTTAAAAACAATACCATAACCTGCAATCATTTTTAGAAATTGTAGGTAAAATCCACAAATTTAGTCATGTGTGAAACCATTTTTTTTTTTTTTTTGCAAGAATCAACATGACCTTATCAGTTTTTCGCCTTTTTGCAGAGAGATGTGATCCCACTCTTCCTTGCAGGGCTGCTTCAGTTCACTCACTGCTTCACTGGCTGTTTTCTTTTCCTCCCTACAACTCTCTTATGCTCTACCAACGTATTCCAATCAGGTTGATGTCATGACCTTGACCTGGATGTTGTAACAGCTTAATTCTTTTCTCTGCTCTTCAGCCTTTTCTTCTGTTGTAGAAGTAGTTGCCATGTTTGGGAGCATTGTTCTTTTAACCAACAGAGGCTCATCTGACAAATGGACTGCCATGTTTCACGCCAAAAACCTTTGGTTTACTCAGAAATGTACAATGTGTAAACAATAGGCTTTCTAGAACCTTATTAAAGTGGTTTGAAATGGTCAGTGCTGCTGACCTCTGTATGGGTTGTATTTTATGAGGTTATATGAAAATCATGATCTCTTTACTTTCATTGCTTTGGTCTTAGTTATGTTATGTTTTTTTCTTATGTTCTATATATAGTTATGTTCCAAATTATTCCTATTCTAAACTCCTCAGCCTCTTAGATTTGCTCTCCACTAAGTTGCTACTCAATCTTCATTTATACTTGCTCACTTTCCATGTTAGAAATCACACCTGCACAGAGTGTAAGCTCTCTGGTTGCTATACTTAAAGGAATAGTACACCCAAAACATGATTAGCCTTCATTTTCTACTCACCCCCATGCTGAACAACACTCTGGAGTACTTTTTTGATATCTCAAATGCATCTGGAGATCTGGGAGGCTTCTTGCTGTCTGCTGACATTCAAATAATGGAGGTCTATGGCGCCCGAGGCAGAAAGGTCCATAAAAGTCCACAAAAAACGTGTCAATATTCCTCCATACTGCTCGTCCAATGTATTCCAAGTGTCCTGAGTGGGTAGCATCCAGAATTTACTCAAAACGAAGCCATTTAGAATGTTTTTAGAGCATAAACAGTAGTGTATAGGATTTCCTGAAAGCGCGTTCACGAGTCTACGGAAACCGCGGCAGACCAAACCAGATGAAAGTGCGCATTCAGCGTCTGCTCTGCCGATAATGCAAGCGTAGAAGAAGAAATGTGCTGTTTACCTGTGCAAAGAAAGAAACAACGAAAGAAAAATGTCTGAGGACTTCAGTGTTGAGGAAGAGCATGAGTTCTTTGCCGAGCTGAATGCGCACTTTCATCTGGGTTGGTCTGCCGCGGTTTCCGTAGCGTCGTGAACGCGCTTTTAGGAAATCCTATACACTTATGTTTATGCTCTAAAAACATTCTAAATTACTTCGTTTCAAGTAAATTATGGACGCTACCCACTCAGGACACTTGGAATACATTGGACGAGCAGTATGGAGGAATATTGACACGTTTTTTGTGGACTTTTATGGACCTTTCTGTCTCGGGCGCCATAGACCTCCATTATTTGAATGTCAGCAGACAGCAAGAAGCCTCTCAGATCTCCAGATGCATTTGAGATATCAAAAAAGTACTCCAGAGTGTTGTTCAGCATGGGGGTGAGTAGAAAATGAAGGCTAATCATGTTTTGGGTGTACTATTCCTTTAATCGCTGGTTTCTACTCCTGACCTCATCATCCTTCCTACATTTGGGTTTCTAAGTGCTTCCAATCTTTACTAAGCTCTCGTGTACCTGCCTCAATTTCGGACTTCATTACCAACACGAAAACATGAATCTTCCCTCTGGTCTTGACATTTTGTTAAAATGTCCTGGGTTAAACAAGCGTATAGACCAGATGCTGAGTTGTTTTGTAGGAAACATATTTAAAGTTACACAAGCTGTCGATATAAGCTGTATTTTGAAAGTGGGTACATTCCACACAACATACATTTTTGAGTTACTGCATTAAGTTTTTCACAAATTTCCCACCACGACCCTGGCGGAATAAGCGGGAGAAGATGGATTGATGGACAAAATCCTTTAATATTTGAGTTAAGCTTTTTTTATTTATTGTTTTCTCCAGTTGGACTGTGCAATACGAAAAGCGTTGTTCGGGTGAGATGAGGCCTTATCTTGATGATCGTTATTTGAATGATTTGTTTAACCAAAAGGAGCTTTTTTCTGATGACCTTAATTTAATTTTCACCCAGGTGCAGGTGGTGTTTGCTACTGTCTAGTTACATTAACTTATTATTATTTATTTTTTAGATAAAGACAAACACAATCTACAAAAAAATGCTTTTGTTTCAAAAAGTTTTAAAAAGTGGCTCCCTTGACCCTAAAACTCTAAAAGAAAATCACACGAAAACAAATCATATTCCAAAATCAACTAATAAGTTAGCAAAGGTCCCCTCTAAGCAATCTTACTGTTCTTTGATGGCCTGAGAGTTTTTTTTCAATAAATATTTTTAAACAAAGGCTTTCATTAAGACCAACTGACACAGCTTTAGTGCAATTATATACATTTTTGTTCAGTGATAAGAAATATGGGAACATTGTAAGGGGCTGTTTTTTTTACGACGCCTTTTCAAATCGGTGGACTCCAAAGTTTTTTTACTACATTCAGTCATTTACCAATCCACACATACATTTACACACTTAAAGTGGCAGGGTACATCAGAGCCACAGCTGCTCTGGCTTTCACCAGGCCCTCTGGTCACCAGCAGTAGACAGACCAATGCGCGGGCGGAGGTTTAAACCGGCAGGCTGAACTCATGCCTTTGATGCCACCATCACTCCTATCAATAGATCTGTCATATTTTGCCCACAAGACAGACGCCCACATGGCAGTGGATTCAAGAAGTATCAAAGTCCAATAACAAACTTTGCTCTCATATGGAATTAATTGAAAACAACTTCTATTTAAAAATGACCTGGCAAGCCAGACTGATATTGTGTAACACTCGGGTTTAGTTCTATGCATTATTAAGCAGGGACTTCTCTGATTGAATGTGTGAGGGAAAAGGAGAGACATTCACCAGAACCATGGATTTAAAAATTTCCGCCGAAACTGCAGAGTATACTGGTTTTGTATAGGTGACCAATAGTATTTAAGTAAAATAAAAATATATATATTAAAAGAAAGCAGACAAAATATTTTAAATCAAATTAACAATAAACATTTATATCTGGTTTGAATAGACTAATATGAAGGATCCCTGAGAGAGGAATCGTTACAGAAGATCTATGTGCCTTTTCATCAAGGGCAATATTTAAAGATCTATAGTAAAATAATAATTCTGGATATAGTGTAGATGTTCCTTTAAGTTTTTTTAACATCTTTCTGGAGCTGGACGAAAGAAAACTCAGAAAATTAGACAAAAGCATTTTTTTACACTTGGCTGTTGCTTATTTATTCACAGTTGATAAAGTAAAAAATGAAAAAGACCGCTGAGCATAGAGCTAATGCTGAGTGCACAAAGATCAGGCAAAGGGCATAAAATGAATCCAAGTGAAGAGAGACAGTCCGGCATGAGCAAAGCTAGTGGAGAAATGTTTTCCTGATTTTAGCTCCCCTCAGACTTGAACTGAGCTACAGTGTGTGGGATTAGGGCTCCAGTCTCACTGCATGTTTATATTGGTAAATGATTAGTGGCACAGAAAATATGACATATTATAGCATGCAGCAGCTCTCTTCTCTTCTGGGACTGTACTTACATTTACTCCTATTTTAACCCTTATTGGCTCAAAATCTTTTAAATACCTCTCAAAACATGCCATCATCTGGTTCATCATCTGCTGGTTAACATATTAGCTTAGCTTTCACTTTAGCCTGTAAAACAGCAACATAATTTTCTTTTGTATACACTCAGGGCCGGATCTATCAAAGGTTTGCGTGTATAAAAACGTGAGCTATTTCACTGCGCACGCTAAAAAATGTACAAACTGATCTATCAACAGCGTGCTAAAAGGATTTGGTCTTTAAAACGTGCTAAATAGCGCCTCTTATCCATTTAGTACTTTTTGTGCAATGAATATGCAATATTGGGCGTTTACACGCAAAAGTGCGTCTTGTGGGAGGAGAACATGTAAATATATTAATTTAGCACTCGCAAAGTGATTTATCAAACCTGAAAGCAATTTTGCTAACGGTATCTGACTCTATATTTAACATGTTTCAAAAGAAGGTGCAAATGGTCTGTATGCGTAATTGCGCACACATGGCAGCGGTTATTGTCGCAAGAAGGAGACATGGAAATGAAGCAAGGAGACGCAGAGAACGCATTTTTTCACTCCGACTGAATATTTTTGGAATGAACGAGGAAACGATCATCAAAACATATCGTTTATCCAGCATTACCATTTTGAAGCTGCAATTCCAGTGATTTGCTCCTCACAGAGCATCGGCTGTACTTGTTCCTCAATGCTGGTCAGAGGCATCTAATCTACTGTGCCCCCTCCTGCTTTGTTCGCAGATGTTTTGTTATATGCCAGTTTTTCTTTCGTTTGCCTTCTAATATCCTGGTATCTTCTTTTTACTTCATCCACTGTTCGCAAGGTTTCACCAACAGCGTTTACTTTATTACTGATTTGTTCACATATAGCGTTCCTCTGTGTGACAGTTACACTTCTTTGCTGTAGCTCACTTAAATGTTTGTTGGCTTCATCCACCAACACCTCCATTTCCATGGAGTCGAATTTCCTTTTGCACCTTCTGCTGTCCAAACTCGCCATGCTGCAAACCACAAAACGCGCAAAACCATCATTTAAATAGGGCGTCTCCAACATTTTTGCACCTGCCACCAGTTACGCAATCACTCTTGTTAAATCACCCGCAAACCATGGTTCAGCCCCTCGCGCAAAATTCCAGTTTGCGAGCACAAATTACTGCACGCAAAATTGGATCTTGATAAATCCGGCCCTCAGTGTATACCACGGACATTACTCTGAGAAATTACTTTACAAACATCTGATGCACCACTGAATCGGGTCTGTGATCGGATGGTCACAGCGCTGCTTTAGAACTGTCCAGGTCGCCGTGTGCTTCGGTGCGATTGAACGCAGGCTGGCTGCGGTGGTTAAATTCAAAGGTGAGGTGGGATAATATCTTGGATGTGCACGCTTGCTGCAAGGCGGAAAAGCCCAAAGAAATTTGGAATATTGGATTTGCCACGTAGAGCCAGCAAGAAAAGACTAAAGGCTGATGGAATATTCCTGTGCAGCCTGCACTCAAAACAACAAGTGTAATTCTACTTTGACCTCCTCTTATCAAAATCTTTCCTGGATGTTATTTCAGAAGGGCACAAAAGAACTGCCCCCCCCCCCCCCCCCCCCCCCCGCCCCCACCCACGAACATCTGTGGATGCACCCAAAAACATAGTGTCGGTTGATAAACTTCCCTCCTATCAAG
The DNA here is from genome assembly GCF_016077235.1 of Cyprinodon tularosa. Lineage (NCBI taxonomy): Eukaryota > Metazoa > Chordata > Actinopteri > Cyprinodontiformes > Cyprinodontidae > Cyprinodon > Cyprinodon tularosa. Next base: position 572,811 of record NW_024039126.1, on the reverse strand, counting down.
GAAAATGGCCCATGGACAGCATTCATGGACAAATTGAATGCACTCATCATACACACAACTAAAGCTCAAATGTCAGATTAACTTTCATGTGGCTCCAGCCTTCGATGTGACCCTGTGCTTAAATGAATGTCGTGTTTATTTGTGATTTTCTTGTGCTTTTTTTTTATATATATTTTATCAGGGATAAAATGTGAAATATGCTTTTTTTTTTCCCTTTCTCCCTCCCAAATGTGGCTCCTATCTTTCCACAGAGAAAAAGTCAGCACTATAGGGAACCGCCTCATGGTTGAACACTATAGGTGTTCTGTGGCACACCTGGCCTCAGTGAATCTTTCCCCTTGTAGGAAAGAATTAAATAAATAATACTCACATTTTTAGATACAAACTACCCTCTCTGTTGTTTCCAAACATAGTACCTATATTTCAGTTCTGAGGAAGAAAAGGCTTTTATATATTTCACAAAGTTTTGGTACGTCTGAAGGTATATTGAAGGCAATGGTGCCGATAAGAGTAACCTGATTGATTGGCTGATTTTATTTTTTGACCATGGTAGTGGCAAGATAAGATTACCAAAGTAATTGTGATTAATGTGGACTATCAATATTAAATATAGGAATTCCTAAGACATAGAAACTATGCAGGTTGCTTGATGAATTAAAGGTGATTGCTTCCCCCGGACATACAGGCAATGTCTTGAGTAGGTCTTGTCCAATTAAAGGTAAGGGATTGCATGGTTAACTTCCATATATAATTAGGAAATAAGTAGATATATTTTCACTGCAAACAAATGAGCTCTAAGGCTACTTCTCCAATAAGAGTTTATAACTTTTAATTAACTTGACTTAAAATTATTACATTAACGGAGTTTCGCAACAGTAATGTGTTTAACTTGCAAATATTAACCGTTTTTAAGTTTAGAGACATTACCTTTTTTTTTTAAGCAATGCATTTACATACTTGATCAATTTTACAGTGAGCAGACGGGTGAGAGGTGATAGAAGTAAAAATTTTAACCTGGAATTGCAAGCCATAAAATACAGCCACGGAAACATTAAGGTGGTTTAGTTCAAAGCAGATAAAATATAAAAATGGTGGATTAAACGCTGAGACTTAAATTCATTTGAGAATCCGTGACAAACATGGAAACAGATGTTTACTTAGGATTACCATTCATATGTAAAGTGAGGTGGACATAACTTCCATTATCCGGATGCGATGGCAGAGACATAACCAAAACACCGGCAGGTGCAAACCAAGTGGAAGATGTTTTTTTTTAAGGAAGGCTAATTAGAAATGTTTACTCCTCTTTTTCTTTAATTACCAGTTTGGGGAGAACTAAAATGCAGAGCTTGCTTCAGTTTTGCTTCAAGTTTTTCTATGAGAAAAAGGAGAAACGACAAAGTGGCCTAGCACAATGAGAAATGGGCATTAGGCAGAGAGAATACAGGGCATGCTAACAGCAATATAGAGGCAGAGTGGAAGGAAGTTTGGCAGAATTGATGATAAAAAGGGATATTTATGTGCACTAATAACACATTTTGTCAACTGCCAGAAAGCTTATGAAAATTCTCAGTCATCCAGGTAATAATCCTTCCAAGTCCAGTGGAATTTTTTTGTTTTTGTTTTTAACTGCCAGACAAAGAATGATCCCACATGAAAATTTTGTTCTTTTTTTTTGTCCAACCACAGTGTCTAACTTCACTTGCTCCTCTTCTCCTGTTAATACGGTAAAGCCCTGGGGAGCGTCCGGCTCCAGGCTGCACGTGATCCAAATGAGCCAATGAGCTGTCAGTCTGGGTTGCTGCTGCTGCTACTTTTAGACACAGCAGGCAAACCTGTGGCAAGCCGGGCGATGGGAAAGAAGGAGAAGACCATGAGAAAAAGAGAGCAGAGAAAGTGTGGACTGCTGGAAGAACTGCGGTGAACTGGTGAAAGAAAAGTGAAACGGCGTGCTCAAAGATGACCCTGCACATTTAGAGGATGTTTGGCTCAACCTGCTGCTGTGAAGCAGGATTCTCCACCATGAACAGAATCAACAATAAATCTGGATCCAGGCTCAAAATGAGCTCCTTGATATGTGCTTGAGAATGGCTTAGTCTCCATTCAAACCCAGGTTTAAAGCCTTGCAGGGCAGCCTAAAGCCCACTGCCAACATTAAGACAGAAAAAAGAAAGAAAATAACAAACCATCAGTTCCGGGGTTTGAGAAAATATGTGAATAAGGGAATTGTCTATATACCGAACTGAATCATTACTGTTCTGTACTTCAAAAAACACTTGGAAAAATGGAAAAAATTAAATAAAATTCTGCTTAAAAAAATCAATTATAACATGGATGCATAAAAAAGAAAAAAAAATTCAGTGTTAACTTCTTTTTAAAGTAACAGATAGAATTAAAAATGTCTCCGGACCTTCACTGGTTGATGATTTTCTTTATTCGGACCCCGATCATTTTTAATTGGTTTCCCCTGCTTTAGATCTTAATGTCCACAAATGATGACAGAAAGAATATTTTAGTACAAAGATTGATGTTTAGAATTGTAGGGGACCAGCCAAGGGCCCATCAAGGAAAGTGGGAAAATTGGCTACTACTATTAAAAAAAAGGAACAAGGAAACACTGATAGCATATATGTGTATTAAAAACAGAACCTTACATCTTAGGATCGTGACATTTCCTCATGTTGGCAAACATTTGAAAAACATGCAGTATGTTTTATCCATATCATTAATATACACTAGGTGTCAACAATGGGTGGTTAGGTTGCTTAAGGACCCAGATGCAGAGCCGAGCGTAGCAGAGATTAGTTCTGACAGGTTTAATTGAAGAACAAAGGAAACAGAGGTACAAATCCAGAAATCTAACTAAAATGTTTAACAAACCAAAAACCATGGAGACATCAGGGGAAAAACAAGCCTGAGGAGCCAAGGAGAGATGAGCTGAGCAGACAAATACAGCAATGAGAAGGAACCAGCACTGAGTGACTGCAGAGGTGGAGTATTTAAGGAGAACAGAACAAAGGATATGACTAATGAGCTGAATAAGGAGCAGGTGTGGGTGGAACTGGCAAGAGGGAATCCAAGGGGAAAGAAAACAATCACAAGGGGGCGACAGAGAGTAACTAAAGAATGCTAGAATATCAGAGATGGGAAGTAACGAAGTACAAATACTTCGTTACTGTACTCAAGTAGATTTTTCTGATATTTTTACTTTACTTTACTACTTATTTTTATGGCGACTTTTTACTTCTACTCCTTACATTTTTACACAAATATCTGTACTTTCTACTCCTTACATTTTTTAAAATTGGCTCGTTATTTTAGTTTTGAATCATTTCAATGGAGTTACCGTTATTATTTTTCACGTCATCAATACCAAATTCAATCTAATTGGATGGGAATCTACGTTGCATTTGACGCACCACTACAAGATGAATCGACAGATTCTGCGGTATTCATTGGCGGCAAATCATTGCAGCTTGGTGGCGGTGGCGTTAGCATAGTAGCATGGACGACGAGATGATTGAAAATGAACACAACGGAGATCTAGTCCTATTGGCAGACATCCGTTTAAAATGTAGGCAACGGCATGAAAAAAGTGGTTTCTACTTTTACTTTTATACTTTAAGTAAATTTACAAGCCTGTACTTTGTTACTTTTACTTGAGTAAAGAAGTTTAATCAGTACTTCCACTTTTACCAGGGTATTTTTAAAACAAGTATCTGTACTTTTACTCAAGTACGGAAAGTGAGTACTTTTGCCATCTCTGTTGAATATTATGGAGGGAAAAAAACAAAACAACTGATAACAGAAAAGTGAAAACTCAGAGTCACAACAAATGGGAAGAACCATAACACTAGGTCACTTTGTTGTTTTATTTGAATTAAAGTGCAAGTGTTTGTTTTTTAATAGGAGAAAAAAAGTATTTCAGGGGTATCAGCAGTTTTGAAATACACTGCAGAAAAATTGTCTTCACTAAAGGCTTAGAAATGGATCTCTGTTCCTTTTTACTGTATTTGAAAAGGGAAGGGGTCACAACTAATTCAGCAAGAGGCTCTTCAATCATTTCAATGGGTGGCTCGTCATGGTGTTGTTCATCTCTGCATGCAGGAAGTGGAGAGGAGCGGAAGTGTGTGTGTGCGGGAAAGTAAGGATGTGTGAATGGGAGAGAAAAATATGTTTTCTCATGATTGTAAAATGGAAATCCATCTAATTTTCCTTAAGCACCAGCTTGTCCTTGTTCTTTCTGAGCTGCTACAGCTTAGAAAAAAAAACAGCAATATAATCTTACCACCTGCTGTAATATCTTATTTCATTTGGCAACGTCTCCCCCATGAGAGTCAGAATTATGCAAAGCATCAATATGGTTATTTCAACAAAACAAGAATGTCCTTCAGGTGTGTGGATCTGCATATCCCTGCGGAGGTGCTAATCTGATTTTGTGAAGGACAATTAAGCAAGCAGCCTGTTTAAAATGTAAAAGTCATAGATCTTCCTGCGGTGGTGCAGAGGGTGGGCGACCTATACAGTTTGCTGACAACAGAAAAGAAGGAATTAAAACTGAGACAGAGAAGCTGAACATATGGTGCCAGGAAAACTTAGGAGACTTGTGGTGCACTAATGGACAGCTATTAATAATTTCCTCTTAGTTTCCCTAATTGTAACCCAGTTGGAGTGGTTACATGTCCTGATTACTGAATTTCTCTTACCGAATCTAATGATTCACATCAACACCCTACAGACTGCAATCAGATGTTTCAAGTGGCAGTTGTAAAAAAAATATTCTATTGTCATCTTGAATGGAGCAAATCTGATACAAAACAGCTGCAATGATTTAAAAAATCAGATTTTCCACATACTTACCATGTTAAAAACACATCTACAGGCATGAATGTAGACTAAATTTCACACAACACGTTGCCACCAATTTCTGTTTTTGTTTTTTTTACAGGTATAACACCTAAAAAGATTTGTTAGCCAGTGCATTAGAAAAATACTCAGAAACAATAGGCATCCTCATATGTATGTATTTGTTTTTGTAATTTTATGTAACAGAACAAAATTGCACATTTCTCAATTCGACAATTACAAACCTATAAGGCCTCGCTTTACTTTACAAATTTTTATTTTGCTGATCTACAATCAGCAGAAATTACAGCTGATTGTCTTTGAGGAAAGGCATCTATTTTTGCACCTCTAGTTTTATTTTAAATTTAATTTATAATATAGCTCAGTCGGTGTGAGGGACCAAACTTAAATAAGGACAAATGGTGTTCAAAATTTGAAAAAGTACTTTCATTTAATTGTGTAAAAAGGGTTAACAAAGGCTCAAAAGCAATACAAAATAACTTAAATACAGAATCTGGGCCCAACTTAACTGAGGTCAACTGAGAATCCAACTCAAACAAAAAACTGACCTCCAAACAAAGAACTAAAGGCTGCTTAAAAAGGGATGGAGTAACCCAGGTCGACAAAATGAGGGAGGCAAAACATAACAAAAGAACCAATAAATACAAAATTAACCATTCTATGAAACAAATAAAGCAAAACTAACTTACTTAACAGAAACAATAAATGAGTATTTAAGTGACAAACTAATTGAAAACTTCTTGAAACAAGTCTCCCCAGATGGTACGCTCCACATTTCCTTCTCCAGCTGGTTTGTATCAGCAGCACCTCAAACAAAAGAACAAGTGTAAATAAACCATTCAGACAGACATTAACTAAAGTGTGCACCCATTAGAAAATACCTGTCTAAAATAACCAACTTAAACATAAATTGTAATATAATATAAAGCAAGAAAAGAAAATACTAACACGATGTGGTGGTGGGAGGATCATCCACCACAGTCGGACTGACCCGATAGTGTCTTGAGACAGTTTTTGGTCACATTTTGCCACTAAATCTGATGTTTCAAATGTGTAGTTATAAAAAAAGACATCCTATTGTCTTCTTGAATGGACCAAATCCGATACAGAACTGCTGTAACTGACAAAAATGATTTAAAAAATTCATATTTTCCACACACCTTTCATGCTAAAAACACATCTGCAGGCAAGAATAAAGTCTAGTTTTCACACAGAGCTTAATAAGATGCATCAAGTCTTTTTTACAGGTATAACACCTAAAAACTATGTGTTAGATAGTCCTTTGGAAAAATAAAAAGGAACAATAAGCATCCTCATTTGTCACATTACAGAAAAAATTTATTTCTTTTATATATTAAGTGAATTAATGTAACAGACCAAGCTGACACATTTATCAATTCAACAGACAATTACAAATATTTTTCTTACTACTTTTCTTTTCTTACTGAACAATCTTTACTTAACTACTGTTATTTTGCTGACCTACATTCAGCAGAATTTGCAGCTGATTGTCTTTAAGGAAATGCATCTAGTTTTGCACCTCTAGATTTATATTAAATCTCATTTACAATATATAGCTCAGTCGGGCTGACTGGATAGTGTCTGGAGGCAGTTATGGTCACATTTTGCCACTGGTTATAAATTGGATTAGGTCTGGACCTTAAGCCACATAATTATGCTTTGAACTATTGAAACCATTACATTGGAAATGTGTTCAAACTGATGTGCACTGTTTAATAATTCTCCACACATAGCATTACACATGCATCCAGATATGCTGGGTCCCCTACATCAGATCAGTCTTATGGTTTTTCTTCAATGATTTGTTATAGCATTAGGAATGGGTCTGACCCACATGTAGGGAACTTAGGGGACTCAAAGTTTCAAACATTATATTGGAAAAAATGAACGATTGTGTTGGGGTTTAATCCGGGGTGCAGCGATGGTTAAAGGTGTTCTGCTACTGAAGGAATTATCAAAAATACATGTAGCTACTCTTAGGGAGAAACGTCTAAAGAGGGAAGCTGTTTTTGGAAGTGGGCGTCTTTTCATACCCTGACCAGCCGTACTGAATTACGCCATGTAAAGTGTAAAAATATTTAATCTAAATGTTTAATCTAAACCCAAAAAATATTTTGAATAGAAAACCAAACGTTTTGGATTTGAGAATATGATAAACAGAGGCAGAAAACAAACACACCAAAGTAATAAAATGCATTTGTCAGTCCAGTTTTATTATTGATCGATTGGACAGTGATAGATAGTGACTTGCAGGGCACAGTGAGTTAAAGCAGAGAGAGAATGCAATGATTAATAGATCTGACAAGATAAAAGAGAAAAATACAAGAACACACAGACACAGAAGATGTATTGATGGATAAAAAAATAAACAAAGAAAAAATCACATTTGTGTGTACTGAAAAAGTTCCTCTTTTTACTGAATACACAAAGAATATGATGTAGCAGGCTGAAAACGCTTTGTTCAGGGATTAGATGTAAAGTTAATCGGGGCTGAAAAAAAAAATACAACCGTCTCTGTTTAGATTGTGCCCCATCCTCCACCCTGTTGCCCTCTACAGTGTGGTAATAGGTCTGTCCATCCATGTCAGTGAATACTAAGTGCTCTCCGGCTGGGAAGGGGTGCCTGCTCACTTATTTGCTCATAGGAACCCACAAGAGAATTCAAGGTGAATGATGTCTTTTAATGTTGGAAGAAAATATCCTGAATCTAAATTCTTATTTGACTGTTATTCATTCATGTAGCACAGTAATAAACAATCAAGAATACTAATGGCTTTTGATATTTAAAAAGTACAAACCAAATTTTGTACTTTATTAAAGCTACAGTGTGTAATTTTCAGCGACATCTAGCGGTCAGACTGCAGACTGCAGCAACATGAACGTCTCCCCCCCACCGCTTCTCCCCCCCAACAGTACGGCGAGCGTTACGGGACAAAATGTCTTCCACGACATCCGCATCACCTACCTTCTCAAGTGATGAGGTTTGTTTACATAGATAATTTTACAGATAGTATTTCATTAGTCTGTGTAGGGTATAGATTTCAGTACCATCTCAGTTCATCTCTCTCAACTTGCCGTAGTTACTTTCGAGCGTAATGGGCGATCTCGCAATCGCTAGTTTGTTGGCTCTGCGCTGCCGTAGCGCAAAGATGTCTGCCTCCATGGCTGCAAGACCCGCTCCTATGTAATTATAAATAACGAATTCTAAGGCAACGCAAATATTAAGGTTAAGAGGCTGAGCTCGTAGATGATGATAAATAACATAGTTATGTATAATATATTACATTTCTGACTGTATATCGCTGTAATTATTACACACTGTAGCTTTAAAGACATGAGTGAGAGAAATGGTTTTTTTTTTAAATAATCTGTTAGAAATTTTTGTTAAACTTAACTGTAAAACTCCCTGCATAATTATAATAAAGCAATTTTATGCATGATTGCCATACTGCTACACTTGTGAAAGTAAAATCTTTTGGGCTCTTTTTGGCATCAAGACATTTATACTTATTGCCACATTGACAGACAGGACACTAAAAAAAAAAAAACGTTAAACCTTATTTTTTAGATTTTTTTCATTGATGTAATAAGCAGGCCAGGTGTGCAGTCTCTGCAACAGGAACCACTGCACAAAGTATACCTGTCACAAATGCAGGAAGGACTCACTTTGGATTTGTGAAAAATGGGACAATTGTCCCATTTAGCATATGTTAGTGCTTTTCCTTGGCTGAAATAAATGTTACTCCAATTGACATTTTTGTTAATTGTTTGTGACATTAATGGCTCCTATTGTTTGCAGTATTAGTAAGAAATATTCCTTGAAATTCATAGAAAACTATGGAAAGGGCAAACCCCTTTTAAATTAAATGTTTATATTATAAAAGCACAACGTGAGATTGATGCAGATAAAAAAAATATTTTGTTTAAATTGCTTAGATTATTTGCATCGTTAGAAAAGTTTCTTCAAAAAATCTAATGGCTATTTGAAACAGAACACTTCTAAATTGGAATATATTACAAAATACACAGCAAGGTGCAAGGTTAAATGTTAAATGTCCAAGTTAGGTCTCAAATCTTGTATTACGGTCAAGCCTTGAGTCTTTATAACATGTATTAGCCCAAACTTGACTCTTTAGAACAGGGGAAAATGTTTAATGTCCTGTACTTATATAGCCTTTTTTCAAGTCAGGGGACTTGACCAATCCGTTTTTCACTACATTCACTCATTCATCCAAGCACACACTCACACAGTCACGGTGGCAAGCTACACTGTAGCCACAATTCCCCTGGGGCTCATTGACAGAAGCGAGGCCGCCGTAAACTGGCGCAACAAGTCCCTCCAACCACCATCAGTAGGCAATGCAGGTGAAGTGTCTTGCCGAAGGACACAATGACACTGAATGCCAGACAACTTGAACTGACGAACCTCCGGTTGAAGGGCAAACTCCTTCACCCGACGCCTCTGTCAGCACAGTCTTTAATGTTTTTCAGTCAGGGACCTCGAATTATTAGAGACATTGAACAAAGATGGAGATTAAAATTCAATCCTTTTAAAGGAGTTTGAGGATCAGACAAAGGTCCCAAATTGTAGAATGTGGTTCCGACATCAAGGTTTTAAACATCTGATGGAAGAGGGGGTAGATTTCTCATCACAGAGAGGAAACACCCACATGTGAGCACAGTACCCGGTAACATCCATCATCTGGACTCAGATGAGAATAGGTAAGAAATCTACTCTCACTAGAAAATTGCAGTGTTACATGTCAATAAAGTACTCAATGAGTCGTAGTACAGCATTCCTTGTGTATTCCCAATTTGGCAGAATTGGAAGATTACCAACCCAAGGTGGTCAGTAATGTGTTTCTATTGTTCAAACGGTTTTGAAAGTAAGGTTTGATTTTGCAGACTTGAGGGTTTTTGACGATTTTTTTTAACTGTGTGCAAAAGGTCTAAGAATATGAGTCATGGTTTGAATGAACTACAATATGCAGACAAAACAAAATAAAAAAAAACAGAAACTTAGAAATTTAAAAACCATGAAAAAGTAAAATCAATGTGGCATGCATTACTGAAATGAATGACAAGTTGTGCTGAAAGAGTATGAAAATTGCTAATGGTTTACTTAATTTTTGAAGTAGTGTCTGACTACACAGGGATGATTGCCATTACAAATTCAGGACAGAAACTATGCATGAGTCTGTTTTTGGGGTTAATCTCTGGTTTTCCTGGAAGGAGTCAAAGAGTGCATTCCCTGGATGTTGGGGATCTGTGGCAATGTGACTTGTCCTTTTCTGGTCTAGTGCATCACAAACCTAGTCCAGATCTGGTAAATTGTGTCTTGTGCAGTTCTAACTGTGTCACTAAAGCCCCATTTGCACAACATTTTTGAGGTTTCTTCATGCAAGGTAACCGAGATGACTGTTGAGTGTAAAAGGCATGCAAAATGCCACACACATGAGCATCTCCTTCAAGTCGGCTTCCGTTATCATGAAAGTTCAGACATTCATACAAATACTCACTTCCCTACCCTGCCACACAATTTCCAGTGATGATTCTGCGTAGCAGTGTGAAGAACTTCAACATCTGCCATTGTTTCTTGCATCTGTAAGCCCTAATTAGACTATCGTTTGTTGTATCCACTTCCCAAAAGCCGACTCACCAAAGGCTTCCTTGTTCTCCTGACTCTCCGCAATAAAAAAAAAATATCACAATTATAACCAAACTTTCTAAATGTTATCGGTGCCACCATATTTATTTGCTTGTTCACCTCTAGAGCAGTATTATGGAGATCGTCATTAGGAGGCAAGGAACTGTGTAAATAGTCGTAAGGAACCGAGCTTGGCACAGTTAACTGATCCAAGCTTGGTCCGAACCTCAGCACAGATCGGTTTTCAGAGGGTAGTATTGTTAAGGAAGAAAATATTCTAAAATAGTTAACTTTGGAAAAAGTTTGGCTTCTCTCTTCCTCTGGTACCCGGGCCTCCCGGCGAGCTGCGTGTGGCCCCAAGGAAAACCAGCAATGCGTGTGGACGTCACAGAATCACAGAATTTAATCCAACAAGAAACAGCTTATGAATTAACAACAAAACTGCAGAACAACAGAAACACACATTCAATTACCTGAGGTAAAGAAAATAGAAAAGAAAGGCAAAGACTGCAAAAAAGCAAAATAGTGGCAGCTATCTGAATTTTTGCCCGTGTGCACAAATTTTTATAATGTAGGTAAGTCCTTCCCTTTAGTATAAGGGCCTCCGCTTGACCAATTGGAAGCTACCTTGAACACTCAGAAAAACTTAGAACTTCACCTAATTTACTGCCGGGCCTCCAGGAATTCTAAGGTCATCTGGCTAACATAAGATAAGGTTTCACAGAATCGCTGTGGAATGCGGGGCCTCTTCCTGCCATAAATTCTCTGGAACAAACTTAAATTCAGTAATTTGGTTCAAGGAAAGGTTATCTTCACAAACTCAATTTTGCTCTTCTGCACCATCTCACCCCAAAAGATTGAATCCTGCCTTAAACCAAAAATAACACATAGAATCAACAGTTTTCTCACATATGAAACATAATATTCAATCCTAAGTATACAAGCTAACACATTCAATTACCCCATTAAGCATAGATCCTGAGCAATTTTCTAATACTAAACAAAACATTTTAATTCAAACAATTTCCATTTGATTCTGATATTGTCACAGATAGTACAATTTTCAAATACATTCATCATCTACTAAACTAGTTAATTCTAATATTGGATAATACAATTTTCATTTTAAAAACATGCTATTAATACTTAGAAAAATTTCTTAAAAACTAAATGTTAGTGTTTTAACATTCTACATTGTATTCAGTTTCACACCATCCCAGATGTTTATTCTGGAAGACTTTTGATCTTCTGTAAACCAAGCAGACCTCTCTCCTCGAGGCTCAAATGATGTTCGCCCCCCAGGAGATACTCATTTTATGGCCTCCTGTACTTTGAATACTTACCCATCAATAGTTTAGTTTTAAATCATTAACACAACCTTGTTCAAAATTAAGAAATATGGTAAAAAAAATGAGAGTGTTCAACATACCTTTTACACATGCCATAAGATTAACTGTATTAAAAACTAAAAATAATCATTTTTCTTTAACAGTGTGAATGGGGATTATGTCTTTTGTTTGTACTACCAAGCAGTTCCTATACCATACTCTCATGCTGAGGCACAGGTTATGTCTAAATGTGGCTCTATAAACCTTTGTGAGCAGCTGAGTAGAGAGTACTGTACATTTTTAAATAAATGAATGTCCCGCAAGTAAAACTAGGGGCCATTCGTAAAGGCACCACAGGTGTTGAGATAAATGACAGATGTGGACTCAACAAACACGCTGAAGATGTGTCACCCAGCCCTTATGTCAAAGTGTATAAGTACTATGGCTGCAGTGTGGGTGACCCAAGGCTGTAATCAATATGGAAATGAGACAGCAATACGGGGCTGAGAAAAGCAGCCATGTATCATTAAGTTTATGGCTCTTTTCATTCACTCCAGGAAGGCCTTTCAATACCTCAGTAGAAGTTTGCCCACAATTAATCTTTTTTTTTATTAGCTTTTCTTTGTTTTAACAAAACCATGGTGACATTTTTGCTAAGGCTGGTCAAACTTTCCAAACAAACTGTTTTTATTGCTATTTAAAGCAAAAGGAAGGAGAGAAATGGAGCAAAAGAGATTATTACTAAACTCCTAAATGTCTTTCATCCATGGATAAATGTAAAGGCAAATTAATCCAGCATAAATGGGACTTAAAGAAAGAGCAAGCATGTATTCTAGAAGACTGTTGCTTGGTAAGGACACATGCATTAAGATCCCTTAATACATTTTAATATAATTATTCTAGCGCTTTATTCCTTATTCATTTCCTGTCCTGAAGAAACCATTGAGTCCAAAATTACACTAAAAATGTGTGTAAAGGATACCTTGCATTAACTTAAAATAATTACTGTAATTTGTCAAACTTAAATTCATTACTTTTTCTTAAATTACATTTATGAGATTGTTGAAAGTATACTATTTAATTCATTAATTCAATTCAGTTTATCATATATAGTACCAGTTTACATCACATGTCATCTCAAGGCACTTTAGAGAGACCAGTAGCATTTGTTCTAGGGATGCACGATATTGGGATTTTGGCCGATATCCGATATGCCGATATTTTAAAACTCATGTAGCCGATAACCGATATCGATACCGATGTTAAAGCTGGACAAAAATAGTCATTGAAAATAGCAGTTTTGTTATCCATTTCTGACACTTATAATAAATAATATACTCAAATATATTTTCATATGCTGATATCAAATTGATTTTTAAAAGCGCGGTATTGATCTATTTTACTTTCAAAATCTCGTGAAATTTCATCGTTCTGTTACAAACTCTCGTGATATTTTGCAAATTCTTGTGAGATTTTGTTAGTAAAATAGATCGATACCGCGTCAATATATCAACATATAAAAATATGGCAACATTTTGTGAATTTTCGGGGGATTTCGTAGCATAACAATGACATACAGGTGCTGGTCATAAAATTAGAATATCATGAAAAAGTAGATTGATTTCAGTAATTCCATTTAAAAAGTGAAACTTGTATATTATATTCATACATTACATACAAACTCATATATTTCAGATGTTTATTTTGTTTAATTTTGATGATTACAAATGACAACAAATGAAAATCTCAAATTCATCATATCAGAAAATTAGAATATTGTGAAAAGGTTCAAAATTGATGGCCCCTGGTGCCACACTCTAATCAGCTAATTAACTCAAACCACCTGCAAAAGCCTTTAAATGGTCTTTCAGTCTAGTTCTATAGGCTACACAATCATGGGGAAGACTGCTGACTTGACAGTTGTCCAAAAGACGACCATCGACACCTTGCACAAGGAGGGCAAGACACAAAAGGTCATCGCTAAAGAGGCTGGCTGTTCACAGAGCTCAGTGTCCAAGCACATTAATAGAGAGGCGAAGGGAAGGAAAAGATGTGGTCGAAAAAAGTGTACAAGCAAGAGAGATAACCGCACCCTGGAGAGGATTGTGAAACAAAACCCATTCAAAAATGTGGGGGAGATTCACAAAGAGTGGACTGCAGCTGGAGTGAGTGCTTCAAGAACCACCACACACAGACGTATGAAAGACATGGGTTTCTGCTGTCGCATTCCTTGTGTCAAGCCACTCTTGAACCACAGACAGCGTCAGAAGCGTCTTGCCTGGGCTAAAGAGAAACAGGACTGGACTGCTGGTGAGTGGTCCAAAGTCATGTTCTCTGATGAAAGTAAATTTTGCATTTCCTTTGGAAATCAAGGTCCCAGAGTCTGGAGGAAAAGAAGAGAGGCACTTCATCCACGTTGCTTGAAGTCCAGTGTAAAGTTTCCACAGTCAGTGATGGTTTGGGGTGCCATGTCATCTGCTGGTGTTGGTCCATTGTGTTTTCTGAGGTCCAGGGTCAACGCAGCCACATACCAGGAAGTTTTAGAGCACTTCATGCTTCCTGCAGCTGACCAACTTTTTGGAGATGCAGATTTCATTTTCCAACAGGACTTGGCACCTGCACACAGAGCCAAAGCTACCAGTACCTGGTTGAAGGACCATGGTATCCCTGTTCTTAATTGGCCAGCAAACTCTCCTGACCTTAACCCCATAGAAAATCTATGGGGTATTGTGAAGAAGAAGATGCAATACACCAGACCCAACAATTCAGAAGAGCTAAAAGCCACTATTAGAGCAACCTGGGCTATCATAACACCTGAGCAGTGCCACAGACTGATCGACTCCATGCCACGCCGCATTGCTGCAGTAATACAGGCCAAAGGAGGCCCAACTAAATACTGAGTGCTGTACATGCTCATACTTTTCATGTTCATACTTTTCAGTTGGCCAACATTTCTATAAATCCTTTGTTTTTATTGGTCTTCAGTAATATTCTAATTTTCTGATATGATGAATTTGAGATTTTCATTTGTTGTCATTTGTAATCATCAAAATTAAACAAAATAAACATCTGAAATATATGAGTTTGTATGTAATGTATGAATATAATATACAAGTTTCACTTTTTAAATGGAATTACTGAAATCAATCTACTTTTTCATGATATTCTAATTTTATGACCAGCACCTGTATAGCAAAATTTCATTAGTAAAAGAGATTGATATGGTGTTTTTAAATGGCAATATATCAGCATATGAAGATATTGTGATATTTTAATGTATCAATATTTTTTCCCTCGTCTTTAGAAGTTTTTAAGTCTGTAAAAAAGAAGTTGAGGAAGAAGAAGTAGTACTTTTTTTTTTTTTTTTTAGACTTTAGAAACTCAGAAGCTGATCAAATATCGGGTTAAATATCGGTGGGGTGGCCGATGTCCGATATTCAGTTTTAAGGCCGATAACGATAGGGGGCCGATTATATCGTGCATCCCTAATTTGTTCTAAGTTTTCTATCTGAGGAAAACCAGCTGATTGAAGCGACTCATTGTGTCACGGTGGGGTGGAGGTTTGACACAAGGACGCAAATGCAGACACTGAAGCGGAAGTGGTTTCTTAAAGATTTAATAACAAAACAGGTAATAGAGACAAAAATCCAAAAACATAAATCTACAAAATCAACAAACACTGAGAACCAGAATGCTCACAACAAGGGGGCAAAGAAATGACAAATCCAGCAAAGATTGACTGAACTGGAGGAGAATATATGGGAGAGAAACAAAGACCAGGCTAATTAGCCGAGTGGGAGCAGGTGTGAACAGAGGCAAGAAGGGAGCTAGAGAAAAGGAGACTGAAACAAGAGGGCAAACAGGAAATATCTAAGAACTCAAATACAATAAAAAATAACTAGTACACAAAAATAGAAATAAGACCAATAGAAATAAAAAACTTGAACAGAACCAAAATCATAACACATTGACTTGACAGCAATCCCTCACACTAAGCATGCTTGTAGCGGCTTTGGACAGGAAAAACTCCCTTTTAACATGAAGAACCTCCAGAAGAACCAACTTCAGTGTGAAGGGTCATCTGCCGAGTTCAACTGGGGTTCAAGGAGACAGAAGCAGACATAGAAAAAGAAGCAGAGATAAAAAAAGGTAACTATCAAGTCATTACTTGACACCTCTGTGAATACTGTTTGCTCCAATAATAATACTAAATTTGGTATAATCCATGAGAAATAGGTAGCTTAACACAAGAAAAAAAATTACGAATCCTGTTGAATGAATTTGTGCCCAATTCCTCAGACCTTCTTTTTTATTTATATTATTGGAATGGATTGTGGAGTCCCTAGACAATGTGAAGACATCTAGTGAATATGCTGATGAAGATTCTCCGTCATCCAGGTCATAGTCATTCCGTAAAAATAAAAAATAAAAAATAAATATCCACTGGACTTGATCGTTAGCTAACGATGGAACCAAACGACCCGTTCATCGGTTACCATTTGAATTGAGAAAGCTTCCTGGAGAGGTGGAGAAATGTCTTCAAACCTTGGAAACCAAGTCCAGTGGATATTTTTTTTTTTTTTTTTTTTACGGAACATCTAGTGAATTTATTCTACTATTATTTCTGTTGCAAATTTGTTAACATGAAATCACACGCTACAGACTTCAGCCTGAGTACGACATTTTTTTCTTAAAATTATTTGCCAATATTTATCCGTCTCAATTAAAAAGTTTTATTTTAATAATTTATTGTTTAAACTGTCTAATCTAAGACAGACTGGTAAAGTGTTGTCCATCTTTTCTTTTTCCTCTTTCTTTCACCTTTTCTCCTCTTTTTTCTTCCCATTCCTCTCTTCTACTTTTTCAATGTAGTGTCCACAAAAAATGAATTATTCCCTACATAAATCATATAAAACTATTTACATACCTGTATATAAATGAAGTAGAGCATTATGGCAAAAGCGATAATGCTCCACATGTGAGAGTAAAATCTTTTGGGCTCTTTCTGGCAATAAGACAATAATCCTTATTGCCAGATTGAAGACAAAAACAAAAACTGTCCATATTAGCCAACGAAGAAACCGCCTTAAAGAGGACACTGTGAAAACGTCCCGTTTTTGATAGAAATAACACCCAAAATCTCATTCACTAGAAATTTGAAATGTAGTTGTTTGATCAGCAATGACACAATCCCACGCAGGAGAAACAGACTGAATGCTGTGTCAAGAATGAAATTTTGTGGGTAACCAACTATAATGGATCTCAAATAGTCCCAGAAAAAGACAATTTAGAATGAAATTTAGAGATAACTTTTTGGCTGGTATAAAAGCAATCAAAAAAACATTACAAAGAGAGGAAGAAAGTTGCTGCAGTGGTTTGTGAGTTTCTTTGGTTGACAGGCTCATTTAGTTTTTGTTCCTCTGAACTCACTGAAGCACAACAGTATTGTGTGCGTTTAATAATCACTACAACTGTCACTGCGGCACCAGTTTTCCTGTTGTATTAATGACCATTAAATTCCACTGTAGAAGACGACATTCGAAGGCATTTAAATAGTCACACTCATATAAAAGAACAAATATTTAAAAAGTACATTAATGACAGTAATTGCATAAAATGGGAGTTATTTTTAATCATTTGCTCAAACTACTCCAAAAATTTTACGAACACCTTATGATAGATTTTGGCTTTTTTTGGGGGCAAAATGGAAGATAGGTTTTCAGATTTTAATCATTTTTCAGATTGTTACATTTATTTATTTTTTAATTAATTACTTCTTTACACAGTTTAAATTGTAGTAAGAAAAAAAGAGTATTCGTATTCAACAAAACAAGATTGTTCTTCATTTAAGCAGCATCTAATAATCCTTAAAAGGTCAAACAGATACAGTTTTTTCCAATGTTCTGTCTGTTCTGTTAATGTCAAAGGATTTCATTAACTGTCTATGACTGAATGTGGTTTAAAGCTCTTTTCAATCCCCTGGTTTAAAAAAAAAAAAAAGCTTTTAAAGTGCAGGTTAAAACATTTCAGACTGGTAAACAGCCTCAAAGGTAACCTTGTCAAGCAGGTGTGGAGCCTGAAGAAAGAAATAAAAAAGAGCTCGTACATGAAGGGGTGGGGGAACTTTTTTCCCACCATCAATCATAGTATTCTAAAGCTACTGACTTGTCAGTTGTCCCACAGACAGTCAGTGACACCTTCAATTCCTTTTTTCATTTATATTTGAATTTCAGACTTGCATGGAATAAAGGAAAAGGCTGGATGACAAAACTCACATTCATAACAAGCAAGCAAATAAATAAACCAAATTCATATACCTCCTTACAAGGTTAAAGGGGGATGTAAAATGCACTCCTTATTCAACTTCTTCCACAACCCTCCACAGCTAAGTAAGCAACGGTCTTTTTGAAAGTGGTATTTATTTATAGAGGTATTTAAAGTCAACACAATAAGAAGTTCCACCTTACCTGGAAACGAGCTATACCAACGTAGCATCTGCAGACCTTCTGAGTTACATTAACACACAGTCTATTGTGTATATATTATATAGCTATATACTGTACTGTAGTAGTTGTCCTTGGCTGGTCCCTTACAATTCCTTTTTAAACATCAATCTTTCTATTAAACATTCTTTCTCTAATGATTTGTGGACATAAGATCTAAAGAGAAGCATCATCTCCTGGTCAGACGCTGTAATTCACTGGAAGGGTGGAGTCAGAGTAAAACAAAAGCACACCATTGGCCAGAAATTGGAGGGGATTTCACTGGGAGTTGAAAGGAAGTGGGCTGGCGTTTGACTGGGAAGTACCATTTTGAATGACTGCTACTTTATATTGCTGTGAGATAGCCTGGCCAAGTGGCTGAAGAAGGCAGTAGGCAGATGTCCAATGTAGCAGGTGGTTTATTTACATTGCAAAAACAAGGGTGCAAAAAAAAGTATTTACAAAAGAAATTTCCCAAAAAAGTAACTTAGAGGTTTACCATGGCTCAACAGAATATTAACTGAACTTAAATCAACCATAATTAACTTCAAGTGCACCCAGCTACACTGACCTGGTTCCTCTCTGTTCTGAACCTCACACAGCTCTGTCTTATACCTGTTTGGTCTGAAATACAAAATGGCCTCCAATGGACTCTTCCATTAACAAATGTGGCTGCTCCATTTACTCTCTACCTAGCTTGTGTTACATAATATAACTTTAAGCAACATGTTCAGAATAAACACCATACAATTAAATCTACACAAAACATTGGCAAGGTCTCAAATTGTTTACAACAAAATGTAAAAGGATTTCCATCCCCCCCTCTTCCTCTGGTATCTTCCTGTGACCACAGCTCTACACAGGAGTCTCTAATTGCAGGAAGTGAGGTCACACTTCCTCCTGAAAGACAGGTAAGGTAAGTTCACCAAAATAAAACACAAAAATTAAATAATCAAACAAAACCTTGAAAAGTTATAACATGATTTAAACCAAGATGTTACACTAAATGATCTGTAAAAATGCAAACATAAACAAACCCGGGATAGTATATGAATGCAAACTACAGAATAAAGAGATGGTTAAATCAAGCAAACAAAATAACAAATGTATAAACTGAGACAACTGGTGTTCTCACCCACTTTGTCACAATTGCATACAGTATATTGTATGTTTTATATTGTATATAGCTATAGATTCTATAGCCTGTATACATATCTATTTTGTCTGCTCCATCAACACAAAGTCAAGATCCTTGTAAGAACCTGCTTGGCAATAAACCTGATTCAGATTCTGATTCTGAAACATCACCTGTGACCGAAATAAGATTAAAATCTATAACAGTTTATTACACAGTTTATAGAGTTTCTTTTAATCTGTAAAAAACATGCAGTTCCTTGCCTGGTAGGGAACCTTTATTATAGCCATTATTGAGGTATAAATCTTCACGGTTGATTAAAGAACTGGAACTGTATTTAAAAAGGATTATTAAGGAAATCAACAGTGTTAATGATTGGCTTCATATAACTTCAAACAAGTTATATGAAGCCAAATTTAGGATAAATGTACTTATTTTAAATGTTTGGTTTTAAAAATGATGTGACCCCCTCAAAAAAAAAAACCCTCAGTGCACAACTTGAGGATGTGAAAAGTCTTTTAAACACATTTTCTCAGTAGTTTTGCCTCATTATCAAGCTTGAGTCTATATGCAGTGGTTTTAGCTCTAACCATAAAGAATTATCTTCCTTATTAATAATAAACAGGGTCTATTTTGGGAATGATTCCCTTCGAACAGAGGTATAAATCAAGTAAGTTGAATTCCTATAAAAACCTGATAACGCCATTTTTGATGAGATTTCACTTAAAACTTGATGCTAATTTTAGCTTTCATGAGATCATCTAGAATTATTTTTGTGTATGTTCAGAGAATGTTGACTATTTAATTTACTTAATTAAGTATTTTCTAAATGCATCCATTTGGTGAAAGCGACACAGATAATCCAGACAGCAACATAAACTACTTAAGGCCACAACTTTACTATGTGTGGGGTAAAGTACTGTCCATAAAAACTAATGTGTAGATGTCTGAATTTTAAATAAAATTCAATATTGTAAGTAAATTTAGATTTTCTATTTGTTCCTTTTTGTCTTTACAAAAAAAAAAGTTTAAACATGAAATTTAAAAAGTAATTTTAAAAGTGTATATATATATACACACATATACATACATACACACAGAGTATAAGTTCTTCCTCACCTACCTTGGGTTGCCTCCCTCTTTTTCCTCCAAGCTTGGGTCCTCTCTCTACCAGAGCCCTGGGAGCTTGAGGGTTCTCCGCAGTATCTTTGCTGTTCCTCGAACTGCACTTTTCTGGACCAAGATGTCTGATGTATTTCCAAGGATCTGCTGTAACCACTCCTCCAGTTTAGGGGTCACTGCCCCAAGTTTTTCTCCAGCTCTTTTCTGAGCCCCTGGTATTTCTCTAGTTTCTCATGTTCTTTTTTCCCCTGCTTTTTGTCAAGGAAAGGCATATAAATAAATTAACTTACCATTTGGTAATGGCAAACGATTCAGTATATATGTGCATATATATATATATATATATATATATATATATACAGTGTTGGGAAAGTTCTCTTTCTACGTGAACTAGTTCAAAGTTCAGTTCACACATTTTAAAATGAACTAGTTCAGTTCATAGTTCATAATTCAAAACCAAAAAATTAACTAGTTCATAGTTCTTTTTTTTTTTTCATATATTGCTCAATTACACCATAGCCTACTGTAGAACCACAGACAGCAATTATTTTATCAGTTGTAACTCTGAAACTGTGCGTCAGATTTCATCTTCATATCCAGTTTTGAATCCTTATCCAACCAGGGTTTACATTAGCATTGAGGGGACAGCATTTCCCCATTGTTGCTTTAACGCTTTGTTGCTGTCCATTCACTTCACACTAGTAGCAGCTGCAGCTTTCACCCCTACAGTATATTCTCAAAAACATCAGGAAAAATGTGCTGCTTGAATGGTCTTTTTTATGAGGAATTATTAAAAGAAAAATAGGAAAGTAGTCTTTAAGGTGCAAATGTTTTTTTTTTTTTTTATAATTTTTTCCATTTGAAATTCCATTTCAATACATACTAAAAAGGAATCCTGGAAAATTATACCAGGCAGGTTTAACAAACAAGTTCCATGGATAGTAAAACCCTCAAGAACAGGGGTCTTCTATGTTTTCCAGACCAGGGACCCCCAAACTGATGGCGAGATGGAGCGGGGACCCCCTAACTATATATATTGTATGAAATTGTGTCCTATAGTCACTCTATTACAGATGGAGTAATGTAAAGAAATTAATTTCTCCCTGGGATTATTAAAGTTTTTCTGATTCTGATTCCTGGTTGTTGTGAAGGAAACGGTGCCCAGCTTGAAAGAGCTCCTGTGTGTCGCTGAATGTGTGCATTGATGACTGAAAGACATCTTTTGTCTCCATTTATCTGTTTACTACAGTGTGTTGATTTCATGTTAATGAGTATTTAAAGACATTTCAATTAGTGGGGGAAAAAATTGCAGGGGGGGAATATAAAAATATCAACTAACCATGCAGACCCTCATGCAGTACCTCCGTAGACCCCCTAGGGGTCGCGGATCCCCTGTTGAAGACCTCCGCTCAAGAAGATTTTACGAACACAAACTGAGGGACCAGGCTGAGGTAGGAATTTAAGGTTACTGAAGTGCGGATTTTTTTACTGAAAGCCGGCGGGCAAACTTGTTGCCATCATCCTCACCGACCACCTGGTCATAAAACTGTTTTAAGTGATCATACTGCTGCTTTGTCGCCTACACGCTGCTGTGGCTTCCACACGGCATTTTGTTTTGATGACGCACGCGGCTGTAGGCTACGACGCTGGTAGCTGGTGTTGCCAGATTGGGTGTTTTTCCCGCTACATATTAAGGCCTGTTTACGGTGTGATTTAGAGGGGTTTCGCCTGGAGGGCTCTATAGAAATCTGGCAACCTATTGAACGGAGCTGAACTGAGAGAGCGTGCCGTTCACAGACACCAGAATGAACGAGTTCACAATAACGTTCATCAGGCAATAATGCCGTACGTTCAGTTCACGTTCGCCCAAAATATGAACGAGTTCATGAACTTTCGTTCAATGAACGCGTTCAGGCACAACACTGTGTGTTTGTCTCCCTTCCACCAACAGGAGGCGCCTGGTTCTGGTCCGCCTCCTCACACACCTGCTGACGGTTACCTCATTAACGGAGTGCTCTTAAGCTGCTGATTGCCACTACCTCGACTCCAGAGTGTTTGCCAGTTTTTGGTACTCTAGCCAAGCTGAGTTTTCTCTGAGTAAGACTGAGTTCTTGTCTCCCTGAGTTTTAACTTTGTTTTTGTCTTTGCCTCTTGGCAAACTGGACCTTTTCGGACCTGCTCTCCCAGGAGGCATAAACTGAGTCTTAAACTGAGCCAGGGAATCAAACAGGAGGTTTGGATCCAGTCTCCTTTTTTTGGACGTTGAAATTACTCTCTGAGCAAGGGAATCATCTTCACCACGACCCCTTCAAGTACTGCAGGAAATCTGAGTGGCAATCAGCGTCTCCGTTCACCTACACCGTCTGAGTTCTGGGTAAACCCTGTTCCGCCCTCCGTCGAATCAGACATACCCTGAAAAACCAACACACAGATTAGAATCAAGGTTCCTTCACTTCTCTGGAAACGTGAGTCAACAATCCGATCCTCTCTTTCAAGATCAAGGAATCAAATTTCCCACCGAGCCTGAACTAACAGTCTGTCTTCCCCTCGCCTTCCAGTTCCGGCTGAGCAGAGTTCAGGGAAACTCTGCACCGAGCCTAACATCTTCAATAAAACCCGTCAAACTTTTCATCCGTGTTTGGTTTCACTGCATGGGGTTCCGAGCCTTAGATAAAATCATGACATAGTCTGACCAACTTCATCTATGTTGTACAATTAATTATATCAAAACATTTCTCCTAATTGTCTTTTCTTTGTGTGAGTTTTTTTGATTGAACTGGTATTGTCTGAGAGGAAGAACCAATTTCACACATTTTTATGAGTTGAAATCATGATGCAAATCTGAAGTGTTTTTATTATTATTGACTTTCATAAAATTCAGTCAACTCCACATAGAACTTAATTAACAGCTATCTTACCCCATAATATTATGACTGTTGTGACTACACTCACCTAACTCCAAAAATAGTTTTCTGTAAGCAGGCAAGTTCTTATGAGTCCCTTTAATATTAATTTAATTTATGCGTCAATAAACTGTTTCAGAGGAGTGATCATAGCGCTCTGTATCATCAGCGATGTGTCTCTCTCTCTCTGCCAGCTCCCAGATCAGCTTCTCTGATTGGTTGATGCGGCACGTCGAGCAGCAAAAGTAAAATTTTTCCATCTCGAGCAGCAGCGCGTTTGCGGCACGTCACGCGTGTCAGATGCTTAAACGCGCCCGACGCGCTGCGCCTGCTGCTCAAAACGCGCTGCGGGACCTTTTGCTGCGCCTTGACGTGCGTCAACCATTGACTTTGCATGTAAACTCGCTGCTTCTGCTGCGCCTGCTGCGTCCGGTGTGAACGCAGCATTAGATCCTTCAGGTTACTTCTGTCTACACAGTTTCCTATCAGCTAGTTAGTCCTCCCATTGTTTCAGTCTCCCATTTATACACCTCCTGTTCACGTACTCATTGTTGCATCCTCGTCTTTCCTTAGATTTATTCCTCCCTAGCCTCTCATAGTTATTTGCTTCTTGAGTTTCCTGTCAATCAGTTCACACAAATCACGGTAGTTGTTCTCTAGGTCCAGTAATATTACACACTACACTTAGCTAAAGCCAAATAGTCAGAGTAGTAAATCATTAATTACCATTTTTATTGGTTTTTTGGTTAACCAATTAAATTAGTTCATCCAAAACCAAATGCTTTGTCAGTGTCTGACCAATATATTGGTTAATCTAACCAAAATTGGTTTAACCAACTAGATAAGTTGATTTCCACTCAAT
Source organism: Cyprinodon tularosa (assembly GCF_016077235.1). Classification (NCBI taxonomy): domain Eukaryota; kingdom Metazoa; phylum Chordata; class Actinopteri; order Cyprinodontiformes; family Cyprinodontidae; genus Cyprinodon; species Cyprinodon tularosa. Next base: position 548,445 of record NW_024039126.1, on the reverse strand, counting down.
CCATTCTTAGAATATACTTTCCTTTGCTACATACTATTGAAGATGTAAAAGGGCCTGAGATAGAAGGTGAGAACTTCCTCTGCAATTTGTGCTAATATTAATGATGTTGTTAACTATAACTGGAATAAATTCTGTTAATGCTTAAACATGTTTCCTTCTTTGAGCACACTATCTGAGAAACATCCCTACTCTGATCATCATTTTTATTACCGGGTAATAAAAATTATAACAAACAGTACTCAGTTCTCAGTCTTTAAATTATAATAATGGGGTAAAAACATTTAAATGAAACTTTTTTCATTATTATGATATATATGTCATAATTAGGAGATGGGGATTTTATTTGCATTCAGTTATTTCAGTTTCATTTCAAATATATGATTATTTATTAGGTATTTAAGTAGATATTCATTCCATAATGATTTATTCATTTACTTAATTTTAGGCACTTTTATTTTCCATAAATGTCAACTATGGAGCAGAAAGATATGCTTGAGGGAAAATAATAATTTTTAATCAGAGCAGGGAATCTGAAAAAGCTTGCAGTGCTGTCATTTTAAAAATGCAATACACTCTGGAATAGCTCAGCGTAGCTTAGGGTCTCAGAAGATGACATAGTTTCAGTAAACATGAAATATCTATTATGCACATTCAAACTCCTATATATCACAATATGCATCCTTTAACTTTAACCTGCAGGGCCAAAGCGGTATGTGTTCTATAGTCTGAAGGGGACGAACCGTCACAGTGGTGCTGCAGTGTTTACAAAACTGCTGTTGCCTCTGGCCCTGACTGTCTGGTCTGTGTGACTTACTTTCCATCGTATGAATAATGTGTTTATTAAGTTCTGCACTGAGTTGGTCAACAGTTTGTTATGTGATTTATATAGTATTTTCAATAATATCCCTTTTGCCTGATGAATTCAGGTGTTTAAAGAAATGCCCTTAACAGTTGAGGGAGGGTGCAACGATTTCACAACAAAGCAAACATGTTGTTTAATGATACTCCGATGAGTCTGACCTTTCATCGGAACCAAGATGGCGAAAATGCTGATCTAGAGGCTCATGTGGCTCTTCTCTCTGTTTTGTGCAACTCACATGACTGGACTGATCCTTTCAGAGTTTTCATTTTGATGCAGTGAATGAGTTAATTTTACATAACACTGGGCAGCTCAGTGGTGCAGTGGGAAGCACTGCTGCCTTGCAGCAAAAAGGTTCTGGGTTTGATTCCTGGGCCGGGGTCTTTCTGCATGGAGTTTGCATGTTTTACCTGAGCAAGTTTTCTCCAGGTACTCCGGTTTCCTAGCCTGACGTAGTCCGACTCAATTTTAGTCAGAATGAGTCTGATGCTGCTCCATAGAGCTGTGATTATGGGGCGTGTTTCGAACGAACCAGGAAAAAAAATGCCTCTGCACTCAATTGGACAGACCTACAACCAATAAGAGCAACGGAGTGCGTGACGTACACTATATTGCCAAAAGTATTTGCTCACCTGCCTTGACTCACATATGAGCTTAAGTGACATCCCGTTCCTAATCCATAGGGTTCAATATGACGTCGGTCCACCCTTTGCAGCTAGAACAGCTTCAACTCTTCTGGGAAGGCTGTCCACAAGGTTTAGGAGTGTGTTTATGGGAATTTTTGACCATTCTTCCAGAAGCGCATTTGTGAGGTCGCACACTGATGTTGGACGAGAAGGCCTGGCTCTCAGTCTCCGCTCTAATTCATCCCAAAGGTGTTCTATCGGGTTGAGGTCAGGACTCTGTGCAGGCCAGTCAAGTTCATCCACACCAGACTCTGTCATCCATGTCTTTATGGACCTTGCTTTGTGCACTGGTGCACAGTCATGTTGGAAGAGGAAGGGGCCAGCTCCAAACTGTTCCCACAAAGTTGGGAGCATGGAATTGTCCAAAATGTCTTGGTATGCTGAAGCATTCAGAGTTCCTTTCACTGGAACTAAGGGGCCAAGCCCAGCTCCTGAAAAACAACCCCACACCATAATCCCCCCTCCACCAAACTTTACACTTGGCACAATGCAGTCAGACAAGTACCGTTCTCCTGGCAACCGCCAAACCCAGACCCGTCCATCAGATTGCCAGATGGAGAAGCGCGATTCGTCACTCCAGAGAACGCGTCTCCACTGCTCTAGAGTCCAGTGGCGGCGTGCTTTACACCACCGCATCCGACGCTTTGCATTGCACTTGGTGATGTATGGCTTGGATGCAGCTGCTCGACCATGGAAACCCATTCCATGAAGCTCTCTGCGCACTGTTCTTGAGCTAATCTGAAGGCCACATGAAGTTTGGAGGTCTGTAGTGATTGACTCTGCAGAAAGTTGGCGACCTCTTCGCACTATGCGCGTCAGCATCCGCTGACCCCGCTCCGTCAGTTTACGTGGCCTACCACTTCGTGGCTGAGTTGCTGTCGTTCCCAAACACTTCCATTTTCTTATAATACAGCTGACAGTTGACTGTGGAATATTTAGGAGCGAGGAAATTTCACGACTGGATTTGTTGCACAGGTGGCATCCTATCACAGTTCCACGCTGGAATTCACTGAGCTCCTGAGAGCGACCCATTCTTTCACAAATGTTTGTAAAAACAGTCTGCATGCCTAGGTGCTTGAATTTATACACCTGTGGCCATGGAAGTGATTGGAACACCTGATTCCAATAATTTGGATGGGTGAGCAAATACTTTTGGCAATATAGTGTATGTTAAGCGAGGCATAGTTGTTGTCAACAAAAATCAAAGTGTGCAGTTGCACGCCTAGAATAAGAAGATGAGCCTTGATCGCGTTTCTCTTTTCCTCTTTTAAAATTAATTTTCCGTCGATATCTTCTAGAACAGACCTAATAGCAGAATCTACACACCTCAACTCTCCAGCGGCAGCCATTGTTGTTGTCACCCAAGCGTGCTTTGGTCACGTGGTTGATTACGTTACTGTTGAACGTCTGTCCATCATCGTATAAAGCCCGCCCTGACAATTTGATTGGCCCGCCAGATATTGTGCGAGCATACTCGCGCTACTGTTGAGCAATGCCAGACCGAACTTCCCGACCTCAAACGTTGTGGGCGGGACTAAGTTCGGAATGGCACCCAGGCTACCGGCTTCCTCCCACAGTCCAAAAACATGACTGTTAGGTTCATTTCTCTTCTCTAAATTCTCAGTAGGTGTGAGTGTGTGTGTGAATGGTTGTATGTCCTGTTTGTCTGTGTGTTGGACTTGTGACATGTCCAGGGTACATCCTGACTCTCGCATGTAGACAGCTGGAGATCGCGACCCTACTGGCGATTAAGCGTGTGGATAGATGCAAATGTTTTTTTAAAGACATAAACTCGTCTGCTTTCTTTGCCAATCACTTTCACAATAAAAGGTTTTAATCTAAAGCGGCATTCTTTGCAGCTTGAGAAATAAACACTTTCCTGAGGAGTTTTGATAGTCTCTCAAAATACTTTCAAACTGACTTTTGAAAGTATTTTTATGTTTAAGAAATCAGTTAAGAAATGAAAGGAACCTATATGAAAATAGTAAAAAAAAAATTTTTTTTTTCATAGTAAATTCAAATGATTAAAAATTTATGTTTATTTGAACTGCAGATGTAATTCAATGTCGGCCACCCCAGATATAAACCATTGTAAGCATAGACATTGTGGATTTTCAGCTGTTCCTTTAAATTCATACAATTCATTGTCTATTTTCTTCACTAAGAAAACCATTGAGCTCCAGATTGGCATAAAGTACAATTGTATCAAATAAAAACCTAGAAGGTCAGTGTCGTATTGTTCAAATACTTAACATCACCATTCTTAACATCGCCATCAGTCGTTTCTCTTGATGCTCAGGATTTCAGACGCATTTTACATTCTATAGACTCTAAATTCCAATTCATCTCTCTTTATGAGTCATATCATTTAATTCCCCAAGCATTTTTATTTGATTAAATGTAGTGTTCAGTAAGATACACTTATTTATAAAGAAAACTTTCCCCTATTTGAGTTGTGGTATCTAGGAAGAGATAATAGTAAAACCAAGGCTGTCGGCGAGAACAATAATCCAATTCTTCTTTCAGCTTCATCAAATTGATTTTTTTCTTTAGAAACACATCAACTGTTGGATTCCTCTATTTTATGTTACACAGTTTTTCTTTTATTGTTTATTAGCAATGATCCACCGCTGTGCAAGAGGCTGGGGGAGAATGACGAACATGTGATGGATGATTATAAAGTTTGCCCGCTGTGAAAAAGCGGATCCTTTTTTCTTTTATGTGGATATGAATGTTTCAATCCGTGTTTTGCTTCAGAAAAAAAAGAAAGATGTTAGTAAATCAAGAGGGATTTCAAGCAGTCTTTAGCATGCATCGAGGTTTCAAGTAGTTTTAATGAACTGCTTAATTTCAGCTCCAAGATATCCAATTAAAAAGTCTCAAATAAGAACCTATTTTTTTTCTCTGAGTGAATTTGGCTATTTAATGTTTTTCATCTATTCTCTGTTTTGTTTTTTTTGTGTGATCTATCTTGCGTGTTAATGAGGGGTCATGCAGTGATGGTAAAGTCACAACGTCTGATAAGATATCCTGCTGCAACAGTTGGCTCTTATTTTCACAAAACAGCCTCACATTAAGTCCTTTTCTGTCTCTGTAAGAATTTAACCCACCACTTGATTATAAAACATAATTAAAATTATGATTAAACAACAACAAAAAACTTAAATGTAAAAAAATATATATAAATATTTTCTATTGCACTCAGATTTTGAAAGTCCAGGTAAATATATAGAAATTCTTCTTATTTCAGTTGCATAACTTCACTGAAATAAGATAAAAATTTGAACCTTTAATTTGACTATAGTTACTCAGTGTGGCGACATCAGAGATCTTACTATTGTTCACTGTGATAAAAATTATTATAAGGGGTCAACACTTCATATAAGTAGGTTTATTTGCATATTTTTACCTAAATACTTTAATTTGCTTACATAAGTTATTCAAAGAAATGAGAAACTTTTGGTTAGTAGTGCATGACTTTCTCTTTGACTTTATTTACAGTCTTACACAAGGAGTATTACAAGTTTTTGTTTCTTTAAGATAATTAGGTTTCTAGCCTTTCCCTTTTGGTTATGAGACACTATAGCATGCAAACTCTATCACCAGCTTTGCAAGGCTGAACATTGCAACTTTGCTACAGAATCAACACCAGAGCTGCTCAAATGCATCAGCAATCAATGTTAGCCTACCTGAATCTCATGCTATCTACTGCTGAAGCTTCAATAGACAACCAGAAGCTGAAGAGTCACAGTGGGTTCATCTCTCTCTAATAGTTGTCCAGTTTTATTTTGCGACTGACTGACCTGATTATTCATTTGACCACTTGGTGGTGCTCAGACACTTTACACAGAGCTTTGATCTTCATCCGTCATTTATCCCCTTTTAATATCCCCTTTTCCTGGCAGGGTTGTCAGCATGTGTGTGTACTCCCCATTAACCAGTAACATGTCCCTTAACTCACCCCGCCCTCAGGAATCCTCATTTTCTAAATATTATATTATGGGATTTGCTGCTACATTGAAATATTTTGTTTAGAGCTTTATGCAATTTTATCCCTGGGATGTAAATTTAATTCAATTAAGTTTATTTTAACACCAAGTCACAACACATGTCATCTTAATGCATCTTATAGAGACAGTTCAACACGATTCTACAGTCAGATTGGGTCAAAGTTTTTTATCTAAGGCAAAGCAGTGGATTGCGTTGACTCAATGACTCGAAAGCAATGCCTCATACCAAGCATGCTAGTAGCAACACAAACATTCTGAACAAAAAGTAAATCCTGATAAACGTATTTTCTAATTCGTCTTTGTTTCTCTGATTTTCTGGTTTCCTTACAGATTATGTTACCGGGAGGGGGATTTACCCTTAGACTTAGACTTCCTTTATTGTCATTGCACAAAAAACACAAGGTGAATCTTGACAACGAAATATCGATTACTTGGCTACCAGTGTAAAAGAGGTAAGACCTTATTCCTGCACAATAAATGTTTTATAGATCTAAGAGCTAGCTATATACAGTGTAAATAAGTATACATATACATATATATTGCACTGAGTTATTGCTAAACGAAACATTAAATTGAAGACAAAACTAGACTAAGGTGCATGTACTGTATTGTCCATGTCCATGGGGGGTGGTTTTAGAGTGTGTGTGTGTGTGTGTGTGTGTGTGTGTGTGTGTGTGTGTGTGTGTGTGTGTGTGTGTGTGTGTGTGTGTGTGTGTGTGTGTGTGGGTGGGGGTGGGGGTGGGGGTGGGGGTGTGGGTGTGGGTGTAGGACTGTTATTTGGCATTGAGCAGTGTCAAGTGTCCTATAATTTCATGGCTTCCTACACTTGAAAAGGAGGACTTGAAGACATCAGGAATTCACTCAGTCTTTTTATTTTCACCAATAAGTGAGAACCAATAAACAGAACAGGGCAGAGCAGGTGAAAAACCGGTAGTCCTTTTAAGTCCTTTTCCATTAAATGCCGCTTTGGAGGCTGTGTTTGCCTTCCTCAGCTCTGTTGCAAAAACCAGTAAAGCTGTTTGTGGATTCCTTATTACCTGAGTTGAGGGTGCTGCTGATTGGGCCAGATTTCTTTCACCTGCTGAGAAGTGCTGCAGAGTGGCACACTGAAATGTGTGTGTGTGTATGTGCACACACAAATGTCTGTTCATGCACCTCCATCTGACATAATGAGCAGATCTGCGCAACAAACAGTCTGATGGCCAGGGGGAAGAAACTGTTCAGTAGTCTGGTCGTTCTGCAGAACTTTCTGCCTGACGTCAGAGGGGGAAATAGTCCATGGTTGGGGTGGGTGGGGTCGGAGAGGATCTGGTGAGCCCGGGGTAGGCAGCGCGTGTCCGCAATGTTCTTTATGCAGGGGACGGGCGCCCCCGTGATCTTCTACCCTCTGTAGAGACTTCCAGTCAGAAGCCCTGCAGCTCCCAGACCAGATGGAGATGTAGCTGGTCAGCGGGCTCTCTGATGGTCACTCTGTGAAAGTTAGAAGGCAATACTAGGCAGCTGCCTAGGGCCCCAAGTTCCTCGGGGCCCCATAAAACTCTGCTTACATATATGGTTAATACAGCTATGACTTATTTGTGCACATTAATTATGTTTTTGATAAAAATCCTTTGGCTAAAATGCCATTAGAAAGCTTATAATATTAAGAGTGTCTCAGCCCCCCCCTTCAGCGTCCACCATATTGGATCAGTCCATTTGCTGCACATGTTCAGAAAGGTCCAAACAGACAGCAGCAAACCATTTGAAAACAAACGATGCAAAGACCAGTATTGTGAACTTCAGACCCCTTCAGACCCCTCTAGCACTTTGATTTCTAAAAAGCTCCTAGCGCCAAATCTAGAGACTTTTTTCTGCTACTGGAGACTTTGGAGACAACATCCAAAAGCAGCGAACTCTGCTCTCCAGAGCAAGTAGATTGGTAACCCCGCCTCCTGCTCTCCTCTATCTTGTCTGCTGTCATGATTCATGCAGCTATTATTTCATCCAAATGAAAAATGGAGAACAGATAAGCAGATCATGGCTTGTCTACAGTGAAAAGAAGGACTGGGTTATTTACTTTGGCCTTTTTGGAAACACAGGAAGGAGCAATCAGCTAAGTGAGCTTAGTGCTTGGAAAAAATCTTTCATTCCTTTAGAGACAGCATGAAAAGTCAGCTGAGTACAAAACATAGAGAGGAAAACAAGAAGAAAAGGGACAAGAAGAGAGGGACACAACCTAGAACTGATAATGGATTAATCATGACAGCAGAAAAGATAGAGGAGAGCAGGAGGCGGGGTTACCAATCTACTTGCTCTGGAGAGCAGAGTTCGCTGCTTTTAGATGTTGTCGCCAAAGTCTCCTGTAGCAGAACAAAATCGCTAGATTTGCAGCTAGGTGTTTTTTTGAAATAAAAGTGCTAGAGAGTCTGAAAAGTCGCTAAATATAGCAACAAGGGCATTAAATTGGCAACATTCCTCTTTGCACCTTTTGTTTTCAAATGGTTTGCTGCTGTCTGCTTCGACCTTTCTGAATATGTGCAGCAAATGGACTGATCCAATTAAAATTTCTCTACATGTTAAAATTTCTCTATCTGTGTAATGGGTCTGTTTTATATCTTGTCTTCTCAATTCAGAGGGCCCCCTGCCTTTCTTTACCTACACTGCAAAAAATAGAAATCTCAATAAGTTATTTTTTCTTAAAATAAGTGCGTTTTTCCTTGATTTGAGGAGGTAAGTAAGACACTTTGCCAATGGAACAAGACAATTTCCTTTTAAAATAAGAAAAAAACTATTTTATCGTCTTATTTCAAGTAAATATTATCTAACTATCTTATTTTAAGAGTGAAAATACTCATTCCATTGGCAGATCATCTTATTAACCTGCTCAAATTAGGGCTAAATATACTTAATTTAAGCCATTTTTTACTTATTTCTGGATTGTTTTTGCAGTGTAGGGCCCCAAATTTCCTTAATCCGCCTTTGTATGTTACTGTGAAAAAAAATTCCAGTGAAACAGAGGTTTGTGTTTTTTGTGTTTTATGACTACGCTCTAACTGAGCACCTCCCATTGGGGGGGGAGAAATGAGATAATAAAAAATTATCCACCAGTAATGAAAGGAAGTGTAGGAGGCATCGGCACCAAAGAGCCTGTTGAATTTTTTAAAGACTTTATAATTACGCTCCATCTCTAAACTCCACAGTCATTTATTTATCTTCCCATCTCTCTTCACTTATCAGTAGTCACATAAAGGCAGCAAATACTATCACTGTGTGCTTCATTATCATAGCAAAACATTTAATCTTTGCACTAATCCATGGGGGTCTACTTTCCATGCCTGTTTCACTTTGTAGATTTTTCATATGGATCAACTTCATATGGAGGGGGTAAAACTGTCCAGTTTGGAGAACTGCAAGAAATTCGATGACCTGCTGGGTCAGGTTGGTCTAGATTTAAGGTAAGCAATATAAATCTAGTTTTAATTGTAAGGTTGTTTGTTAATGACCTAAGTACTAAAATCCTGAACTCAGAACTTTTATATGAAGAAATGTTATCTGTAAACTTTCAAAAAAATGTATTGAAAGTTCCTACCTAAACTGATTAGATCCTTTCAGATACATAAACGGGACAGTTAGTGCAACAAAACATTATTACATGAAACAACTGTGTTGATTGTTAGACAGAAGAAAAAAATATAAAGGTTTGTAAAAGGAGCAGACTGATTCAATGAACTGCTTGATTATGGTCCCTCATACATGCATATATATATATATATATATATATATATATATATATATATATATATATATATATATATATATATACACACACTATCAGCCATTCAAAATGACCCTTCCCAGTACTCTGCCATTGTTGCCCATTATTATTTGGTACCTGATAGAAAAAAAACTTTTTAATTGTTTGTATTTACTTGCCTACACAATGTTTTATATTTCACTGTCACAGCCTCTGTATTTTTAAATGTTTTTAACTGTTTTTATTTTTTATGCTTTTGTACAGTGACCTTGAGTGTCCAGAAAGGCACCTTTTTAAATAAAATGTATTATTATTATTATTATTATTATTATTATTATCATTATTATTATTATTATTATTATTATTATTATTATTATTATTATTATTATTATTATTATTATTATTATTATTATTATTATTATTATTATTATTATTATTAATTATTATTATTATTATATGCTGATTCAGAAAAGCATTCAGGAAAAGTTGTTGGCATCGCTTTGTTTTTGCTAAATGTTCAGCATTAGCATTAGAAAGTCCCCTGTTTGTTATTTATACATATTTTATTCACAATGGAAAAGTATTTTATAAGAAATAAGCTATCACAGAACATAACTAATGACATCGGGGGTTTTATGCAACAAAAATAAAATGGTAAAAACTGATGACATTTGGATGAAGCTAAAGGGGTTTTTAGATCTAAGCAGGACAAGGCTAACCCTCACTTGGTCAGTTTAAAAAATGGTTTTGCTCGAGATGAAAGAAGAAAAAGAGGGTATAAAGATTTAATGTTTAGTAAGAAACAGGAAAGAAATGTTACTGGAAGAAAGGCTTCTATGCTGAGCTGTATAAAGGGTATGGGGGTCGTTTAGGGGAAATCTGTCTTCCCCCAAAATATTTTTATTTCTCAATTACAGTTACAGTTTCTTTTAACTGTTAAGACTAAAAAAAAACAACCATTCATCTTACTCTGCTGATGGTCTTTGCAGTGGAAGATGTTTTCTGTCAGTCTAAGTTTAACCTTAGTTTAATTCATCCCCGCTTCGTTATACAGAATGTTAAGAACTGGCCTTGGCTCATATTTTCATTACGCTCCTTATTGATTGTGCATTGTCCCATATCTTTTATAAACTAATGTCTGTTATTAAACCATCATGTTTTTTGCTGTTTCCAGGTCTCTTGCAAAGAGTTTTTGGTTGAGCATCAACTGATTCTACCCAAAAAATTAATGAACTAAAAGTAAATATTTATAATTTGATTTGGAGCCTGATCTTAGTCATGACTTTGAGTAATTTAGCCTAGAATGTTTCAATATCTCGACATGGAGCTATATTAACATGCTAAACTCATTTAACACACAATCAGTTTAACATTTCCCCCCAATTCTTTTAATCTTAGCTACAGTATGTTATATTATGGTTATGAAATTCAATATCTATAAGTTTTATGAACCTCAAACATATTGTTCCCACATTAATTAAAAATTTTAGCTTTATATTGAAATTCACAGCCAGACATTCCTCAGGTAGATACACAGATCAAATGACCCTACATATAGATAGAGCATAAATATTATGTGAGGAGTGAGTGCAGCTTCCATCACCACCTCCCCTCCCAGTGTCGCTGCTCCCAGTCTAATCACAGGCTGCAATCAGCAGGATGCACTGGATGTGCAGCCATCCAGACTGAGGCCAGTCTGTGCTGAACCCGGCATGAGATTGAGCCTTCATCCACACCGGATGAAAAGTATGATAATGAACATAATTCCCTGTCATAGTTCTGCTTTAACCATCTCGTTCCCAGCAGGTACCTGCCAGAGGTCCTGATGCCTTGTTTTTCTGCACTGCCTCAACCATTACATGTCATCACTTTGTTGTAGCTCCAGCCTGACCAGGCAGTGCAATTACTGCTGGAGTCGAGTTCAGACTAGCTCAGCCGCTACAGTAAATCACCCAAAATCTGTCTGCTACACCAGCGTCAGTTACATAGGCCCCCAATGACTACAATGAAACTAGTGGTGCTAATATAGTCACCAATGGCAGTCATGGAAATGGGCAACTTTCCTCTTTGTAAATTAGGAGACATTTTTGGTTATATTTATTCACACATTTCCGTTCCTGTGTGAGGATGGGGCTTTGTTCCCCCTTCTGTGTGAATTCTTAAGGTGCTCTGGTCAATGGTTTTCTTATTATCTGTATTCCTTGTACTTTGTGTCAATGTCTGTTTTTACTAATATTCAATAAGGTCTAAAACTCTTTTTTTTATAAAAGTGTATTGTAATACTGGCCCAGGTTATTCTGAGCTATCTCTATAGTTATGCTGCTGTAGGCTTTGACTGCTGGAGGACAAAGGGGCAACATTTCATCCTTCTGTTTTATTCTATTTCTATTCTCCCATTCTGCCGTATTTGTCATTTCAATTCCTTCATTTATGTTCACATGAGACTAGCTTCATCTTGCTTCTGTCTCCTTGAACCCCAGTGGGCCTCAGCAGATGGCCGCTCACACTGAGCCTGGTTCTGCTGGAGGTTTCTTCCTGTTCAAAGGGAGTTTTTCCTCTCCACTGTCGCTACAAGCATGCTTAGTGTGAGGGATTGTATTTGAGTCAATGCAATCAACTGGTTTTCCTTAGATAGAAAACTTTGAATCAATTTGACTGTATGATCTGGTTGAACTGTAAAGAGCTTTGAGATGACATGTGTTGTGAATTTGGCGCTATATAAATAAACTGTATTAAATTGAATTGAATCTTATCTGATTCTGCAAGGCTGTGACTCCATCCTGGAAATATTAGTTGGGCTGCTGGCATCAACACCTCCAATTATAAATGATTCAGTTGGGTCTGTTTTGCAGTTTTTAGTCCTGTTTCTCTCATAGACATAAGTATGGGATCAGCTTACACCATTACTAATTAATTGTTTTTACTCCCTGTCACCCATTTTGCCATGAAAATGGAAATCTTTTCTAACAAGGCAAGGCAAAGCAAGTTTATTCATATAAAACAATTCAATACAAAGACAATTTAAAGTTCCCAACATGAATTGAACTATAAAATAGAAGGAAAATGAAAGCAGATGGAAACCACGTGAAAATAAAAACATGATAAAAACATATAAATGATTTATTAATCTGTGTGTGTCTGCTTCTGCCTTCTTAATCCCCCAGTTATTCTCGGGAGAAGGCCAGTCACACTGAGCTTTGTGTTGCTGGAGGTTTCTGCCTGTTAAAAGGGAGTTGTTCCTCTCCGCTGTCGCTGCAGGCATGTTGTGCAGGAATCCTGTAGAGTAAACAACACATTTCAAGTTGATATCTATTGTTACCACATGCTCATCCAAGATGCGAGAATCCCACACAGCAATGACTCCATGTAAAAAGCTGGTTTTCCTTAGATAGAAGACTTAACCAATCTAACTGGATGATCTGATTGGGTTGTCTGTAAGAAACCTTGAAGTAACATAAGCTGTGATTTGGTGCTATATAAATAAACAGAATCAAACTGAATTGAATTAAGATTAAATCACACACAAGCTCCAATTTTAGGAGGCAAATCAATATTAAAGGACAATGACAGAATATCTACAATTTTCTGATTTTCATTAAAGGAATAGTACACCCAAAACATGATTAGCCTTCATTTTCTACTCACCCCCCATGCTGAACAACACTCTGGAGTACTTTTTTGATATCTCAAATGCATCTGGAGATCTGGGAGGCTTCCTGCTGTCTGCTGACATTCAAATAATGGAGGTCTATGGCGCCCGAGGCAGAAAGGTCCATAAAAGTCCACAAAAAACGTGTCAATATTCCTCCATACTGCTCGTCCAATGTATTCCAAGTGTCCTGAGTGGGTAGCGTCCAGAATTTACTCGAAACGAAGTCATTTAGAATGTTTTTAGAGCATAAACAGTATTGTATAGGATTTCCTAAAAGGGCGCGCCTGCGAGTTCACGAGTCTACGGAAACCGCGGCAGACCAAACCAGATGAAAGTGCACATTCAGCGTCTGCTCTGCAGATAATGCAAGCGTAGAAGAAGAAATGTACTCCAACTCTGAAAGAGACTAACCTCGTGCTCACCTGGCTCATGGCAGAAAATAAACAGGTGAAAAGCGGAACTTCTTCTTCTATGCTTGCATTATCGGCAGAGCAGACGCTGAATGCGCACTTTCATCTGGTTTGGTCTGCCGCGGTTTCCGTAGACTCGTGAACTCGCAGGCGCGCGCTTTTAGGAAATCCTATACACTACTGTTTATGCTCTAAAAACATTCTAAATGACTTCGTTTCGAGTAAATTCTGGACGCTACCCACTCAGGACACTTGGAATACATTGGACGAGCAGTATGGAGGAATATTGACACGTTTTTTGTGGACTTTTATGGACCTTTCTGCCTCGGGCACCATAGACCTCCATTATTTGAATGTCAGCAGACAGCAAGAAGCCTCCCAGATCTCCAGATGCATTTGAGATATCAAAAAAGTACTCCAGAGTGTTGTTCAGCATGGGGGTGAGTAGAAAATGAAGGCTAATCATGTTTTGGGTGTACTATTCCTTTAAGACTATAAAAAACCATAAATACAATAATTTTACAATTTATCAATTGCATGAAATACCCAAGTAATTTCATTCAAGTTAGGTTGTAAAGGGCCAAAGTTTGGAAAAGATGTTGTGCATCAATACTTTAGTAAATCAAATTGCAAGACACTTATGTGCCTCAATCTATTTAGATCATCCTCAAGGGAATCATCATCAAATCATAACCACAACTTGTGTTTTTTATTAAAGCAGTTTTTATGTGAGCTACAATTAGACTGTATAAATCTATGTTAGTCTAACCGTTTATATTTGTAAACAGTTAGACATAAACAGCAAAATTTATCATCCTAATAAAAAAAAAATAATAAAAAAAAACATAGCTCATATTTTCACCCTGCTTCACATTCTGAACATAACCCAAAAACCATTTTTTTGTGATGATGCAAAGATTGCGGTAGTCGTGTCATTATATAGACATTACCTTCCACTGTTTTTGGGTTTCATGAACACATCTGTGTTTTTTCCTTTCTTCTCTAACAGTAAAACCAGAGGCAGTGTTACTATGGTAACCCATGTGGATTTAAGCAGACTTCACTCAGCCTAAGAGATATCCAAGGACTTATACTGTACAACCTAGCACTGTATTAAATATGTTGTGGTTTATCCTGTTTATCATCATCCACACTGTCATTGTAACATTGTAGAAAACATCTAGTTCTCCTATTTATTGCATGTGTAGAAAACTTTCTTTGTCAAACATAAGAGTATTTAGACATTTCTAAATTGTACATCAAGATAATTATTGTGAAATGTTATTTTTTTTAATTACTGATTATTTCTCTATCTGTGAATCTGAATATTTTTAGTATAGTCAACAAAATACAGGCATAATACTGTAGATGGAGAATAAAAAAATCAGTATTTAGTGTTTTTTAGGCAGTTTACAATTTGGAACACAAGAGGGTGCTGTTGTATTGCGGGTTGGTTTAGAAGATTTACACATTTCATTACTAAATATGCACAGACTGTAAGTTGATTTTATTTAATTTTATTTTATTATTTCAAATGGTTCTTGAACCGGATTAGTTCCTATATAAGCACTTATGAAATTGTCTTATCTTTTTTTTGGCTCAGGAAGAGCATCAGCTGACCTCTGTGAATGATACAGAAACTCACCAAAAAGGCAAGAAAATACTCTGACCTAAAAAAATGACTTGTAAAAAAACAACCAAAAAACATGGGCATGTAAAAATTGTTCTATAGTGACATGATTCCAAATAGGAACTGCCAACATTGTATGTGTGTATATATTGGATTTTTTTCTTTAACTTTAAATTAAAAGTTCTGTTATTTTTGCAATTCTTTCAATCTTAAATGTATAGAATAGGTTGGATTGGGACAAAGTCACTAAAAAACTACAACATAGAAATTGCATCTAAAGATAAATATGTCATTTATTTGTATGATCAAAAAGGTATTGGTCATTATTGGTTAATAGTCATAGTAATATGTTAATCAATACTTACTTGGTATGACGCTTTACTACATGAAGTTAAGAAAATATTAGCTAGAGAATGATTTGGTACCAAGTAGGTAATAATCAGATATGGTTAAGATGATAGCAGTGCAGGAATAAGAATGCTAATGTCTATAATCAAAAAATTTTGAATAGAGAGAAGTAAGAAAATCAGAAATCAAGTGTTTGACAATGATAAGCTTGGACCTTATTTTTGCAGAAACCATAAGAACCATAAGAAACCATATAAAAAAAAAAAGATCCCATTTCTATGGAAAAAAAACCTCCTGACCCTTTATAAGGCTTGGCTGTGTTCCCCATCAAAGTTAGGGGGCGGTTATCTAACACCTGATTGGTCATCCTGCACATTAAGGCGAAGCTAATCGATTACAGAGACTGTGATCCACAGGTTGTGAACATACTCTGATACAGTAGGTGGCGACTCGATTCGCGTTAACCCCGCCCCCTAACTTTGATGGGTGAGTTTGACAGATTCTTTTAACGGTTTCGATGCACTGCGACACAGGACCATGAAATAAATAAATGCACACTGAAATAATTATATATATTTTTTTTTAAATAAAATGAAGACGTATTTTATTAAATTAATGACACATTTATATATTTAATTCCTTATTTATTTAATGAATTACACATTTAAATAATTGTTTATCGCTGTATTTATTTATTTAATTGTGGCACTTTATATTAGTGACGTGGTTTTAATTAATTAATGACACATTTATTTATCTAATTCGACATTTCATTAATTATTGACACATTTAATTATTTATTTAATGCTGTATTTATTTATTTAATTTTGGCACTTTTTATCCTCCATAGGGCATTTCCCATAACAATCCATTGACGAATCTGGAGAATTTAAAGGTCATCTGTTAGACATTTTTGGAAAACCGCCACTATATTCAAATTTCAACCAGCTAGCACCTTTTTCTTAAAATTTGATATAAATCAACATTTCAGCCAAATTTCATGCTTGTATTATCAAATGAACAGTTGTTTGCTTTATCTGCTCCACTAATGTAATTAACCAGTAGTCAAAACATTAAGGCTGAGCTGTAATGTAAATGGCCTGTACTTATATAGCACTTTTTCAAGTCATTCACCCATTCACTCACACACTGATGGTGGCAAGCTACATTGTAGCCACAGCTGCCCTGGGGCTCACTGACAGAAGCAGGGCTGCCGTACACTGGCTCCACCGGGCCCTCTGACCACCATCAGTAGACAATGCAGGGGAAGTGTCTTGCCCAAGGACACAATGACACTGAAAGCTTGAACACTGAGCTGTATTTTCCCCGCTATGTAATCGTTAGTTACCCGGTTAGCAACCCATGAGTTGGTATTAGTTCTTGTGGTTTTTTTTCTAGTAGTCAATCAAACTTGGTGTACCTTATGTAAAGTGTTACATAAGGTACACCAAATTAAAGTAAATTCTAAAAGTCTACAAAAAGGTCATGATCACTTCTCAATTTCTTTGCATATGCTTGTTTTTTTATATTTGGTTTAATTGTAGGACTATCCATTGTTAAAATTTGTTTCATAAGAAAGGATCAAAAGATGATGCAGAAGTGAGCACTTTGTACTATAGTTTTTATTAGTAATCTAATGTTAAATACTGTAGATATTCAGTGTAATCTCATTATCAGTTCGTATGAAATTGTACGAAAAGTTATGCACAGTATTTCGTACGTTTTTGACGTTTTTTTTTGTCGTATTTCGTCGTAGTTTTACGTCTTGCCTCGAGACAAGATATCCTTGCGCATGCACATCTTACGCACAATTCAATAACATAGAATATAACATACCATTAACCCTAACCCTAAGATACAAAACAGCAAGCAACCTAGTGAGAGACATGAAGAAGTAATTATTGCACTGTTTTTCCCAGTTTTACGTCCGTCCGCGGATCTGCTTTTTTCGTCTGTCTGCCTGCGCATGCGCACTGATCTGTTTTTTCGAGGAAAAACGTCAAAAACGTACGAAATACTATGCATAACTTTTCGTATGATCTCATACGAACTGATAATAAGAATATGTTGAGATATGCACATCGGTACATATACAGGATCCTTCTTACAATTTTAAGCGAACGCAAACTGATTGGACAGATTACATTTGTAGTGTTACAGGTTTTTGTACATTTCATCAGATCTACTAAGTTATTACTGGATAATTCTGTAATAAATGTTATATTATGGTTTTTCCTCTTGTGTCTTGCTTCTGAAAAGCTTCAGGTCTGTCTTTCTTCGATGGGTTCTTCGGCTCCACCGGTTGCACCAACAGGATCAGATCCGACCCTTTCACCACGGAATCAATAAGCCATCATTCACTCTATTAACATATAATTCCTTCATCAGTTAACATTCATTTTCTCCCCTTAAAAGACTCATTTCCCGATGATATATCCTGCTAATGTTTCATTATTTATTCAACAAAAATTTTAAGGAATCTGCTCTGTGCCTGCTGGAGAATTTAATCCAGAATCGTGTCAGATCCATGTTTTGTAGTTTGTTATTTTATATCTGCAAAAATCAAAATTATAAGTACTTTAAAGTGTCCTTTAACTCACCACATTCTTTCTCATATCTGCAGCCAGTCCAGTTTTACTTGTTACAAAAAAATAAAAAAACCTTTTGCTTAATAAACTTGAAACATACATACAGCCTGTTGAAATTCTTTTTGAGGTTTATTTTCTGTTTATAGTTACAGCTCATTGTGTTTATGTCTATGTGCATAATGTGCAAGTCAGCTATATGGACATTCCAACACTTAAAACTATTAAAACTATTTGTGGTTATGTTAGAAGTAGGAAAACCCACTGCTTTCTGATCAGTGGTAAAGCAGACCTAGGCTGAAATAAACTAATTCCTCTACAAGTTTGTGCTTAATATCAATGATTTTGATCAGAACATGACTAGAATAAATTCTGTTTAAATTGCATACTCTGAGAAGATCCCAGAATAAAAACAGCCGGGTTCAGAACAAGCATTGGGGTGTTTAAAGGTGCAATAAAGGTGTTTCCACACCTTTGCCTTTCCAGCAAGTGGAACAATTCAATTATGTGTTATATCTTTATAGAGGCATGTTCAGCAGCACTGCCATGCAAAGTGATATGATCGATACATTTCTAGCTAGGCAGCAGTAGCGACTGGGGAATTCAGTGATGCAGCAGCGTTGCAACACTTGGAATGAATGCAAAGTGATGAAAAATCTGAATGTTTGTGTATTGAAGTACTATTAAAATGTTTTTGGGTGGATTGCTAAAAGTTGTTTTAGTCCAGCCCTAGAAAGACCATTAAAAATCCTTTAGCTCCAGCCATGTTCTGGCTAGATGCTGCACCTCTTCTCTGCTCTACACTCCGCTTGGTGGATTGCTCTAATCTACAGCTGCCCTACATCTTTTTACATCTTCTCCTTACAATTTATCGCAATTATCTCTACTTTTTTCTCCTTACATTTTAAAAATAAACTTGTTAGTTTAGTTTCATTTAAGCTCATTTCTGCTATGACCTGTTGGTATTTAAAGAAAATAAAAACCATGTAAATGCAGTGGGGGAAATAAGTATTTGACCCCTTGCTGATTTTGCAGGTTTGCCCACTTACAAATAATGCAACAATCTACAGTTTTAATTATATGTACATTCTAACAGTGAAAGACAGAATCCCAAAGAAAATTCCAGAAAATCACATAATATGAATTTATTAAAATTAATAACCATCTGATGAGGAAAAACAAGTATTTGACCCCCTGGACAAACAGCATGTTAATATTTTGTAGAAAAGCCATTATTGGCCAGCACAGATGTCAAACGGTTTTTATAGTTGGTGACAAGGTTTGTGCTCATTTCAGCAGGGATATTGGCCCACTCCTCCCTGCAGACAGCCTCCAAATCATTCAGGTTCCAAGGTTGTCGCCTGGCAACTCGAATTTTAAGCTCCCTCTAAATATTTTCAATTGGATTCAGGTCTGGAGACTGGCTAGGCCACTCCAGCACCTTGATGTGCTTCTTCTTCAGCCACTCTTTTGTTGCCATGGCGATGTGCTTAGGGTCGTTGTCGTGCTGAAACACCCATCCTCCACCCATCTTCAGCTCTCTCACTGAGGGAAGGAGATGTTGGTCCAGAATTCCACCATACATGGCCCCGTCCATCATCCCTCAATATGATGGAGTTGTTCCGTCCCCTTGGCTGAATAGGGCCCACAAAGCATGATGTTGCCACCACCAGTGTTGGGAAAGTTCTCTTTCTACGTGAACTAGTTCAAAGTTCAGTTCACACATTTTAAAATGAACTAGTTCAGTTCATAGTTCATAATTCAAAACCAAAAAATTAACTAGTTCATAGTTCTTTTTTTTTTTTTTCATATATTGCTCCATTACACCATAGCCTACTGTAGAACCACAGACAGCAATTATTTTATCAGTTGTAACACTGAAACTGTGCGTCAGATTTCATCTTCATATCCAGTTTTGAATCCTAATCCAACCAGGGTTTACATTAGCATTGAGGGGACAGCATTTCCCCATTGTTGCTTTAACGCTTTGTTGCTGTCCATTCACTTCACACTAGTAGCAGCTGCAGCTTTCACCCCTACAGTATATTCTCAAAAACATCAGGAAAAATGTGCTGCTTGAATGGTCTTTTTTATGAGTAATTATTAAAAGAAAAATAGGAAAGTAGTCTTTAAGGTGCAAATGTTTTTTGTTTTTTTTCAATAATTTTTTCCATTTGAAATTCCATTTCAATACATACTAAAAAGGAATACTGGAATCCTGGAAAATTATACCAGGCAGGTTTAACAAACAAGTTACATGGATAGTAAAACCCTCAAGAACAGGGGTCTTCTATGTTTTCCAGACCAAGGACCCCCAAACTGATGGCGAGATGGAGCGGGGACCCCCTAACTATATATATTGTATGAAATTGTGTCCTATAGTCACTCTATTACAGATGGAGTAATGTAAAGAAATTAATTTCTCCCTGGGATTATTAAAGTTTTTCTGATTCTGATTCCTGGTTGATGGGACAGGTGTTGTGAAGGAAACGGTGCCCAGCTTGAAAGAGCTCCTGTGTGTCGCTGAATGTGAGCATTGATGACTAAAAGACATCTTTTGTCTCCATTTATCTGTTTACTACAGTGTGTTGATTTCATGTTAATGAGTATTTAAAGACATTTCAATTAGTGGGGGAAAAAATTGCAGGGGGGGAATATAAAAATATCAACTAACCATGCAGACCCTCATGCAGTACCTCCGTAGACCCCCTAGGGGTCGCGGATCCCCTGTTGAAGACCTCCGCTCAAGAAGATTTTACGAACACAAACTGAGGGACCAGGCTGAGGTAGGAATTTAAGGTTACTGAAGTGCGGATTTTTTTACTGAAAGCCGGCGGGCAAACTTGTTGGCATCATCCTCACCGACCACCTGGTCATAAACCTGTTTTAAGTGATCATACTGCTGCTTTGTCGCCTACACGGTCGCCTCCATGCTGCTGTGGCTTCCACGCTGCATTTTGTGTTGATGACGCACGCGGCTGTAGGCTACGACGCTGGTAGCTGGTGTTGCCAGATTGGGTGTTTTTTCCGCTACATATTAAGGCCTGTTTACGGTGTGATTTAGCCGGGGTTTCGCCTGGAGGGCTCTATAGAAATCTGGCAACCTATTGAACGGAGCTGAACTGAGAGAGCGTGCCGTTCACAGACACCAGAATGAACGAGTTCACAATAACGTTCATCAGGCAATAATGCAGTACGTTCAGTTCACGTTCGCCCAAAATATGAACGAGTTCATGAACTTTCGTTCAATGAACGCATTCAGGCACAACACTGGCCACCACCATGCTTGACGGTGGGGATGGTGTTCTTTGGGTTGTACACGGTATTCTTTGCCCTCCAAACACGATGAGTTGAGTTGAGGCCAAAAAGTTCTAATTTGGTCTCATGTGACCACATCATCTTCTTCCAGGCCTCTTCTGAGTCGTCCAGGTGGTGAATGGCGAACTTCATGCGGGCCTGTACATGTTTCTTCTTGAGCAGGGGGACCTTGCAGGCACTGCAGGATTTCCATCCATGACGGCGTAGTGTGTTACCAACCGTTTCTTTTGTAACTGTGGTCCCAGCTGCCTTCAGTTGATTCATCAGTTCCCCCCTTGTGGTTTTGGGATGATTCCTCACCGTTGGCATGATCAGGGGCACCCCACCAGGCCAGATCTTGCGTGGAGGCCCAGACCGAGGGAGGTTGGCGGTGGTGTGGTGCTTCTTCCATTTCCTGATAACTGCACCAACAGTTGATCTTTTCTCTCCAAGTTGCTTTCCGATTCTCTTGTAGCCCATCCCAGCCTTGTGCAGATCAACAATCTTGTCCCTGATGTCCGTAGAAAGCTCTTTGGTCTTGCCCATGGTGCTGATGTTGGATGCTGGTTGTTTGGGTGTTGACAGGTGTCTTTTATACAGGTAACGAGGTGAGGCAGGTGTATTTGATGTAGATAATTGGTTGGGATTGGGGCTGCGTCTTAAAGAAAGACTAACTGGCTTGTAGGAGCCAGAATACTTGCCGGTCAAATAATTGTTTTTCCTCATCAGATGGTTATAAATTTTTATAAATTCATATGATGTGAATTTCTGGAATTTTCTTTGGGATTCTGTCTCTCTCTTTTAGAATGTACTTATGATTAAAATTATAGATTGTTGCATTCTTTGTAAGTGGGCAAACCTGCAAAATCAGCAAGGGGTCAAATACTTATTTCCTCCACTGTAAATCTTATCATCCAGACAATGAATTTCATTGCGGTTGGACTTGGTGCTGCCCCAACATATTGTTTACCACATATCAAAATAACTAGTTCAAGATGATGTAAGTTAAATTTGACACTGTTACAATAACAGAAAATTTTGTATAAGGAAGTTATTATCCTGAACTGTAGAAATAAATTTACGTTTGACCTTTTTTCTTGCATTACTTTTAATTTTTCTAATTACTACTAGTTTTAAAAATTGTACTTTTACACTTTTACTTTAGTGAAAAGCTCAAGTTGATACTTCTACAAAAATATTTTTAAACAGTAGGATTTATATTTCTACTTGAGTAATATTATATAAAAGTATTAATAATATTAATACTTTTGATATCTCTGAATTAGATCTCCCACTGTCTCCCACAACCTTTCTGCCCAGCTCTGGTGCACCCTCTGTCCAGGTTCCTGCCGTGATCTTTTCTCTGGGAACTAAAACTGGTCCCTTCTGTTGGAGCTGATACTGTACAAGGTTCTAGTTTGGTCTCTGCTTGTTTCCTCGCTCTGATCTTCAGCTGCTCGTGTCTGAGATCCTGACCTCTGACCTCATGTTTGTCTTGGTGACCATCCCCAAAGTGGGATGATAACATTTAAAAAACACACCCTCAAAATGGCACTATTGGCACACACCCCCACCATGGAGTCTTCTCCCTGCTGCCCTCTGGGACAAATAAAATAATATACTTTTTGACACATCTCTAAATGGCTTCTTAGAAATCATTTAGTCTTTCCCGATAACATTTCTGAGTATAAGAGAAAGATCCCATTGGAAAACTATTATTTAGTTTTGCATGATTTAAAAAAGACTGTAGAAAGGCAGCTTTTCTTGATTATTTTTCTAAAGGGAAGGTAACTTCAGGAGAATTATCCATTTGAGACTTCCCGAGGAACTTAGTTTTTGTAATAGATAATAAAACTGCGGGATACCACTTGCCTCTGATAAGCTGCGATTGCCGAACATTTGACATCTATGAACTTTTCACTGAAACTAATTCAATTCAATATGTATCCAAATAACGCTGTAAAGACTTAATATATTATGTAATACAGAGACTAAAAGGTGCTAGTTTCAGGTTTTATCAAAAAGTTCACACATGAACACATGTGCAAAGCAATTCTTGAGGCCAGTCAGAGACAAAGGGGTCAGAGGCTGATCCATTTTTGCCTCCTCTACTATTTTAGGGCACACACATAAGTAGGGCATCTTTGTATGTGTTATTTCCTATGAAAATAACAAAAAAAATATATTATTTTACTATAAAGTCCATATCCCTACCCTACTACTCTCCACAGCCTGGTATAGACAGCAGAAATCAAATAAGGTTGGTAATTAAAGATTACAGTATTCTCTCCTCATCACCATACTAGTAAACAATAACAATAATAATAATAGTAATAAATTTTATTTAAAAGCGCCTTATCAAAACACTCAAGCGCACTGTACAGGCAGATAAAACATTAAAAATAGGAAGCTAAAAAGTACAAGCATAAAGGTGCCACAGAAAACAAAACAGCAGGAAGTAAAATAAAGCCAAAGGAAGAAAAGGAAGAAAACAACATTGGAGTGATGCATATGAACTAGATGGGATAAGACTGTCTGAACAGGAAAGTTTTGAGTCTGGATTTGAAAAGAGGGAAGGAGTCCAGAGTACGGAGATCCGGAGGGAGGGAGTTCCAGAGGTGGGGAGCAGAGCGACTAAATGCCCGGTTCCCCATTGTGACCAGACGGGCCGAGGGAACGGAGAGCTGGAAGGAGTGGGAGGATCGTAGGGAGCGGGTGGGGGTGTTAACGTGAAGGAGATCTGAGATGTAAGTTGGAGCCAAGCTGTGGAGGGCCTTGAATGTAGTTAGGAGGAGTTTGAAAATGATTCTTTGTTTGATGGGGAGCCAGTGGAGTTGTTGCAGGATGAGAGTGATATGATGAGAAGTGGGGTTCCGAGTGATCAGGCGTGCTGCAGAGTTTTGGAGGAGCTGTAGTTTCTGGAGGGACTTGTTTGGAAGGCCAAAATGAAGTGAGTTACAGTAATCGATGCATGAAGTGACGAGACTGTGAACAAGAATGGCGGTAGTTTGGGGAGTGACATAGCACTAGGCCATCTGCAGACAGCTCTTTTAAATGTGTCAAGTCATCTTCAATGTCAACATCACACATGCGCACTAATCCGATATTACCAGATCAAAAAAAAAGATCTGGTTTTATTATTAAAATGAATGACAAAGAAGATTCAGAGGAGAAATTTAATCTGCGGCTGCGAATTAGAAAAAAATTCTATAAAATTGAAAACAAGCCCCAGAGTGAAGTTAACAACGCTAACAGACACCAGCTCTCTACCTCTTCACCTATGCTGTCTGTGGACAAACAACTTCTACTGGTGATGGTTCGGAAATATAAACATCCAGAGATATGATGTATCATAAAAATGTCACTGCTATAAACAAACTGTGAAAAACCATTGGAAATAAATGACTGTCATTCTCTGATGACACAAAGAGCAGGGCTAAAAGTGGTTTAAAATTCTTGATGTAATATTTTCAAAAATGTACTGACCATTATTATTTCTCAAAGATTACACGAATAAAAGAGTTTTTTTAAGATATTGACCAATATAATCTATATATAACAGCTATACTGCATGTTGTTATTTTACATATTGAGCCTTTAGCTTCTTTATTTTGAGTTTTCAAGAAAAATAGAATAATTATTCAAAGGGCTTACTAGTATTTGATGATTAATTTTAAATTAAAATGCACAGAAATTCTTTCTTTACATTAACTGTTATAGTATAATATTTTTTATTTTACTCTTTAATTACTCGTTACCATCTATTCACCTCCTATATTAGATTAAAAAGAAATCTTTTTTTGGTATTATGGCTATGCAACTTACCTGGGAGCTATTATTTTAGCTATATTCATGATGGTGCAACACTTACTAAACTCTTTGTTGAAAGAAATCTATAATAAAGATTAGGTATCACTTTAAATCACTATGAACATAACATAATAGACAGCTCTCTCAAATTTGTTTAGTCACCTGCTTAGTCACCTTCGATGTTAACATCACACTTCCTGTACCAGAATCAGCATGAAATTCTTGTAAAAGGCCATGGACACTATACATTACTTGTCTTTAACCCAATTTATTTGACTTGTGTAGCACCAGTTTACATGTGATCTCGAGGCACTTTACACAGAGAATTCAATTCAATCAGTTCATAGTCAGAATGACTAAAAGTTCCTATCAAGGAAAACTGCTTCCATCAAGTTATTGGTTCTCCTGGATGAGCTCTAATTTTGTTGTGAACTCTTCAGCAATTACTTACTGAACATGCATTTAGTGACAGTGGGAAAGAAAAACTCAATTTGAAAAAGGATGAAACTTTCAGCAGAACTTTCAGCATGTCAAAGGATGAAAGAGAGTACGGACAGTTACTGACTGTAAAAGCTCTGTCTAGGAGAGAAACAGGACTACATTTAAAAACAAGCCCCACAGTAACCTCTGTAGAGGTGTGGATTTTAAACCTTAAACTGGTTCATCAAATGAAACGGACCCATCATCAATGTATGCACTGTTTGTTTGCAGATCAGCAGATGTTTTACAACAAGGGAGTGATTTTAAAAGCTTGTCGATGATTCCTTTTCTAATGAAGAAGTACATTGTCAAATCTGCAAGAGGACTCAAATTAAGAAAGATGAAAACTACTTTACTATAGATATAGCTATCTCTGGCTTTTTCTACCAGAGACCAAACGATGCTTGGAACAAACAACAATGTATAAATGAGCAGGACAGTGACCAGAATTGCTACAATTCTTCGTTTTTCATCAGCAGGGACACTGAGAGCTGCTGACAGCGCTTCTATGGTTCCAAACAAAAAGAAGCTGAAAAGGGGAAGAGGGATGAGGTGATAGATTGCATAAATAGCTTCTCTGACCTCATCATTAACATCACAATAGAAAGGGATGGCATAAATTAATGGCAACATCCAGACCACAAGACAGACCACCACCAAGGTATTGATGTCTCTTCTTAATCTGTACCACAGCGGCTTGACGATGACCAAGTATCTGTAACAGAAGTCTAGGTTTAAAAAACAATAGATTAACAGCACATTAACATTATGGCATAAAAAACTTGAAATATACATCAGTGAACGTTTTATAACTTACCTTTCCAAGGATATACAGACCATGAACCCAACACTGGCCATCTCTCCAAATAAGTAGATGCATTCAATGATTTTAGGGTCCCCTCCCATAGCCAAAGATGTTAAACAACACAGTTGAATCAGATCAGAAATGTGAAGGTTGATGATGTAGACCGGAGCAATATGATCTTTTTGTATCTGTAAAGAAGCATCACCAATTTACTAGACTTTACTCAAAGCCATTTATTAAAACCTAGCTGTGTTTTTACCAAAGTAATACAAAAAAAAAAAAAAATTGTATTTGCTGCCCCCTTTAATGGAGACTTAAATTTATTATCTATAATTGTCTATTCAAATTTCTGCTCTAGAAATTCTTTTTTATCTAGTCATGATTTTACAAAGAAGTATTTCTCACAAAAAGAACGGTCTGTACAACCACGATCATCTTCATCACCAATCCAAACATGATGACTTGATGAAATGAATGGAGTCTGGTGTGCTATTGTTTGGTTGGAAAGAAAATCTGCAGCCACATGACCCTTTCTGGAACCAGTTTGACCCCTGTGATGTAGAGCATCCAGCCTGCACTGCAACACGGGGAGAAAACCGTTCCACTTTTAATCCGGATTGCAAATGAAATATGCATGTACAGTACAAAGCTGCTGCTAAGTTGCCCTAGATTTTAAAATGGAATCATTAAACTATTTTGTAATGGAACCAATTGTCTCAGATAAAATTAAATTAACTGCCTTATGACTTTGTAGCCTCGTTATTGTTGGGATCTGGAGGTCTGTCCACTTTCTCCACCAGAGGGCGTACGAGATCTCCTGGAACCGGAGCTGATTGCACCACCTGTCGCTCATCTGCTCATCAGGAGATCCGTATTTAAGGAGGCGGAGGACTTCTCTCCAGTGCCAGAGTGTTTGCCAGTAACGGTTAGCAAGCCTGAGCCAACCTGCCTGTCTGAATCTCTGACTCCCTAAAAACCTGAACCTGATCAGTTTTTTCCTCTGTGCTTCCTGGGTTGAATCTGCCAGTAACCTGAAACCCTGAAGAGTTTCTCCGGCGGTGATCTGCCTGCCCGCTCTCAGAAGATACTGGAAGGAAACTCAAATCTGTGATCTGCCTGCACTCAAATTAAGCTCTGCCTCCGTCTAGCCCTCAGCCTGCCGACAGCCTCTGGAACCTCAAGGTTCCCCCCCTCAGCTGCTCAGTTCAACTCCAGAACAGGTACTGCCCTGCACTCTCTCATCCAGCTAATTCCTGGACCTCCACTAACTCCTCTGTCCCCCTCTGCAGTGAACCCACTTGTGACCAGTCCGTTCTCTTCCTGGACCTGATTTATCTGTGTGCCTTTCAGAACCCACTCGTGACCAGACGAGTTCCCCACTGGATCAGTTCATTGATTGTGTACAATCTTCTAAATAAACCTTTGAACTTTACTCCTGCCTCTGAGTGTTCTGCATGTGGGTTAGACACGTTAAACCAAACATGACAGTTATGTCTCTTTCTCCTCCTCCTGCATCTGTGTGTCTTTGCACTGCTTTCTTTTTTATTCATACCTTTGCTTTGGTGGTTGGCAAACAACAAATTATGAATTTATGCCACCAACTGATATTGAGTTTGGAACAAAATGGCTGAATTATATGTATTTTTCTTTAATTGACACATGCAAATTAGGTGATGACATCATACTTTACCTTCTAGCAACTTTTAGAAGAGCTAATATAGACCTTTCTTGCTGATAAGTTAATAACAGTGTTGCTTTTGACAGCCATTTTAGATTTAGTTAGTCTTCAGGATGGAAACTATTCTTAGTTTTAATCACATTTTAGTCATTACTTTATGTGATAGTTTTAGTAGATTTTAGTCGACTAAAATTCAAAAAGGCCTCAGTCTAAATTAAGTCAGTTTTATGTTGCAATTTAAAAACAGCTAACATTTACAATTTCAAATACAACCAGATTCTTTACCAGATTGACAGCTCTTGCCTAGATACTACAATAGCTGGGTATAGAATACTGCTATGCAGTTCATCATTGCTATTGGACAGAAAACTGATTTCTAGAATTCAAATAAACCTTTTTTATGAAATGATGCCCTACTTTAAACAAAAGTGCCTCACAACGGTTCACTTTAGACTTTTAAAAGTCTGAAAAGGGTTTGGAAAAAAATATAATAAAAGGCCTTTTATTAGCAGAAATCTAAATTAGGCAAAATCATTCGCAGATATACAGGTGACTTTTGGACTTCAAAAGATGGTATAAAAAAGTGCCGCCATGAAAAACCTTCAGCGATAATACCTATTCAATTATTTACAAGAATGTGTCACAAATTGAGTGTTATTTTAGTTTAAGCATCTCAAAATTTTAAGGTGGGACCTGATCCAAGATGAACTTCATTCAGCCACAAAACCTTTGGCCTTAGTCCTAAAAGAATACACCTAGGCCCAGACTATTTCATAATTATTACATCCTTTATTGTAGATCCCTTGTGTTAATGGAGAACCACTTGCCAAAAACATTTCCATGTGCTTGTCTTTACCTCCAATACTGAACTGTGACTGCTTTCTAATTACGATTTAGAAAAGGATTTCTTATATGCCCTGTGTTACCAGAAAGCTAAATTAGACAAAATCATACACAAATTTAGAAGGCCCATGAAAAATCATCAATGACAATAATTTTGCAACATTTGCAAAGATGCTTTACAGAAACAGTTACAAACTGAGTGGTACATTAAGCATCCTAAACTTCAAAGTTCAAACCTGATGCAAACTGAACCTTATTCTACCACAGAATCTTTGGCTCTAGTTCAAGATCAACATCAAGTGACAGGCCTTGATTTGTTCTTGAGTGTTTTATTTTTATTAGACATGTATTATATAAGGATCTCAATTAAACTCACTCACCAGGCAACAAACTGCAACAATCGCCAGAAGAGTTGATGGAAGACCAGTGCAAATGATGATTAATTCCAACAGACGCACTACTGCACGTACACCATTGATATTTTCAGGGCTGTCACCAGGTGAGCTGTTGTTGAAATCACTGCTTCGGTTGAAATTGGTTTGGTTGTAAAACTCATCCATTTCTTTGAGGAGAACCTGCAGATAGACATGAGATCATGGTTAGCAAGGTTAAGTTTACCTTGTGAAATTTGTTCCTGAATATTGTCAATACTCTGTGAAGCAGAGTCAGTACAGTCATTGTCCACTGTTGTGCCATATGCCATGATCATGGTTTTTGGACATTGGGAAGCAGTGTAAATATTTCATCTTGACATGATGACCAGATAAGAGAATAAAAGTTCAGTAAATAAGCAGCTATAAGAACTCTGCACCCCCCTTTCTCAGCCACAGGAACTTTCAAAGAGGTGTGGCCAACCACCCCCCTCTGTGTGAGGACAGAATAAACCACATAACAAACACACAGGATTCTCTCTTTTTCCCTGCTCTTTTTCCTATGAAGCTGGAGTCCACTTCAGCAGGGTATCTGCCAGAGTGGAGACCCGGGCCCAAAAAGACCCAGATCTCCAGAATAAATCATTATTGTGACCTTTTAGAGCCAAACCTTGTGCAACACATTTCTCTTGAGAATTTAGAGAGCCAGAGTGGAGAGAAAGCCTTCTAAAGCCCCATGGTGTGAGCCTGAGACAAAGAAACCCCTGGTTGCTGTTTAGCCTGACTGCTAAGCTGCTGCTGGATGAAACCCAAGCCTTCTAATGGACATGGACAAAAATGATTCCAGATAAACTTTGGTTATCAATCACAAGATCCATCTTAAACTGTTACACGGTTTTCAACCATGTTTCCCTTCCTCTTTGTACATAGTAGTTTAGTTTAGTTGAGTTTCACTAGTTTTAGTTAAGAGTTCTAAATTGAAATATGTTTTACTTGGAACAACAATAACAGCCAAAACAATATCTGATTAAATAAGATATTTACCACCCATACTGGGGAGGGCAATAGGCATCTGAATGTATCAGAAATATAAATTCCCAGCTGTCTGGGAATTGAATAGAATATAAATCCACAACATTAATGTGGCATCCACCCTGGATGGGCATTGAATATAAAATCCCAACACCAAAAATGTCAAATTATGAAATTCAATTGATACTTTGTACAAAGACAACACATTGGCTCTTTTAAATTTGATTCCTTTTTTGAATTTAGTATTAACATTTCTATCAGTTCAGTTCAGTCTATTTTTTTTTACCCTAAATTCAATCAAACATCTATTTACTATAATTATTTCTACACAGCAAAATAAAGTCATACTGGAGAAATTAGAATCTGATCCAATGAGGTTTGTTTATTAAAATAAAACTACCATTTGAAATTAGAACCCATGTACGCTACTATTAAATGTAATTTTTTTTTCATTTTTAGATTTCATTATCTGTTAGAAAAAGATATCAATATATATAGAAGAATTAAAAGCTATAAATCAAAACTTAAAATTGTTGGGAGCTGGAGAAATTCCACCTTTCTCCAGCAGAGTCCGCCGTGGATCCTCTGAGGGAGCCTCCTGCACAGCTGCAGCTCGTCAAGATCATCAGAGGATCCACTACTTAAGCTGTCTTCAGACCTTGCCTCAACACCGCAGTGTTGTTCCAGTTGGTCAGTGCTTAAGCCTAGATCCTCAGTGTAAATCCATGACTTTTGAATCCAGCTTGGATTCTAACCCCTGTGTCTGTTTTCCAGGAAACCTGTGCCTCCTCTGTGAAAGCTCTGGAAGAGCTAACCTGCCGAGCCGACCCTCTGAGCCAAACCCGAAGATTCACAGAGAACCTCCAAGCAGCTCTGGACTTGAGCTGGGTAACCCAAAGCCAAGGTCTGTTCTAAGTAGACGTGAGACGCTGAAGCAGCTACCGACTCTGCTGATAAACTCTTCTCCAGAACCAACAGTGACTCTCCCAAAGCTAACCTCAAGAACCCTCAAGGTACAATCAGTAGACTTCTGGAAGTCAAACCTCTGTTGGCAACGCTAACTGAACTGTCTCTCACACAGACTCCGGTGAACCAGAATCCAGGCCCCGAACCAGAACCAGAATATTCCGTGTGTTTGTGCAAAATAAAACTGTTAAACTTTCATCCTTGTGTCCGTCAGTGGTGTTCTGCATTCTTGGGTCGCTTTCAGTGAACCCATCATGACAAAATTAGGTAAATACTCTGTAAATATTTTGCCTTTGGACAGCTGTTTCCATTAAGAATTTATGTCTTTATGTCCAGAATTTATCTGGACAAGACTCCGCAGTACACCTACACCTTGTGGACAAAGGACATTCTTTTGAGGACCAGAATGTCCATATTCTGGATAAAGAAAATAGGTGGTTTGAGAGGGGCATGAAGGAAGCCATCTATGTTAAGAGAGAAAAACCAACTTTAAACAGAGGTGGTGGACTGAGATTCCAGATTCCAAAAACATACAATTCAATCATAGACATGATCCCTTCCAGATATCACCAAACCCCCCACCCCATCATAGAGGAACGAGGGACTTACCCGCTCCAGCCGGTGAACAATACCTCCTTAACGACCAACCCTTAACAATCATAGACAGGTTTCAGGTATTACAGGAGACAATCTCCCCCTTAATGGCAATCCCCCCTTTAACGACCGACCCCTAGAATCATAGACAGTTTCAGATATTACAGGCTAACGAAGGAACTAACGACCCATTCATCGGTTTCTATTGCATGTTTCCAAGCGATACAAGGCGTTGTCTATATAAGACTCAAACTCACTGCGGATCCAGACATTTGAATTGAGAAAGCTTCATGGAGAGGTGGCGAAACGTCTTCAAATCTTGAAAACCAAGTCCAGTGGATATTTTTTGAATTTTTACGGAATGACTATGACCTGGATGACTGAGAACCTTCATCAGCATTAAGAATTTATGTTTTACCAGATAACAGATTGATTTCTTTTTTATCATTGAAATGTCAAAAGAACAATTGTAAGTAGTGATGTATGAATTTAAAAGAAAATGCATCAGTCATTGATATTCAATTTCATTGTATTATCAATTTTATTGGCAGTTTTTATTCTTTATGTACATTGATTTATGCAGACAATGCTGATTGAAACAGATGTCAACACGTATGTGTTATGGTTGTATACTTTTCACGCTTTAACAATATCTCTCTTTCAGATGTAATTAAACATTTCTATTCAAAATGTAATTAATAATAATTAAATTTGTCAATTGGTTAGTAGTGTATAAATAAATACATTTTCAAAATAGAAACAAATATACAGTATGTGTTCAGATCATTTAACCCTATTTAATAACAGAAACTAAGATCATATCCACTTAAGACAAAAAAACAACCAATTTAGTCGCTGACACAGTATGGAAGGTTTCAATTATGCCTGTTCTTTATTTGCAATGTTACCACTCGGTTTACATCAGTCAGTAGGAAACAGACTTTTATAGATTTCAAACCTCTACTAATTAAACTCAGTTTCAAGCATATTATCTTTCCCAACACAAAGTTCTGAACATATCAGGACAAGTTATACATGGCAAAATATAGCAAATAAATAGTCAAGCTATTAAAGCCAACAGCTCCAAAAGTCAACATTTACAATGTGACACATAATCATATTTACCTTTAAAAGCTTAAATAAGAATTCTCCCACAAAATGGTCCTTTGCAGATTGTTATTGTCACAAAAACATCTAACAAAATGCTTATATTCGGCTGCTGTTTCTGAGTAACCTTCTCTGGAAAACAGAAGTGTGAAATGATGCAATGATGACTAGAAAAGTTACCAAAACCTCCTGAACATTGAATGTGGAATGGCAGCATTTACAGGATTTATAATATACATGTATATATTTAGAATTGCTTGTGTTATAAGAGATATAGATATAATGTGAATGAGTCAGAACATCTCTTCTATTACTAAAGTATTTAACAAAGAATAAAGGTGCTTTGAGAAACTAATAGAATCATATGTGATCTTTTTACGAAAACCAATGAGAACTGCATTTCGTTCCTCATGTTAAGAAAGGTCATTATGATGTAGGAAACTATTTTATGATAAAAAAGGAAAAACAAACATGTTTCTCGAGTTTGAGATAAGGATCTGCTTTTAAAGCCAGATCATTGTTTGTTAAATCCGTTTACTATTTACAGTTCCGTTTCCTGGATAGGACCCAAACTCATGGTCATGATCTGCCCTGATAGCTCACCTTAATTATTCATGCCTTTCACCTGCTTAACTCTGTTTGGTTCTTAAATACTCCACATCCTATCCACCTGGTTATTTCCTTTATATTCTGCTCAGCCCAGCTATCGTGGCCAGATCATTGTTCTAATTCTGTTTCTCCTGTCTGTCGGTTTTGTTAGTTTTAGTTATTTCCAAGGTTCATGTTTCCCGTTTCCAGTGGGAGATTACTCTTGAGCCTTTGAGCCTTTGTCTTCAGGCAAGTTAATTCTCTAAACAGTGGTGAAAGCGTTTCAGGCCACGCTTTTGGACCCTTCTGTCTCTCAACCAGCCTTCCAGGATTCCTAGAAGCTTGTTTTCTTCTGTTCCTGTTTGGGTCGGACAACAGAAAATTAAAAACAATCCACTGGATTTTGTTTCCAAGCTTGAAGATGTTTTGCTTTCCATCCAGGAAGCTTTTTCAATTCAAAATGTCAGGAATAGCGCTGAGTCTGAGGTTTTATACAGTAGCTCAACAAAGCCTTGTTATTGTTTTGAAAACATGCAAATTGTAAAAAGGGGTCGTTTGGCTTCTTTTGTTAGACTACATTACCCCATACCCATTTAAGTGTCGTTAAAGAAAATTGTTGACCTGGCTGAATTGACGAGGTCCTCGACTCTCCTGTACAGGGGGTGGGGCGGCAATGATAACAGAAAGGGATTAACTCAATAGCTACATTGTAGGTTTTTTAAAGCTGGAAATTGAGTCCACCCCTTTTGTTTAAGGTTGTTTTTTCTTTCTTAACATAGATGCTTCCTTCACGCCCCTCTAAAACTACCTGTCTTCTTTGTCCAAAATGTGAAAATTCTGGTCCTCAAAAGAATGTCCTTCGTCCATAAGGTGTAGATCTACTGCAGAGTCTTGTCCCGAGGAGGGCGCTTCTATATTTGGCCGTGCATCTGTGGAGAGCTTGTTTGGTTTTTCCAATATAAAGATTATAGGATTCCTCACTGCGCTGAACTGCATACACCACTCCACTTATTTAGGTCTGAACTTCTGATCAGCTGTGGATTCTTGGATTGTTGGACTGTTGGCATGTTCTCCGGAGCTGCAGCATTGGAGACACTCGGGACGCCTCGACAGCATTTCATTGGCAGCACAATAATCAGCACGCTCATTATTGAGAGGATGGACTGTGAGGATGTCAGTGATTGGGTGCCCCCCCCCCTTTTTCTGCAGTCACCACGGTTGCATTTCCAAAGCCCCGCGCTTTAATTCTGTTCTGTCCATTTATGTTTTTGTTTTAATAAATGTTTTGAACTTTCCTACTGACTGTCTCACCTTGAATACTGGATCCACCTGGTTTTATGAAACTCATTGAATTTGGGAAAAAATTCTTTCCAGGTTTTTGAGAAGTTTAAAATGACTCATACCCTAGGAGTATTATGTTTCATCTTTTGAGTGTGCTTCTTCTAGCCTGATGCCAAATATATGCCAAATTTATATATTTAGTTCAATTTAAATTCCACACAGTACCCACCTGGAAAGTCTTCTGTTAAAAGTGTTTGCAAAAGGGAGGGACATTCAGTACGCTTCTTTAAACTGATTGGGTAAATCACAGATGGCCGCCTGCCTCCCATGTGGAGATTTAAGCCAATCACAGCAGCAGTACCTGCTGTGACCTATCATGATTTGTTTCCCCACTAGTCAAGTAGACTAATAAATCAAACTCACATATGTAAAGATACACATCTGATTTGTTGACTTCTTGTCAGCAAACAGTTAATGGGTGAATGATAACAATTTCAATTTCAAAGAAATAGCAAGTCATAGCATGACAACATTATTTCCGGGCTTTATTGACTTTATTGATCTATATAGTGCATCCTCATATGACAGCTTTTTTTTTTATAATGCAGGGTTATTGCATAGGGCGTTTACATGGGTATTTATACAGGTGGATAATTTTATATCTATAGTTATTGCACTGAGTGTCAAATATAGAGAAACAGAGTATCAAATTGTAATTGCACATTATACATTGCATAAGTTTTTGCCATTGTAGTGTCCCATTGTAGAGTCTGATGGCAGCAGGGATGATAGACCTGCGGTAGCGATGCTTTTTTACAAACAGGTTGTAAAAGTTTTTCACTAAAGGAGCTGCTCCGCTGCTCTACAGTCTGCTGCAGAAGCTGGAAGGTGTTTCCCATGATGGATGTAAGCTTGGACAGCAGCCTCCTCTCAGCTACTTCCTCAACTGAGTCGAATAATGTATTGCACATGTAATTTGGGCTTACAGTTATTTGCTTTTCCATTTGGGTATGCAAAATAGGCGAGAATTTCCTAAAATGAGGTGGATGTTAAGTTAAAAATTGCCTTAAGGCAGATGGCCGCTCACACTGAGCCTGGTTCTGCTGGAAGGTTTCTTCCTGCACTGCAAAAACGCTCTAGAAATAAGTAAAAATGTCTTAAATTAAGTGTATTCACCCTTAATTTGAGTAGGTAAATGAGATAGTTTGCCAATGGAATGAGTAATTTTACTCTTACAATAAGATAATTAGATAAAATGCACTTGAAATAAGACAATGCAATTGTGTTTTCTTATTTTTAAGGGAAAATTGTCTTGTTCCATTGGAAAAATGTCTCTTTTACCTTCTCAATCCAAGAACAAATGCACTTATTTTAAGAAAGAAAAACTTATCTAGATTTAGATTTTTTTGTCGTGTATTAAAAGGGAGTTTTTCCTCTCCACTGTCGCTACAAGCATGCTTAGTGTGAGGGATTGCTGAAGAGTCAATGAGTCGATGCAATCAACTGGTTTTCCTTAGAAAACTTTTAATCAATTTGACTGGATGATCTGGTGAACTGTAAAGTACATTGAGAAGACATTTGTTGTGAATTGGCGCTTTATAAATAAACTACATTGAATTGAATTGAACTTGTATGTTGTCATGTACTTGTGTGCTCTGAAAACATAATCAGCCTCAGCCCTAGCAGTGTTTCAGTTCACAAGAACACAAAACGAATGAACAAAGTCCCAGGATGTTGTTCTCGCTCCTCCCTCTTTACCAAGCATGCATCAAAGCAGACTTGTGTGTTCTCTAGACTGACAGCTATCCCAGCATGCATCGTGGCAGCAGCTGCTTCCAGAGTTCCGTAATTAAATGCACTGTTGTGATTAATAATTGCATTATTGTGATTGTTTAATAAGCTTTTCTGTTTTTTGGCAGGCAGAAATTTGACACCGTATTAAAATCAGAAATGACTTATCCTGTCATGAAAAACAAGCTAATGATTGGTGACCACTGAGAAGGACTTGCATTGTATTTACAAGTAGCACTGTACCTTGCAAAACTAAGAAATAACACATTTCCTAAAGAATTAAGGGCAACAGGCTGTAAATGTCTTGCTTTACCAAATCAATTAACCATTTAATGGTTTTGGACGGCGGAGGTGCTGGGTATTTTAGGGTTAGAGGGTGGACAGGTGACTTATGGGACCGAATTCCTTTTTAATAATTTAATCTAAAAAACATTTTGATATCAAAACAAATCTTTGGATGAAAACTACTTTAAACTGTATTATTATAAGGGATTTATAAAATTCTATAATTGTTTTGTGTCATAATTAGAACTTGATTTTTGAGAAAACAAAAGGGGAAGAGGCAATTAAACCGTGTTTCATTTAAACAAGCTTTAATTATCAAAAGTTCATTTTCTAATTACTTTTATACTTATGCTCTAGGGCTGGGCGATAATTCAATAACGATATATATCGATCGATAGACGTGTGGCGCAATAGAAAAAAATAGTGTCGATAAAAGTTCTATAAAGAAACGCAGTTTTCCTTCCTTCTCATTGTAGCCTATCATGTAGGTTTATGCTAGTCACTACTTCCTCCCAACCAATCACAATCACGGACCCAGACACGCCGTCACCAAGCGTCGCCCTCTTAAACCACAACACAGAGCACATGAAGATGTCGCAGCAACGAGAGGCGGAGGAAATTGTTCCAAAGAAGGGTTTTTGTAGTTCGCCAGTTTGGCAGTATTTCAGTCACGGCAAGTCGGACAAAAAACAAACCACAGTCATCTGGAAAATGTGTCGGGAACCAGTGAAAACCAGTCTGATAACACAACCAACTTTTTTTTAATCAACTCAGCCGCTCACACCCGCAGGAGTACGAGCTGTTTAGGCCCCGGGGCGGCTCTCCTCCGAGGGATCTTCAGGAATTTCGGGAAGAAAAAAAAAGTACATTTTATATATATATATATATATATATATATATATATATATATATATATATATATATATATATATATATATATATATTTTTTTTTTTTTTTTAGAACTATGTGGGAAACAGCCCAGAACTGAACGTATATATATATATATATATATATATATATATATATATATATATATATACGTTCAGTTCTGGGCTGTTTCCCACATAGTTCTAAAAATTGAGAGAAAAATGCTAAGGGGCCAGAAACTTCAAAGTAATAACTCAGGTTAAAGCAGGAAACTAAGCTGAACCATAACGAGGTGCCAGCAGCACCTCTAGAAGAAAACGGGTGAGAAAAAATACCCCATAGAAATGCTAGAATAAAGGGTGAGTTGATTTTTTGGGGGGGGGTTTGTTCTTGTTGAGTGGAGTTTACATGGTAGCCTAGTCCTACAATCTTTTAATTACCACAAGCTGGTGGTGTACTATTCCCACCCAAATAGGGTATTCTATTTATTTATTTGTTATATTTATTTTGGTCACTTTTCTGGTCACTTTAGTTTATTCTTTGTCAGCATTTAATACATAACTCAGGTCTCTTAAGCTATTTTTCTTTAAAACAATTCTGTTATGGTTAAAAAAGTTGATTAAATAAATATTTAATTGAAAGTCTGTGTTTGTGTTCTTTATTAAAATTAAATCATTTAGCTATATCATAAAAAGTCCAGGCAGACCTGCACATGAAATATGGTTTCAAATCTTTTCAATAATTATTGATATCGATCAATATGCATTTTTTTTTTTATCGATAAGCTTTTTTTCTATATCGTCCAGCTCTATTATGCTCGTGATCATGGCATACATCATGGCACTGAAACCCAGGATTTAGAAGTCCTAAGTGCCAAAGTTAGTAGGAATGATCCAAGAATGACTGATTAATTTATCTGTGATAAAATAATAATTTAAGTGTTTCGAAATAATTTCATTTAAACAGAAAAGGCCTTTGTATCATTCTGATAAAACTTAAACCTAAAAGATGAACTTCAATATCTATTTTCTGACAATAATAATAAATAGTTTACTCACCACTTTGTTGCAGAGGATATTTATCTGTTGAGTAACCCAGCAGGTGAAATCAGCAGCTTTTCAATGTTGAGACAATGGTAGGATTATTGAGTGGATTTTAAAACGCAGTCCTTTTACAGCAGCTTTTTTTTTTTTTTTCGGTGGTTATCTTGATTAACTTCAGAGCCTCACTGTGGTGATAAGAGTGGCAGGAAGCTCAGATATGTTTAAAATGCAGCATGACACTTTTTGAAAAAGCTCCGCCTCTTGACATATTTAGGCTTTCACAAAACAAAAAATGTATTTCCAATATGTGTGTTAAATCAGGAGGTCCAATAGTTTTGTCAATGCAATGTTTTTCTAGACAGCCTTCATCTTTGCCATACTATAACATTTTTGATAGTTTATATTTTGTTTCTATTAATACGCTGGTCCTAACTCAAAACAACTGTTGTCTTCATTGTTACCAACATCAAAGTTATTTTC
This sequence comes from Cyprinodon tularosa, assembly GCF_016077235.1. Lineage (NCBI taxonomy): Eukaryota > Metazoa > Chordata > Actinopteri > Cyprinodontiformes > Cyprinodontidae > Cyprinodon > Cyprinodon tularosa. The sequence continues at coordinate 509,213 of NW_024039126.1, read as the reverse complement.
TGTCCATTTGAATACCCGCAAAAAGTACTGCAGTGGCCTCCCTAGCCACTGCAGTATTGGGAAGTACCCCCACCAGCCATTGCCACCAATGCAGCTGATGCAGCTTCTCTGAAGTTTGTCAAATTTCTATACATAAGGCTCAGGTGGAAACAGGAAAACATAGAACCTGAGTCTTCCCCTTTCTACATGGTCAGGCAGCAGCTCCATCATTTTATCATAAAGGGTACAGCCGCTCTCGCCTAAAGAGGCTGCCTAAAGCCGCCCGAGCTTTTAGATCAAACAGAACTTTAAATCGCCCTTAACAGAAAAAGCCTGAGAGGGCGATCTTAGCTTGTAATCGTTCTGATGGAGCAAAACACTCAACAGTTTGTTCCCTATCTTTGCTAGAGGAAGTTATAATCTAGATGAGCACGTGAGACGTTCTGAATTTGACTGAGGTGACTCCATGGCACGTCCAAAACTGCAACAGTGAGATAAGAAAAATCTTAACCAGAACATTTTGTGGTCCAATTTAAACATGTCACACAAGAAAAGAATCTATAAATGTGATCAAAAGCGAGTGAAGCAGGTATGGAAGCCCAATGGTCCTGCACATTTTTCTAAATTAAAACTGGAAAGATCTCTATGTGCAAATATAAACATTTAAATGTCCTTTGAGATGCATGTATTAAATAATCAGACACGAATGAACGTGTGTGAGATTTAAAAATGGCACATTAGTCTCATTAAGTTGGTATCTGTACATTTGTTGGCAAAAATAGCAGCCAGCAGCTCTTCCTGGAACTGCGTACCAGTCCTAAATCTTTTACTGGTACGCAGTACCGGACCACTCCGGCTTACTTCCACCCCTGTTTCTAACAGAATCCATACATTTAGTTTTTATCAAAGGACAACAGTCCATAAAGGTTATGAATGCCATTACTAAGATGTCAGGTTTGGTGGAAGTTAGTTGAGGACCCAAATGCTAAGATGACTAAGCGGGATTCCCGTTTTGCAGACATAATGAAAAAGGCAACAGAAACAAAATCCAAGAACCAAAATACAGGAAAACAAAAACCAGGAGATGTCAGGATAAAACACACATGGGGAGCTAAGTAACAACATGAAACAACAATGAGGAACTGCAGAGGAGGAGTCAATGGAATAGAGAAAGGGGAAATGAGACTGGCACAAGAAGGCAAAAGAGAGTAACTCAAAAAAAAAAACAAAAAAAAAAAACTCAGATTAAATATAACACATAATGGAAATAAACCAAAAATCAACAAAACGGAATGACATAAATAACTTAAATCCCAAACAGTCAAATGGAAGTCGAAAAGGGGAGAACCGTAACATAAGGTTTGTCAACTTATACAGTCTGGCATTTTAGTCTCAACTATTATGACTTGTTATGCAAAATGATACCTGCAGAGAATGAATAAATGATTGTTGTAATTAATTATTTGTTTTCTTAGTTTAATAATTGTAACTCTAATTTTCTTACTTACCAGTGTTTATGCCTTTCACCTCTGGATGGTTCCCTGGACCGGCTGTTAAAATTCACGTATCCCCACCAATTTAGTGACCTAGGCTAGGTTATCAGCAGAGCTATCAATTAAAAATCAAATAACTATTTATCTCTGTTTATACAAACTATTACCAAAAGAGGGTGGATCTGGCCTGAGTGATAAACTATTCGTATATGAACCACGCACAACTGCAAGTTAAACAATGATGTCTTTATTGTAATAATTCAGGATTACTGAAATCTAACATCTATGCAAACACGACACACTATTAGAAAATACACACGAGGTAGACTAACAGACTAGTTTGAAAGAAAAAAGAATGAAACCCTAAGATTCCATTTGGAATAGTAGCAGGTATGATGATAACAACAGTGCAATTAAAACAACATAAATACATTCAACTACAACTACATTCAGATTAAATGATAAATGGCAAGGCAAGTTTATTTGTATAGCACATTTCATGTACAGAACAATTCAAAGTGCTTTACATAAAACATTATAAGCAAAAGGGAAAGAAAACAATTAAAAGCGTGATTCAAAATTAAAAACATTTAAAATTAAAAATAGAGAATACAGAGACGGGCCAATTTTAACTTTTGAATAAAAGCTACGTAAATGCAGCTGAGAACAGGTGGGTCTTCAGCCTGGATTTAAATAAACTAAGTGTTTCAGCTAATCTAAGGCCCCGTCCACACGAAGACAAAACGAACACGAAACGCTAATATTTTCCAGAACGTTTGTCGTAAAGACGGAGACGTAAAATAAATGTGATCGTCCACACGAATGCATGAAATCGCTGCAAAATGTATGCCAGGCCTGTAAGTGGCGCTGTGGTGCCAAAGCAAAAATAAGCGACGAAATGTTGGGCATGCGCACTAATATTTATACATGGTTGCCCTGCGGGTCAATTTTCGTGGTTCAGTCAAATTCAGGTGCTGAACTATGTGGTCGATATTGCTCTGTTCTTCCTGGAGATATTCCAGAAGAAGAAGATTCTGTTGTAAGCCCGACAGCAGGGTGAGTAGCATGAGCAGCAACCATTCAACACTGTACGGCGCCATTGTTGTTGTGATACTGTGTCGCGCATGCGTGTTTAGAGGCGACGCTATGACGCATGCGTGTAAAAAAAAAATGCGGTTAGAGCTTAAAGATGGAAACGCTAAAACGGCGTTTCAAAATCTTCCCACTCTGAAGGCTGAATAAAAAAAAGATTGTTTACAGACCCCCGAAACGCCGGCTTCGTGTGGATGAGAGGCTGGTTTGGTGAATAATTTGTGCGTTTAGGCCAGGGTTTGACTTCGTGTGGACGGGGCCTGAGATTTTCTGGGAGTTTGTTCCAGACATGTGGAGCATAGAAGCTGAACGCAGCCTCTCCATGTCTGGTTCTGACTCTGCGAACGGATAAAAGGCCAGATCCGGATGACCTGAGGGGTCTAGTAGGTTCATACTGGGTCAAGAGGTCACTGATGTATTTTGGGCCTAAACCATGCAGAGCTTTATAGACCAGCAACAGAACTTTATAGTCTATTCTCTGATGGACCAGCAGCCAGTGTAAAGACCTGAGAACTGGACTAATGTGGTCCACTTTTCTGGTCTTAGTGAGAACTCAAGCAGCAGAGTTCTGAATGAGCTGCAGCTGTTTAACTGATTTTTTAAGTAGACCAGTAAAGACGCTGTTACAGTAGTCAAGCCGACTGAAGATGAATGGATGGACTAGTTTTTCCAGATTTTCCTGAGACATCAGATCTTTTATCCTTGAGATGTTCTTCAGGTGATAGTAGGCTGATTTAGTGATCGCTTTGATGTGCTTTTCAAAGTTTAAGTCTGAGTCCATCACTACACCCAGATTTCTGGCCTGATTGGTGGTTTTTAGGTGCATGGACTGAAGTTCTGTAACAACCTGCTGTCGTTTCTCTTTAGCTCCAAAAACAATCACCTCAGTTTTGTTTTTGTTCAGCTGAAGAAAGTTGAGGCACATCCAGTCATTAATCTCATCAATACATTTACCAAGAGCCTGTACAGGGCCCCGGTCTCCTGGTGATACTGTAATATATAGCTGTGTGTCATCTGTTTGCTATGGTAACTAATATTGTTGTTCTTTATAACCTGAGCCAGTGGGAGCATATAGATGTTAAACAGAAGAGGCCCCAGGATAGAGCCCTGGGGAACTCCACAGGTCATTTTTGTCTGCTCAGATGTAAAATTGCCTACTGACACAAAGTACTTCCTGTTCTCCAAGTATGTTTTGAACCAGTTTAGTACAGAACTAGAGAGGCCCACCCACTTCTCCAGTCGTTGGAGTAATATAATGTGGTCAATGGTATCAAATGCGGCGCTGAGATCCAGTAAAACCAACACTGACATTTTACCAGTGTCAGTTTTCAGACATATGTCATTCGTGACTTTGGTCAGAGCAGTCTCGGTGCTGTGGTGCTGTCTAAAACCTGATTGGAAGACATCATGACGGTTGTTTTCTTTTAAAAAGTCATTTAGCTGGTGAAAGACTGCTTTTTCAATGATCTTACTTAAAAATGGAAGATTGGAGATCGGCCTGTAGCTGCTCATCTGTGTCTTGTCTAGATTATCCTTTTTTAGCAGAGGTTTGATCACAGCTGTTTTCAGTGACTCTGGGAAAACACCTGACGTTAGAGAGCAGTTCACAATCTGAAGCAGATCTGACTCCAAGGTCTTTGAGACCTTTTTTAAAAAAACAGTGGGCAGGATGTTAGTACGTCATATGCTCATTGATCTGATTGGTTTGTTTGGCCCGTCTATCACCAACATAGGCCAATCAGCTAACCAGTATTTTCGCCCCTTCCCAAAATTACTTCAACGGAAGGTTTCCAGATGGATTGCTCCGCATATCAGAGAGTTTGTCAGATTGCTTGAGAAGACTATTTTATCAACAAACAAAAATGTACAGCCTCAGTGTCCATCGTTAACTTTAAATGTAATAAATATATACAAAAAAAAAGATGAACTACAAAAAAGAAAGAAACATTAGTTAGGGAGCGAACAAGTTTTTTTAGGAATATAATAAAATCCTTGAAAACTTCAGACAGCTTTAATGTAGATACCAATTCAGATACAAATGAGGGAGCTGTGCCTAAAGGCTGGTTTATGCTCAGAAACCAGGTGAATGCAACAAATGTGCTCCCCCAACTCCGGCCCCCACCCCCCCTTCCAAAGACACTCTGGTGCATTTGTCCAAAATTGTAAGTGACCGCAGACAGTGCTGCAGACCAGAGGCCTCTTATTGGTCAAATCTACATCTGCTCTACTCTATGCGTATTTCCTGTTTGGTACCTTACCTGCTTGTTTTGTTTGTATGACCGCCATTTGTGGAAAACGATTCGAGAAGATGGACCAGCTAGAAGAGCGAGGTGCGCGAGAACGCTGGGACCTCTTTTTCCACCTGGATTCCCGCTCTTTTTGACCCTCATGTCCCGCTGTTGTCGCACAACCTTGCCCCCATTTCCTCACCACCTTGGCCGCATCTAGACCTAGTTCCTGATAGTCTCTTTTGTGTCTAATAACATAGCGCAGACCATGCTTCAAAATTGGGCATAAATCAAAAATATCTGTCACAAGCTCACTGCGACACACTGCTGCCGGAGGATAATCAGCCCTATAGTGGTTAGAGGGTCCTTAGGCACAACCCTTAACATCAGAGTGCTTCCTAGGTATAACACACGTCTGCTAGGAAAGGAATAAATGCAGACGACAAATTAAACTACAGACGACAAATTAAATTACAACATACAATTAAAATGACGAAAAAAGGGATTGTTATTGTTCAACGTACAAGAAATGTGCAAGTTTATGTAAGGGTAACAATAATTGTATAGTTCCGAAATCAAGAAGGAAAGAAATGCGGTTGAGTAAAACACAGCCCCTTCATGTCACCGTTTAAGGCCTAAACTGGCTCATTAAATAAAAGCTACACATTATCAGTACTTGTGTTGTTTGTGTCTTCATACAATGTTGTTTTACAACAACAGAGTGATTTCAAAACCTTATCAATGGCGCCTTTCCTAATGAAGAAGTACAGGGTCAAGTCAGCAAGAGGACTTATATTAAGGAGCATGAACGACACAATATTAAAAATATTCTGTCTCGCCTCTTCAACCAGGCACCAGATGACATTGGGAATGAACAACAGTGTGTAAATTAGCAGGACTGTGACCAAAATTGCTATGATTCTTTGTTTTTCCTCAGTAGGGACGCTGCGAGCTGCAGAAAGCGCTTTGATGGTCCCAGCCAAAAAGAAAATAAACAAGGGGAGAGGGATGAGATGGAAGATTGCAAAAATTGTTTCTCTTAGCTCAAATTTTACTTGAAAATAAAGAGGGATAACATAAATTAAAGGCGCAATCCAGACCACAAGACAGACCACCACCACGGGCTTGATGTTCCGGTTGCATCTGTACCACAGTGGCTTGGTGATGATCAAATACCTGTAATACAAGATACATTTTCTTTAAAAAAAACAGATTCAGGATAATATCATTGGAAACAAAATGAGAATGATACATCAGTCATTTTATAACTTACCTTTCCATGGAGATACAGACCATGAATCCAACGCTGGCCATCTCTCCAAAGAAATAGATGCAATCGCTCACCTGATCCTCTCCAATCTCCTTCCAATACACCATGCAACACAGTTGAATCAGATCAGAAATATGAAGATTGATGATGTAGATGGGAGCAACGCGTTCTTCTCGAATCTGTAGATGAAGTTCACTATTTACCAAATTGCACTCATAGCCATTCTTTAAAATACAGATTGCATTAAACACATTGAAGAAAATGACATTTGACTTGCTGCCTCTTTTCAGCTTATAAACAAGAGATTCATAATTTAACAATTTATTGAAAATAGTAATCCATTAAACTTGGGCTTTGTGTTTATAAATGGCTGTTTCCTAAAATTCAGTATCAGTTACAAACAAATGTTATGGTTGGAACATCCTTAGTCCTTACTGATAAAACTTTCTTTGATATCAAACTAATTCCAGTTTGATATGAAAAAATGGATAACAAAAAAGAAGTAATTGTAGATGTTTTTTATAATAGCAATAGAATATATTTTGTCTATTTATTTGATATACACACAGGTACCGATGCCAGTATAACTTGATTTCACACCTGTAAGAGGAGGGTCCGAGGACCCCTGACTCACCAGAAAATAAACTGCAACAATCACAATAAGAGTCAAAGGAAGACCGGTGCAGATGATGATAAGTTGGACTACATGCAAGAATGAATGGGGACTAATGATAAATGCAGGAGGGCTGTCGCTGTCATTGCCGCCTTTGCTGAAATTTGATTTGTTGAACTGGAATGCTTCCATTTCTTCATACATCATCTGCAGACAGACGTGAGATCATAATGAGTTTGACCAAGTTCTCCCCATTTATTGTTGAATATTCTCTGTAAAAAGCTCTGTAGTGCACATCACATCAGTGTTGGGATCAAGGTTTCAGTTTACTTTTGTGTGAGTCATAGTTTTTACTAAAATCCAAAAGGAACAATGACTTTTTGTAAAAAAAAAAAAAAAAAAGAAAAAGAAAAAGAAAAGAGAAGACAAATCATAACATCTGGGTTATATTTACAAAGAGTTGATATGAATATGAAGAGGCAACAGAATTTGTCTCTCATGGTGTAGTATTATTGAACTACATTGTAGATGATGTTTTTATCAAAATGCAAAAATGCATTTACTCCAAAATTGCACACTGTACCAATGAAACCTTGTTAAAAAGATATGATTTTAAAGTTCTGTACAGAAACATCCCTGCTTCATCTGTTAAAGGGTGTTTTATTATTGACTGTTATTAGCTTTATTTCTTTCTGAAATGTTTGTAGGTTTTAGTAGGTAGGCTCCACTTCCCTGACCTTTGGAGCAATAACTCAGTGGGATCATTTATTTACCAGTAACCTGTTTCATTTGAACCCAACTGTCCTACCTGCTCAATTTACAGAGCTCAGCTTTGTCAGGTCTTCTCTTCAATGGCTAAGCATTTACCCAACTGAACTCTGAAACAAAGGCTCTAACATTAAGACTAAGGCTTTTATCCCGTTGTGGTTGAATAGCATATATACACTTAAAAAAAGCAAAAATAAATATCCTAGTTGGGTTCACTAAAAAGCATAATTGCTATCAGGTTAACAGCAGTCCTTAGAAATACCCAGCACACTGTATAAATTAATGGATGAAATGTAAACTTACATGTAAATAGCTCAAAATAGGTCCTATGCCGCAGGAAGATTATTTATTCTATGGTTGTTCTCCAGCTGGTAAAATGTACTGGAAATAAATTTTCTGGTGTCACATTAAGTTTTTATCATCTAGTACTTAGAGGCAGCTGTCTAAAGGAAATGAATCACTTTAGCTTTCTGATGCAATTTCACCATTAATGCATTAATAGTTTTGTTGATACCCTTAGAAAGCAATTACTGTGGGAATCCAATGAATAAATTATGTCTCTCAAAGCTAAATGGCTTTTTTAATGGGAGCATAATTTCATTTGTTTCATTCCTTATAGTAGCGCAATGGTTTTTAACCCTGGGCTTTACGACTTTTTTACAATAAACATGCCTCAACAGTCCTTAATGTCTTGTAATGGTGTTGATGATGTTATGTCTTTTTAGACCAAAAATGAGACTTAGAGACTTAGACTTCCTTTGTTGTCATTGCACAAAAAAACACAAGGTGAATCTTGACAACGAAATGTTGATTACTTGGCTACCAGTGTAACAGAACTAAGACCTTATTCTATAATTATTGCCATGTGGATTTTAAGGTATTATTTTGGTCAAAATAGGAAAGTCTATAGTAATCAAATCTTGACCCATATGCAAGAAAACCACACAGGATGATAGAAACTGTTTTTAACAGTTTATTGAGCAGACAATTCTTGATATTTTAGAGCTCATCGAGACAATGAAATTCTCATGGCCTCTCATAATAGACCCGGTGCTCATGCTGTTAGAACAGAGTGCTGCCTTTGATACCTTTGATGAAAACATTGTTTAAGAAAGGCTTGTAACATTTTAATGAAACAGCACTTGGTAGGTATTTGTCTGACAGACGACAGGAATTACTTAAAGAAATAAAAACCTGAATGACTGAACATTCTGCTTTTGTATGCTGATTAAAAATATGAAGTAATTGTCTTTGGACCAGAGTCTCTGAAAAAGAAACTCTGTCACTTCATCTTGATGGCATAAAATTGGCTTCCGATAATAACATAAAAAATATTCTTGTCATTTTTGATCAAGAGTTTTCCTATCAGTCCCATATTGAAAAGGTATTCCTTGCTTTTATTGCTGGAATATTGCAAAATATATAAATATCGGGTCCTGGGGTGATGCTCAAAAAGACAGCATTTGTTATTTCAAGACTGGACTATTTTAAGTTTTTATTTCTGAGAACTCCACAAGCTTTCCACATACTATACAAAGCCATCAGCTTATCTCAAATGCTGCAGCAAGAGTTTGATAAATACAGATAAAGAAATTTTGATTTTGGCTTCTCATACTCACCATGATTACAATAACACATAAAGGCAGCATTATTTACACAGAGTAAGCCTCATGTCACGCTTAAAATAAGACTGATGAAAATGTTCTTCCCACACCTCTGTCGTGTCAGTTAAACTTCTATTCCCCCAAAAAACTTGACACACGTAAGAGAGACTCTTGCCGAGTAAACTAACTATAATTCAGACAGACTTAACAGCTTTAAAGGTGCTGTAGGAGTTTTTGGAAATACGGTTCCAGCAAGCTACATTTTTGAACATACAAAACCATACCTCTCTCTTCAGACCATCCCTTGAAACCACGCCTTCAAAACACATGAACATGCAAGCTGTCTGTCGAGGTGTGCAGATGAGATCAAGAAGAAACAAGCCAGGAGTGCTCGTTATACGAGTTAACAACAACATAATGCTACGTTCACACCTAAAGCAGCAGAGGCAGCAAAAGCAGCTAGTTTACATGCAAAGTCAATGGTTGACCCGCATCACGGTGCAGCAAAAGATCCTGCAGCGCATCTAGAGCAGCAGGAGCAGAGCGTCTGAGCAGCTGAAGTATTGCGTCACTGATCTGGGAGTTTGCAGGGACACAGGCACAGCAATGATTATGCAGAGTGCTATGATCACTCCTCTGAAACAGTTAATTAACGCCTAAATTAACTTAAAATACCAAAATCAGCCAGCAAAACATGTTCGCTTTTATTATCCTGGTACCTGCAGTTTGGATTACGTACATGAAAAATGCCTTCCAGCCGATGCAGCAAACTGTGAAGAGGCAACCAGGGCCAGAGGCTGTTGTTGAATTGGATTCGTAGTGACAGCGCACCGCCGGTGTACAGGGGCCTGAGCGGCTCAGACAGAAATAATATTTGAGGGCAGGATGGTAATCTGGATGAACTGACTGCACTGACGATATTTTCAGCCGCACATCAAAACTAAACATGTACAAGCATAAAAAATAAAGCAGCATGCACATTCTTTACTCACTTTTGGGGGGCTCTTGGTTTGTCCTTAGATCAAATGCTAAGAACAAATGCTAAGGTTAGACTCTGCTAATCACAGTTTGGCTAGAGTACCAAATACTGGCAAACACTCTGGCGTCGAGGTGGTCACAGCCCGCTGCTCATTACTCCGCTGGTAATGACCAAACAAGCCGCAGGTGTTATGGGAGGCCCAATGAAGACAGCGCACCGCCTGGTGGTGGAGAGAGGAAAACACAAAAAACAAACTGAAGACAAACACAAACTGGAATCCTAACAGTGTCAGGGTACACACACAGGAGGGAGGCACAAGCAGACAACCATGATTGATGTGTCAGGAACCAATTGTGTACAACATGATTGGTGTACATTATTCATTGATCTCATACTGTAGTGTGGACCATTTATTTTAGTTTCACTTCCAGACCTTCTATTTCACTGTTTGCTACGCGATCTTCAAGCCACATGGTAAAAAAATGCATCAGAAAAACTACTGTATCTCTAACAACCTGTCACTGCTAATGTATTTAGCCAAAGCAGTTTCGCGTCCGTTTTATCAATACTGCTTATGATGCATTTTTCTGCACTAATTTTTAATTTAAATTTTGAGTTGCAGTCACTAACCTATATATAAATGGGTCGTCTCTTTTTTTCCCAGTGTTTTATTGACGTTACACTGTCACAAGTAAAGAGCAATTAAAGGAATAGTACACCCAAAACATGATTAGCCTTCATTTTCTACTCACCCCCATGCTGAACAACACTCTGGAGTAACAAAGTATACTTTGTTACGTTACTTAAGTAGAAAATTTGTCTAAATGTATTTTACTGGAGTAATTATTTTTTCAATACATTTTTACATCCTCTCCTTACAGCAAAGAACAGAGCTGTTTTCCCCCCAAGGCCTGTATCTGGTGGTGGAGTGAAAATAGATGAAGTTGGTCAGTTTGTAGACTGCTGGTTGGCGAGACGGTCTGCTGAGCTTTATGGGGAGATCCAGTGGACTGCGTGAGCTGATACTAGAGCTTCACTCAGGGACCTGGAACATGGAAGTCCAGTTGGCTATCACAGGTTCTATGAACCTGTCCATGATGAACAAGCATAAAGCGACAGTGGAGAGGAAAAACTCCTTGTTGGGAAGAAACCTGTGGCAGAACCAGGCTCATCATGGCAGTCTTCTGCCAGACCGGTTAAAGGAATAGTACACCCAAAACATGATTAGCCTTCATTTTCTACTCACCCCCATGCTGAACAACACTCTGGAGTACTTTTTTGATATCTCAAATGCATCTGGAGATCTGGGAGGCTTCTTGCTGTCTGCTGACATTCAAATAATGGAGGTCTATGGCGCCTGAGGCAGAAAGGTCCATAAAAGTCCACAAAAAACGTGTCAATATTCCTCCATGCTGCTCGTCCAATGTATTCCAAGTGTCCTGAGTGGGTAGCATACAGAATTTACTCGAAACGAAGTCATTTAGAATGTTTTTAGAGCATAAACAGTAGTGCATATGATTTCCTGAAAGCGCGCGCCTGCGCATTCACGGCGCTACGGAAGCCGGCAGACCAAACCAGATGAAAGTGCGCATTCAGCGTCTGCTCTGCCGATAATGCAAGCGTAGAAGAAGAAATGTGCTGTTTACCTGTGCAAAGAAAGAAACAACGAAAGAAAAATGTCTGAGGACTTCAGTGTTGAGGAAGAGCATGAGTTCTTTGCCGAGCTGAATGCGCACTTTCATCTGGTTTGGTCTGCCGCGGTTTCCATAGAGTCGTGAACTCGCAGGCTTTTTCTATGTTTAGCTTGCACAATCCACTTATTTAACCCCTCTAATTCTTTTCTGTATGTAGCTGGCATGACTAAAGTAATTTTCTGGTGGGTTATTTATTTCAAATTTTTTTGTTGGAGACCATGCAGGCGCATTAGGAAGGCTGTCAGCTGAAGTCAGCGCTGCAGTCACTGCTCCACTGACCACCCCCCCCCCCTACCCTACACCGTTTCTACAACGTTTCTACATCGATTTTCCTTTATGATCTTCTCTTTACTCTTTCCTGAACCCATCTTTTTTAATTCTTTTACCTCCCTGGCTCTCTTTAGTTATTTTATCCTTAAGTTCTATTATTTTATTTTTGGGAATAGAGGCATCCCTCAAACCCATAGTTATTAATCCATATATTTAAGTGTTTATTTTTTGTTGGATCTTGCACTTCTACAAACTTCTAATCGTTGGATTTTAAATTATCTCTAAATTTACTTTGACCTTTACCCATTTAAAAGAATTTAGTCCAGTACAAACATCAGGGTATTGTAAGCACTGGATGTTTATTCAGCAGGACAGCACCCAAAAACTGTTGTTGTAATTTCTGCTTCTACCTTTTCAGGTGAGAAATTCTTGCCTCTGCATCCACAAGAGCTGTACTGTATTTACTCCTGCTGTTTTGGTATGAAACAGTGGAACCTAAATGTTTGATTGTTTCCTCACACACTTTCACACAGTCACTGCTTTTAAGGCCTACTTTATTCTTTTAAAAATTGTTTAAAAATGCTATTCACTGCAGTTTTTTTTATCTATTTCTTTGTACACTTTGGAGTCCCAGACTCCACACGCACAGGCCCTTGCACGCACCAGATACCCAGTCCCAGATCTGTCAATGAAACTTGGTTTCATCAAATATCCCTGCTTCAGCAGCTGCAAACCTTACTATCTTGGGAACAACACAGAGTCCCAGACTCAAACGCACAGAATACCCAGATACCAGATCTGTGAACGAGACTCCGTCTCGTCAAATATTCTTGCGATTACAGCAGTAACTTAAATGGTCCCAGACCAACTTTTGATCAAAAGCTTTAGGCCTACCCTTTGCTGTGCAGATCAGTCCTCAGGGAGTCGTCACCAGGATGCCCAGGGCAGGGCTGGACCAACCTATTGGCCCCGTCCGGCGAAGGGAGGACGGCTGTCAACAGATTCTTGGCCTTGGTCCCGCACGGTCCTGGACAATTGGATCTTGACTCCCGGGTTTCGGTACCAATAATGTTAGGTTCATAAATGTGGGTTTGTAAAAGAAGGACTGAGACCACACAGAAAGGGATTTTCAACAGCTTCTGCAGAAGGGGAGAAAGAGCTGCAACCCAACACACTACTCTCTCTCTCCGACCCCCCTCCTGCAGTGCCTTATTTATTAACAGAACATAACACATGGGGTGTGTTACAAAACAGAGTATTGTTCTGACAGGACAATTGATCAGGTCATAAGACAGAATGCTTCACTGACTGAATCACAACAGTCAGTTTGGTCAGTTTGTAGACTGCTGGTTAGCGAGATGGTCTGCTGAGCTTTATGGAGAGATCCAGTGGATTGCGTGAGCTGATACTACAGCTTCACTCAGGTACCTGGAACATGGAAGTACAGTTTGGATAACACAAGTTGAGAGACCCTGTCCTGTTGTTGTTTGTTGTTTATCTGATAAAAAGTAAGATCAAGTCGCAGTAACAATGCCTGCTCTGTTTGTCCTAAGTCAGTAAAACTGGCATTGGGTCTGTGCAACAAATTTTGCGAAAAATGTAAACCTGGTGCCTGTAAGTCTTATGCTTCAGGTTTTCCTTTGTGATTCTAATCATACAGCCTGTTGAAACATAATTCTTTTAAAGGTTTATTTTCTGTTTATAGTTACAGCTCATTGTGTTTTGTCTATGTACATAATGTGCAAGTCAGCTATATGGACATTCCAACACTTTAAAATGAAATTGTGGTTATGTTAGAAGTAGGAAAACTCTGGGGTTGTGGTGTGTCCACCACTGCTGCACAAAGTGCATAGGCCACATCCTCAGAGGGTGTTTCTTTGGATTAATAGATGGGAAAACTTAAGATTGGGGCCAATGCTTTCATATCAGTACTCACAAAGCAGACCTAGGGTGAAATAAACTAATTCCTCTACAAGTTTGTGCTTAATATCAAAGATTTTGGTAAAAACATGACTAGAATAAATTGTGTTTACATTGCATACTCTGAGAAGATCCCAGAATAAAAACAGCCGGGTTCAGAACAAGCATTGGTGTGTTTAAAGGTGCAATAAAGCTGTTTTATATCTTTATAGAGGCATGTTCAGGAGCACTGCCATGCAAAGTGATATGATCGATACATTTCTAGCTAGGCAGCAGGAACAACTGGGGAATTTCAGTGATGCAGCAGCGTTGAAATACTTGGAATGAATGCAAAGTGATGGTCACCGGAGATGAAAAATCTGAACATTTGTGTATTGAAGTAAGGAGTACTATTAAACGGTTTGTGGGTGGATTGCTAAAAGCTGTTTTATTCCAGCCTTAGAAAGACCATTAAAAATGATTCATCACCCATCCTCCTCCCTTAGCTCCAGCCATTTTCTGGCTAGATGCTGCACCTCCTCTCTGCTCTACACTCCGCTTGCTGGATTGCTCTAATCTACAGCTGCCCTACTAGGATCAGAGGTGTCAACTAACAAAGTATACTTTGTTACGTTACTTAAGTAGAAATTTTGTCTAAATGTATTTTACTGGAGTAACTATTTTTCAATACATTTTTACATCATCTCCTTACAGCAAATAACAGAGCTGTTTTCCCCCCAAGGCCTGTATCTGGTGGTGGAGTGAAAATAGATGAAGTTGGTCAGTTTGTAGACTGCTGGTTGGCGAGACGGTCTGCTGAGCTTTATGGGGAGATCCAGTGGACTGCGTGAGCTGATACTAGAGCTTCACTCAGGGACCTGGAACATGGAGGTCCAGTTGGCTATCACAGGTTCTATGAACCTGTCCATGATGAACAAGCATAAAGCGACAGTGGAGAGGAAAAACTCCTTGTTGGGAAGAAACCTGTGGCAGAACCAGGCTCATCATGGCGGTCTTCTGCCAGACCGGTTAAGCTGAGACAGGAGAGACAGTCAGGCTCAGTGGAAGAGGGTAGCCGAGACAGGACGTAGGAACCGGAACTTGAAGCTGGACTTTAAACTGGTCTCCACCCTGGAGCCAGGCTTACTTTGATAAAAACTGAACCTCCCCCCATAATGAGCCAAAAACCCAGAGGACTCCGTGGGGGAGGAACAGTGGACGATCAGGAGACGAGACAAACACAAAAACCCTCTATCCACTGGCAGCTAGGATCCAGGACATGAACCAAATAAAACTGGACAGACTAACAAAAAGACAAGCAATGATCTGGCACTGAATGCTCAGGCTGAACTGAATATAAACCACAGGAAACAGGTGAGAGGAATTACTAATTAAGGGAGAGCAAACAGGCCAGATCATGACAGAATGGAGTAAGAGTCCGGGAGGAATGACACTCTGATGAAGCTTTAGCTACGATGGTGGAGGAGGGGCTGGAGGTGGGTTGAAACGGGGTCACAAAAGCAGACAGGTGTGTATCGGAGGCCTTTTAAGATGAACTTTGGATGCCGACTGGCTTTCGTGGAGGCGTGCCTCAAAGTTGATTGGCTGTGTCGCAGGTGGATGTAGGAAAGCAATGAGTTTCTTCAGTTGAACTTCCGCCTAGGCTCCATTTTTAAAAATCTTACTTTTACTTTAGTAAAAAGCCTAAGTTGATTCTCCAACTTCTACAAAAACACTTTTAAACAGTAGGATTTATTCTTCTACTTGAGTAATATTTTATAGAATTATTAATAATATTAATACTTTTGACGTCTCTAACAAGGATCCCCCACTCTTCGCTTCCAGAGGGGGAAATGACCAACAATTTCTGCCCGGCTCTGGTGCACCCTATTTCCAGGTTCCTGCCCTAAACTTTCTTTGTTTTCTCTGGACACTAAAGCTGGTCCCATCTGTTAGAACCCCTACAAGGTTCTAGTTTGGTCTCTGCTGGTTTCCTCGCTCTGATCCTCCCCTGCTCCTGTCTGAGATCCTGAGCACCCCCTGACCTTATGTTTGTCCATCCCCAAAGTGGGATGATAAAATAAAATAAAAAACTCCCTCAAAATGGCACAATTGGCACACACACCCACCATGGACTGTTATCCCTGCTGCCCTGTGGGAAGAGGCTTTGCAGCATTCAATGCAGGTTCTGCAGATTCCGAAACAGCTTCTTCCCCACCACCATCAAACAGCTGAACTGTTGAGAAACACTGAAATTTGTCACAGTCTCTACATCATATGACCATATCATTCCTTTTTTTTGTTTGTTTTGTTTTTGCACCATATGGTTTTAGTTTTCTTTCTCCCATAATGTTTACATTTGATCGCTGCTGCACTTTGAGGAATGGAAATGTTGTGAAAGCTGTAGAAAATGAAATTTCGGGATTGTAATCACTCTGTGTATACAAAATGATAATAAAGCTTGTCTAGGGTAAAGTTTAAGAAATGTTAACTATATAACCTGTACAACATTAGTTGTAGTTACATTGTATTTCCACCAGAGCGCAGAAGTGAGCTGAGTTTGCAGTTTTATGAAGCCCTTGGTGTTTTTGCTTTTCTACTGTTCCAAATCATCTCTCTCCTTTAGCATTTGCTTTTTAACAACCCCCCCCCCCCCCCCCCCCCCCCCCAAAAAAAAAAAAAAAACATGACATGGACAGTTACAGCTTCTTTTAATTTATTTTTATTTGACATACATAGAAGATACTGACATACTTCTACAAACAAATGTATCATGTATTTCTAATTACAAGGTCAGAAAAAATTTAACAAGTAACAACTTCTACTGGTAAATATAAACATACAGACATCTTATGATTTAGCACATAAATGTCACTGAGGTAAATAAACAGACTGTAAAAACCCTTAGAAATTAATTAATGTCGTCTTGGATGACATAAAGAGCGGGGCTGAAAGTAGGTTTAAATTCGTGCTGTACTATATTCAAACATTATTTGGCTAATATTGTTTCTTTAACACCAAATGAATTTTTAAAGATTATAGTTTTTCAGATATAGACCAATATAACCTATATATAAAAGTTAAACTACACTTTTGTATTTTGAGCCTTTAGCTTCTTTATTTTATTTTTCAAGAAAAGAAGAATAACTATTTAAAGCGCTGACTAGTATTTGATGATTGATTTTAAATATAATGCACAGACATTGTTTATCTTTACAATAATTCTTATATTTTAAGTATTTTTCTATCTATTTTAATAATTTTTTGTTTCTTTTTCACTTCTTGTATTAGATGAAAAAATTAAACTTACCTGGGAGTTATGTTTTTATATTTATACAGTTACATTTTTAGCTATACAGTTTGTATGATGATGCAACCCTTACAGAACTATTTGTTAAAATAAAGATATAGAAGAAAAATTGCTATATATATGAGCAAAACTGACTGAAAGAGTAGTTTTAGACAAATGGAATGATATGTTTTTTGGCACATCTCTAAATGGCCTCTCACAAGTCATTCCTGATAAAATGTCTGGGTATACAGAGAGAGATATCATTGAAAAAGCATTATTTAGTTTTGCATGATTTAAAAAAGACTGTAGAAAGACAGCTTGACTTGAAATATTTTCCTAAAGCGAAGGTAATTTCAAGAGAATTATCCATTTGAGACTTCCTGAGGAACTTAGTTTTTGCAATAGATGATAAAACTACCACTGATAAAGGTAAGCTGCGATTGCCAAACATTTGATTTCTATGAACATTTCACTAAGCATGTAAAACAAAATAGGGAATATCTATTATTAGTTATTTTTTTAAACCAATTTCATTCAATATGTAGACAAATAACGATGTAATTACTTAATATATAATGTAATACAGAGACTAAAAGGTGCTAGTTTCAGGTTTTGTCAAAAAGTTCACACATGAACACGTGCAAAGTACTTCTTGAGGACAGACAGAGACAAAGGGGTTGGAAGCTGATCCATTTTTGCCTCCTCTACTATTTTAGGGCACACACATAAGGATGGCATCTTTGTATGTGTGTGGTTTCCTAAAAAAATAACATAAAAATATGTATTTTATAATATTTTATAAAATATGTTATTATAAAATCCATGTCCCTACCCTACTACTCTCCACAGCCTGGTATAGACAGCAGAAATCAAATAAGGTTGGTAATTAAAGACTACAGTATTCTCTCCTCATCACCACACTAAACATAGCACTAGGCCATCAGCAGACAGCTCTTTTAAATGTTTCATATCACCATCAATGTCAACATCACACTTCCTGTGGCAGAACCAGCATGGCATTCTTGTGAAAGGCCATGCACACTAATCTGATCTTACCAGATCAGAAAAAAAGATCTGGTTTTATTATTAAAATTAATGACAAAGAAGATTCAGAGCGGAACTTTATTTGATCTGAGCAGAAACATAACCTGTTATTCCAGATAGTGACACGTCAGCTTGCTTTTCTGATTAAAAACATAATCATTACAACCATAACATCACACAGTCAGTTGAAATTAGTATCATTTAAGTAAAAAGAAACAAACAGTAGATAACATTGACAAACGTTGTGACTGTACTATGGAGAATTTAATCTGTCACCACTAGAGGGTAGACTAACCCTACTCTGGGTATGCAAGTAAGTTTTTGGAGCTGCATATTGTTCACATTTATGCAGGAATAATTAAGTATGTATGAAACACATGAATCTGTCCTGATGTGAAAGAAAAAAAATTATAATAGCAAACATTTGTTGAATTAAATCTTGTCCTAATAAACATGTACTGATTATTATCCTGAAAACTATAATGGAGTTTTCAAAGTATCCTATCCCCAAACTGAACATGCTGATGGGAATTAGAAAAAGATCCATAAAGTTTAAAACAAGCCCCAAAGTGAGGCTAACAATCCTAGCAGGCACCAGCTATTCACCTCTGCTGTTTGTTTACTTTGTATTATGCAATTTTTTGTTATGAGTCTTATTTTGAAAGGCCTCTTTAGGAAGTGTGGAATCTAGCATGTTCGCTGAAAAACTAGAAGAAAAGGATGCACACAGCATGAAGGCATGACATTTGCAAGAAGTTTTACAGAGAAATTTTAGTTTAAAAGGTCCTTTATTTCTCATTTCTACCTCAAAAGGAAGGGTCAGCCAGCGAGGTATGTTTATATGTATTTATATAATTTTTTATGTCATTTTGTACTCATGAAACCATCTCATTTAAGTTTATGTTGTATTTTAGTTCGACGGTGGTTTTGGTGTCAGTGGAAAATAAATTATAAGAAGAATTTTAATAAAGCTGACTTCACACCAGCAGTACCGAACTCTTTATTGCCGTCAAGAAGAGGTGGAAGTGATAGTCGAACTCGGAGCTGCATGATTCCCGGCCCTCTGGTGGACACATCGCGTCATTGCACCAAAGACCAAGCTGCTGCAAAATTAATGGACACACGTTCATCTGTTGCTTCTTCATAAAGACGTGCAGAAGCCAGACATTTAAGTTAATGTTTGGGAAGTGACACAAGGAGGGAGTAACAACAAGGAACTGTGTGAAGCCTGACAACAACAGCACAAAAGGTAACGGGAAGGGAAATAATGCAACAAAGTTCAAAGTGAATTTAAGTCAAGTTAAAAGGAGATTTTCACCAAGTAAAAATCCATAACATTCCAAGTA
The DNA here is from genome assembly GCF_016077235.1 of Cyprinodon tularosa. Classification (NCBI taxonomy): domain Eukaryota; kingdom Metazoa; phylum Chordata; class Actinopteri; order Cyprinodontiformes; family Cyprinodontidae; genus Cyprinodon; species Cyprinodon tularosa. The sequence goes on along the minus strand of NW_024039126.1, from coordinate 489,642 downwards.
AAACAAAATGTCAGAAACAAATGAAACAGAAACACTTGCTGATGCAGAAAAGGCTGCCGTAGGTGAGCAAGTAGATGAAACCTTTTTAATTCAATCTGGGCAAGAAGAGCTGCGTAGGAGTGAAAGACCTCGCATGCTAACAGGAAAAGGAAGAGAATTCCATAAAGAAAAACTACAGGTGTTACAACGTCACTTTGAAAGCACTTATGACAGATGGAAAGCATTAATTAAAGTTGCTAAAAAATCTGTTATTAAAGGAGATCCTGTTGACATCCTTGAAGATCACATGGACATTGTGCAAAGAGAACTAGCTGCTCTTAATGATATTTATGACCAATACAGAGCAAAGGATGGACCACCTCATAATATGCGTTCCAAGTTAGACAAATGTACATCAGTGACTAAAGTAGTTTTGCAAAACATCCAGTGCCATGTTGAGGGAACAAATAAGGAGGAGATTGTTTGGCCTGATGCCAGTTCTGTATTTACATCTTCTAGCTCAGCTAGTGTCTCAGTTCATAGTCTGTTTAAAGCATGTTCAGCTGTTTCTAATGGCTCCTCCGCCAAAAGACAAGAAGCTGCAGCGGAGTATGAAGCCACAAAGGCTGTGCTTAAGATAATGACTGAACAAGAGAAATTCAGAGAAAAAATCCAAACCATAGAAGAAGAAGACAAACGCATAACTGCAGAACAGCAAGCTGCTGTGATGTCACAACTCCAGCTAGAGGAAAGAGAGGAATCAGAACGCAAGTTGAAAAGAGAAAAAGAAAAGGCAGCTGTGATAAAGAGACAACAAGAGGAAAGTGCTGCAAGGAGAAAGTCAGTCGAGGACTTAAAAAGGGAAATTCAAAGACTGGAAAATCTGAAAGGACTCAATGCAGCAAAGGCAAAATTACAAGTTTATGAAGAGGACTACTTTTCAGTAAAGCAAGAAAGCATCACTCCAAGTCCTGCAAACATACAGGTAACTGAGTTCAAGAACACTGCTAATCAACCCACACAGCCACCACAACAGTTAAATGTCATCCATGAGAGCACAGGTGAGCTTGTAAATGTTTTGGCAGAAGCTATGTCAGCTAATAGGCTACCTATTCCAGAACCCTCAGTATTTAGTGGGGATCCACTTAAGTTTAAACATTGGAAAGCATCCTTTCAGACTCCAGTAGAGAGAAAGAACATCCCCATTGCAGAAAAGATATTTTTCCTACAGAAGTATGTAGGTGGATGTGTTAAAGAAGCCTTAGAAGGCTATTTTCTGATTGGCTCTGAAGATTCCTATATAGCAGCATGGAATATGCTCAATGAACGTTATGGAGAGCCTTTTGTCATCGCTAAGGCATTTAGGGACAAGTTGCACACATGGCCAAGGCTCCAATGTAAAGATAGTGCAGAGTTGAGAAAGTTTGTGGATTTTTTACAAAGCTGTCAATCTGCAATGACTACTAATGAGAATCTGAACGTCCTCAATGATGGGATAGAGAATCAAAGACTTGCTGCTAAACTGCCAGACTGGTTGAGCAACAGATGGAACCGAAAGGCTACAGAGTATCAGCTGGAGCACAGACAGTTCCCCCGTTTCAGTTACTTTGTAACATTCCTGTCAATGGAGGCAAGTATTGCATGTAATCCCATTACATCATATCAAGCTATAAGACAAAGTGAATTTGACAAACCAAAGACAAAACCTCAAATTACACCCATTCACAAGAAACAAGATACAGCAAAAATCTTCACAACTATCTCTACAGAAAGAAGCATGGGTTATTGTGTGTTTTGTAAAAGAGCAGGACACAGCTTATACAAATGTCGTAAGTTTACTGAGAAACCAGTTACTGAGAGAATCAAGTTCATTCAAGGTGAAAAACTATGTTTTGGCTGTTTAAATAGTGGTCATTTCTCCAAGAACTGCAGCAACCGAATGACATGCAACACATGCTCCAAACGACATCCCACATGTCTGCATGAAGAAAGACAAAGACAAGAGACAAAGAAAGAACAACCGAAAGACCAAGAAGCAGCTGAACGGAAGGAAACTCAGCAACAGGTAACACAGTCACAAGACGCAGTTAACGAAATTACATCTAACAGAGTGACTCATGAAAGTAGAAACACACAGACATCTGCAATAGTACCTGTTTATGTATCCACACAAAATGAGCCAAGCAAAGAAATACTTACCTACGCTCTGCTGGACACACAGAGTGATTCATCTTTTATTCTCAATGAAGTAGCAAACAATCTGGACACAGTTAAAACCCAGGTTAAGCTAAAATTATCTACGATGTCATCCAAGAAAACAATTGTACCATGTACAAAGCTTGAAGCTCTGCAAATAAGAGGATTGTTTTCCAAAAAGAAACTCACTGTGCCAATTGCTTACACACGTGATTTTATACCTGCCAATCGTAGCCATATTCCTACTCCAGACACGGCAAGGTCATGGCCACATTTGGAACATCTCTCTGAATACATTGCTCCACCATTGGACTGTGAGATAGGACTCCTGTTAGGCTACAACTGTACACAAGCTTTAATGCCCAGAGAAGTCATATGTGGTGAAGAAAACCAACCTTATGCCCAGAAAACAGATTTGGGCTGGAGCATCATAAGTTACTGTGATTTAGTTGATGCAGGCAGCGATGTTATTGGAGTAAGCCATCGCATCACTGTAAAGCAAGTAATACCAGAGACTGAGCCAACCATGAAGCTAAAGAATAAGGTTCATTACATCTGCAAGACACAAGTAAAAGAAGTAACAGGACCAGATGTAATCAAAGCTCTTGAAGCAGATTTTACAGAGAAAGCAGTGGAAGAAACAAGCATTTCACAAGAAGATGTCTGCTTCATAAGAAAGCTACAAGAAGGAATAAAACAAAAGCAGGATGGACATTTTGAAATGCCCCTGCCTTTCAAAAACGACAGACCAAATCTTCCCAACAACACGTCATGTGCAATGCAACGCTTAAACAGTCTCAAACGCAGATTCATAAGGGATCAAAGGTACTTCTCTGATTATGTAAGGTTCATGGAGGACATTATTGCAAGTGGTGACGCAGAGAAAGTGCCACAGAAAGAACTCTGTAATTCCCCTGCCTGGTATATTCCCCACCATGGGGTATACCACCCTCAAAAGCCTGGCAAGATTCGTGTAGTTTTTGACTGCTCTGCACAATATCAAGACACTTCGCTAAATGAACACCTGCTTACAGGGCCTGACCTAACAAACACTTTAGTGGGAGTACTCTGTAGGTTCAGGAAAGGATCAGTGGCTGTAATGTGCGACGTGGAACGTATGTTTCACCAGTTCCATGTAACGCCCCAAGACCAGGATTATTTACGCTTCCTATGGTGGGAGCATGGTGATCTAAGTGTTCCCCCCTCAGTCTATCGCATGAAGGTTCACCTGTTTGGTGCAGCTTCTTCACCTGGTTGTGCCAATTTTGGTTTAAAACATCTAGCCACACAAGGTGAGGGAAAGTTCTCTCCAAACACAGTGAAGTTCATTCAAAGAAATTTGTAAGTGTTAAATCTGAAGCAGAAGCAATCAAATTAGTAAAAGAAGCAAGAGAGCTGTGTAGCACAGGCAAATTAAGATTACACAAATTTGTTTCAAACAGTGACAATGTGTTAAAGTCGCTGCCCAGAGAGGAGTGTGCTGACAGTGTTAAAGATTTGGATCTAGCACTTGGAGAGCCACTGATGGAAAGAGCACTTGGTGTTATGTGGTGCATCTCTTCTGATGAGTTTCAGTTCAGGATAACAGTCAAAGAGCACCCAATGACAAGAAGAGGAATCCTGTGCACAGTAGCATCAGTGTATGATCCACTGGGATTTGTGGCACCCTTCATCCTTAAAGGAAAACAAATCTTGCAACAGCTATGTCAAGAAAAGGTTGGATGGGATGAGCCTCTTTCGGATCAACTCTACAGAGAGTGGGAATCCTGGCTCCTAGATCTTCAAAACTTGTCAAAGGTGAGAATCCAAAGATGCATACTACCTGAAAACAGAGACATCACACAGTGTGATTTACATCATTTTTCAGACGCCAGTGTGACAGGCTATGGACAATGTAGCTACTTAAGAACAGTCACATCCAAAGGAGATGTTCACTGTGTGCTAGTCATGGGAAAGGCACGCGTTGCTCCAACCAAAGTCACCACTGTCCCTAGACTTGAGTTAACAGTTGCAGTAGTTGCAGCAAGAACAAGTGTAATGCTAAGAAGGGAACTGGAGATCAGCAATCTTCAAGAACATTTCTGGACAGATTCTAAAGTGGTGTTAGGATATGTGAATAATGATGCCAAAAGATTTCATGTGTTTGTGGCAAATAGGATTCAAATAATAAAATCACTCACAGACCCACAGCAGTGGCATCATGTACCATCTGAGAATAATCCTGCAGACCATGCATCAAGAGGATTAAGTGTCCAACAGCTTCTCAAATCTAACTGGTTTAAAGGACCAGAGTTTTTGTGGCAAAATGAACTACCCCTTGAAACTGACAAGATAAGTGAAGTTGTTTCTAATGACCCAGAACTGAAAGCCGTACATGTGCTCAAAACAGAAGTACAAGAAAAGAGAACAATACTTGATCGTCTCAACAAATTTTCTGATTGGAGAAGAGCTGTTAAAGCTATTGCTCGTTTAAGGAAATTTGTGAAAGATTTTAAAGGAGACACACAAACAAAAGGTGGAAGCACATGTGTTGAGGACAGACGAGAAGCAGAACTGTTCATAATAAAACTTGCACAAGGAAACACTTTCAGCAAGGAAATCAAGGACTTAACCCAAGGAAAGGACATTCAACTCAAGGATAAGACACACAGGCTGTATAGCTTAAACCCATTTGTTGATGAGCAAGGAGTACTCAGGGTGGGAGGACGTTTAACAAGAGCAAGTCTGCACCCATACATCAAACATCCTGCCATTATTCCCAAATCAAGTCATATGTCATCTTTACTGATTAAACACTTCCATGAGAAGGTGCAGCATCAAGGAAGAGGAATTACTGTAAATGAGCTGCGTTCCAATGGACTGTGGATCACAGGATGCAGCAGTGCAGTTGCTTCACACATCTTCAAGTGCACAACCTGCAGGAAGTACAGGAGGCATACCCAAGATCAACAGATGTCAGACTTACCAGAGGACAGAATGGAAACAACACCCCCATTCTCTTACTGTGGTGTTGACTGTTTTGGACCTTTTTATGTAAAAGAAGGCAGAAAGGAACTTAAAAGGTATGGTCTTTTGTTTACATGTATGTGTTCCAGGGCAATACATATTGAAATGTTAGATGACCTTACTGCTGATGCTTTTATTAATGCATTGCGTTGTTTTATTTCTATTCGTGGATATGTAAGACAGATCAGGTGTGATCAAGGGACTAATTTTGTTGGTGCTAAAGGAGAGTTTTTGAATGCACTGAAGGACTGTGACAAAGAACAGTTGAAACAATATGGATGTGAGTTTGTTCTGAACACCCCATCTTCAAGCCACATGGGAGGTGTTTGGGAGAGGCAGATTAGGACCATTAGAAGTGTTTTAACTGCTATTCTTGATAAAACTTCTAAGAGACTTGATAGTTCTTCCCTCAGAACGTTTTTGTATGAGGTGATGGCTATTGTGAATAGCAGGCCGCTAACAGTAGAAAACCTAAGTGATCCAAGTTTAGAGCCTCTTACACCAAATCATATTCTCATGATGAAGTCTGGTGTTATTCTGCCCCCTCCTGGTGAATTTGTGAGCCAGGACTTGTACTTGAGAAAGAGGTGGCGCCAAGTTCAGTTTTTAGCCAATGAATTCTGGACAAGGTGGAAGAAAGAATATCTTCTTAATCTTCAGCAGAGACAAATCTGGCAAAGAGACAAAAGAAATGCAAAGGTGAATGACATTGTTATTCTTCAAGAGGACAATTCTCCAAGGATCAAGTGGAAACTTGCAAGAGTAACAGATGTATATCCAAGCGCAGATGGAAGGATCAGGAAGGTGAAACTGTTGTTAGGTGATTCGACCTTGGATAAGAATGGACTAAGGACTGTCAAGCCAGTGTATCTTGATAGACCAGTTCATAAAACTGTGTTGTTGCTGGAAGCACAGTAAATGTTAAAATGTAAATATATTCCTATTGCAATGTTACATGCTTGAAGTTAAATCACTATAGGTTAGTGATTTGGTGGGAGTTTTACTGCCATATTTTTTGGTTTACATGTTTTACTTTGTATTATGCAATTTTTTGTTATGAGTCTTATTTTGAAAGGCTTCTTTAGGAAGTGTGGAATCTAGCATGTTCGCTGAAAAACTAGAAGAAAAGGATGCACACAGCATGAAGGCATGACATTTGCAAGAAGTTTTACAGAGAAATTTTAGTTTAAAAGGTCCTTTATTTCTCATTTCTACCTCAAAAGGAAGGGTCAGCCAGCGAGGTATGTTTATATGTATTTATATAATTTTTTATGTCATTTTGTACTCATGAAACCATCTCATTTAAGTTTATGTTGTATTTTAGTTCGACGGTGGTTTTGGTGTCAGTGGAAAATAAATTATAAGAAGAATTTTAATAAAGCTGACTTCACACCAGCAGTACCGAACTCTTTATTGCCGTCAAGAAGAGGTGGAAGTGATAATATTCAAAAATTTACTGATCATTATTATTTCTTAAAGATTACATGAATAAAAGAGTTTTTTTTAGATATTGACCAATATAATCTATATATAACAGCTATACCACACTTTATTATTTTATATATTGAACCTTTAGCTTCTTTATTTTGATTTTTCAAGAAAAAAAGAGCAAATATTCAAAGGCTAACTAGTATTTGATGATTCATTTAAATGAACATGAACTTAAATTCTTTCTTTACATTGTAAAGACCTGTGACCCCAGGCATAAGACTGCAAACCTTCGACTTCCGCCTGCAAAATACTGAAGGCGGGAACCTGTGATCCTGTGGTCATGCTTTTTAAAAGCCAAGGACAGAGCCCTGAAGTGAAAGAACTATATTTTTGATTTTTTTTCAACAGAAAAGAAGACAACACAAGTATCAATTATTCTTGTATTCTGCAAATATAAACCTGATGTTTGTAACATGCCATTGCTTTGCATAATAACCTGTATTACTGTTTTATTATTTGACATTGTAAACCTTCCATAGCTGGCTGCTTAGAGGAGTACTGACTGACTGACTTCTGACTGACTTTTATTATTAATTATGATACTCAGTAAGGGTTAGTTAATGGTTTCATTTAAAGGTTTATATCTCCCGACTTCCATCCATATCAGGCTGTGTCGGTAACGCTAAAATTTTGTTTTTTTCATTTAAACTTCACATACATCTAAGTGCGCTTAGTGGCGTAGTATTCACATCACCATGTAACATCACAAAGTATTTCATTTGCAATGAACTACAGGGGGGAATGTAGAAGCAGTATTATTGCCTTATATATATTGTCACACGTGGCCACAAAACTTAGCAACAAAACAGTACATGTTGAAGTTCAAGTATGAGCCTTAGCAATAATAAAGTCTCTAATGCCTTATTCGTACGCAATTAGATGATGTATGAGGAGGTTTGGCAAAACAGAGAACATCTGTATAAACATTCTTTGGCGGTCGGAGTGACTTTGACGCAGACCAGCCCACGTGAATTACAGTAAGCTTTCGACATGATATTCCTGTGCATGTGCAGTTACGTAATGCGATGTGGAAACTATAAATGCAGCCTGAAATGGACTGAAGGTGGGGGGTAACAGAATTTTGACGATGCGTTGCTGGATGTATGAAGTGTTTAAGACAGCTGTATGAATTTGTTTTTGTAATTAAATGTGTCCCCCCTCCGGATGATAAAATGGTGTGAATCGTGGCCTTCTTTCTGTCATAAGGGAATTCTACCAATGAGTTTCCATAACTGTTATAGTTCAAGTATTTTCTTTATTTTATTTTGTATTAAAAATGACCCTTTACCATCTATTCACCGCCTATATTAGATTAAAATATTTTTTGGAATTATGGCAATGTAACTTACCTTGGAGCTATACATTAAGCCGTTTTCTTGATGGTGCAACACTAACTAAATTCTTTGTTCAAAGAAAGCTACAGAAAAGATTAGCTATCATTTTAAATCACTATGAACATAAGTAAACAAGTGTTTATAATATTTTCAACAATTCCTTTAGAATTCCAGGTGCATCCTCTTACACTGGAAAATGAAGAGTACTTTCAAACAAATTGAATGATATACTTTTTGGCACCTCTCTAAATGGCTTCTTACAAATTATTTTGTCTTTCCTGATAACATTTCTGAGCACACAGAGAAAGATATTCTTGAAAAACTATTATTTAGTTTAAATTATTTAAAAAAGAATGAATGGAAGCTTGTTTTGAAATTAGTCTAAAGGGAAGACAACTCCAAGAGTATTATACAATTGAGACTTCCTGAGGAACTTAGCTTTTGCAATTTCGATGGGAGAACTGTGGGATACCACTTGCCACTTATAGAGGTAAGCTCCGGTTGCTGAACATTAAAGACTATCATCTTTCCTCTTCATCACCATACTAGTAAACATAGCACTGGGCCATCTTCAAACAGCTCTCCAAAATGTGTTGAGTCACCTTCAATGTCAAGATCACACTTCCTGTAGCAGAAACAGCATGAAATTATTGTGAATGGCCATGCACACTATACAGTACTTGTCTTTAACCCAATTCAGTTATGTAGCACCAGTTTACATGCAGAGATGGCAAAAGTACTCACTTTCCGTACTTGAGTAAAAGTACAGATACTTGTGTTAAAAAATACTCTGGTAAAAGTGGAAGTACTGATTAAACTTCTTTACTCAAGTAAAAGTAACAAAGTAAAGGCTTGTAAATTTACTTAAAGTATAAAAGTAAAAGTAGAAACCACTTTTTTCATGCCGTTGCCTACATTTTAAATGGATGTCTGCCAATAGGACTAGATCTCTGTTGTGTTCATTTTCAATCATCTCGTCGTCCATGCTACTATGCTAACGCCACCGCCACCAAGCTGCAATGATTTGCCGCCAATGAATACCGCCGAATCTGTCGATTCATCTTGTAGTGGTGCGTCAAATGCAACGTAGATTCCCATCCAATCAGATTGAATTTGGTATTGATGATGTGAAAAATAATAACGGTAACTCCATTGAAATGATTCAAAACTAAAGTAACGAGCCAATTTTTTAAAATGTAAGGAGTAGAAAGTACAGATATTTGTGTAAAAATGTAAGGAGTAGAAGTAAAAAGTCGCCATAAAAATAAGTAGTAAAGTAAAGCAAAAATATCAGAAAATCTACTTGAGTACAGTAACGAAGTATTTGTATTTCATTACTTCCCATCTCTGTTTACATGTGATCTCGAGGCACTTTACAGAGAGAATTCAATCGGTTCATACAGTCAGAATGAATAAAAGGAAAACTGGTTAATTGCATTGAGTAATTTGGTCCTCCTGTATGAGCTCTAATTTTGTTGTGAACTCTTCAGTAAACACTAAATGAGCACGCATGTAGTGACAGTGGAGAAGAAAAACTAAATTTTAACAGGATGAAACTTTCAACAGAACCAAGCTCAGCATGAACGGTCTTTCTCTTGAGCCTCAACAGGTAGGGAGATAAATACACAGCCAAGTAGACAAGATGTGAGGCAGTGTTCATGTCAAAGGATGAAAGACAACACGGACAGTTAGTGACAGTAAAAGATTAGCCCATATCTCTGCCTAAGAGAGAAACAGGACTACATTTAAAAACAAGCCCCACCGTCACCTCTGTAAAGGTGTTGATGGGGTAAGAGAAAGGTAAAACCAAAAGCCAAGAAGAAACATCTATGTTGCATTTTATCTGACCTTCACATCACCGCCCTGTTTTCCACACAGCATAGCTAAAGGCTCTTAATAGTTTCACTGTTTGTATAGTGGACTAATGACACTAACATTTCTTTTTATATGTTATCTTTATTGATTCTCAAGAAAGTATAATTTACAAAAATGTAGGCTACTACCTCACTATTTGAAATAACGTGGAAAATACAACCTAGCTTCGCCGAAAAGATTATAAGGCAAGAGGTAAAAAGTGTACAAGATGAAACAACAACAAAAAAAACAATGAAAAACATAGTATGAAATAATTATGAAATATCGCTGCCATAGGAGAGTGGATTACCAAGGAAATGTATTCAACTTCTCTCTAAAAATGAAATCATATCTTTTAAGTTTTAGACTGACAGAATTGTTCAGTCGTGTGATTGAGAAAGGCTGTTATTCTTTCTTTATATGTTATCATAACATTTTTAATAGCAGTGTTTTTGAAGAAGGTAAGAAAACAATCAAAACAATAAAGCTGCAGGACAAATACCAGAAATCTTACATTTTCAATAAAATGAATTTTTTTTATATACATTTCCAAAATCAAGACACACAAAAAAAAAACTTTTATTGTTTAGAACACAAACAAACAAAATCAGTTGAAAAATAAAACTCTCAAAAAGAGAGATTTCTTCCCTTTTGGTCAACTTTTAAAACTTAAACTGGTTCATCAAATGAAACGGACCCATCATCAATGTATGCACTGTTTGTTTGCAGATCAGCAGATGTTTTACAACAAGGGAGTGATTTTAAAAGCTTGTCGATGATTCCTTTTCTAATGAAGAAGTACATTGTCAAATCTGCAAGAGGACTCGAATTAAGAAAGATGAAAGCTACTCCAGTATAGATATAGCTATCTCTGGCTTTTTCTACCAGAGACCAAACGATGCTTGGAACAAACAACAATGTATAAATGAGCAGGACAGTGACCAGAATTGCTACAATTCTTCGTTTTTCATCAGCAGGGACACTGAGAGCTGCTGACAAGGCTTCTATGGTTCCAAACAAAAAGAAGCTGAAAAGGGGAAGAGGGATGAGGTGATAGATTGCATAAATAGCTTCTCTGACCTCAATATTAACATCATAATAGAGAGGGATGACATAAATTAATGGCAACATCCAGACCACAAGACAGACCACCACCGAGGTATTGATGTCCCTTCTTAATCTGTACCACAGCGGCTTGGCGATGACCAAGTATCTGTAACAGAAGACTAGGTTTGAATGAGGTTTTAATATTTTGAGGTTCTAATGAAGTTTACTTATTTGAAAAACAATAGATTAACAAAACATTAAAATTATGGCATACAAAGCTGGAAATATACACCAGTGAACGTTTTATAACTTACCTTTCCAAGGAGATACAGACCATGAACCCAACGCTGGCCATCTCTCCAAAAAAGTAGATGTATTCAATGATATCAGGGTCCCCTCCAATTACCCACCACGTTAAACAACACAGTTGAATCAGATCAGAAATGTGAAGGTTGATGATGTAGACCGGAGCAATATGATCTTTTCGCATCTGTAAAGAAGCATCACCAATTTACTAGACTTTACTCAAAGCCATTCATTAAAATCTAGCTGTGTTTTTACCAAAGTAAGAAAAAAAGTGTTTACATTTGCTGCCCCCTTTAAAGGAGACTAAAATTTAGTATCTATAATTGTCTATTCAAATTTCTCTTCCAGAAATTCCTCTTAATATGGCGATGATTTTACAAAGAAGTATTTGTCACAAAAAGAACATTATGTACATCTTCTTCATCAGACTACTGTACAACAGTATCTGCACTCAGGTCTCTCCTGATTCGAGAGACAGCAAGCTCAGTTCGTGGCAGCATTGTGACACTTCTAGTGGGTTGTTGCGGCAGCGTCGGGCTGACACGGCTTAAGCCGGACATACACTGTGCGATTTTTTTCAATCGCTGCATGCAACTACAGTTCACGATGTACGACGAAACCGCAGGGTTTAAAAGTGCACAGCTCACGATGTATGTTCTCACACTCACACCCGACACTCTGATGCGATCTACCTGCTCACACTGTATGTTTAAAAAAAAAAACATTTGGGACTCAGCCCTGGAGTAAGATGGCGCTACTTAGACTCGTCTATCTGGAAGCCAAATGAGTAGAAAAGGAATATGAAGCTCACTAGAGCTTAGAGAGTTCCTTGGCAATTTTGTGCTTAAAGCCCTTAAAAGAAAAAGTGACGACATAATTGGACAAAGACATGGCTGAGCACATGTGGCTACTACGGTCTGTCAATTTTACAGAAAGAACTCCATTTCACTCACACCCCACCATGTTTTTGTGTTTTCGCCTGAGAGGAAGAAGAAGAAGAATCCTTGTTTGCCCATAGAACGACTTGCCCTTGAGGGCTAACCAAATTTCAGACATGTCAAGCTGAAGCAATAACATCACAATATTAAAACTACAATCTATTTAGAGGTACTATAAACAAGTTATTTGCCGAAAAACGGCTTCTGCAGCCCCCAAGGTGTCAGTAAAACTGGGAGCCAACCTTGCAGCCAAAAAACAGAACCGCCAGATTGTCACTGGCCACTTATTGGCAGATTAACTACTTTTTTCCATCAAGTAAATGTGACTTTATAAAAGTTCTAATGCAGTTTATTAAGCAATAACATCACAATATTAAAATAACGATCTACTTAGACGTACTATAAATAAGTTATTTGCTGACAAACAACCAGTGATGGGAGTAACAGCATTGAATGGACGGAACGGAACGCGCATGCTCGCTAAAGGCACGTAACAGCCGCTCTGTGCTCACACCACACGAGAACTACGGAGAGCGTGAACGATCAAATGTTAGCCTATATGGAGAAAAGGAGAAATCTGGATGGACGGACGGACAGACAGACGGCAACCCACAGACAGGATTTCAGAATTAGACATCCCCCGTTATAAATCTCATACACTCACCAGATCTGAATGCCTTGTTAAAAAACTTCACACCCATGAGCAGAGGTAAGGCTGCCTGAAGATATTTACACCACATCAGATACTGTTTCCCTTATGTTAAACAGGGGGAACGCTATCTGACGCGGTTTATAAGCCCGTCAGATAGCGTTCCCCGGACGTCATTTCCATTGAGTTGCAATAAATTCAAAACTCTCTGCAGGTTCTTGTCTTTGTCGTCCGCTCTATCCAGATGGCTTTGGAAACACACATCGAGAAGGTGGGGGCTGGGTGGTGAGGGTTAGGGGGGGCGAGAAACGCAATAGTTACTTTTACTAGTAACTAGTTACTTTTATTGTGGAGTAACTAAGGTAGTAACTATAACTAATTACTTTTTCAAAGTAACATGTCCAACACTGCAAACAACAAGAAAAAATTTAATAAAAAATGAAATAAAATAAGTTTTTTGCTGAAAAAAGTCAATAAATAAATAAATACAAAAGTTGTTTGCCAAAAAACGGCTTTTGCAGCCCCCAAATCGATGGCAGTATACATGGGAACTGTCACGATTTGGTGGTGTTTGTAGAGGACCTAAATGCAGAGACGAGTTGGTTGAGATGAATTTAAGTGTTTTAATGGGTTTTCAGGTTCTGAGGCTGGAGGTAAACAGGTTCTGAGGCAGGAGTCAAAAATCCAACAAAAATATCTCACAAGACAGGAGTCAAAAAATCCAACAAAATATCTTAAGAACCAGATTCTAAGAGACATCAGGGAAAAACCAAAAACTAAGAACCAGGAAGAGACAAGGAAGGACGACAGAGAACTGACCAGAGATTTGATGAGATGTAAGACGAGCAAACAAGAACTCAAGAGGGAGGGTTTTTAAAGGGGACAGAGACAAAGAGAGAGCTGACGAGGAAATTGGCAACAGGTGCTGGCAGGACAGAGAAAACAGCAAGGGAGGACAGAGCAGAAAACAGAGCTAGGGATAGAGGACACAAGAGGGCAGCAGAGGACAACAAATGGAAAACCTGGAGGACAGGAACTAACAAGAAAACAACAAAATAATAATTAGACACTAAAACAAGGAGCAGAGTAAGACTGAATACTCTACATAAACATAACAAAACCAAGACTGTGACAGTAACTGATCGGGCATTCTCCTGACAGGACAGCGAGACTGTCACGCCGCTTAGACCATAGTGGCTGCATAGTGGCGGGTGCCACTGGCCACTAATTGGCACAGAACTACTTAATTCCATCAAGTAAATGTGACTTTATAAAAGTTACAACATAACAATATAAAATCTATTTAGAGGTATTATAAATAATTTATTTGCCGAAAACCGTCTTCTGCAGTAGCAGAGACATTGTCAGTAAACGGGGAGCCAATCTGGGAGACTGTCAGCCTAGTGGCTGCTGCCAGTAATACGGCGTGTCTGCCCGATGATCCACCGGAAGTGTCACAATGCTGCCTCTACCACGAATAATTAAGGTCGGCCCTCAATTTGTGGTCTGGCTGTCCTTTTACCTGATTCCCTGTAATGCAAACTATTACAGGAGATCTTTCCTGCCAACCACCATCAAAATCTTTTACTTTGATATCAGTTACATTTCAATAATTGAACTATGGGATTTTTAAGTATTGATCTCAATCTTAAAATAATAAAACTGTCAAATTTTTTAGACTGAGTCCCTCAGTGTATCAGCTTTTTGATTTGTATTTTTTTGCTGCTGTGCCATAATTGTTACCAACTTATTGCCTTCGTGCCTATATATAGCAACTTTTCAGATCTTTCTAGTTCCTACATAGCACAGAATCTGGCGCTTTTCAATTAATGGAGACTGTACCGGCACATAACACAACACATAAAACTGTCCTCCTGAGCGGGGAGCGAGCCTGCCTCCTGCTCTCTCTCTGTCTGCTGTTGACATGCATAGCAGGCTGCCCACTGCAGCAGAGAGAAAATCTTTCCACTTCCAGTCCAAATTGCAAATGAAACGCATAAAACCCATAAATGTGCATCTGTTTTCTAGCTGTCAAAGTACAGTTTAATGGGCATTTAGTGCAGAAAATATTTAATATAATATATTTAAATAGTTCCTAATTACAGTGTGGCCAACTTTTGTTGCAAAATTTAGCGCCTTTTCAGACCGCTCTAGCACCTCTGTTTCAAAGAAGTGCCTTGTGCCAAATCTAGCCAACTTTTCTGTGGCAATAGAGCCTTTTGGACCACCTCCAGCTCTCTCTATCTGCTGCTGCTCTATCATGTAGAACAGGTTGTCTGCACTGCAACACAGAAATAGAAATAGTGTTGTGCCGATGCAATATTTTGGCCCCGATACCGATACCTGATACCTGGCTGTGCATTAATGGCCGATACCATACTGATACCATCTGTTTGAAATTGATGTGTATGTGTATATATGTAGAACTGCACACTACTTGGATGTAAAATAATTGCCATCACGGCTTTGTCAAGCTGCTGCCTACTTTTGTGAAGCAGGAAAGACATATCCACACTTATCCAAAAATAAACAGTATGCAATTAAATATTTGCACGGATATGATTTATGGATTGCTTTTGGTAGAAATGAAAGTAGGTTTGGTATCAACTGTTATGAGCTGGAAGAAATAAAATCTTGATAGCTAGACAGAAGGATTGTTTAAGCTTGGCAGAGGATGATCAGCGACATATATATTTCATTTAGTAGCGAGGGCGGGAAGAGCCAAGCTGCTGAGAGTGAACCATCAGTGCGGAGATTGAAGCACAGATTTGAGATATAGTTGAGAGTGCAGTACTCCAGCCTACTTTCACCCCTGCCATGGTCCATCTGTGGCCATGCAGAATGTGCACTGCTGCACACCAGGTGAGTAGCTAAAGTTTTTATTCAGTCTCGTCCTGCTCGTTATATTTCAATAATCAAAGATCCATGTTTAGCTCGTCACTTCTCATTATCCTCATGAACAAAGGAGCGTCCACAAAATAAACACCGGTTGGTAATACTGTTTAATTACCAACTTCACAGACACTGAACTTTTAAGTACAAGTGCCATGCAGTAGATTACACAGAAGATACACAGTATGTAACTTTTTTTTAACTGTTGCATGCATAGGGCACTTTTTTTAATAAATTACTCATTGTTTATCACTTTATATGCAGAACTGTCTTAGACTGAATTGCTCTTTACTAAAAGCAGCAGCAAAACAGCAAAATAAAAATACTATTAAATAAAACATACAAATACATTATGTTATGTCCTTAAGATCTACTGTCCTGCATATTTTAGTCCTGCTCTGTTTATTTTTGGTCTGGCTTGTTTAGTAGGTTTTGCTTTATATCCCTCCTTAAACCATAACACTGCAATTTGATTGGCTGGCTCATTTTGGGTGGGACTCCCAACAAGTTAATCTGGAGAAGGAGCTTGTGTCCCACGAAAAAAGTCAAATATATTTATATGTTGAATATGTCACCTTTCCTAAATGCAAAGAATCTAGCACTGCAGTCATTGTTACTGGTGAGGTTGCTTGAGGACCCAAATGCAGAGATCAGAGGGCAGAAGTGAGTCTTGAATCAGTTAACTGAGGCAAAATCCAAAGAAAACAAATACCAAGAACTAGTGGTGTTATGAGATGAGCCGTGGCTTCGAGGCATGTGTCGAATAGGGATCTTTGAAGCAATAAGTCAAAATGGTTCAATGCCTCATGAGGCTTCATCTCACCAACACTACCATGAACAGAAAAACTTCAGGGGGAAACTGACATAGGGAGCCAGAGATGAGGAAACAACAAACGACAACAAGGAACCAGCACCGAGTGACTGCAGAGGTGGAGTATTTAAGGGGAAGAGAACAAAGGATGGACTAATGAGCTGAATGAGGAGCAGGTGTGAGGTGAACTAAATAGAAGAAAGCCAAAGGGAAAGGAAACAAGCACAAGGAGGCAACAGAGAGCTAAAGACCGCTTGAATATATATTGGAAAATAAACCAAAGATCAACAAAACAGAATAACTAATAACTCATAATTAAAAAGTCAGAGTCCAAAAAGGGGAGAACCATGAAAGTTACAGAACTGTACTATTGCCCCACATCATGACTAAGCTGCATGTTGAGTTCTAAAATGGATCAGAAAGAATTTGGTGCAAAATATTATGGAAACTAGGGTTAGATAGAATGAATTGCATCCACATAAGAACCTCTCATAAGCAACACTGTTTTTTTTCAAATTAATATTCAGAAACACAGGTGGATTACAGATTGAATCCAAGTCTTTTATTAACAGAAAACTAAATCATGCGAAATCATACACAGATATATAGGTGACTTTTTGAGTATTTTATTATTTATTAGACATCTATTATATAAGGGTCTCAATTAAAGCGACTCACCAGGCAACAAACTGCAACAATCGCCACAAGAGTTGATGGAAGGCCAGTGCAAATGATGATTAATTCCAGTACATAGCACACTGCACGTACACCATCAATATCAGTGTTGTTGAAATCCATGCTTTGGTTGAAATTGGTTTGGTTGTAAAACTCATCCATTTCTCTGAGGAGAACCTGCAGATAGACATGAGATCATGGTTAGCAAGGTTAAGTTTACCTTGTGAAATTTGTTCCTGAATATTGTCAATACTCTGTGATGCACGGTCAGTACAGTCTTCCACAAAAATGTCAAATAATGAAATTCAATTGATACTTTGCACAAAGAAAATACATTGGATTTTTAAATTTGATTCCTTTTTTGAACTTAATATTAAACTTTTTATCAGTTCAGTCTATTTTTACGCTAAATTCAATCAAACAACTATTTATTAAATAATTATTTCTACACAGCAAAATAAAGTCGTACTGAATAAATTAGAATACAATCCAATGAAATTTATTTCTTAAAATTAACGTACCTTTTGAAATTAGAACCTATGTACGCTACTATTAAATGTAATTGTTTTCATGTTTAGATTTCATTATCTGTTAGAAAAAAATATCAAGATATATAGTAGAATTAAAAGCTAGAAATCAAAACTTAAATCAGATAATACTTTGGTAAATGTTTTGCCTTTGTCCAGCTCTTCCTATTAAAAATTGGTTTTCCAGATAACAGATTCGATTCATTTATTTTTTGATCTTTGAAATTTGAAAAGCACAATTGTAAGTATTGATGTATGAATTTAAAGGAAAATGCTTCAGTCATTGTTATTCGATTTCTTTGTATTATCAATTTTATTGGCAGTTTTTATTCTTTATGTACATTGATTCATGCAGATGTGGTAATGTGGCTTTTTTTCCCCCTTTTTTGAAGTTAACTGCATGTTTTATTTTTCTAACTTGGATTTGCTTTATTTTGAAGTTATTTACTTTCGTGTTAGATTTATTTTTTACGGAGCCGCTCTGATGACATGGACAAAAAAAATGTTTAATTGTGGCCACGAAGTAGTATTTCGAAATACTACTTCGCGGCCACGCAATAAGTATAACGTGCGCACGAAACACTTATTAATAATATCAATAAATCCACCCCTGTTTTCAGGCTTATGTTAACTGTAATGACTTATCTTGGACAGGCTGCTATGTAAACGGGCCTTTAGTCCTTCGTTTAGCTATGCTGCGGTTGTTTACACTACGCCTTTTCCACCTCAAATGGCGTCTTAGCAACAAATGTCACGTGACTGGCGGAGACCGACTGGGTAAGCAAATCGAGCGCGCCTTAGACCTTAGAGAAGGCGCGCTCGATTTGGAGAGAGGACCGCGCCCTCCATCGTGCCAGCTAACAAACTGTTCAATTATCTTTTTATTTTTTAAGGGAACTTGTCTTTTTAATTAAATTATGGACTTTTTATTGATTAGTCCTTTTTAAAGCTCTGCTCACAATCACCTCTCGGGTGCCACACAGACAATGCTGATTGAAACACAAAGGGCCGGATCTATCAAATGTTTGCGTGTATAAAAACGTGAGCTATTTCACTGCGCACGCTAAAAAATGTACAAACTGATCTATCAACAGCGAGCTAAAAGGATTTGGTCTTTAAAACGTGCTAAATAGCGCCTCTTATCCATTTAGTACTTTTTCTGCAATGAATATGCAATATGGGGCGTTTACACGCAAAAGTGCGTCTTGTGGGAGGAGAACATGTAAATATATTAATTTAGCACTCGCAAAGTGATTTATTAAACCTGAAAGCAATTTTGCTAACGGTATCTGACTCTATATTTAACACGTTTCAAAAGAAGGTGCAAATGGTCTGTATGCGTAATTGCGCACACATGGCAGCGGTTATTGTCGCAAGAAGGAGACATCGAAATGAAGCAAGGAGACGCAGAGAACGCATTTTTTCACTCCGTGTGAATATTTTTGGAATGAACGAGGAAACGATCATCAAAACATTTCGTTTATCCAGCATTGCTATTTTGGAGCTGTTGGGGGAACTCCGAATGGATTTGGAGCCAGCCACAAGGAGGACCCACGCAATACCAGATATCACAAAACTCCTTGCAACATTGCACTTTTTTGCATCTGGGTCATTCCAGCGTATGGTTGCAGCGAGAGCTGGGATCTCCCAATCTCATTTTTCAGAAGTGCTGTCCGACGGGGTCGGGGTTCTCCCCCTGCGCCTGTGGAGCAACATGCCAATGCTGCAGGGATGTGTACGCGCAGTAATCTCATCCACAGTCACTTCTTGTGAGCCATTTGGTATGTGCATTTTTCTACAGGCCAATACAAAACACCTGTTTTTTTGTTTTGTTTTTTGTTGTTGTTGTTTTTTTTCTTTACTGCAGTGAAGTAGAAATTCAGCCACATACCACCTTAGGGAATAAAGGTTGCCAAAGTTTTTTCTTTATATCACTGTAAGATTTAAATTTCTTAATGCACTAGTTTGTAGAAACTACAAACTACTTTGCCGCAAACCACAAAACGCGCAAAACCATCATTTAAATAGGGCGTCTCCAACAGTTTTGCACCTGCCACCAGTTACGCAATCACTCTTGTTAAATCACCCGCACAGCCCCTCGCGCAAAATTCCAGTTTGCGAGCGCAAATTACTGCACGCAAAATTGAATATTGATAAATCCGGCCCAAAGTCTCATTTGCCAGATGGACGTATGTGTTATGGTTGTATATTTTTTACACTTTAACAATATCTCTCTTTCAGATTTAAATATACATTTCGTAACAAAATGTAATAAATAATTCAATTTGTGAATTGATGAGTAGTGTATATTGAAATATTTTTGTAAAAATAGAAACCAAATATACAGTATGTATTTTCAGGTCTTTTAACTCAATTTGATGACAGAAACTAAGATAAAAAAAAAAAACAACCCATTTAGTCGCTGACACAGGTGCAGTTTTTTTAAGTATGGAAGGTTTCAATTATGCCTTTTCTTTATTTGAAGTGTTACCACTCTGTTTAAATCAGTCAGGAAACAGACTTTTATAAATTTCAAACCTCTGCTAATTAAACTCAGTTTCAAGCATATTTTCTTTCCCATCACAAAGTTCTGAACATATTAGGACAAGTTATACATGACAAAATATAGCAAATTAAACAGTAAATCAGGATATTAAAGCCAACAGCTCCAACAGTCAACATTTACACATAATCATACTTACCTTTAAAATCTTAAATAAGAATTCTCCCACAAAATGGTCCTTTGCAGTCAGATTGTTATTGTCACAAAAACATCTAACAAAATGCTTATATTTGGCTGCTGTTTCTGAGTAACCTTCTCTTGAAAACAGAAGTGTAAAATGATGCAATGATGACAAGAAAAGTTACCAAAACCTCCAAAACAAACATTGAATGTTGAATGGCAGCATTTACAGAACTTATGTAAATGTATACGTTTAGATTTGCTTGCGTTATAAGAGATGACTTGGATATAATGTAAATGACACAGAACATCTGTTCTATAACTAAAGCATTTAACAAAGAATAAAAATGTTTTAAGAAAATAATTGAATCATAAGGGATCTTTTATACCTCTGAATAGGTTTCAATCAATCTACTTTTGGCCTGTTATAACTGAAAAAGGCTCCAGTCTACATTAAAAATAAATAATGCTCCAGTCAGAGTATGAAAACCAATTAGAACTGCATTTCGTTCCTCATGTTAAAGGTCATTATGATGTGCATTTTTAACCTGTCGCTCAACACTTTTTTAATGATAAAAACAATAAAAGGGGAAAACAAACATGTTTCTCGAGTTTGAGATAAGGATCTGCTTTTAAAGCCAGATCATTGTTTGTTAGATCCATTTACTATTTACAGTTCCGTTTACTCGATAGGGCACAAACTCATGGTCATGATCTGCCCTGATAGCTCACCTTAATTATTCATGCCTTTCACCTGCTTAACTCTGTTCGGTTCTTAAATACTCCACATCCTATCCACCTGGTTATTTCCTTCATATTCTGCTCAGCCCAGCTATCGTGGCCAGATCATTGTTTGAATTCTCTTTCTCCTGTTTGTCGGTTTCGTTAGTTTTAGTTATTTCCGAGGTTTATGTCTCCCGTTTCCAGTGGGAGATTACTCTTGAGCCCTTGTCTTCAGGCAAGTTAATTCTCTAACCAGTGGTGAAAGCGTTTCAGCAATTCCCTATGTCATTCTGATTTCCTGATTCATTCCCTCTCACCCACTGGCCCTGTCTGTCCCCTTCTGATCTGTTCGCCTGAACCATCAGAGCCTGCCCATCTTCATCTCTGTGTGTCTGTCTGGGCATGCTTTTGGACCCTTCTGTCTCTGAACTAGCCTTCCAGGACTCCTGGAAGCCTGTTTTCTTCTGTTCCTATTTGGGTCGTAAAAAAGAAAATTAAAAACAATCGACTGGATTTTGTTTCCAAGCTTGAAGATGTTTTGCTTCCTATCCAGGAAGCTATTTCAATTCAAAATGTCAGGAATAGCGTTGAGTTTGAGGTTTTATACAATAGCCCTACAAATCCTTGTTGTTGTTTTGAAAACACGCAAATTGTAACAGACGAAGAGGTCCACCCCTTTGGAATGGGGGTCATTTGGCTTTTTTCTTAGACTGTATTACCCCATACCCATTTAAGTGTCTGAAGTGACTGTTCCTGCCTGCTCTGTTTTCCCCTGACCTGGATCGGCCTCCTGCATGTTCTCTGGCGCTGCAGCATTGGAGACACTCTGGGCGGCTCGGCAGCATTTCATTGGCAGCACATCGGCTGATCCTGCCTATTATTGAGAGGATGGACTGAACTGTTAAACCAGGTAAGTGACTCACTCTGATAATCATCTCCTGTCAGATGATTATGGTCACTTACCTATGTGTCTCTCTCCAGAGTGATTGGGCTTTAGTTCGGTTCTGTCCATTTATGTTTTTGTTTTAATAAATGTTTTGAACTTTCCTACCAACTGTCTCACCTTGAATACTGGATCCACCTGGTTTTATGACACTCATTGCATTTGGGAAAAAATTGTTTCCAGTTTTTTGAAAAGCTTTTTTAAAAGTTTAAAATGACTCATATCCTAGGAGTATTATGTTTAATCTTTTGAGTGTGCTTGATCTAGCCTGATGCCAAATAAATGCCAAATTTATATTTTTAGTTCAATTTAAATTCCACACAGTACCCACCTGGAAAGTCTTCTGTTGAAGGAAAATTCCGGTTTTTAACACTTTTAGCCCATTTTCTGTAGTGTCCAGGATGAAATCGAATGATCGACACCAAAATTTTGACAATTGGTCCTGTCTCTGCTTTTTGGCTCATGCAGAATCCCCCCCTGGCTGCTTCAGAATGGCTTCCATAGTGCATGTCCGATAATGTCCTTAAAACAACCTTAAACGTTCCTGTTTTAAAATATGCTACTCACCGGGTCGTCAGCGCTGTTCAATGACGTTCCAAAAAAAGTTTCGTAAAGAAAAAACATTCCTGTAGTGTTTTATTTAGCATTTTGTAAATCCCATTAAGTTCTGTTGGAATAGTCAATATCCCTCAGCCACCGGAAATGGGGCCTGTTTACGCTTAGTTGTAGTCTTTTCGCAAGGCCCAAGTGTTTCTGCTTCACTCTGTGTACTCCGACGTCGAGGTGCTAACGTCTCTGTTAAACACTTTAAAAAACTCTGAAAATGGAATACGAAAGGTGGATTCTTGAGGAGGACATATTGGACCTTGAGTTTGACGGTAGAGGATACCGTCGCCAACTAGTGGTCTGGAGTGTGCAACGCTTCAGATTCGAACGGGAAGCGGAAGTTTATAAGCGGTTGTGATGTATCGGAAAAAATAGTTCTGGGATTTACAAAATGCTAAATAAAACAAGACAGGAACGGTTTTTCTTCACGAAACTTTTTTTGGAACGTCATTGAACAGCGCTGACGACCCGGTGAGTAGCATATTTTAAAAAAAGAACGTTTAAGGTTGTTTTAAGGACATTATCGAACATGCACTATGGAAGCCATTCTGAAGCAGCCAGGGGTTGATTCTAAATGAGCCAAATAGCAGAGACAGGACCAATCGTCAAAATTTTGGTGTCGATCATTCGATTTCATCCTGGACACTACAGAAAATGGGCTAAAAGTTTTAAAAACCGGAATTTTCCTTTAAGTGTTTGCAAAAGGGAGGGACATTCAGTACGCTTCTTTAAACTGATGGGTAAATCACAGGTGGCCACCTGCCTCCCATGTGGAGATTTAAGCCAATCACAGCAGCAGTACCTGCTGTGACCTATCAGGATTTGTTTCCCCACTGCGCACTGCGCATGTGTTTCTGGTTCGGGGATTTTGAGTATTCCAAGATTTTCATGATCTCTGCACTGATTGATTGATTGACTTTATTGATCTCACAGTGGAGATATTTGTTACATCAGCTCAAATAGTCAAAGAAGAGAAGAAGAAGGTGCCAAATGAAGAAGAAAAAGGTGCATGAACTATATACATTGTATACAGTGCATCCACATATGACAGCTTTTTTTTTTTATAATGCAGGGTTATTGCATAGGGTGTTTACATGGGTATTTATATAGGTGGATATTTTTATACCTATAGTAATTGCATGGGTGTCAAAGATATAGAAACAGAGTATCAAATTGTAATTGCACATTATACATTGCATAAGTTTTTGCCATTGTAGTGTCCCATTGTAGAGTCTGATGGCAGCAGGCATGACAGACCTGCGGTAGCGAAGCTTTTTACAAACAGGGTCGAAAAGTTTTTCACCAAAGGAGCTGCTCAGCTCCTCTACAGTCTGGTGCAGAGGCTGGAAAGTGTTTTCCATGATGGATGTAAGCTTGGACAGCAGCCTCCTCTCAGCTACTTCCTCCACTGAGTCCAGAGTGCAGCCTAGGACAGAAAGTGCCTTTCTCGCCAGTTTGTTCAGTCTCTTTCTGTCCTGCTCTGCGCTGCCAAGGGCCCAGCAGATGACAGCGTAGGGGAGAGCTGATGCCACCACAGAGTCATTGAAGGTTTTATGTAGGGGCCTGCTCACTCCAAAGGACCTCAGCCTCCTCAGGAGGTGGAGGCGGCTCAGGCCCTTCTTATACAGGGCGTCCAGTTATGAGTCCAGTCAAGTTTATTATTGATGTGAACATCCAGGTATTTGTAACTCTCCACAGTGTCTATGTCCTGCCCCTGGGATTTCATGGGGGAGTGAGGTGGGGTCTTCCACCACAATCACCATCTCTTTGTTCTTATTGGTGTTCAGACACAGGGTGGGAGCTGTCCGTATTGTAGGTGAAGTCCAAGGTATAAAGGGGGAAGAGGAATTGTTGACGGAACGGTGCCCTGGGGGGCCATGTTACTGCAGACTGCTACCTCTGACTGACAGCCATGCAGCCACACGTACTGAGGGCATTCGGTGTGGTAGTTGATGATCAAGGTAGCAAGATGTCTGTCCACTCCAGAGTATTCCACCTTCCCCCTCAGCAGCTCTGGTCTGATGCTGTTGAAAGCACTTGAAAAGTCAAACAACATGACTCTCACTGCGTTCTCCCGGTGGTTGAACATCCGCTGCAGCAGGTAGATGATGGTATCCTCCAATCTGATGTCAAGTTGCTAAGCAAACTGTAGCGGGTCCAGAGTGGGCTCACCACGGGGTGCAGGTGGGCTAGGATGCGGCGCTCCATGGTCTTCATCAGGTAGGAGGTCAGTGTGACTGGTCTAAAGTGGGCCTGTTCCTTGGCATGCAGCATTTTGGGAACTGATACCACAAAGGAGGTCTTCCAGAGAGTGGGGATCACCCCCAGGCTGAGGCTCAGGTTGTAGATGTAGCACAGTTCCTCAGCAGCCTTGGGGGAATGCTGTCCGGTCCAGAGGCTTTTCTCTGTTTCAATCTCTTTAGCAGGCTTCGTACCTGCATCATTTTCAGAACAGCAGAAAGACAACCAGCTGGTGTTCTGTGTGGTGTAGGTAACACAGAAACAAAACAAATGACCTTGGATTGACGTAACCGGTGTCATTATCGCCAGCATGAATATCAATGTTAACGTATTTAACCTTTTCCTGAGGCGGCAGTCTCATGTTGGATTTGATGTCTCCCGATCTGGCCCTCCGTAAAGTGTCCCTAATGCCACCTTTCTGACTACGGAGCTTCCAATTACAAGAATGGCCAACCCAGTGGGTAAGCAGGGAAAGATAATTTAGAAAAGTGGTGGGTTAGTGGTGACCAGTGGGCAGAGATCCACAGCTACGCCTTCTGCATACCATCACCCAATTGCCTGGTTGCTCAGGCACTGTTGAAGGACAATTACATGGATGTTTCCCTCACCTTGGTGGCTCCGGGATTTTAACAAGCTATCCCAGCATGCATCGTGGCAGCAGCTGCTTCCAGAGTTCCGTAATTAAATGCACTGTTGTGATTAATGATTGCATTATTGTGATTGTTTAATAAGCTTTTCTGTTTTTTGGCAGGTAGAAATTTGACACCATATTAAAATCAGAAATTGCTTATCCTGTCGTGAAAAACAAGCTAATGCTTGGTGACCACTGAGAAGGACTTGCATTGTATTTACAAGTAGTACTGTACCTTACAAAACTAAGAAATAACACATTTCCTAAAGAATTAAGGGCAACAGGCTGTAAATGTCTTGCTTTTCCAAATCAATTAACCATTTAATGGTTTTGGACGGCGGAGGTGCTGGGTATTATAGGGTTAAAGGGTGGACATTTTGATATCAAAACAAATCTTTGGATGAAAACTACTTTAAACTGTATTATTATAAGGGATTTATAAAATTCTACAATTGTTTTGTGTCATAATTAGAACTTGATTTTTGAGAAAAAAAAGGGGAAGAGGCAATTAAACCATGTTTCATTTAAACAAACTTTAATTAATTAAATTAATTTTAATTTAATTAATTGAAAGTTCATTTTCTAATTACTTATATACTTATGCTTGTGATCATTGCATACATCGTGGCAGTGAAACACAACTTTTAAAAGTCCTAAGAGCCAAAGTTAGTAGGGATGATCCAAGAATGACCTATTCATTTATCTGTGATAAAATAATAATTTAAGTGTTTCAAAAGAATTGAATTTAAACAGAAAAGGCCTTTGTATCATTCTGATAAAACTTTAACCTAAAAGATGAACTTCAATATCTTTTTTCTGACAATAATAATAAATAGTTTACTCACCACTTTGTTGCAGAGGATATTTATCTGTTCAGTAACCCAGCAGGTGAAATAAGCAGCTTTTCAATGCTGAGACGATGGTACGATTATTGAGTGTATTTTAGAGGCGTTTAAAAACGCAATCCTCTCACAGCAGCTGCAGTCAAATGATATCAATCCTTACATTTTCACAGCTGCATATTTGACCACAAGTTTTTTTTTTTTTTTTTTTCGGTGGTTATCTTGATTAACTTCAGAGCCTCACTGTGGTGATAAGAGTGACAGGAAGCTCAGATATGTTTAAAATACAGCATGACACTTTTTGAAAAAGCTCTGCCTCTTGACATATTTAGGCTTTCACAAAACAAAAAATGTATTTCCAATATGTTATCAGTTATTTTCTGTCCATTTGAAAACCCGCAAAAAATACTGCAGTGGCCTCCCTAGCCACTGCAGTATTGGGAAGTACCCCCACCAGCCATTGCCACCAATGCAGCTGATGCAGCTTCTCTGAAGTTTGTCAAATTTCTATACATAAGGCTC
This sequence comes from Cyprinodon tularosa, assembly GCF_016077235.1. Taxonomy (NCBI): domain Eukaryota; kingdom Metazoa; phylum Chordata; class Actinopteri; order Cyprinodontiformes; family Cyprinodontidae; genus Cyprinodon; species Cyprinodon tularosa. Next base: position 462,746 of record NW_024039126.1, on the reverse strand, counting down.
AGGTGGAAACAGGAAAACATAGAATCTGAGTCTTCCCCTTTCTACATGGTCAGGCAGCAGCTCCATCATTTTAACATAAAGGGTACAGCGGCTCTCGCCTTAAGAGGCTGCATAAAGCCGCCCGAGCAGCTTTAGATCAAACAGAACTTTAAATCGCCCTTAACAGAAAAAGCCTGAGAGGGCGATCATAGCTTGTAATCGTTCTGATGGAGCAAAACACTCAACAGTTTGTTCCCTATCTTTGCTAGAGGAAGTTATAATCTAGATGAGCACGTGAGACGTTCTGAATTTGACTGAGGTGACTCCATGGCACGTCCAAAACTGCAACAGTGAGATAAGAAAAATTTTGACGAGAACATTTTGTGGTCCAATTTAAACATGTCACATAAGAAAAGAATCTATAAATGTGATTAAATGCGAGTGAAGCAGGTATGGAAGCCCAATGGTCCTGCGTATTTTCTAAATTAAAACTGGAAAGATCTCTATGTGCAAATATAAACATTTAAATGTCATTTGAGATGCATGTATTAAATAATCAGACACGAATGAACGTGTGTGAGATTTAAAAATGGCAAATTGGTCTCATTAAGTTGGTATCTGTACATTTGTTGGCAAAAAATAGCAGCCAGCAGCTCTTCCTGGAACTGCGTACCAGTCCTTAATCTTTTACTGGTACGCAGTCAGAGATGGCAAAAGTACTCACTTTCCGTACTTGAGTAAAAGTACAGATACTTGTGTTAAAAAATACTCTGGTAAAAGTGGAAGTACTGATTAAACTTCTTTACTCAAGTAAAAGTAACAAAGTACAGGCTTGTAAATTTACTTAAAGTATCAAAGTAAAAGTAGAAACCACTTTTTTCATGCCGTTGCCTACATTTTAAATGGATGTCTGCCAATAGGACTAGATCTCCCTTGTGTTCATTTTCAATCATCTCGTCGTCCATGCTACTATGCTAACGCCACCGCCACCAAGCTGCAATGATTTGCCGCCAATGAATACCGCCGAATCTGTCGATTCATCTTGTAGTGGTGCGTCAAATGCAACGTAGATTCCCATCCAATTAGATTGAATTTGGTATTGATGACGTGAAAAATAATAATGGTAACTCCACTGAAATGATTCAAAACGAGTAACGAGCCAATTTTTAAAAATGTAAGGAGTAGAAAGTACAGATATTTGTGTAAAAATGTAAGGAGTAGAAGTAAAAAGTCACCATAAAAATAAGTAGTAAAGTAAAGTAAAAATATCAGAAAAATCTACTTGAGTACAGTAACGAAGTATTTGTACTTCGTTACTTCCCATCTCTGTACGCAGTACAGGACCACTCCAGCTTACTTCCACCCCTGTTTCTAACAGAATCCATACATTTAGTTTTCATCAAAGGACAACAGTCCATAAAGGTTATGAATGCCATTACTAAGATGTCAGGTTTGGTGGAAGTTAGTTGAGGACCCAAATGCTAAGATGACTAAGCAGGGTTCCCGTTTTGCAGACATAATGAAAAAGGCAACAGAAACAGACTGTCATGATTGGTTACTGAGTAAGCCCAATATGCAGAACACAAACGGAGGCTGATGAAAAGTTTAACAAGGTTTATTGTAACACAAGCACATAAATATTGCAACTGGAACTGGTTCAGGCCTGGGGGCAGGTTCACTGGAGTCTGCAGAGATGACAGTTCAGTTAGCACAGGGACTGATGAGTTATGAGTCTTAGAGTTTGCTGAAGAATACCTTGGAGGAGTCCGGGTTTCTCTTTGAGAGAGGTAACTGTTGGATCCAGAGACTGTTTGTTCAGCAGAGCCCAATAACTGCTTCAGCGTCTTACTTCTGACTTTGAGGGCAGACCTTGATTTGGGTTTCCAGCTCTTAACCAAGAGCTGCAGGGGAATCCAGAGAAGAGTCTTCAGGTTTGGCTCACGAGGGCAGGCTAGGCAGGTTAAGCTCATCCAGAGCTTCACGAAGAGACAGGATTCCTGTGAGGCAAAAAACAAGGAAGAGTTAGAATCTTATCTCAACCAGAGATAGCAAAGATTCTCAGGTTTTCTAGGCTCAGGTTGCTAACCAAACTAGATCAACACTGCGGCGTTGAGGCAAGGTCTGAAGGCAGGTTATATAGGGGTGGACCCACGGCGCACTCTGCTGGAGGAAGGTGGTACAGCTCCAGATCCCAACAGTACCCCCCTCTCAACGACCGCCTCTTGGCGGTCCAGAAGAAGTCGACGGGAGGGAGCGCTCATAATCCTCTATCAAGGACGGATCGAGGATGTAGGAGCCAGGAACCCATTGGCGATCCTCCGGACCGTAGCCCTCCTAATCGACGAGGTACTGCCATCCGCGACCTCACCGACGGGAGTCCACGATCCGGCGGACAGTGAAGGCGGGATGTCCATCGACGTCCAGGGTGGGTGGAGGGGAGTTGGATGGAGGGCACAAAGGACTGGTGACAACTGGTTTTATCTGGGAGACATGGAACGTGGGATGTATGCGAAGACTCGAAGGAAGGTGCAGGCATACGACAGAAGGGTTAATAACCTGGGCAATCTTGTATGGGCCAATGAATCTTGGAGACAACTTGCGAGACATTCCCTTCAGGGGAATGTCCCGAGTGGAGAGCTATACCTCCTGACCAATGACGTACTCTGGGGCAGTGCGTCTCTTGGAGTCCGCAAAGCGCTTGGTGGTCACAGAACATCGGTTGAGAGAGGCGATGGTGTCCCTCCAGACTCGTTGACAGCGGCGGATGTAGTGATTGACAGATTGAACCGAAATCTCTCTCTCGTCTGCTGGAAAAAGAGGAGGTTGATATCCGAGACTGACCTGGAATGGTGATTGACCGGTGGAAGCAGACTTGAGGGAGCTGTGGGCATATTCGATCCATGTGAGGTATTGACTCCAGTCAGTGGGGTTGTTGGAGGTCAGACAGCGGAGAGTCGATTCGAGCTGCTGGTTCATTCTCTCTGTCTGACCGTTGGACTGTGGATGATAACCAGAGGTAAGTGATGACTTACAATTGAGAGCTGCGCAGAAAGCCTTCCAAACTTGGGAGATAAACTGTGGTCCGCGGTCGGAGAGAATTTCCTGGGGAATTCCATGGAGTCGAAAAACATGCTTCACTAGAAGCTGGGCAGTCTGAAAGGCCGTGGGAAGTTTCCTGAGAGGAATCAGATGACATGACTTTGAAAATCGGTCGACGATGGTAAAAATAGTTGACATACCTCTGGAGATAGGGAGACCAGTGACGAAATCGATGGCAATGTGGGACCAGGGACGAGTTGGAACAGGAAGAGGATGCAACAGGCCAGAGGGCGGTTGATGTGAGGTCTTGTTTCTGGCGCATATGGAGCAAGCCAAAACATACTCCTTCACATCCTTGTGCAATGTAGGCCACCAGAAAAGTCTAGAAATCAAGGCGATTGTTCGGCTCACCCCCGGATGAGCAGAAAACTTGGCTGTGTGCATCCATTGAATCAGGCGGGATCTGACAGATGAGGGGACATAGGTTCTATTAGGAGGACCGTTACCTGGGTCAGGTTCAGAAGCCAAAGCAGAGTTTATGAGATCGGAGATCTCCCAGGAAACCACTCCAACAGTACAGGAAGCAGGCAGAATGGGTTCAGGCGTCTCGGATTGATCAACAGAGTAAAGACGAGAGAGAGAATCGAGTTTGATGTTCTTGGATCCGGGTCTGTAAGATATAATGAGGTTGAATCGAGAGAAAAACAGAGACCACCTTGACTGACGAGGGTTAGCTTGTTTGGCGGACTGGATGTATGCTAGGTTTTTGTGATCTGTCCAAACTAAGACTGGGTGTTCAGCTCCCTCGAGCCAGTGTCTCCACTCCTCCAATGCGAGTTTGATGGCCAAAAATTCTCGTTTCCCAACGTCGTAGTTTTGTTCTGCCGGGGAGACTCTACGGGAGAAAAATGCACAGGGGTGAATTTTTTGATCAGAGTCGAGTTGTTGAGATAACACGGCACCAACACCAGAGTCAGAGGCGTCCACCTCGAGGATGAATTGCTTGGCAGGATCAGGCTGGATTAACACGGGAGCTCTGGAAAACAAAGTCTTTAGCTTATCAAAAGCACCTTGAGCTTCGGGGGTCCACTGGAAGGTCTTTTTGACTGATGTTAGAGTTGTGAGAGGTAGAGCTGTCTGACTATAATTCCTGATAAATCGACGGTAGAAGTTGGCAAAACCCAGGAATCTCTGCAGCTGTTAACGGTTCTCAGGTATCGGCCAATCCAAAACAGCTTTTATTTTTTCTTCAGATGGCTTAACCTGCCCGCCCTCGAGCACAAACCCTAAAAAGGTGACTGAAGGTTGATGAAACTCGCATTTTTCAGCCATTACAAAAAGTTTGTTCTCCAATAATCTTTGCAGGACCAGGCGGACATGCTTTTTATGCTCGGAAAGTTTCTTAGAATAGATCAGAATGTTGTCAATGTAAACAAACACGAAGATATTCAGAAAGTCTCTGAGGACATCGTTGACGAGGGCTTGGAAACATGCAGGAGCGTTAGTGAGACCAAAAGGCATGACCAGATATTCAAACTGGCCCAAAGGGGTTTTAAAGGCTGTCTTCCACTCGTCACCCTCTCTAATCCTGAGAAGTTGATATGCGTTTCTTAGGTCAAGCTTGGTGAAGACAGTAGCCCCTTGTACTGGTTCAAAGGCTGATGCTAGTAACGGAAGTGGGTATTTATTTTTAACAGTTATTTGGTTAAGGCCTCTGTAGTCTATACAAGGTCTTAGAGAACCATCCTTTTTGCCCACAAAAAAGAAACCAGCACCCAACGGAGAAGAAGATGGACGGATTATTCCAGCAGCAAGGGACTCATTTATATACTTCTCCATGGTGTCTCGTTCTGGTTTGGAAATATTGTAAAGTCTACTGCTGGGCAGGGGAGCTCCTGGTAATAGCTCAATCGCACAGTCATATGGTCTGTGAGGTGGAAGGGACGTAGCACTGACCTTACTGAAGACAGGAGCCAGATCATGGTACTCGGACGGGACAGAAGTAAGATCAGGAGAGTCCATCTCCCCGCTACCTCTAGGAGACCTTACAGCAGGAGCTGCAGAATGAAGGCATGTTTCATGACATGAGGTCGACCACGACTCAATGTGGCGTTCAGCCCAGTTTATATGGGGATTATGTGGTTCCAGCCACTCAAAACCAAGCACCAAGGGAGAACATGTAGAAGGAAGAACAAAAAATGTCAGAGTTTCACGATGATTACCTGAGATCAAAAGCTCAAGAGGTTGCGTCTGATGGGTAACCTGATGGAGTCTCTTCCCATCAATAGCTGAGACACTAAGTGGCTTGGTTAAAGGGACAGTTTCGATCTGTAGCTGTAGAACCAGGTTAGAGTCTATCAGATTTTGCTCACAGCCAGAGTCGATAGAAGCTGACAAAGTGAGATTCTGGTCAGAGAAAAATAGGGTGGCTGGAAGCATCAAATGAGGAGATTTTTCAGATTTCAAATGGCCCGTCAGACTCCTCAGATCCTCTGACGGGCCCCGGCTTTTGTCTTAGCTGGGCATGAGGCAATGAAATGGCCAGTCTCACCACAGTAGATGCACAATTTGCCCCTGAAACATCTTAGTCTTTCCTCAGGGGTTAGCCTTGTGTGTCCAACCTGCATAGGTTCGGCTTCAGTCTCAACCGAGTGAGATACCTGGACAGGCATAGAGAGAGACTGGGTTTTAGGCCTCAGCTTGGAAACGGGTTCTGTGGATCCAGAAAAAACAGAAGCATTATTACATGCAGGGGCTGACACAGAAAAACTTTGACTCTTTAGTCTTGAACTGTTTCTGGCACGAAGTCTGTTGTCCAACCTAATTGTTAGGCGGATTAAATCCTCCAGACTAGCTGGTTCATCGAGAGTTGCAAGTTCATCTTTGATATTGTCATTCAAAGCCTGGAAATATGCACTTTTGAGAACACATTGGTTCCATCCGGAAGCTGCGGCTTTGACCCGGAAGTTAATGGAAAAATCCGCTACAGAGGAATTTCCCTGTCTTAGATTCAGCAGAGTTCGAGAGTCAATTGTTTGATCAGAGACCTGATTAAACACCTGGGAAAGTTCAGAAACAAATTCAGAGAAAGTACATCTGAAGCCGTCCTCGGAGGCAAACCTTGCCTCCGCCCACTCTAGGGCTCGTCCGGTTAGTTGGGACAAAATAAAAGTTATTTTCTTCTTATCAGTTGGAAAACTGCCAGGAGAATTCTCAAAAATCAGACGACATTGGAGCAAAAAACCTTTACAGTCTTTCAGATTACCTGAGAATTTTTCAGGGAGACTAGGGCGGAACTCAGGAGATGACGTCACTGCCGGTGACCTTAGAGGCGGAAGTGGATCCGGAAACGGACGTGCTGCCGATGCAGTGTTAGCGCTACCCATGTAGCCAGCATACGTTTGAAGCATTTGGTTATGAAATTCAATCTGGGTATGTAACTCACGGAGGGTTTGAGCGTTTCCTTGGATCTGAGCGTCTTGCTCTTCTAGCCTCCGACGGAGGTGGCCTGCTGGGCTTAGTGTTTGGCCGCAGTGTTCTGTCATGATTGGTTACTGAGTAAACCCAATATGCAGAACACAAACGGAGGCTGATGAAAAGTTTAACAAGGTTTATTGTAACACAAGCACATGAATATTGCAAATGGAACTGGTTCAGGCCTGGGGGCAGGTTCACTGGAGTCTTGAAGGAGTCTGGGTTTCTCTTTGAAAGAGGTAACTGTTGGATCCAGAGACTGTTTGTTCAGCAGAGTCCAATAACTGCTTCAGCATCTTACTTCTGACTTTGAGGTCAGACCTTGATTTGGGTTTCCAGCTCTTAACCAAGAGCTGCAGGGGAATCCAGAGAAGAGTCTTCAGGTTTGGCTCACGAGGGCAGGCTCGGCAGGTTAAGCTCATCCAGAGCTTCAAGGAGAGACAGGATTCCAAACTAGATCAACACTGCGGCGTTGAGGCAAGGTCTGAAGGCAGTTTATATAGTGGTGGATCCTCTGATGATGAGATGGGCCACAGGTGTGTTGGAGGCTGAGCTCAGGAGGACCCACGGCGCACTCTGCTGGAGGAAGGTGGTAAAGCTCCAGATCCCAACACAAAATCCAAGAACCAAAATACAGGAAAACAAAAACCAGGAGATGTCAGGATAAAACACACATGGGGAGCTAAGTAACAACATGAAACAACAATGAGGAACTGCAGAGGAGGTGTCAATGGAATAGAGAAAGGGGAAATGAGACTGGCACAAGAAGGCAAAAGAGAGTAACTCAAAAAAAAAAAAAACTCTGATTAAATATAACACATAATGGAAATAAACCAAAAATCAACAAAACGGAATTACATAAATTACTTAAATCCCAAACAGTCAAATGGAAGTCGAAAAGGGGAGAACTGTAACATAAGGTTTGTCAACTTATACAGTCTGGCATTTTAGTCTCAACTATTATGACTTGTTATGCAAAATGATATCCTGCAGAGAATGAATAAATGATTGTTACAGTTAATTATTTGTTTTCTTAGTTTAATAATTGTAACTCTAATTTCTTACTTACCAGTGTTTATGCCTTTTACCTCTGGATGGTTCCCTGGACCGGCTGTTAAAATTCACGTATCCCCACCAATTTAGTGACCTAGGCTAGGTTATCAGCAGAGCTATCAATTAAAAATCAAATAACTATTTATTTCTGTTTATACAAACTATTACCAAAAGAGGGTGGATCTGGCCTGAGTGATAAACCATTCGTATATGAACCACGCACAACTGCAAGTCAAACAATGATGTCTTTATTGTAATAATTCAGGATTACTGAAATCTAACATCTATGCAAACACTACACACTATTAGAAAATACACACAAGGTAGACTAACAGACTAATTTGAAAGAAAAAAGAATAAACCCAAGGATTCCGTTTGGAATACTAGCAGGTATGATGATAACAACAGTGCAATTAAAACAACATAAATACATTCAACTACAAAATAGCTGCTGGTTTTAATTAGAATCAGAATAATTCCAGAGAGAAATTGCTTTTGCTACATGCTCAAGTTACAGTTATATATATATATAAATATATCCAACTAAAGGAAAAGAATATGGGGGAACTGTTGTCCACACGGTTCCCCTTTAACCCTAAAAGTAGACCTGCTCAACCGCCAACTCTTTGGATGCACGGCTTTTGATAAGTCTACAAAGCTAAGACAGTTGCCGAGAAAAATTCTACATTCAGCTCTGCGAATTGCTGTCTGCTTCTCTGACATAGCTATTAGTGTGTCAAAAAAAAATAAAAAAACTTAAGAAAAGCTGAGTTTTTTTTTTTTTTTCATAATTTGGAATCTAAGCCATGCAGTCATTGCACAACTCCAAAAAGACACCCTTGTAGCTTTTCACCCTCCTCCGAAATAACATGGCCCAAACAACAAACTTATTTCTGCACCCGCTAAAATTTGTATAACTAGTTTATACTTTCCTTTGCTTCACATTCTAGCAGATATTGTTTTATCCTTGGCCTGTATTAGGAACTATTTCAACTAAATCTATAGTTGTCAACAGTCTTGCATCAATTCTTCTTGTAGACCACAAAGCATTTGGAATATCTTTGAAATCATTTTCATCAAATCGTGATAGCAAAGAATGTTGAGTTATTATAACACATGCTAAATCTTGAACTTGGGGTTTTACATTGAACAGAATTTTATAAGGCTGTTTCCATAGTTCTGTGTTCGGGCTATAAAGCCAGCCTGGTTTGTGTGGTGCAGACATACATAGAAATCAGATGCGCCTTCTGCAGCTTCTAAACGCAGGCCTGTGTCTCTCCACTGTGCTTCACTGGTTTTAACCACTGACAAATGATTTACCCATGATAAGCGGTACATTCCTTACATCTGTGTAGAAAGCATAACAGTAACTGCTGCTAAGAACCCCCATCTATGTACGTAATTTGTGTAGCCATTATAGTAATGTCTTGTTTCAGAAACTGTTTTGCACAAATTCAAAGTTTTCTACTGTTCAACTAACAGACTTTCATCCAGTGGATCTGACAATGTGCTGCTAGCATAGTGCATATAGACACAAGTAGATTTTGTTGGAACGCTATTTATATGTTCCACACATTCAGCCTTCATGCCCCCCTGTTTGGGAAAAATTGCTTAATTTCCCATCAATTCCCATCCTAACAAATTAATGTGGTGAGTTGTTGATATTACTACAAAAACATAGAACCTTGCGATCTTTTTCCTAATCCTTTGACATCCACTCCTAAGATGTTTGACCATTTGCTGATTTTACAAAAATTAGTCCTATATTATCTTGAATGCAAATTTTACAGGCCTCTGAATTGCATATAAGTCTAACTGCTTGTCTAATAATTGTTAGAACTATTCATGTTTTTTCCTTTAATGCATTTAATATCCCCCATGCTTCATACACATCTACTATTTTAATGGCTCCCCCATTTGCTCAAACACCTATTCACACTCAGATGAAGAACTTCCCCTTGTTTCTGCATTAGCAGAGAGGTCATGAATTGTCCCCTGCAATCCACTGCTTGGATAAATGGTTTAGAATGATCTGGTAGCGCCACTGCAGAAGAGTTTGCAATCAGGTCCTTTAGTTGTGAAAAGGCTGACTCTGCAGTTGGAGTCCATACTATTTTATTTATCGTTGCCATATCATTCGTATAAATGAGATCAAGCAGTGGCTGAGTAACCTCAGCATAATTGGGAATCCATGTCCTACAGTAATTACACAAACCTAGAAAAGCCATCATTTGCTTTTTAGTTTTAGGCTGTGGAGCATTCAACACCCCCTTTTTCCTGTATGTAGCTTGCATGACTAAAATAATTTTCTTGTGGGTTTATTAATTTTAAATTTTGGTTCCGAAATTATAGTTTTGGAGACCCTGCAGACGCATTAGGAAGGCTGTCAATTAGAACAATGCTGCAGCCATCGCTCCAGTGACACCCCCCCTGCACACTTATGCAGATTTAAGCTGTCTCCCTCTAAACTGTGTTTCATTATTTTTTGGACACACAAACAACTTAAAAGACCCACAAACATAACTTTAAAGACAGAAACACATAATATTAAAACCGGACAAAAACAACATTAGATCTATCTATTTAGGTTTTCATCGTATCTGCTTTGTGCATGTATCATACTCTAACTTCCACTCCTACAAGTATTTTAAATTACTTGGATCAATCTGACACAAACTTTACATCCCCTTTATGATCTTCTCTATACTCTTCCCTGAACCCATCCTTTTTAATTATTTTACCGCCCTGACTCACTTTAGTTCTATTATTTTATCCTTTAGTTCTTATTATTTTATCTTGGAATAGAGGCGTCCCTCAAACCCATATTTTTTCCAAACTATATATTCAAGTGATTTTTTTTTTTTTTTTTGTTGGATCCTGCACTTCTACAAACTTCTAACCGTAGATTCTAAATTATCTCTAATTTATTTTGACCTTTTCCCATTTTAAAGAATTTAGTCCAGTACAAACACCTAGGGTATTCTACGCACTGGATGTTTATTCAGCAGGACAGCACCCAAACACTATTGTGGTAATTTCTGCTTCTACCTTTTCAGGTGAGAAATTCTTGCCTCTGCATCCTCAAGAGTTATACTGTATTAATTCCTGCTGTTTTAGTATGAAACAACAGAACCCAACGGTTCGATTGTTTCCTCACATACTTTCACACAGTCACACACACCTATTTTAAGGCCTAATATATTTTTTATTTTCACCAATCATAGACAAAAAAACACCTATCGTTACGTGTACACTTTGGAGTCTCCTAATCCAGGCCCTCGCACTGCAGCGGCAGCTGCAAACCTTACTTAGCTGTGTTCTTATCTAAAAAGAACACAGAGGGTCCCAGACCCAAACACACAGAATACTGATCCCAGATCTATCACAACAAACCCTGTTTGTCAAATATTCTTGCGACTACAACCAGTTATAGCTTTAACACAGAGGGTCCCAGACCCAAACGCACAGAATACCGATCCCAAATCTATCACAACAAACCCTGTTTGTCAAATATTCTTGCGACTACAACCAGTTATAGCTTTCAGATGGTCCCAGACCAACTTTTGATCAAAAGCTTTAGGCCTACCCTTTGTCGTGTAGATCAGTCCTCAGCAAGAGTCGTCACCAGGATGTCAAGGGCAGGGCTGGACCAACCTATTGGCCCCGTCCGGCAAAGGGTGGACGGCTGTCGACAGTTTCTTGGCCTTGGTCCCGCACGGTCCTAGACAATTGGGTCTTGACTCCCGGGGTTTCGGCACCAAAAATGTTGGGTTTTAATCCAGAGAAATGTGAGTTTAAAGGAGAATTCCGGTTTTTAACACTTTTAGCCCATTTTCTGTAGTGTCCAGGATGAAATCGAATGATCGACACCAAAATTTTGACAATTGGTCCTGTCTCTGCTTTTGGGCTCATGCAGAATCCCCCCCTGGCTGCTTCAGAATGGCTTCCATAGTGCATGTCCGATAATGTCCTTAAAACAACCTTAAACGTTCTTTTTTTAAAATATGCTACTCACCGGGTCGTCAGCGCTGTTCAATGACGTTCCAAAAAAAGTTTCGTGAAGAAAAACCGTTCCTGTCTTGTTTTATTTAGCATTTTGTAAGAACTATTTTTTCCGATACATCACAACCGCTTATAAACTTCCGCTTCCCGTTCGAATCTGAAGCGTTGCACACTCCAGACCACTAGTTGGCGACAATGTCTGTATATACTCCTCCTCAGTATATTCCGGTTCAAAACGGTATCCTCTACCTTCAAACTCAAAGTCCAATATGTCCTCATCAAGAATCCACCTTTCGTATTCCATTTTCAGAGTTTTTTAAAGTGTTTAACAGAGACGTTAGCACCTCGACGTCGGAGTACACAGAGTGAAGCGAAAAGACTACAACTAAGTGTAGTCTTTTCCCCATTTCCGTTTCCGGTGGCGGAGGGATATTGACTATTCCAACAGAACTCAATGGGATTTACAAAATGCTAAATAAAACACTACAGGAACGTTTTTTCTTCACGAAACTTTTTATGGAACGTCATTGAACAGCGCTGACGACCCGGTGAGTAGCATATTTTAAAAAAAGAACGTTTAAGGTTGTTTTAAGGACATTATCGGACATGCACAATGGAAGCCATTCTGAAGCAGCCAGGGGGGGATTCTGCATGAGCCAAAAAGCAGAGACAGGACCAATCGTCAAAATTTTGGTGTCGATCATTCGATTTCATCCTGGACACTACAGAAAATGGGCTAAAAGTGTTAAAAACCGGAATTCTCCTTTAAAAGATTAAGAGGACGAAATGATCAAACACAGACAGGGATTTGTAACGTCAACCTCTGCAGTAGGGGAGAAGAACTGCTGGCTCAAACCAGCACCTTTTCTCACAGATCCCTTCACAGCAAAGCCTTTTATTAACAGTTTACAACATAATAGGGTGGGCCTTAAACAGAAAACCCAGTAATGATTATCTGGCAGGATGCAGGTCACAGGACAGTGTGAAATGACCATCTGGCTGGATGGAAGTCACACAACCGTGTGACTCTGCCACATGAACTACTGGATGCAGGTCATAAAAGTTTATGACCCTTCTGGTTGAATCACAGGATAAAACCAGAACCAGAAAGTTTCATATGCCCACACATTATTTTATAAATGTCATTCACTAACTCCAACAACCACATTAAAGCATAGGGACCAAATGTCCAAAATAGGAATAATAAAGGAAGACATTTCTTATACAATAAATATATGTATTAAAAATTTAAAAAGTTTTATAAAAAACACACTTTAAATGGAGTTCCCGGGGCCCATGGAGCGCCCTGGTCCAACGGTGCCCCCTGTATGGATGGAGCCTGGATAGATGGGGCCCCTGGATGGATGCTGACCCCATGGATGGATGGTGCCCTGGATGGATGGTGACCCCTGGATGGATGGGGCCCTGGATGGATGGTGACCCCTGGATGGTGCCACTTGGATGGATGGGGCCTGGATGGATGGTGACCCCTTGATGGATGGTGACCCCTGGATGGATGGTGTGGCTGGAACATCTTGGCTGGAGGTCCTGTTTGAGTTTCTGAAATATAAAAACAATACATTTATTACATGTGAATCATTCTGTATGACAGACACTTAATGCTCATAACATAACACGGTTGTCCCGCTGCAGCGGCCCGGTACCATTCCACAGAGGTCCGCTTTAATTGTACCGGCAGCCGGCCCCACGATCACAGCAGAACCCCCCGGTGCCATTCTACAGAGGTCCGGTAGATCGACTAGCTATGCTAAGAGCTACAGGAGCTAAGCTAAAGAGCCGACCAGCGGCTACATGCTATCCCGCAGCAAAGAGCCTCGGGCCGGCTGAATACACAGCAGTCACCCACACACACACGATCTGGCAGATGAGCTCCCTCCTTAGCCGCAGTGATCCGTTCAGAGGTCCGGCAGATGAGCTACCTTATTAGCCGCTGTGATCCATCCAGAGGTCCGGTAGATCGGCTCCCTCCTTAGCCGCTGTGATCCGTTCAAAGGTCCGGCAGATGGCTACCTGGTTAGCCGCTACCTGACTCAGGCGATCGATGGTGATGTCACCTCTGGTGCCGGAAAGTCTGGTAAACAAGCGTGCAGCTGGTGGAGCCCAGTTTGTCTCACGGATCCGGCTACTCTTTTCACCGTTCAAGGGTGACGGTCAAATACATAAGCTCCATACCCGCTTCCGGGTCACGTGACCAAGCTGGTCCAGCGGCAAAGTGTCTGCCTCCGATGCGGCAGAGGTTTTTATTTTTTTGATAAAAATATAGATAAATTGTAGCCTGGTCATCCACGACCACCAGGGACTGGTTCCCCACAGACTGGGCCTCCAGAACCAGTGGAACTCATGCAGAGCACCATGGGCCGGCCTGGTTCCCCACAGGCCTCCAGAACCAGGTCAGCCCATGCAGCCCCTCTCCCCAGGGACAGGTGTCGACATCAGGGGACAGTAGTCGGCAGATCTGGGCCTTCAGAACCAGCAGGCCCGGTTCCCCACAGACTAGCCTGCAGAACCAGTGCAGCCCCTAACCCCAGGGACAAGTGTCGACATCAGGAGACAGTAGTCGGCAGATCTGGTTCCCCACAGGCCTCCAGAACTAGTGCAGCCCATGCAGCCCCTCACCCCAAAGATAGATTATCACGGGCCTGCATAGAGACGGGCTGAGCACTCCCTTTGACCTCCAGAGAACCACGTGCAGGGCCCCTGCATTTTTAAAATGATCATTCAGGGGACAGATGTGAGCATTAAACGGACAGTGGGTGGCACAGCCCTTGACCTTTGACCTCCAGAGAACGTCACACAGGGCCCGTGGGCTCAGATCGGTGACCTGGAGCATTTTAAATAGGAAAGATTAAAGGGGAACGTAGGTAGGCATTTAAAATTCAACCTTAGACTACATTTACACACACGCAGCAGGACTGGGATCCACACACTGCGTGCGCCTCCAGAACCAGCGAAGCAAGTGGAGCTCCTCTCCCCAGAGATGAAGCACTCTGGGCCCGCATCAACTTCCATGGAGCAGCCCCTGTTTCTCCAGAACCCACATCATGTCCCACTTACGACCCATTTTGCCCACCTCAGCCCACCACCGGCACTCAAACGCTCTAAAAACCCATTAGTGACCCATCTGTCCCACTTTGGACCCTTTGGCCATCCTCACCCCCCGGCAAATGCTCTGAAAACGCTCTAAAAGCACTTAATAGACCCATCTGGCCCTCTTTAGACCCCTTTGGCCCACCTCACCCCACCACCGGCACTCAAACGGTTAAAAAACACTCAATTGACCCACTTTGGACCCCCTTCTGGCATTCCCAAAACCAAAGACAAGACTGCCACCCAGTGGGGGGTGCTCTGTATCGCAGAGGACCACAAAAGGCCCACTTGAAACCCCTTTGGCACTGTTTGAGGAATACCGGACTGGCCCAAGTTGCTCTTCCTGCCATTTGGGACCCAAACGGGACAACCCCTCGGATAATGAAGGAGGACACTTAGGGCACTTTTGGTGAGGCCCCTAACCCTAACCCTATTTTAATCTGATTCTAAAACCCTAACCCTTCTATTTTTTTATATCAATCTTCAAACCCTAAATCCTAGGCCTATGCCTAAACCTAAGCTGGATCTCTCATGATGATTTTATTCTGATTCTAAAAGCCTAATCTCTTACCCTGATATAAATTTTCTAACCCTAAATCATAGGCCTATGCCTAAACCTAAGGAATATTCTAACCCTGATTCTGATTGGACTCTAAATTTGAACTGTTTATTCAATAAATCCTACTAAAGCTTAATTAAAATATTAAGTTAGAGAGACTGCAAGGCAGAGCCAGGAACAGTGATGGACTGTGCACTCAAATTCTGCCGCCAAAGGCACGTGCAATGCCTTCGATCCTCTAACCATCTGCACTAGTCGTTGGACTGGGTGGGGGGGTCATCGAGAGAGTGTCTAACGCCTAACCCCAACCCTAGCCTGGCTTGAAGCAGGAACGAGATGGGTTGGTGTGGTGGTGTAACCCCTCCCCCCACCATCCGGATTTAGGTTCACTTATTGGGTCATCTGATAATCCCGGGACCAACCACCTGTTCTGGTATTATTGGATGTGAGTGTTATGTGTGAATGTGCGTCAGTGGTGTGAGTGGGGGCACTAGGGTGGGAAGGCCTGATTGAGACTGAGTTTTTTTTTTTTTTCTCTCAGGTTGGGGTCTGAACTACTCCCTCTCCCAAACACATCTCAAGTCTTGGCTAAGTGCAGAGCCCATTCCCCCCGTCCTGCTCTCCCTCCGCTGGCTGGCACCTGGGGTCGCCGGTGCACTGGTGGAGCTCGGGGTTTGAGGGTGTATGCCTGGGTGGCTACTGGCTCATTCCTGGCGGCTTCTTCGCGGGGCCCGGCCGGCCGGGACTCCTGCAGGGGGTGGGATGCCCCTCTCCCTCCTCCCTTGGTGGGGTCAGATTTCTTGGGTTTTCCCCCTTCTTGGTTCCTTCACTCTTGGGGTCCCTTTGGGCATCTGGGGCTTTGGGTCTCCCAGCGCTGGGCTCAGTACTCTGGGGGGGCGCCTGATCTAAAACTCCTTGCATAATTATAATAAAGCGAGTTATATGCATGACTCAAGCGGAACACTATGGAAATAGCCCTACTGCTCCACTTGTGAAAGTAAAATCTGTTGGGCTTTTTTTGGTATCAAGACAACTATTCTTGTTGCCACATTGCCAGACAGGACTGTTAAGAAAAGGCACGGATCGCAGTGTCCCATCGTGCGTAGAGCCCTGCTGAACTGGGTGAGATAGGTATCTCCAGAGTTGAGCGCTGTGTGGAAGTTCCCCCCTTTGTGAGGACCTCACTACTGAATCATGGCTTATCTGCAGGGGGTTTTGATAGCTGAAAGTAACCTTCCTCCATCTCTAAAAGCCGAACGAGTTCCTCTGCTGTTGCATCAGACCTATCTAACACTCTTCAGAGAAAAGGCTGCAGCACTTGATTGCAGAGGAGAAGCTGGCTCGGAGCTCGTCTGCCTGGCTGTGTGTTTCCTGGACGGGGCCGCCTGTGGAGCTGGTTGACAGCTGCCTTTTGTATCTATGCTTCTTTTTCTATGTCTGATTCTGTCTCCTTGAACCCCAGTGGGCCTCAGCAGATGGCCGCTCACACTGAGCCTGGTTCTGCTGGAGGTTTCTTCCTGTTCAAAGGGAGTTTTTCCTCTCAACTGTCGCTACAAGCATGCTTAGTGTGAGAGATTGCTGAAGAGTCAATGAGTCGATGCAATCAACTGGTTTTCCTTAGATAGAAAACTTTTAATCAATT
This sequence comes from Cyprinodon tularosa, assembly GCF_016077235.1. NCBI lineage: Eukaryota > Metazoa > Chordata > Actinopteri > Cyprinodontiformes > Cyprinodontidae > Cyprinodon > Cyprinodon tularosa. The sequence goes on along the minus strand of NW_024039126.1, from coordinate 445,890 downwards.
TGACTGGATGATCTGGTGAACTGTAAAAAGCCTTGAGATGACTTGTGTTGTGAATTGGCGCTGTATAAATAAACTGAATTGATTTGAAAGTATTTAACGATTAACTCCAGTAAAATAAACAGAGATTGATGTTTTTCACTCAGTCGGCACTTTATTTTTATCTTTGCAAAGAGAGAACAGAGAATCATACAGCCCTTATTGCATGGTAATCAGCCCTGTTCTGATCTGGCCAGCGTTTGCCTCACTTACTAACAATAATGGGAAGTAGTCAGAGTCAAAACTACTTACAGAAACTTTATTTAAACAGAAACATGTTATGAATAAACCTTGAGAAAGAATTTGGCTTATTATGGGATAAGTATTCCTTGTATGCAAAACACTTCTCACTCAGACATTTTGTGGCCTTGCAGGTGAAACAGACTGAGTAAAAACATTTTTCGGTGGGTAAATGGCATATCTCAATATATGAAATAAGAGCGATCGAAATTTACCGACCACAGTTCCACCCTTTGGATTATAAAAGGAAATTATCCTTTTGTAATCAATGAAAAAAAGGCAAAATTAATGAATATATGTAAAGAAAACTAATAACTAAGAAACTTAAAAGTAACTATTAATTAAAAAATATCAAAAATGCACATCTTTAATCAAGCCAGTGATAATTGATTACAATAGATGGAAAAATAATGGAAAAGATGATACCTTAAATATGTTGCCAATAAACAGAGCCCTGGAATCACATCCTAGTTGGAAAAAAATACATTTATCAGTTACCCTTTTTGTTTCCCTGGAAAGAGAAAAGGTGAAATCAGTTGAGAAATAGACTCTTTCATGTGTACAAAGTATAAGTCAAATGATAACCTGAGCTCCTAAACGCAACAATTTTTATTATGAGTAAAAAAAAAGATCAATCTCATTGCAAAATGTTAAAATCATAACAGAAAGATGTTTCACACAAGTTCAGCTCTTTGGAATCTGGGTCAGTCAAAGCACACATCTAAAAAGGTAAAGGTTTAATATCAGCGCTCCTCTTCCCCAATGGTAGCTGAGATGAACTTTCTACAATCATATTTCTTACCAATTTCTTAAAAATTGAAACATTAAACATGCTGGTTAGATCAATTTAATGAGACCAAAGGAAACAATAACTGTTGATGGTAAAATAATTTTGTAGTCCCTATTTATAATTTCATGTAAGGGTCCTGAACTTAATGGTAAATACAGCACCGATTCCTTTAATCCTAACGAACCTGAGATCATCTCAATAAAACTGATGAATCAATTCAGAGAAGATTTAGGACGGACTTCAATAGAAGTGGATAAGAGTGGACCTGTTTATTTCCTGAGATGCTTTTGCTGCATAAATGTTCTGATTGAACGTGAGGTCAATCTGAGTCTTTAGGTTCTTCAAAGAAATTCCTCAACCAGAACAGGAATGTGAGTAAGGGTGCAAAAATGCTGACAGGTCCTTGGAGCTCCATCCGTCTGAGCGAAACTGTTCATCAGTGGAGAACAGAGATCTTCTCAGCATCTGTCACTGCGTTGTGGCGAGTATAGTGTTTCAGCAGTTGGCGCCATGTCTTGCTGAGTCTGAGTAGTCCTTGGTTCCCTTCCAAGAGGAAGAAAGAAGAGAAATGTCATTGTGGTCTAATGAAGTCAATGAGTCGATGCAATCAGCTGGTTTTCCTTAGATAGAAATCTTTGAATCAATCTGACTGGATAATCTGGTGATGAAGTGCCTTGAGATGACATGATGTGAATTGAAGCTAAAGAAATAAACTTAATTTAATTGAGTAAACCTGGTGCCGAATTTATCTTTCACACTGAATCAGTCCTGAAACTGTTGCAGACCACATGTTACCTCTGACACATCCACATGCCCAGTTTAGAGGAAAGAGAAAAAAATTTGCCCATGATAACAGTTCAGAAAACGGATAAAGCATTGATGACTTTGAGCACCAAAAAAAAAATGAGTACGTGAAAGATGGCTTATCATTCTTCCCTCTTTATGAAAAACAAAACATCTGATCCACCTGCTACTGCCTCTATTTAAGCTGCTTGCATACAGTCTTCAGTGCCAATTTTTTCTTGTTCTCTTGAGCCAGTGGTGAGAGTAGTTTTAGCGTACCTTAGTGTTTCTGATTTCTTCATTCTGACCTGTTCTGCCTCTCAACCACTGAGCCTGACCTGGCTTCAGATTCCTGCAAAGTTTCCTAGCCCTAACCACCCTCCCCCCACCACCTGTGGTTGGTTAGCTGTTAGGATCAGGGACCATCCTAACCTAACCCATGGTTAGATAAGAAGAATACCCAGCAGCAGAGGTGGATAACTGGAGTCCAGAAAGTAAAAAGTTTGATTTTCACCATTTCCAGCTCTACAACACAGACAGGTACTAATCACTTAGTTAAGTGAAGAGGATGAAGTAAAACCAGGCAGGATTTTTACCCTCTGGACCTGGATTATCCTTCTCTGCCCAGCGATCCCTAACTTTCCTCTCAGCGTTGAACTGGCTCAGACCAAATTCTGCAGGAGCTTAGTTCTGCATCCCAGACAGCAGGTTCTTGGTTCCTTACCAATGATGCACAGTCCCTCCTTGGCTCTGGTAATGGCTACATTTATCTGGTGGGGGTCTCCTACAAAGCCGACATGTTTGGACATCCAGGCGCCGTCATGCTCTATTTCAAGCTCAGTGCTGGGAACGGAGATGACCGTGGAGACAATCACATAGCGCCACTCACTCCCTAAGAGAAAAAAGAGGTTAGATCTGGATCTACTAGACACACCCAGCTCCACTGAGGTAGTACACCACTTCATCTCTGACTTTGGATCAGACCTATTCTGACAGAACAGATAGAGGGGTTAGGGTTAGGGTCAGATCCAGGAGGAGCATTTACCTTGGCTTTTTGTGATGGTGGTCACTGTAACTTTCTCCAGTTTTATTTTCTTCAGCTCTTCCTTGATCTCAGCTACTTGGGCGTTATAAGGAGACAGAACAACAATACTCTCCTGATCCACTTTGGCCTTATTCACAAGCATTTGAGCGATTTGTGTCTGAAAGAAGAAAAAGGTAGAAATTATAGATTCTATAATGTCAAACATTTTTGCTAAGGAGTCATGTTGGGTTTAAAGGATTTTCTGGAGTTGATCCTTAACCTTAACTCCCTGACTTAACACTGAGCCTGTTTCTGATGGAGGTTTCTTCCTATTAAAAGGTAGATGGTAGATGGACAAATTTAACAGAAAATGCGACATACCACTTTATCTCTCTCACTGGCATTTGCCTTGGAGTTGCTGTTGCCCTTTGCAGTCTTCACCACTTGACAAACAGTTTCTCCTTCAATGTGCCCAAACACGCAAGGCATCGTCCTGCCTTCAACACGCAGGACGCTGCTTGGCTGATGCACGCCTGTTTTCAGCTTGTTCTCATAAAATTCCTTTGAGGGGAACTGGCAGATCTCCTCGTGCTGTTAAAATGGAACACAGCAGCAGATTAGTGTTAAAATGCCCTGCTGGAGAGGTCAGTTAGGACGTATCCGATGTCCTCACCATTCTGTACTGAGTATCCAGCATCACAGCACTTTTGTGGTGTATGGTGTAGTAGCGCTCAAAAAGAGACCTGGACATCCCCAATCTCTTTACACTAGGATTCTTCACAATTGGCTGGAGCTGTTTGTGGTCACCAATGAGCACCACCTGGTAAACAATCAGCAAGTTTAGAGGAGGTGAGTGTGACCCCCCAAAATAAACAACTTTGCTTGACACCTTTATGTTATTAATCCTTAAAATATTTCATACCCTGTGAAAACAAGGGGGGCGGGGGTCAGTCTATGTTCAAGAACATTTTTCTTATTTATTAAGTCACATACAATACTTTCAATTTATTTTTCCTATACTTTCTTCTCATTATCCAGGGCAGTATTGGGTAACTTCCCCCACTTGACGCAGCTTCAAAAAAGTTTATCAAGCTGCTATACATCAGGTTCGATAGGTAGGAAAATCCAGAACCTAACATTTCTGCTTTACCCAGGATCAACGCGAGACAAACAATGGGATAAATCAAAGTCCATCCATCCATCCATCCATCTTCCTCCGCTTATCCGGGGTCGGGTCGCGGGGGCAGCAGCTTAAGAAGGGAGGCCCAGACTTCCCTCTCCCCAGCCACTTCTTCCAGCTCTTCAGGAGGAACCCCAAGGCGTTCCCAGGCCAGCCGAGAAACATAGTCTCTCCAGCGTGTCCTGGGTCCTCCCCGGGGCCTCCCCCCGGTGGGACGTGCCCGGAACACCTCACCAGGGAGGCGTCCAGGAGGCATCCTAAACAGATGCCCGAGCCACCTCAACTGGCTCCTCTCGACGTGGAGGAGCAGCGGCTCTACTCCGAGTCCCTCCCGGATGACCGAGCTTCTCACCCTATCTCTAAGGGAGAGCCCAGCCACCCTACGGAGGAAACCCATTTCGGCCGCTTGTATCCGCGATCTCGTTCTTTCGGTCATGACCCAGAGTTCATGACCATAGATGAGGGTAGGAACGTAGATCGAGCGGTAAATCGAGAGCTTCGCTTTTTGACTCAGCTCTCTCTTCACCACGACGGACCGGTACAGCGCCCGCTTCACGGCAGACGCTGCACCAATCCGCCTGTCGACCTCCCGCTCCCTTCTTCCCTCATTCGTGAACAAGATCCCAAGATACTTAAACTCCTCCACTTGGGGCAGGACACCCCCCCTGACCCGGAGAAGGCACTCTACCCTTTTCCGGCTCAAGACCATGGCCTCGGATTTGGAGGCACTGATCCCCATCCCGGCCACTTCACACTCGGCTGCGAACCGATCCAGCGAGAGCTGCAGATCACGACCTGATGAAGCCAATAGGACCACATCATCTGCAAAAAGCAGAGACGCAATCCTAAGGCCACCAAAACGGATCCCCTCAACACCTTGGCTGCGCCTAGAAATTCTGTCCATGAAGGTAATGAACAGAATCGGTGACAAAGGGCAGCCCTGGCGGAGTCCAACTCTCACTGGAAACGAGCCCGACTTACTGCCGGCAATGCGGACCAGACTCTGACACCGGTCATACAGGGACCTGACAGCCCGTATCAAAGGGCCCGGCACCCCGTACTCCCGGAGAACCCCCCACAGGGCCCCCCGAGGGACACGGTCGAACGCCTTCTCCAAGTCCACAAAGCACATGTAGACTTGTTGGGCGAACTCCCATGCACCCTCCAGGACCCTGCTGAGGGTGTAGAGCTGGTCCAGCGTTCCACGACCAGGACGGAAACCACACTGCTCTTCCTGAATCCGAGGTTCGACTATCCGACGGACCCTCCTCTCCAGCACCCCCGAATAGACCTTGCCAGGGAGGCTTAAGAGTGTGACTCCCCTGTAATTGGAGCACATCCTCCGGTCCCCCTTTTTGAATAGGGGGACCACCACCCCAGTCTGCCAATCCAGGGGGACTGCCCCCGATGTCCATGCAATGTTGAAGAGTCGTGTCAGCCAACACAACCCTACAACATCCAGGACCTTCAGGAACTCCGGGCGGATCTCATCCACCCCCGGGGCCCTGCCACCGAGGAGCTTTTTAACCACCTCGGCGACCTCGCCCACAGAGATTGGAGAGCCCAGTCCAGAGTCCCCAGGCCCAGCTTCCTCAATGGAAGACATGTTGGTGGGATTGAGGAGGTCTTCGAAGTATTCCGCCCACCGACCCACAACGTCCCGAGTCGAGGTCAGCAGCACATCATCCCCACTATAAACAGTGTTGGTGCTGCACCGCTTCCCCCTCCTGAGACGCCGGATGGCGGACCAGAATCGCTTCGGAGCCGTGCGGAAGTCTTTCTCCATGGCCTCTCCAAACTCCTCCCACACCCGAGTTTTTGCCTCAGCAACCATCCGAGCCGCATGCTGCTTCGCCCGCCGGTACCCATCAGCTGATTCCGGAGTCCCACAGGCCAAAAAGGCCCAATAGGCCTCCTTCTTCAACCTGACAGCATCCCTCACCGGAGGTGTCCACCAACGGGTTCGAGGGTTGCCGCCACGACAGGCACCGACAACCTTGTGGCCGCAGCTCAGATGAGCCGCCTCTACAATGGAGGAACGGAACATGGTCCACTCGGACTCAATGTCCCCCACCTCCCCCGGGATGTGTTCGAAGTTCTGCCGGAGATGGGAGTTAAAGCTCCGCCTAACAAGGGACTCCGCCAGACGTTCCCAGCAGACATTCACAACACGTTTGGGCCTGCCAGGTCTGACCGGCATCCTCCCCCACCACCGGAGCCAACTCACCACCAGGTAGTGGTCCGTGGAAAGCTCAGCACCTCTCTCCCCCCGAGTGTCCAAGACATACGGCCGCAAGTGTGTCCAAGACATACGGCCGCAAGTCCGATGAAACGATGACAAAGTCGATCATCGAACTGCGGCCAAGGGTGTCCTGGTGCCATGTGCACATATGGACACCCTTATGCTTGAACATGGTGTTCGTTATGGACAATCCATGACGAGCACAGAAGTCCAACAACAGAACACCACTCGAGTTCAGATCAGGGAAGCCACTCCTCCCAACCACGCCCCTCGAGGTCTCACTGTCATCGCCCACGTGAGCGTTGAAGTCTCCCAGCAGAACAAGGGAGTCCCCAGAAGGGGCACCCTCCAGTACCCCCTCTAAGGACTCCAAGAAGGGTGGGTAATCTGAACTATTGTTCAGCCCGTAAGCACAGACAACAGTCAGAACCCGTCCCCCCACCCGTAGGCGGAGGGAGGCTACCCTCTCGTTCACCGGGGTAAACCCCAACGTACAGGCGCCGAGATGGGGGGCAACAAGTATGCCCACTCCTGCCCGGCGCCTCTCACCGTGGGCAACTCCAGAGTGGAAGTATGTCCAGCCCCTCTCAAGGAGACTGGTTCCAGAACCAGAACCATGCGTTGAGGTGAGACCGACTATTTCTAGCCGGAACCTCTCAGCCTCACACACTAGCTCCGGTTCCTTCCCCACCAGCGAGGTGACATTCCACGTCCCAAGAGCCAGCTTCTGCAGCCGAGGACCGGACCGCCAGGGTCCCCTCCCCCGGCCGCCACCCAACACACATTGCACCCGACCCCTATGGCCCCTCTCACGGGTGGTGGGCCCATGTAAGGGGGGACCCATGTTTCCTCTTTGGGCTGAGCCCGGCCGGGCCCCATGGGTAAAAGCCCGGCCACCAGGCGCTCGCCATCGTGCCCCCCCTCCAGGCCTGGCTCCAGAGTGGGGCCCCGGTGATCCGCGTCCGGGCGAGGGAACGCTGGATCCAAATATTGTACTCATCATAAGGGTCTTTGGGCTGCGCTTTGTCTGGTTCCTCACCTAGGACCTGTCTGCCTTGGGTGACCCTACCAGGGGCATAAAGCCCCAGACAGCATAGCTCCCAGGATCATTGGGACACTCAAACCTCTCCACCACGATAAGGTGGCAGCCCAAGGAGAGGATAATTCAAAGTGTTTATTTAAATTAAGAGGGCCGAGGATTCGTTGTATCAGGCTAGGGCGTCTATCACTGGAAACTCTGGTTTAACAGTTCAGTTCGTGCCCAGAGTGCTCGGTAGGATCCAACCGACAGAGTGTCCCAGATGCTGCAGCCCCAGAGAACATGCACAAGTCCGAAGCCAGGTCAGGGAAACAGATCAGAACAGGAAGGCTCAGAGGTCCAGGAGTCCAAAGCCAGGTAAGGCATACAAATCAGGACAGGAACATGCTGGTTCAGAGGTCCAGGAGTCCAAAGACAGTTTAGGCAAATGGTTCAGATGGGAAAAGAGCGGCTCAGTGGTTTTGAAACAGAACAGCTCAGGATCGGGTAATCAGTACCGCTCAGGTACGCTGAAAACCACTCTCTCCACAGATCAGATGGGAACTGGCACGCTCAGCGGCAGAACAGCTCAGAATCAAGAAATCAGAAAGGTGTGCTAAAAACTTCTCTTATCTTGTTCTTCACTGCCCGGCGAGAACAAGCTAATCTCACACAGATATATGGCTGCAAGCCACTTAAATACAGGCAGAAGCAGGTGGATCAGATGTGCAGTGAATGAGCAACCAGGTAGAATTGGACGGGTGAATGGGGTTAGCAATCAAGTCAATAATCAGCACCAAGACCATGACAGTTTAAATATGTAGTACCTAAAGGCAAGTTTGCTCTCTGAGGAGGCGTCACACAAATGTTTGAATTTTACTGAGGTGTCCAGATGACCCTTTATAAGGCAAGAGCAACTTATTTCTCCTCATTAATAGAGGAGAATAGAAATAATCTTAGATATCTTTTTAATACTGTTGCAAAACTCCCCCAGAGCCATAGCTCTGTTGAACCGTCCATCCCAACTGTCCTTAGCAGTAATGATTTTACTGGATTCATTACAAATAAGTGTCATGATCTTGGTACTGATGACTGGGTTAAATGTTCACTCTATTCACCTGCCTAGCTCCGCCCAGTTTCTCATTACTGTTCATCTCATCTACCTGTTCCTGCCTCTATTTAAGCTGCTTGCTTCCAGTCATCAGAGGCCATATTATTCGAGCCATAGGTGAGAGTTCTCCAGCACACCCTGTGTGTTGGTCTGATTGCTTGATCCTGAATAGTTTCGGGCCATTGTACCTCTAAGCATGCCTTCCCCTGTTCTGATCTGTTTGCCTGACCTGTCTTTGGACTCCTGCTGGATTCTGCCTGCTTTTCCTAGTAATAATAATTTAAGAATGTAATTTAAAAATCCTCCTTCTCACATATAAAGCCTTAAATGGCCAAGCTCCATCTGATATCAGAGATCTGATTGTTCCTTATGTTCCTAACAGAGCACTTCGCTCTCAATCTACAGGTTTACTAGTGGTTCCTAGAATTTCTAAAAGTAGAATGGGAGGCAGATCTTTTAGTTATCAGGCTCCTCTCCTTTGGAACCAACTACCAGTTTTAGTCCGTGAGGCAGACACCCTGTCTACTTTTAAGGCTAGGCTTAAAACTTTCCTTTTTGATAAAGCTTATAGTTAGAGTGGCTCAGGTTATCCTGAGCTATCTCTATAGTTATGCTGCTATAGGTTTAGCCTGCTGGAGGACATAGGGACCCCTTTTCCATCAGTCTGCTTCATTCTATCTCTATTCTCCCACTCTGCAGAATCTGTTAGTTCAATCTCTAACGTTCTGCTCTCTCTGCTTTTTCTCATAGTAGCTTCATCTGGTCTGTTCCTGTTTGGCTGTGACTCCATCCTGGAGAGAAATATCAGCTGTGCTGCTGCCATCAACACCTTTGTTTCTAGATGTTGGAGCTTGGCCTGTTTTCCAGTGTAGTCCTGTTTCTCTGACTGTGATTAACTGGATGTGCCCTCTTCATCCTCTGACATGGGAGCTGGCTCGGATCTTGCTGCCTGGCTGTGTTTCCTGGACGGGGCCGCCTGTGGAGCTGATTTAATGCAATTAATATTTGCATTCCTTTCAACTTAACCATTAGTTTTCCCAACCAAATTATGAGGCACTAAAGCTTTTTCTGTGTGTAACTTTGCATTGTCCATCGGGTCCTTTCTTTCAAATTTCAGGCTAGTTTTGAGAGTTCCCTTCTGATGTAATTTTAAACAGCGACAAGGTCATCATAGTGGCAAATTTTAAAATTTATGTTAACACTAAAATTGTCTGCTTAAACTATTTTTTACTTTTAGTAAAGTGTAACTTAGGTTTGTCTCCCCTGACAGAAATAAATCCATTTTAGTAGCTAATTATAAGAATGCTGTAACAAAACATTAAGAAGCAATGTGAGATTGTTTTCCACAGATACAGTAACAGAACAGTATGATGAACTCTTCTGGTGTCTTCTGGTATATAAGTTTTGGGGGTTAGACTGGGGGTAGACCAACATTAGCAAACACATTATGGAGCAATGCAAAGTAGGAAACACAGAACCTTTTCGGGGTTGTTGCAGACTAAAGGAATCAGAGTCTGGGGTTCCGTGGCCATGGCACTTTCATCAATCAGGATCTGACGTGCACTGACAGTAGAAGGGAGGATGGGGGTGGACGACTGAGTGCAAGTACATAGTATGACATCATGTTGTTTTAGTTCGTATATCCGAGCCTCTTTGAGAAGTTTTTTGTATCTGTGTGGAAATAAGACACAAGAAACGAGAAATCTTGATGTTTTTATTCTGTGGCTTTTTCCTTATTCAAGGGGTTAGCATGAAAACCGTCTCAATGTTTGAATCAAAGAAACTTCATGCTGCATAGTTACTTACTCTTTCACCTCGTCAGAAGTCAAATCATCCCCAAGACTAATACGTTCATCAAATTTTTTTATTTCATTTGACGAGGGGTTCGCCGGCTCACGCATGCGATGATGCATAGTGATGGCCCTATAATGATTAAACACCTGTAAGAATTAATAGAAAGCCTCCAAAGCAGTAAGCAGCTCTGGCTAGCTGTGGTACGGCTAACAGGGCAGTACCTGAGCTCTGGCTTAGAACGTTCCTGGCGAAGTGATCTGTGGGAAAACTGCAGGTCACAGTTTGGGTAAGGATATTCAACAGCCTCTACTTGCTGGCCATAGACCCTTAGAATCCGTAGTGTTTTTCCAAACTTCATCAAGTACTCTGTTGAATAACAAGATACACATAGATCCCAAATGACTCATAAAATTAAATAATGATTCAACAATTGAACCAAAAGCAATCTAAACAATACCTTTTAATAGTAAACTTACCTGCAACAACGTCAACAGACTTGTTGGAGGGGCCGCAGTAGAGAATGACTTCTTTTTTGTTTCTCTCATTTGGGTCTTTGTAATTCCTGGGGCTCTCAGAGTTTAACTTCAAAAACCAGTACACAATATTCACACCAACAACCGTCTTCCCAGTTCCTGTCAGTTACATTAAGCACATCTATGATATTGCAATGTAAAGTCATAGATAATTAACATGTTTCAGCTCCTACCTGGTGGACCTTGTATCAGGGTGAATGTTCTGTTCAGAGCATCTGTAACAGCACGAAGCTGACTCTCATTAAGCTTTGGAAGTCCTGCTGGTAAGCTCATTTTGGCAACCTGGTGTTTCAGCACACTTTCTTTTACAACTAGAAAAGTAAAGCAAAGACAACATTGCTTTGACTTGTGGAGTAACAGGGGTATCAGTACTTGTTCCACTTATTTAATCATTTTGATCCTGTTCCTTCAAGGATAGAAATAACTAATGTAAAGTTGTGTGCTGAAGCAGCACCTCATGAGCTTTTGAGCATCCATGACATCACCTCATAAACTGCACACCTGCCCCCACAAATGACAGAGCAGGTAGCCAACCAACCAAAGAGCCCACCCCAGCCACACATCCATATAGCACTCTCATACCCAAGGCTGCCAGGCAATCACAACCAAGGTAGCCTACCCCCCTAGCCCAAGTTTGGCATGCCAGCCACCTGAGCCCAGGTTCCAGACACCCCTTATGTCCCCCCATCAGACTGCAGACATAAGGTGAGTGCAGGGTCAAGGCAGACAGCAAGGCAGACCAACACAACAAGCTGAGATGCATCCGGCGACAGTGGTTGTATCCCAACTGCCGTACAGCCACACCAGTTAGCCGGCTCCCCTGGGATGGGGCCAAACCCTCCAACGAACCAGACTCCCACCCATGCATTTGTTGTTACCATGGCGGCGCTCCAAGGTGGTGGCTAAGAGTAGCTTCTCTCACCAATTTTACAAAATATGCTGCTTAAAACGATACAAACTAGACATCAAACGTGCTTCTATGATCTCCAACGCCTGGTGGAGCTAGGTCACAAAATGTTTTAAATACTGATATTTTTGACCATTTAAAAAGCTGCAGAGTGCTACAAACGGATGTCACGCCGATAGGAACAAAGAGCTCTGCGTGAATGGAAACTCCTCTGAGACTGTGACCAGGCAATCTACAGCATCTAGAGGGGAAGTACTGCCCTCTGCAGGTGAAAATGAGGAGAGCACTCTAGATGCTTCTATGCCAAATGCTGAAACAGGGGGCAAATGCCAAATGCTGAAACAGGGGGCCAGGAGGAAGCTCCTCCTGGCCCCCTCCGGCTGCTTAACCTGCCGATGGCACCACTGCTGCTTCAACCACGTCAGCCTCTTCAACCCAGGGGGTACCACCCTCACAGCATCATCATCAACTTCTCTTCCTCCCCTGAGCCAGCAGAAGCAAGTTCTTCGGGAGCTGGAGGCAGTAGTAGCAGCTCAACAACAACTGCTGCTTACATTATCATGGCTGCATTTAAAAAAATGAAATTGTCTAGAGAGCTGTTCTAAACGTAATTTCTTTTTGTCTACACTTGTGTACACAAAATGACAAAATAAATCCGTCTAAGTCTAAGAATCAGAATCCCCCATCCTAGCGGACAAGCAAACAAGACACAAGACATCAAAGCCATAAGATGGGAACCAAAGGCCAGAGATCCCAAGGAGAGCCAGAAAACCCCTCCAAGCCATGCCCAACTCCAAGGGCCAAGCCCCATTGCCACTCAAATCTAGTGGTGTTGCCTTTTGGACTATTATGTATTTAAAACCAGGGGGAGGGTAGGTGTGCCCCCCAACCCTAAGTGTCTAAATAAATTTCAACCACAGATGATCATCAGAAGCAAAGCCAGAAAGGCTCACCCACCTCCTGTGATGCTAATATGCCCACCCTGATGCCTTGCATATTTGAAATTATCCTGAATGCTAAATAGGGTGTTAAAATTGGGGTATAGCAAAGCAACCAAACCCACACCCTCTGAATAGAGTGGACGACAAAGACAAGAACCTGCAGAGAGTTGTGCATTTATTGCAACTCAACGTAAATGACATCAGGTGGAAACCCTGATGTTCCCCGTGCTTAACATGGGGGGAACAGTATCTGATGGGATTCAAACCCCGTCAGATAGCGTCCCCTCTGCTTAACATGGGGGGAACAGTATCTGATGGGATTCTAAACCCCGTCAGATAGCGTCCCCCCTGCTTAACATGGGGGGAACAGTATCTGATGGGATTCTAAACCCCGTCAGATAGCATTCCCCCTGCATAAAGGAATAGTACACCCAAAACATGATTAGCCTTCATTATCTACTCACCCCCATGCTGAACAACACTCTGGAGTAGTTTTTTTGATATCTCAAATGCATCTGGAGATCTGGGAGGCTTCTTGCTGTCTGCTGACATTCAAATAATGGAGGTCTATGGTGCCCGAGACAGAAAGGTCCATAAAAGTCCACAAAAAACGTGTCAATATTCCTCCATACTGCTCGTCCAATGTATTCCAAGTGTCCTGAGTTGGTAGCATCCAGAATTTACTCGAAACGAAGTCATTTAGAATGTTTTTAGAGCATAAACAGTAGTGTATAGGATTTCCTGAAAGCGCGCACATGCGCGTTCACGACGCTACGGAAGCCGGCAGACCAAACCAGATGAAAGTGCGCATTCAGCGTCTGCTCTGCCAATAATGCAAGCGTAGAAGAGGAAATGTGCCGTTTACCTGTGCAAAGAAAGAAACAACGAAAGAAGAATGTCTGAGGACTTCAGTGTTGAGGAAGAGCATGAGTTCTTTGCCGAGCTGAATGCGCTGGTTTGGTCTGCCGGCTTCCGTTAATAACTGGGGATGTCCCAAACCCCCCCGGCTGTTACATGCCTTCAACGAGCATGCGTGTTTCCTGTCGCTTGCGCGGTGAATCGTGCAGCCTGCGCTGTGCAGAGATGCAGGGGAAATCGTATGTGATGGGGAAACGCAGCTCGACGTAACACCGGTATTTCCATGTGGAAAACCCTGTTTTATTGCTAGAGTCCTCCTCACTCTCCATCTCTCTGTGTGTGCTGTACATTAACACCCGCCAGCAGAAACACCCACCTTCCCAACTGACAGACGGAATCTCACTATACATTAGCCATTCTCATCCTCCCCTCTCTCATGACAAGGCGCGCACGAGTCCTGTCATGACAAAAAGGTGAGTAACGTGCAGTAACGGGGGGTCAGCAATGGTAACTGCATTAAAGTTACAGTCAAAGTAATTTGTTAGAATACCTCATTACTAAAAAAAAGGTAACAGCATTACTCCCATCACTGCCCCCCACTCACAAACACACACCCACACCACACACAGAAGGCCAACCAGCCAGGTAACGTGATCTTACCAGGGGCGCCATGCCCAGATGCCCCCCCTGCCCGGGGCCAGTGTCTGCCCCTGCCCCCGATGAAGACCTCTGTCCAATCCGACTCACAACAGCCACACACCCACAAATATTCATCATACAAATGGGACTGGGACTGCCAATCTCAGCCAAGGGACTGAGCAGGTTTCCTTTTTCTGTAATATCTCTGATTCTCAGTTACTCTAACTCTCCGGAACTACTTTAAAACATAGCACCTTCTGCTGCACTTTCCTACTGAATTGAGCATAGATACAAGTCCATTAAAATAAATTTCCCAAAGAAATAACTTAGAGGTTTATCATGGCTCAACAGAAAATTAACTGAACTTAAATCAACCATAATTAACATCAAGTGCACCCAGCTACAATGACCTGGTTCTCTCTTCTGAACCTCACAATTGTCTCTTATACCTTTTACCTGAAATATAAAATGGCCTCCAATGGACTTAATAGATGTGGCTAATACATTTACCCTTTAACTAGTTTATGTTACATCCAATAACCTTTGGCAACATCTTTAACATAAACACCATAGAATTAAATCAACATAAAATTAACATGGACAAGGTCTCAATTTGATAACATCAAAATGCAGGAAGTAACGTCACACCTTACCACTTACCTTACCAAGACAGGTAAGGTAAGTTCACCACAACAGACACAAAAGTTAATAATATAATAATATAATATAAAGTTAATAATCAAACAAAACCTAGAAAAATTATAACCCAATATAAACCAAGATGTTATACTAAATCTAGGGTGACCATATTTTCATTTGGGAAAACCAGGACACCTTGGAATTGGAAGTTCAGTTTAATATAATACAACTCTGTGAATAGTTCCGTCTGAAATGAATGAAAATTGTTGTTTTAGTGGTTATTGAGTCAGATATGTGGCGGTAATGTTTGGTTTATCTAAAGGTTTTTATCTGTTACTGTGTAAATGGGTTTGGCTGTAATTTAAGGACAGATTCTAATATATCTGCAGGGTGGGAACTATAAATCTGATAGGAGTTTAATTTTTTTATTGTTGTTTTGCACAATATGCTTAACTAAGTATTTTTTGTTGTTGAATATTAGAGATTTTGCAGATATATTTTTATACATTCATTGTTTAGATTTACTTATGTATTTCTACCCCTTTTATAGTATAGAAAATCCCTTTATTGTCCCACAATGGGCGCATTTACAGCAGCAGAAAGATCATTGAAAATAGTCACACAAATGAGGACCTTAGAAAAATGTATAAGAATAACATAATAGGGAAGAGTTAAAATATAGAAAATAAAATTCTGTAAAGTGTTTTAACAATATAAAACTGGAGAATAAATAACCAATATGCAGCTATGGACATTTTTACAGTAATGGATATTTGAAAATAGCAGCAACATCAGAGATGTGCAAAATGACAGCAGCAGGTTATTTAACTCACTAAGGTTTCTATCATTACATTTGATTGGATTTGTTCCTGCTCCCGGTGGTTGGAATCTTTATTCCACTCTGGATTCTTGTGAGTGTAGTCTTTGTTCGATTTAACTTTTTTTAAAATAAATAAATAAACAAACAGTTTTGAAAACCTCGGTATTCATTCTTTTCCTGCTTTGTGTGTCAACTTACACGGTTGCTAAGCAACAGAGCATACGCTGGTAAAACCCGCCGAAGGGTGGACCTGGTCGAATTTACAGACAAAACTCTTCTGGCCTCCTCATTTTTAAGGACTTCGAAGGATCCAGTCCAGGTAGACCGCGTCTTTGGAGGATGCAGCCCAGGTTTTTGAACAGAGCCTCTGATTAAGAGCAGGGCTGCCTGCACTGACGCGGCTCAGGGATTACGTCACACGGAGCGTCGTGCGCAGTGAAATCAGGACATTTCCTCACTTTTAAAAAAAAACCCGGGACGCCCGGGACAGGACGTGAAATACGGATATGTCCCGGGAAATACGGACGTTTGGTCACCCTACTAAATCATCTGTAAAAATGCAAAAATAAACAAACCCGGGATAGTATATGAAGGCAAACTCGGAATAAAGAGATGGTGAAATCAAACAAACAAAAAAAAAATGTTTAAACTGAGAGTGATCGCACACTTGTTTGGCGACTACTTTCTCAAGAATTTTAGATCAGAAAGGAAGATTGGATATAGGTCTATAATTGACCAAGTCATCTGGGTCAAGAGACGGTTTCTTAAGCAGAGATTTAATTCCAGCAACCTTAAAAGCTTTAGGTACATAGCCCTGTAACAGAGATAGATTAATCACATCTAAAATGGAGGAGGAGATCAAAGGGAATACCTCCTTAAATAACCTGGTTGGAACTGGATCTAACATCCAAGTTGAAGGCTTAGATGAAGACAATAGTTTTGCTAACTCTGAAAGTTCAACTGGATCAAAGCAGTCTAAACCCGGTTCAGATTCCATGACTAACTCAGATGCTGCCTCACCTTCCATATTTAAACCAGTCATAGTTAGAGGAGTGCTAATGATCTTATTTTTAATAAGTTCAATCTTATTTATAAAGAATCCCATAAAATCCTTGCTGCTAAGAGCAGGTGGAATGGACGGTTCAACAGAGCTATGGCTCTGGGGGAGTTTGGCAACTGTAATAAAAAGAAATCTAGGATTATTCTTATTCTCCTCTATTAATGAGGAGAAACATGCTGCTCTTGCTTTACAAAGGGTCCTCTTATACAGCAGGAAACTATTTTTCCAGACTAGGTAGTATTCCCGTAGGCCTGTGGAGCGATATTTTTCTGTGGGCTTCTAGTTTCCTAACATTTTGCGTCAAAGTGCGCAGCTCTGCATTAAACCAAGGAGCCAGCTTTCTATTTTTAACGGTTTTCATTTTCAAAGGAGCTTTTCTAAGGCAGTACGCAGAGAACTAGCAACCCCATAAATTCAAATATATTCAATATTCAAGTCTTTCAAAGAGAATATTATGATCAACAGCATCAAATGTGGCACTGAGATCCAACAGGACGAGCACAGATACAAGTCTGTACTTGTCTTTAACTCCTGGATATTCAACAGCCTGAAGCCTGGATTCTAACTCTGACACCCTCACCTCCAAAGCTACAAAAATACTACACTTATTACACATTCCATTATCACTAAAGGAGGCAGAGGAATAAATGAACACAGAGAGCAGGAGAGAGGAGAGAAAGAAGGAAGAGTTAGAAAAGAGTTAAGGGAGGGAGAGAAAGAAGCCATATCAATGCTAAGCTAGTGCTAGCCTAGACTAGAAACTGACAAGTGCTCAGTAGAGAAGTGCAGCAGAAAGCGCTATGTTTTAAAGTGTTTTTTGCAGACGGAGATAGCCTGAACAGCACGCAGCTCAGCAGTCAAAACAGTACGTGAACATGATACATCGTACATACAACACCAGTACCCCCCTCTAGTGGCAGGAAGAAGTGGCCTCCTGAATCACATAATTTGTTCCATACTGTTCTTACCTTGTTTAGGGATTCTTTGTCCGAGTGCAATCCTCTTCACCAGGTCACATGCTACATTCAGACTAACAACAGCAGCTTCTTTCCGGCTGAGGCAAAACAAAGAAAAACATAGATTTTGGACTGAGAGAGCAAAGGTTTAGCCATATACATGGACGTTCATCGACATTCAAAAAGAAACTAAGGTCAACTTAAACTCACATGTCAGGCAGAAGCTTTGGGATGATCTCAGCAGTATAAAGAATGTTTTTCTGGGAAACACATTCAGGAACTTTTTCCATTGGCAGGTGACTGACACTAAAATCCACTTCACTTCCAGCTTTTCCCTCTTCTACATTGGTTGTGATGCCATGTGCCACCCATGTGAACTCTTTTGGGTCTACTGGTGCTGAATGATTTTGAGGTTCAGGCAATTTCAGACCTCTTTTCCGAATGCAAAGGAAGCACTTATCAAGGTAGAACTCTATAATCCAGTCTTTGATCCATTTCTGATGTAAGAAGAACTTTCCTGTCATTACATTTCCATACCTGGGAGTAAACTTTACCTCGAGGTCCTCAATGATGATGCTGTCACTTTCATCCACTGCATTTGATGCAGATTCCATCTCACACATGGGTTTCCAGATTCCTATATAGTCGTTTGTGTCATTATATCGAGTCTTTGATGGCACATAGGCAGGTTCGGTGTAGCATAAGCAGGGGTCGTGAACATGCTGGACACAAATCTCAAACTTTGGATTAATGTGCACCAATTGTATAATGGGTAAATCAGAGCCCCTTTTCTCCTCTGATGTCATCTGTACCTGAATGGTATCACCTAGCTGCAGTTGAAGAGGAATTTCAGCATAGTGCTCCAGAGAAGTGGCCGATGAAGCTACAGGTAAGACTTCTTGTTCTGGTTCCTGTGGCTCAGCATTCATCAGGAGGAACTTAGCCTGATCCAAGTCTTCTGACTGAACTGCTTCAATTACTGCAGTCCATACTGTCAGGGGAATCTTAATGGATGAACCACGACCTGACATCCTGATCAACTCTTGATGGATCTGTTGTTCGTTGGCTGCATATATCCGTCTGCACCATTTGAGGGTCATGGTATTCCTCCTGGAGTCGTAGATTGGTTGGTCCTCTAACTGTAACTCTCTAAACATGATGGATAAAGGCAACCCAAATATATGCCTGCTAAAAGGAAATGAGACTCTGAAGCTCTCTTCCTCTGGATCTGCAGAGACAACAATGGCTAGCTTTGGTGCACTCTGCTGTTTGGTGCTCACTGCATAGTGGACCTGCTGAGCCTTTTGCTCGAACTGCCTAGCTTTCTTTGCAACCGGGTCAAACTGATTACACAGATCTTCAATCTCAGAGCGTTTGTACTGCAGAGGAATGTTACATATGAAAGAATGCAAGAGCCTTTGCAAGACCAGATCCACATAACGCCTTATTGGTGAGGAGGCTTGTGTGTACTGTTTTAATTTGAGTGAAAAATGTTCAATCGCTGCTTCAGGACAGGAGTTTGAGCGGATGTAATAAGCTTTATTGTGGCACCTTTGAAATTCATAAATGACAGGTTGCAACAGAGGATGAATGTCATCAGCTGCTATGAGGTCCACCAGTCTGTCGGTATCATTTTCTTTTAGAGCTGACTGGATATCTTTCCACACAGATTCTAGGATGGGAAAATGCTCAGTGCTTGGTTCAGGTTGAGGCAGGTTTAGATCCTCAATGTTGAGTCTTTGTTGCACACTAAAAGACAGTGGTATCACTTCCCCACATTTCTCCTTGAATGTTTCCAGCCCCTCAGGCTCTGGCCTGTCCTGACAGCGGAGTGGGGTGTGGTATCTGGTCATACCGGCATCACACAGAAACTTGGCAGCAGAGCTGTTAAATAACACACTGATTTCTTCAATCATCTGGTGGGCTTTACGCCTACCAGGAAACCTGTCGTCATCACACTGAGAATATGGCCATTTATTCCCCAGTCTTATCTTCTTCTGAGCTTTAGCAAAGTGGTAGGCCACGGTCAAACAGTCCTCCACTGTGTCGAATTTTGGGGGCTCTCTGTATCTTTGGGTAATGATGTCCTCTGCTTCTTCATACGTGAACTGCCTATTGGAGCTTATCAGGGAAAGCTGAAACTTTGGATCTTCGAGGATCCTGTGTGTTTCCTTTTCAACTTTGAACATCAAGGACACGGCCCTGCGTTCCTGATAAGGCAGAAGACTAAAACGTCTAATACTCAGGTCTTCAGGGAACATATGAATGGTTTCTTTTTCGGTGTAATGTGAGGAACCACGATTTTTTACTATTCTGTCTAGTTCACTACCTAGACTCACATAACTTGCCACATCTGTAATGTGGATTCCAAGCTGATAATAGTTTCCATCATCCTTAATGCTGATGGCATCATCCAGATCTTTTGCTCCCTCCGGATCAACAGTGAAAGTCATTAGCTCTGTTTCTTTCTTTCTCTTTACACTACCTTTCTCTTCATCTTGGAGATCTTCATATGTCTCCGAAATATTTGTTTTAATGTCTAATTCTTTCTGCAGCAGCCATAGTTGGTAGTCTAAGCGTTCTCTATATCGGATAACATCTGTAACATTTCCCAAAGGATAATAGCAGTTGTCTTTCCATCCGATGACCTGCACCTTAAAAATCCTGTCCCTGACTTCACTGAAATGGTGAATTCTTGCGATGGTCCAGGCGCCACTGGTTTGCTCCCATATTGGTAGGAAGTTACGCCTGTTTTTCTTAATCAGAATGGTTATTTTAGGTGCACTTCTATTGATTGGAATCATCAACCTTTTTACCAAGTTATTTGAGTTAGATGAAGGTATTTTGCTGTGATCTTCTTCCTGAAGGAAGCAGAGGAGTTTCCGAGAAGATTTATTTTCCTTGATGATACCGACCACCCTAGCTGGTCCATCAGCAGTCTGTCTTTGAAAGAGAACTTCATCTCCAGTGAAAGCCTTCCCTATGTTGGCTTTTCCTTCAATGTATATTTGCCTGACAGGCTTTTGAAAAGGAATGACGTAACCATCCTTATAAGACTTCTTAATAAACTTTCCTTTCATGAACAAATCTGGTCGTTTATCACATAACTCCCTCAGATTTTTTCCATTATTATAAACTAACTGCTGATGGGTAAAATCTTTGTTTTTAAACTCAACAAATCTGTCCAAACTATCTTCATCCGAGCTATATTCAGTCTTCATCTGTTCATATTCATCTCTTAACTCTTGCAGGATTGAGTCAGAGATGGTGTTGCTCTCATCCACCTCTTCCACCCTCTGAAACCTGGCAGTTTCCCCTACATCTTGTTCAAAGAAACCCTTGGTGTAATGAGTGGGTTCTACACTGTTTTTGCTGATGCAGTGATTAATGAAGCTTTGCCAGAATCTGGAGCACTTCCCGAAGCAGCAGAGGGCTGCAGCATCTCCTACTACCGTCACCTGAGACTGAGCCCTGGTCATTGCAGTGTTTAGGACACGAGCGTCATTGAAGAGAGGCAGTCCGGACAGGCTGGATTCCTTAAGGCTGTCGCGGGTTTGTACAGTTGTCAGAATTATGGCCCTGAACTGCTTGCCTGTTAAAATATGATAAATTAAACCCAGTGAGGGAAAATCAGTTACACTCTAATAACTGATGTTTAGGGAATCTACAGGATTTCCAATAACAAGATAAAGGTTACCTTGTACGTTAGCAAGTCTATCAACGTTGACTTCAGAGAAATCCTTTCTTGAAAGCAGGGCTCTGATCTGTCGAACCTGTTGAAAAAGGACAATTTAAAATTATAAAACTTTCAGCTGTTTTTGCCAAAAGGTTTACTCTGGGAACCAAATATGAATCACATATATGGCAGATGTCTGAATTCCATGTTTGCTCACACTGGGTCTTATAAGGAGCCAACAGCATTGGCAGAAAGAAAAACTGAGCATTAACAAATCCACTGTCGGTTGGTACAAAGTTACTTTTAAACCATGAACTCTAAAATCTCAAACAAAATATGATTTCATACTACTTTAAACTTTAAAATAATCAGAGTATTTTACCTGATCACCTTCTGACAGAACACAAATGGACTTTAGGTCCTTGGGCCCCCAGTTCTGTGGCCAGTTTTTCAGAATGTCTTTCACAACTTCAGCAACTTTCAAAGACTCTTGCTTGTTGTACCAAGTCATGGACATGGTGTCCAAGTGACATTCTCCCCGAACATGGTGAAAACGGAGAGCATGACCATCTGGAGGAGCTGGAACGTCTCCTGAAGCTTCAATTACATCATTCTTACCAACATAAAAGTGGGTGGAGACAAACTCCACAATCTCTTTAGTTGACCGATAGTTCTGACTAAAAATGATCCTGCTGTTCAGGGCGGCATCACACCTCTGGCCTTGATAGTAGTGGAACAAACGAGTGAGGAGTGTGTGGTCTGAACGACGGTGGTCATCCACAGAGAACAGCTGGGGTCCCATCTGCATGTGATCTCCAGCCAGAACAACCTTGGTGGTCGGCCCCGCAAGACTAAGAGCCAACAAGGCTTCACATTCCAGCATCTGAGAGGCTTCATCAATCAGGATATGGGTGAAGAATCCGTCTGGGAGTTTCAGGTCATGAAACTGTCCTGCCATGGTTGTTGTAGTCACCACCACGTTGTGTTTTTCCAGGGCAGCTGTAGTAGGGGGCAAGAAGGACTTTCTATCTTCTGAGAGAAAACAATATTTTAAAGTGTCCTGATCTGTGGCAGCCAGAGCATTTTGACTGTTTGCTTTGATGCGAACAGGCCTCAGTCTGTCGTTTTTAGCCATGGAAGGGTGAAAGTGATCCCTGACGTACAAGTCTGCGGAACTGAAAGGAGACAGAAAATGGACAAGTTCAACTAATTAATAGAATCTTTGTGTACTTTCTCACAGTTTCATAGATTTTCTTAGGCAGTCCAGGCTTTAATATAAAAGCAACACATTATGTGATGTGCCCTGGTCACAGAAATAAAGGTTCCTAATTTGATTCTCAGATTAGCTATAAAGCTAATAAGTTCCAATGTATCCAATAAAGCCAATAATGTTTAGCAAAGTGTCTATTCAGGTCCAAATACAGCCAAGCTGCTGCATCTAAAGCAGGGGTCACCAACCATTTCAAGGCTGAGGGCTACTTCATGGCTATTGAATCATAGGAAGGGCTACCAATACTGACCTATGAACAAGAGGGGTCAGCGTTCACCTAAACTTCATCCAAATTAAACACATTTTTATTGTTAACTTTTAATTTTCCTTTAAACATTATGATCTTAAAATCTCTATAAATGCTAAAATGCCCTATATGATTACTATGATGAAATGCTCTATAAATGATTAAAAAGAAGAGTCACAGAATAAAATAAAATTTCAAACTTAGCTTACTGCTGAGTTGCTGTTTTCAGAAGGCTTTGAGGGCCCCCCATGTGGTCCTTGCGGGCCCCTTGGTGCCTGCGGGCACCGCGTTGGTGACCCCTGATCTAAAGCCTGGATACCCAGGATCACATTAGAAGTGTTTTGCTACCATCTAGTGGTCAGAGTATGAATGGTATCTAGTTATAATGATCACTAGTGGCAGAATGGAAAGATTTTGTATTATGATTTATTATAAGTTATGAATATCGCGTTTGAAGATTTTATGCTCATCAAAAATAAGTACATTCAAATTATCATAGTTAAACTAAACAAAATAATAATAATCTTATAATGGGACGATACCAATATGTTTTGCGTTAGTGACATTTCTGCAGCACGTCGTCCCATTAATTCCCTTAAATACATTAATTAATGAGTGCTGATTCTGCATTTACTTACTTTATAAAGTTTTCACTCAGTCCTTTCTCACCTGCACAGCCAAGCAGTGTCTGAGTGGAGATGTTAAGTCACTATTAGGGATTATTTGGGACTGGAAAAAAAGCTTCCCATAATAGGCCACACTCTTTCTCTTCATATTCAACAGATTAACTGTTTCCTAAAATGTTTGTAACTTCTTTGGGTTAACTCTATGGGGAAAAAAAACCTTCACAGCCATAATGAACTTTTTGAAGAGTTTCAGTCTGGCTTTAGAGCTCATCATAGCACTGAAACAGCTCTGGTGAAAGTCACTAATGATATTCTCATGGCCTCAGATAATGGACTTGTATCTGTGCTCGTCCTGTTGGATCTCAGTGCTGCATTTGATCCAGTTGACCATAATATTCTTTTAGAAAGACTTGAATATTTTGTTTTAATTAGAGGAACAGCTCTGAAATGGTTTAAATCTTATCTATCTGATGGATTTCAGTTTGTTCATGTTAATGATAGATCTTCCTCATGCTCAAAGGTTACCTGTGGAGTACCACAGGGATCAGTGCTAGGACCAATTCTCTTTACTTTATACATGCTCCCAATCGGAAGAGTTATTAGACAGCATGGGTTTAATTTCCACTGTTATGCTGATGATACCCAGCTATATCTGTCTATAATCCAGATGAAGCTAACCCATTACATAGATTACAGGCATGTCTGAAGACAGAAAAACCTGGATGACTCTTAACTTTCTGCTCCTAAATGCAGACAAAACAGAAGTTATAGTCTTTGGACCAGAGTCTTTGAAACAGAAGCTGATTAGTCAGTCACTTCATTTGGATGGGATTAAACTAATTTTAGATAATAAATAAATAAAAAAATCTTGGTGTTGTTTTTGATCAGGACCTGTCATTTAAATCCCAGATCAAAGAGGTTTCTAAAATTTCCTTCTTTCATCTGTAGAATATTGCAAAAATGAGAAATCTCCTGTCCAGGGGTGATTTGTTACTGATTTGGCATTTGTTGCTTCAAGGCTGGACTATTGTAATTCTTTACTATCAGGAAGTCCACAAACTGTAGTTAAAAGCCTTCAGCTGATCCAAAATGCTGCAGCCAGAGTTCTGATGAAAATGAAAAAGAGAGATCATATCTCTCCTATCCTGGCTTCTCTTCATTGGCTTCCTGTTAATTCCTGAATAGAATTTAAAACCCTCCTTCTCACATATAAAGCCTTAAATGGCCAAGCTCCATCTGATATCAGAGATCTGATTGTTCCTCATGTTCCTAACAGAGCACTTCGCTCTCAATCTGCAGGTTTACTAGTGGTTGCTAGAATGTCTAAAAGTAGAATGGGAGGCAGATCTTTTAGTTCTCAGGCTCCTCTCCTGTGGAACCAACTACCAGTTTTAGTCCGTGAGGCAGACACCCTGTCTACTTTTAAGGCTAGGCTTAAAACTTTCCTTTTTGATAAAGCTTATATTTAGAGTGGCTCAGGTTATCCTGAGCTATCTCTATAGTTCTGCTGCGATAGGCTTAGACTGCTGGAGGACATAGGGACCCCTTTTTCATCATTCTGCTTCATTCTATCTCTATTCTCCCACTCTGCAGAATCTGTTAGTTCAATCTCTAACGTTCTGCTCTCTCTGCTTTTTCTCATAGTAGCTTCATCTGGTCTGTTCCTGTTTGGCTGTTACTCCATCCTGGAGAGAAATATCAGCTGTGCTGCTGCCATCAACATCTTTGTTTCTAGATGTTGGAGCTTGGCCTGTTGTTGCTCCGGGATGGCGCCTAATAAAGGCCCCCTGACTCTGCACTCCTGGATCGGGTTAGGGCTAAAGGGTTAAGAATCCACAGCTGATCAGAAATGGTTATGACCTTTCATTTCAACAGCCTGTCCACTGCCTAATGGCGGCAGAAAATAATGGCGTAATAATGGTGTAATGGTGTAACATGGGTGAGCTCAACTGTCCGTTTTTTTTTTTTAAGTGAGGCTTAAATTTAATCTAGGAAATGACCATTCGGCTCCTTGGGACACTGGAGAAGGGTTATACTATGTAAAGAGGGAGCATGGCCGACATGATTGAAGAACGCCTGAGTCATCTTTGTGCTAAGGTAGGTTTTCCTGAGGGGATTTCTTCCTCCTCTAAATTCTTAGGACACCTTCAGCCAAGATGGGAGAGAGTTTGCATCCTTTATTCCTCTTACTTTACAGCTTCAGCTTTGTTTCCTAAGCATTCTGGATAATATGTGAAGCACTTTAACATAGATCTGACAAACCTACTGTAGGAATAATTTATAGGATAACTTTGTTGATCGTTTATTTTAGTTTATTTGTGAATTGTTTCATGGGACATAACGACTAACCGAGCAATGGATAGTTTCTCTATCCACAAAAGGAAAACATCAGATTTTCCATCTAGTTGAGTGGAGATAGGTTCATTAAACAACGCTGAGGATATAAACTCTGTCAGGAAGACTTCCTGCTACGATACTTCCTCCTCCAGCTCAGACACTCGGCCTAGAACCGCACCGCAGTCCGAGTCAGTGAGATAAGTGGATAAAACTGTCTGATAAGACATCCGTAATGTGTTTTAATGAGGGACTGCTCCAGGTCTAAGCCAAGGAAAGGGGTGTTTAAGCCCCCCAGCAACATAGCCTTTGACACTGATCAAAATAAAGTCTGCATTATTAAAGACTTTACCTGTTGGTGTGGGTGCAAATCAGGATTTTGTTATCAGGATTCCTGCAAAGCTCCATGGCTGCAGTTGCCATGGTGAAGGTCTTCCCAGTTCCAAAAGGTCCATAAATGAGCAGCGGCGCTGTGAACTTCATCTTATCGTGGTTCCCTGTAATGAAGCTCAATGCAGACTGCTGCTTGGCGTTCAGCTTCTCGTAGGTGACATCGGTGACAGGAACTGCACAGTTCTGGAGGTCTGGTAGAACTCTGCTGGTATCTGGGAGGAGGTCTATGGCTTTGTGCATGTTACATAAGAAGTGGCGATCTAACTGAAACTGCACCTCCATTTGATAAGACTCATTGTTTTGAAGAGCAAGATCAAAACAGCACTGTTTAGAGAGCTGAAGGAATATTTGGTTCTCATTGGTTCTCAGCTGCAGGACCTTGGCCTCATAAACCTTAGAGTTAGGATGCAGCGAGTCTGAAGGAGCTATCAGGGCACAATGGATGCTTCGTTTCAGTGCCAGTCCTTCAGGACTGTCCATGGTGAGCTTGTAAGGACTGGAAACAGAACAGTAAAGTTGCCCTTGAGGGGCAAACTCCATCCCAAAACCACTGTTCAGTTTATCCATGGTTGTTATTTGCCCACAAACATTGAGTCTAAAAGAAAGAAGACAGACTGTTTAAAAACTGAACCCAGTGTGAAACCTGTTAGAGAAAGCTTGAAAGATCAGGATTTTACCTTGAAACCACTTGGTCCTCTGCTAGTTCCTCATTGTACAGGAACTCATGCATCTTTGCCTTGTAGTTTTCAGCTGTTAGAGCTGTCTGGTTGTTGCTCGGCCGTCTGTAGAGAACACTGATCTCTGGAGGCTTGTACTCCTTCCAAAGCTCCTCCTGTTTTTCTGTTCTGGAAGAACAGGGTATTATTACTCTGTTCCCTCGAGTCCAGCGCTCTGTACTTTCAACAATGACCCCCTGGTTTAAGACGGGCTCCTTGGCGTCGTCTGCTGATTGCTGGCCAACTCTGACCTTGAGTTTTTTCAAGAGGACTGGTCTCATTTTAAAATCTAGCACCAGCCACTGTTCATACAGGCCTGGGTGCATAGATGTAAAAGACACAGTGATGACATAGGTCCCGCTGGGGGTGAGGAATCTTTCCCCGGTAGAGTAGATGCATGGTTCAGAGCCGTCAGCAGCACCAAGGCTGAATGAAGCTCCAGGTTCCTGCTTCAGCAGTGCAACATGCACCAACTGTCTCTGTGGAAAAACAGAAGAGCTTCTGTTATTTCAAGGCCAAACTCCAACTTTTAGGACTTTCTGTGAATTATTCTACCTCCGTCTCAACCGTGAAGTTCCATGAGAGTTTTGCATTGATGTTTTCACTCTCTACACTTAAATCTTCATCACAGGAGATGCTGACATCATCAACATTTTCAGACAACTGTTTAGACAATCAGAAATGTTAATTTGGTCTGAAACTGAAGCCGTAACTAAAGCCATTCTTATGATGTAACAGTTTTCATCTTCTGAAGTCTGAATACTTTCTTTACTCCACAACACATTTACAACAAAGCATCATACTCACCACATAGACTTCATTGCTGCTGTTCCTGTACTCGTCTAGAAGCTGCTGGTTGTAGCACATTAGGCCCTCAGTCTCCATGCTGCATCGGATCTCCTCCTCCTCTGCAGCTCTCATCATCCACTCCCTAAGCTCCTCCTCAGAGTGAGCTTTTGGACAGTTTGAGCCGTATTCACAAGTCTTTGGTCTACAATTCAAACATCGTGTTAAAAGTGCAATGAAAATATTCATCTGATGTAAAATTGGTTCACTGTTCGAAGACGTCCAACAGTCAGGTAGTGTTTTGACTCCATTTGCTCTAATAAAATAGAAATAAACTGCTGCAAAAACAAGGGGCAGTGTAACCACTGCTGAGTGACATTATGTATTAGCGTTCTTTATCCAAAGCTGAAGATTCGCCTGAGGGAAACAAGGCAGAGGCATCACTCTGCTACTGAAGCTCCATGGACAATAGACAACTGCAGGACTGTATAAAAACATGAACTTGAACTGGAAACCCCAGGTCAACACAGACAACTTGGTTAAAGCTTAATGGGTTTTACTCAGGTTTGAAATCTCTGGCTTATCTGCAGATGATGACGAGACCCTAAATGTCCTCCATCTTTCTGACTGGACTGAAATCTGCTGAAGCCAGAAAGTTGCAGGAAACAATGGAAAAACAAAGTCTCGTGTCTCGTTACTCAAAGCTGCTCCTCAGAGACTCTCTGTGTGGAGTTAGATCTATTTCCCTTTTACAGAAATCATAATAATATTAACTGAACTTTATGGATCTCACATTAGAGAAATCTGCATTTATCCCATCCGCTTGGGGAGCAGTGGGCTGCCATTGTGTGGCACCCGGGGAGCAATGTGGGGTTAAAGGCCTTTGCTCGGAGACCCAGAATGGCAGGCTGTGGGAGTGGAGCTCAAACTCAGAACCTCAGGATTCCAAGCTCTATGCCCTAACCTCAACGCCACCACTCCATCATTCTGATCCTTTGTTGAACAGTGACTTTAGAACGGCGGCTTTAACCTCGTTGTCTTTAAAGTTGCTGAATTCTGCCTTTAAACGACCTAATGACCTTGGACCTGTCTTCTGACCCGGGCTTGGAAATACCTTCAGTGCCTCTTCTGAATTCTAATCTTCTGGCCTGGAAACCTGCTCATGGTTCCACTCTGGCTTGGATGCTACCTCTGGATTCCTCGGCTCCTCTGCATGCTCTGGCTTCTGCTTGTCGTTGCTCCACTTCTCCCCTAGAACTCTGGAAGCGGCTCCATCGCAAGCCATTCCTCCGGACTTCATACCTTCTTCTGGGCTCAGACTGAACTTTACCAGGTTAGGGTAATAACCATGTTTTTTCTCCCACAACATTTGATCGCTGCTGCACTTTAAGAAATGGAAATGTCATGAGAGCTGTACAAAACGAAATTTGGCTTTGTATACACTCTGTGTAAACAAAATGACAATAACAGTTGTCTAAGTATTAGTTAGATCAGGGGTTCTCAAACTTTTGGGGACCAGAGATCCCTTAGCGGCAGCCACATGTTTTCAAGGACCCCTTTCCTTTTAGATTCCTAATGTTGAAAGCCTTTTGTACTCATAAACACATTTGGAGAATTTAAAACTAAATTCAGTAATGAGAAGATTTGGCTTTGTTAATAAGTTTCTCAGACATATTCAAGCTCTTTATTCCTCCCCTATAGCTAGAATAAAGGTAAATGGCAGTCTTTCAGATCCTATTAGCTTGGAGCATGGATGTAGACAGCCCTAGTCTCTTCATCCGAGTCATTGAACCTTTGGCACAGGCCATAAGGCAGGAGGCAAAACTGAGAGGTATCTCCATAAGTGGAGAGAAATAAAAACAAAGCCGATATGCCGACGATGTACTTGTCACATTGTCTGAACCAGTCTCTGGCTTACCTATTTAAATGGACATGCTGGAAACATATGGGAAATATTCAGGTTATGTTCTAAATATAAATAAACCCCAGGTTATAACATTTAATTTTGCTCCAACAGGAACTTAAAACAAAATATACTTTTAGCTGGCACTCAACCAGTATATTTGATTAAAGATTTGTCTCAGTTATTCCAATGTAATTATAACAATGTTAGTAAAAAAAAATATGAGAGGATCTGAATAGATGGAGTCTCCTCACCCTTGACTTTGGCAGTAGAATAAGAACAGTTAAGATGAACATCATGCCCAGATTACTTTATCTTTTTTGTCACTTCCTATAGATATCCCTACAAAACAATGGCCAATAAGAGGCCAAGGTTTAAATTTTCCACTCTCCAGTTGCCAAGGTTGCAGGGTGGGGTATGGCACTCCCATCTATAAAGGACTATTATATATCTGCTCAGCTAAGGCCACTTGAATCTCTATGCAACCCATCTTATACAGCGTAGTGTGGAAAGAAAGTGGAAAGATATAGAGACATCTTTAACAGATGTCCCCTTACAAGCATTTATATGCTGTATTGACAGGGATATGGCAAGACCACAGACAGAAATAGTTAAACGCCATCAGCTTCAGAGGGAGGTAAAACTACTCAACTGGCCTGCTTATGATCCTGACTATAAGCCACCATTGGGTCCATCATGGTATCACATCTCTATACAATAGTTAAAGATGGAAAACTTCATAGTTTTGAACATTTAAGTAGGGCCCATGGTTTGAGGAGACAGGATTTTTACAGGTACTTACAAATGTCTAATTATTTCTGTAAAGAGGTTAGGGACTCTGAAAAGAAAGGTTGGTCTAAGGTTGTTCAGTTATTTGTTGGAGCATACAACTGCATGAGCAGTAAAGGACTGATAAGTAAACTGTACCACGCTGTCACATCTCTTAAGAAGGACTCAATAGAATATGTGAAGCAGCGTTGGGGGGAAAAAAACTGGACATTGTAATAACAGAAGACATATGGACGAATTCTTGGAATCACAGTCAACTACTACAAACTCATTGGGGTGGAGAGACTTCTGCTGGAAGAAACTGATCTTCTTATAGAAAACTTCTTTATAAGCCCTAAGAAAAGGAGCAAACACACAGACACTCAGCTGGGATGCTGGAGAGAATGTGGAGAAAACATGGTGGACCATGCGCATATTTTTTGGTTTTGCCCCTCCATCCACACTTGGTAGACATTATTGATAAGGTCTTGGGTTATAGTGTGGATGTGACATTTTTTTTTTTCTGTATTTATGTCATTTTCCTGAGGAAGATGATGAGTATCTCTTAAAAATTCTGATCTCAGCAGGGAAAATGGTAAATGGCCTGTACTTATATAGCGCCTTTATTCAATTTAGGAGACTTGACCATAGCGCTTTACACTACATTCATTCACCCATTCACTCACACACTGATGGTGGCAAGCTACATTGTAGCCACAGCTGCCCTGGGGCTCACTGACAGAAGCAGGGCTGCCGTACACTGGGGCCACCGGGCCCTCTGACCACCATCAGTAGATAATGCAGGTGAAGTGTCTTGCCCAAGGACACAACGACACTGAAAGTCGGAGTCGGGGCTTGAACCGTCAATCCTTCGATTTCAGGGCAAACTCCTGCATCCAACGCCACTGTCGCCAATTACCAAATATTAGCTTTTCAAAGATATGCCTACGGGCACATTAGTTGGCAGACTAAAACATTTACATCTCCGTGAGCAGATGACCTTTTCCTTAAAGGAATAGTACACCCAAAACATGATTGGCCTTCATTTTCTACTCACCCCCATGCTGAACAACACTCTGGAGTACTTTTTTGATATCTCAAATGCATCTGGAGATCTGGGAGGCTTCTTGCTGTCTGCTGACATTCAAATAATGGAGGTCTATGGTGCCCGAGGCAGAAAGGTCCATAAAAGTCCACAAAAAACGTGTCAATATTCCTCCATACTGCTCGTCCAATGTATTCCAAGTGTCCTGAGTGGGTAGCATCCAGAATTTACTCGAAACGAAGTCATTTAGAATGTTTTTAGAGCATAAACAGTAGTGTATAGGATTTCCTGAAAGCGCGTTCACGACGCTACAGAAACCGCGGCAGACCAAACCAGATGAAAGTGCGCATTCAGCTCGGCAAAGAACTCATGCTCTTCCTCAACACTGAAGTCCTCAGACATTTTTCTTTCGTTGTTTCTTTCTTTGCACAGGTAAACAGCACATTTCTTCTTCTACGCTTGCATTATCGGCAGAGCAGACGCTGAATGCGCACTTTCATCTGGTTTGGTCTGCCGCGGTTTCCGTAGAGTCGTGAACGCGCTTTTAGGAAATCCTATACACTACTGTTTATGCTCTAAAAACATTCTAAATGACTTAGTTTCGAGTAAATTCTGGATGCTACCCACTCAGGAGACTTGGAATACATTGGACGAGCAGTATGGAGGAATATTGACACTTTTTGTGGACTTTTATGGACCTTTCTGCCTCGGGCACCATAGACCTCCATTATTTGAATATCAGCAGACAGCAAGAAGCCTCCCAGATCTCCAGATGCATTTGAGATATCAAAAAAGTACTCCAGAGTGTTGTTCAGCATGGGGGTGAGTAGAAAATGAAGGCTAATCATGTTTTGGGTGTACTATTCCTTTAAACAATGGCTGTGTTTGGATTCACAGCGTCTCCTTGGTGATGGGGCCAAAGAACCCAAACATCCATGACTCAGATCTGGGGCGTTTCTCAATATGCGTTCTTGAGCGTTCTCGTGTGCTCGTGTACTCGTGACACGTCATCAGCCTCAGCCCGAGTACCGTTCCAATTCTCAAGAACGCCAGATCGAGAACGCATAAAATCTCCGGATGTTGTTCTCGCCCCGCCCTCTTTATCGAGCATGCATCAGAGCAGACTTGTGTGTTCTTCAGACTGACCGCTTCCCCAGAATGCCCCGCGGCCGCAGCTTGATTCGAGACAGCGCTCACAGTGGTAAGTTAAACATTGCCTTTTCTGCTGCTGTTGTTCTTAAAAAGTACACTATATTGCCAAAAGTATTTGCTCACCCATCCAAATTATTGGAATCAGGTGTTCCAATCACTTCCATGGCCACAGGTGTATAAATTCAAGCACCTAGGCATGCAGACTGTTTTTACAAACATTTGTGAAAGAATGGGTCGCTCTCAGGAGCTCAGTGAATTCCAGCGTGGAACTGTGATAGGATGCCACCTGTGCAACAAATCCAGTCGTGAAATTTCCTCGCTCCTAAATATTCCACAGTCAACTGTCAGCTGTATTATAAGAAAATGGAAGTGTTTGGGAACGACAGCAACTCAGCCACGAAGTGGTAGGCCACGTAAACTGACGGAGCGGGGTCAGCGGATGCTGACGCGCATAGTGCGAAGAGGTCGCCAACTTTCTGCAGAGTCAATCACTACAGACCTCCAAACTTCATGTGGCCTTCAGATTAGCTCAAGAACAGTGCGCAGAGAGCTTCATGGAATGGGTTTCCATGGTCGAGCAGCTGCATCCAAGCCATACATCACCAAGTGCAATGCAAAGCGTCGGATGCGGTGGTGTAAAGCACGCCGCCACTGGACTCTAGAGCAGTGGAGACGCGTTCTCTGGAGTGACGAATCGCGCTTCTCCATCTGGCAATCTGATGGACGGGTCTGGGTTTGGCGGTTGCCAGGAGAACGGTACTTGTCTGACTGCATTGTGCCAAGTGTAAAGTTTGGTGGAGGGGGGATTATGGTGTGAGGTTGTTTTTCAGGAGCTGGGCTTGGCCCCTTAGTTCCAGTGAAAGGAACTCTGAATGCTTCAGCATACCAAGACATTTTGGACAATTCCATGCTCCCAACTTTGTGGGAACAGTTTGGAGCTGGCCCCTTCCTCTTCCAACATGACTGTGCACCAGTGCACAAAGCAAGGTCCATAAAGACATGGATGACAGAGTCTGGTGTGGATGAACTTGACTGGCCTGCACAGAGTCCTGACCTCAACCCGATAGAACACCTTTGGGATGAATTAGAGCGGAGACTGAGAGCCAGGCCTTCTCGTCCAACATCAGTGTGCGACCTCACAAATGCGATTCTGGAAGAATGGTCAAAAATTCCCATAAACACACTCCTAAACCTTGTGGACAGCCTTCCCAGAAGAGTTGAAGCTGTTCTAGCTGCAAAGGGTGGACCGACGTCATATTGAACCCTATGGATTAGGAACGGGATGTCACTTAAGCTCATATGTGAGTCAAGGCAGGTGAGCAAATACTTTTGGCAATATAGTGTACGTTTTGAAATCGTTTGAGGCGATAACATTATACATTTAAGCCTCCCTGTGTGGCCTGTTTACAGAGTTAGTGCAAAATTAAAAAAAAAAGTCCGACGTTGAGCGGACCAGAGTGACCAGCAGACCTCCGAGGGTAACCGCAGCCAGGGCTAAATTTACCCCGTCTGTAGTGCACTTCTCTCGGTCTAGTTATGTGTGAACTACCGCTCGTTCTGATGCCGGTTTTTTGCGGTTCGGTAATTTTTTTAAATGTTTTTTAAGCTTTAGAAATTAAAAATATTGTTTTCAAAATGTTTTGTGTAGGGAATAAATAGTTTTGACTGTTAAAGAAATGCTAAACAACGTTGCCTGTGATGACGTCACGAGTACGCTTCTGCTCCAATACACATACGTGCTTGCGTGCTCGCGTTCTCGTCAAGTCCGATCTTCCTGCGTTCTCGCCAAGAACGGACTTGACGAGAACGCGAGTACGTACTCGCGTTCTCGTGAATTGAGAAACGCCCCTGATTTCAGCTCCATTTAGAAGCATGTAGTTGGGCTTTATGTTGGTTTTTACATGTTGTGCTGCTATAAAACTCAAATCTATGAGCAGCAGTGAAACTGCTTACTGATGAGTTAAAACATCAAGATGTGTCTCTCTATGTGTTGCGCTGCTCCTGGTGTTAGTCTATTCTGATTTTCTCCAGATATAATGAGAACACAAATGCTCTTCTAGATAACAGGACATGTATGGTTCTACATATGTGATGCCATGGCGTGAGCTATTTACCTGTCGCAGAGCCATAACTCTGCCCGCCGGCCGTGGGGAGGCTGCCGCTGTTTCCAATTGGTGATGGTGTCCTGGGACAGGAGCTGGGCATGTTCTAGTGTAGAGCAGTGCTTGTAGAAGCTCTCTGGGGTGGACAGCACCAGCAGGCATACCTTACAGAATATGGAGACCTGCTTGGACTGAACCTGATTCTCCTGACTGAGCCGAAGGAGGAGAGGACGCACTGAGAGGCCGCTGTGCTCAGCCTTCCACACCGCCATCTCCACCTCACTCTGGGCGGCCTTGCAGTGGCCAGCCTGGTGCCAGCAGGGCTTACCCTGACGGATGTGACTGCAGAAGGTAAAGGGGCAGTTTGGGGGAAGGGGGCGGACCTGGCTGTAGATGTGCTTTGAGCTGTCCTCTGACAGGTGATGAACTAGAACCGGCTCCCAGGCGTGAGCTGCATCTGCAGAGCAGGAGTCATTCCATCGCTTTGGTGTCAGCTTAGTCGGCCGTCCCAGAAAACAACTTTTGCAGAACTCCATGAATCTTCCAGAAAACCTCTGAAGGATTCTATGGGCTGCATGTTCTGGTGTTTCTGAGACTGGATCAGACTCGATTATGTCTGTGATTAACTCCGTCTTACTGAGACCTTTTTCTCTGAGGAAGTTCCACACTGTGGCCTCTTCAGAGCTTTTGGCATAGGTGCATCCCCTACCTAAGTTATGTCTGCTGCATCCAGATCCCTCAACAAAGTGATCACAGACCTTATAGAGGACTTTAGCTCCAATGGTTCCCCCAGTAGGCCGCTCAGCTATAGACTTCCACTGGTTGGAGGCCTTGTTTTTGGCTAGGAGGAGACTCCGGCCACACTTGTGAATAACGGACTGAACGCTGTAGGTGATTTCATTCACCTGCTTGGAGCATAAATCACAGACAGCCTTCAGATCCAGTATGGTGAAGAGGGTACCCTGATGTGCTGCATCGGGTTTCTGCTCAGGTTTGCCGTTGGACTGGAGCAACATGTTACAGAGAAGCTCATGGTCCACTCTGTGTTCCTTTTCAAACGTCCACACGGCTGCTTCCTCTTCACTCTTTGCAAATGTGCAGCGGTTTTTATGCACGGTGCAGCCTTGGCCCTCCTTAAAGAACCAACAGGCTTCATATCGTTTGGGATTTGGAAACGCTGGTCGCTTGGCAACGGGCCTCCAACTGCTGCCGCCTTTAGTTCTGCAGAGTAGGACCTGATGCTGACACTGGTGTGGAACTGGTCTTAGCCTGAATGTGATCTGGTTCTCCTTGATGCAGCAGCGATCACAGGCCGGGGTGAGTTCATGGGTTGATAGCAGAAGAGCCAATGGAGATGACGCGGCCATGGCCTCAGAAGGCTGGGTCAGAGAACCAGAAGTGAGTCTGGAAAAGGAAAGAGCAAAGATGATTAAACAGCTTAAACCTCTTTAGGAGCTGGGGCCCCATAGGATCATGATGCTTAAACCTCTTTAGGAGCCGGGGCCCCATAGGATCATGATGCTTAAACCACTTTAGGAGCCAGGGCCCCATAGGATCATGATGCTTAAACCACTTCAGGAGCTGGGGCCCCATAGGATCATGATGCTTAAACCTCTTTAGGAGCCGGGGCCCCATAGGATCATGATGCTTAAACCACTTTAGGAGCCAGGGCCCCATAGGATCATGATGCTTAAACCTCTTTAGGAGCTGGGGCCCCATAGGATCATGATGCTTAAACCACTTTAGGAGCCAGGGCCCCATAGGATCATGATGCTTAAACCTCTTTAGGAGCCGGGGCCCCATAGGATCATGATGGTTAAACCTCTTTAGGAGCCGGGGCCCCATAGGATCATGATGCTTAAACCTCTTTAGGAGCCCGGGCCCCATAGGATCATGATGCTTAAACCACTTCAGAAACTGGGGCCCCATAGGATCATGATGCTTCAACCTCTTTAGGAGCCGGGGCCCCATAGGATCATGATGCTTAAACCTCTTTAGGAGCCGGGGCCCCATAGGATCATGATGCTTAAACCTCTTTAGGAGCCGGGGCCCCATAGGATCATGATGCTTAAACCACTTTAGGAGCCAGGGCCCCATAGGATCATGATGCTTAAACCTCTTTAGGAGCTGGGGCCCCATAGGATCATGATGCTTAAACCTCTTTAGGAGCTGGGGCCCCATAGGATCATGATGCTTAAACCTCTTTAGGAGCTGGGGCCCCATAGGATC
Source organism: Cyprinodon tularosa (assembly GCF_016077235.1). Taxonomy (NCBI): domain Eukaryota; kingdom Metazoa; phylum Chordata; class Actinopteri; order Cyprinodontiformes; family Cyprinodontidae; genus Cyprinodon; species Cyprinodon tularosa. The sequence continues at coordinate 409,072 of NW_024039126.1, read as the reverse complement.
ATGATGCTTAAATCTCTTTAGGAGCCGGGGCCCCATAGGATCATGATGCTTAAACCTCTTTAGGAGCCGGGGCCCCATAGGATCATGATGCTTAAATCTCTTTAGGAGCCGGGGCCCCATAGGATCATGATGCTTAAACCTCTTTAGGAGCCGGGGCCCCATAGGATCATGATGCTTAAACCTCTTTAGGAGCTGGGGCCCCATAGGATCATGATGCTTAAACCTCTTTAGGAGCTGGGGCCCCATAGGATCATGATGCTTAAACCTTTTTAGGAGCCGGGGCCCCATAGGATCATGATGCTTAAACCTCTTTAGGAGCCGGGGCCCCATAGGATCATGATGCTTAAACCTCTTTAGGAGCCGGGGCCCCATAGGATCATGATGCTTAAACCTCTTTAGGAGCCGGGGCCCCATAGGATCATGATACTTAAACCTAGATTTTGAACAAAAAATTAAGCAGTAAACAAATCTATTTGAAATTATGTAATTTAGTAAATGTAATGAACCTTAAGCTTAAAATATCGAAGTAACCAAATATTTGATATTGATATAAATATTTGTAAGCAAGATGGCGGCACTGTGATGGCTGCGGCTGCTTTCAGATCCTGACAACCTGCGAGCATTTTCTTCCAAATATGCCGCCTAGCATGCTACGTTCTCTGCATCGATCCAGTAGGTTAGTTAATGACCACCAGCGCCTGCTGAAATTACGGTCATAAAGTGTTTTTTCTCGACTCGTAAATACAACTACTCTCGATCGTTTAAGTAGCTTCGGAGTGCTTTAAGCGCAAGGCCCACAGACCTACAATCCAGCGGAAACGCAGAGAAGCACAGGAGCAAACAAAGATGGTGCGACCAGCGACAAAAGTGAGGCAGCAGAGGCGAGCTAAAAGCAAAACTAAACGCGAACCCCTACAAACCACCACTCTCCATAATCCTGCTCTCCAATGTCCGCTCACTGGACAACAAAATGGGATCATGTTCAACTCGGACTCTCTTCAAAGAAGGAGATTAGTAACTGCTGCGCTGTCATCTAGGGATGCACGATATTGGGATTTTGGCCGATATCCGATATGCCGATATTTTAAAACTCATGTAGCCGATAACCGATATCGATACCGATGTTAAAGCTGGACAAAAATAAGTAGTCATTGAAAATAGCAGTTTTGTTATCCATTTCTGACACTTTAAAAAATAATATACTCAAATATATTTTCATATGCTGATATCAAATTGATTTTTAAAAACGCGGTATCGATCTATTTTACTTTCAAAATCTCGTGAAATTTCATCGTTCTGTTACAAACTCGTGATATTTTGCAAATTCTTGTGAGATTTTGTTAGTAAAATAGATCGATACCGCGTCAATATATCAACATATAAAAATATGGCAAAATTTTGTGAATTTTCGGGGGATTTCGTAGCATAACGATGACATATAGCAATATTTCATTAGTAAAAGAGATTGATATGGTGTTTTTAAATGGCAATATATCAGCATATGAAGATATTGGGATATTTTAATGTATCAATATTTTTTCCCTCGTCTTTAGAAGTTTTTAAGTCTGTAAAAAAGAATTTTTTGAAGAAGAATAAGTAGTATTTATTTATTTTTTTTTAACTCAGAAGCTGATCAAATATCGGGTTAAATATCGGTGGGGTGGCCGATGTCCGATATTCAGTTTTAAGGCCGATACAGGCCGATATCGATAGGGGGCCGATTATATCGTGCATCCCTACTGTTAACTGAGAAATCATTTGTTTAAGGTTGTGATCCAACAGTTTTATTTGCTTCTCTACCTGTTTTCATTATGTTTTTTTTTTCTGCTTGCTTTTATTCTGCTGTTTTTGTCTTTTCTTCCTTCTTTGTCTGGGAGTTTGTGCTGCGATTCTGACGCATTTAAATACTTCAGTATCCTTTAAACGGCCAGATTATTAGAATTTCCTGTGAAGTTCGACACAAAGTGACGTAATCAGGCCTCGCTTGCAGAGATCCAGATCAATCACATCATGCGGTCAGATTAAAGGTTTGAAGTTACTATGTAGGGAAAACCAGCTGATTACAGTGATTCATTGACTGTCCAATCAGGAGACCTCAGGTCAGAACCTGTGGAACCTGAAACCAGTTGGGAGTCTGAGGAATATTTTGTTTTGTTATTTCCCTTTGCTGCCGGTTGTTCCAGTCGGTTCTGTTGGATGAGCGTACGTGCTGACTATACCAGAGTAGTACCTGTCAGGGACAAATTAGCTATAGTATTATCAGCAGCAGCCACTCCCTGCTGTAGATGAGGAAACCCATCAGGTCACGCCTCAGTGACGCAGGTGCAGAGACAAAGAGTGCAGGTGTGTCACAGTTCAGAGATCACACAGGAAAAGGTTTGATTCAGGAAGAGAGGAAAAAATGTGTAATGCTGACATTAAACCATCCAGCAGAGATTAGTGGCTGCTGACAGAAGGCATCAAGTCAAACAGGAACTTTTCTCTGACAGCAGAAGCTCTCAGTGTATCTTCAACCACATAAACAGGAAGTTCTGCAGAGCAGGAACAGACCGAACCAGAGCAACAAAAACTTCATCACAGATGATGGAAGATAAACACAGGGACCTCAGCGTAACCAGCAGATCCAACCAGCTCAAATTAACTGTCAGATTTGATTTTAACACCCTTCAAGTGTCTATATGGCTCCACACCAGCAAATGTTAATTTGACTCTTTTTGGAGAGTTGGCATTGTAACTCTTATTTAGTGTAAAATCATGAATCTTTCTGGAGTTTATAAATTTAACACTTAATTACACCAACTAGGTATTAGAATTGGAATATTGACACTCTCACTGAATGTTTTCCTAACTACATAGGAGTTATTCTCTAAATATAAAAGCAATTTTACTTATCTGAAGATATAAAAATCCCTTTAGAAAAATTTGTAAATAAAGAAGCAATATTTGTTTTTGTTTTTAGGAAAATATTCATGCCAAAAGTGCATCACAGTTGAAAAATATTTTTTCAAAACACGTAACAATGTGGAACCTTTGCCACTTCAATATTTTGTATCTAAATTTAAACTAAAAAATATTTCCATGCACTGTAGAGGAGGTTCATTTCTCCAATTAAACCGCCGTTTGCTGCATTGATTTTTAAGGGAGACAGTCTTCTGATAGATGGGGATTCACGCAGCTCCATGTGTTTGCGATAACATTTCTAATCAAACTATCTACCAGTAAGACCAGTTTACTATCAACCAGTAATCACCAGTTTACTATCAACCAGTAACCACCAGTTTACTATCAAGCACTAACACCAGTTAACGAGCGTTTTCCAGCGCAGACTGGTTTCCACAGCAGCCAGTAGAAATTATTCCAACTGGTTCCAGCGCAGCGCAGCTCCTCCCAGTATAGAGCAAGAGGTTTAAACTGGACTCACCTGGATCAGGACGGAACCGGTCCAGACCAAACCTCCTCTGGTGCTTTGAACTCAACGCTTCGTCAGTTTTGTTGAGTTTAAGTTTCGTTTCTGACTTTTGACGGCACGCGCACAATCTCCTTGGAAACGGGGAGATTGTCCCGGAAGAAGCGCTCCGAGTGATGCCGGCTATGGCAAGCAGTTATAAAATTTATTTCAACAATCAAATCAAATATTATTTATATTTTATTCCAATAATACAGTCAAAATATTCCAATATATTTATGTTATATTCGTGTCCTCATCTGACGCTTAATGAAATAATGTGTTAATAACTTTATTCATTATTTAGTTTGTAAAAGAAACACATCAATCACCCAATCAACGTTTAACCTTTGTACTGAACAGTAACTGCTCTTCCTGCAGTTCAGATCAGCTGTTGGTCAATAAATCAGTAAAGATGAGAATTTGATATTTGGAGATCTGTTCAGGGGTTGAAGGAGCAGTTCCGCAGTCAGAGCTGAGGGGCTCTGAGCACCACACAGAGGAGAAATGATTTTAACAGACCATTTATTGATAGTTTAGTTTTATTCTGGCAGAATTCAGCTGCTGTTGGTCCATGAGCTAGCTTCTTATAGCTAACTGCTAAACAGTTGCTTGTATTTACTGTAAAAAAAAAACAAACAAACAAAAAAGCTGTTACCAGAATATTTGAGATGAGGAATTGCTGCTAAAAACATATTAATACTAAATCTATCAGGGGCCGCAGTGGGGGCCACCAATAGGTTAATCAGCTGGAAGTCAGAAAAAAGTAACCTGTCACTGATAAATCAATACGAACATTTTTTACTCTTTTAAATTGTGTTTCCTATGTAGAATTGTATGTTTTCACTTAATAAGATTTTGATTTCTAAAACAAGTTTTTATCTTTTCTTTTCATGAAATCAATCCAAGAACCTGATTGATAGGGGTGAATAAACTTAAATAATAAAGTGTAGCCACTGGCAAAAAAAAAACATGTACTGTAAGCCTTTAAATATGTACATAATAATCACATATTCTTTGTATGATAAATGAGAGTCTTATATCATTGTTTTTTGGTTGTTTATTTTTAATGTTTAATCTAGGTGATTATTTACAATGTTATCTACATATTACACTATTATTTACATGTGTGTAAACTTGCTTTTCAAACTAAACTTATATAAGTCTATAGACTATAGACTCAGTACCAGGAAAAGAAAAAAGAAAGTAGTAAAAAATCGGAGCAACAAGTGAATTTAACCAGTAAAAAAAAAAACGGAAAGGGGATGATGGGAGGAAGAAGGGGAGAGCGGGAAAAAAGGGAAGCGGATGGAGGACGCCGATGGAGGCCTGAGCTGAGGAGAGATAACGAGTTTGGAGAACGCACCGAACAGTTCATGGGTGTTTTTTCAAGAGTCGACTCACTCAACCCTCCTAATCTATGAGCTCTGAGGTGTGCTGAGACGAGAAACCGAGATGTGATCTGCGGCTGATCTGAGGGAAACTGTGGCGAAGTGATTGTGTTAACCTGATGACACTAGCTCCAAGGTTACTGAGTAGTTTCTCCGAGGCTAAGATGAAGTAGTAATAACGGAGGGATAATCGAACCTTCCGTGTGCGGGCGGAGATTACACCTGTTAAGTGACTGTTCATGTCATTTTCAGAACATTGTTGTTTTCATCAATGATGACGATGATGAAATCATTTCGTTGACACTCATGTTCTTCATGACAACAATAAAAACTGACGAGCAAAATGTGGACCTCTGATGAGCAATCAGGAAGCATCCATCCATCATCCATCCATCATCCATCCATCCATCCATCCATCATCCATCCATCCAGCATCCATCATTCATCCATCCATAATCCATCATTCATCATTCCTTCATCGATCCATCATCCATCCGTCCATCCATTCATCCATCATTCATCCATTCATCCATCCATCATTCAATTCAATTCAGTTTATTTATATAGCGCCAAATTCACAACACATGTCATCTCAAGGCACTTTACAGTTCAACCATCAATCATCTATCCTTCATCAATCCAGCATCCATCAATCATCCATCCATACCATCCATCCATCATCCATCCATCCATCAATCCAGCATCCATCCATAATCCATCATTCATCCATCCATCATCCATCCTTCATCCATCCTTCATCATTCCTTAATCAATCCATCATCCATCCATACATCCATTCATCCATCTATCCATCCATCACCCATCATCCATCCATCCATCCAGCATCCATCCATCATCCATCCTTCATCATTCCTTCATCAATCCATCATCCATCCATACATCCATTCATCCATTCATCCATCCATCATCTATCCTTCATCAATCCAGCATCCATCCATCATCCATCCATCCATCAATCCAGCATCCATCCATCATCCATCCTTCATCAATCCATCCAATTCAGTTTATTTATATAGTGCCAATTCAAAGGCACAGAGCCATCTGCTGAGGCCGACTGGGGTTCAAGGAGACAGAATCAGACATATAAAAAGAAGCATAGATACAAAAGGCAACTGTCAACCAGCTCCACAGCTCCACAGGATGGAGTCACAGCCAAACAGGACCAGACCAGATGAAGCTACTAAGAGAAAAAGCAGAGAGAGCAGAACGTTAGAGATTGAACTAACAGATTCTGCAGAGTGAGAGAATAGAGACAGAATTAGGATTTTAACAGTCGGTCCAGGAACCACCCAGAGGTGAAAGGCACAAACCCAGGTAAGTAAATAAATTAGAGCTACAATTATTCAACTGAGAACGTTAAATTGATTTCACCTCGGATTTTGAATAAGTTAAATAATTAACTATAATGCCAGTTCTAGTTAATCATTTATTCATTATCTGCAGGATAGTATTTTGCACAACATAAACAACTGTTTATATGGTTCTCTATTTGGAGCAAGGACAGTGTCTTCAGAAGCAGGGTCAGGTTGAGGAAGAAGGCAAGCTCACGGGACAGCAGCTGGAGATGAGGTAGGTGGTGTGGCTTGGTAGGAGGAGACTGGTGTGGAGCTGGATCCTTGGAAGACAGAGCACAGGTTAGTTCGCTGTAGAAAATCCCCAAAGGCAGATGAGTTTATTTTCACACAAAGATGCTGGCAGATCTACAATCTAAAAGGTGATGCCTCACGTCCAAGGTTTTGTGCACGGTGAACGCAGGATGGCCATCAATGGACAGTGCAGGAGGAGGGGGTTCAGCAGGAGGGCTAAGGGCACTGGAGGACACAGGCTTTAGCAGAGAAACATGGAAGGGCGAACTAGAATGGAGTCAGGCAATTTCAATCTAACAGCTGATGGATTAATTACTTTCTCCACCTGAATAGGGCCGTGATGGGGGGCGAGCTTCCATGACTCCACTTGCAGGGGGAGGTCCGGTGTGGATGACCACACCTTCTGACCTAGTTGGTATAGGGGGCAGGAGAACAATCTGGCAGTACCTTGTTGCGTTGGGCGGAACGTGTAAGGGATGCCTGGATGGCCTTCCACACTCCTTGAACTCAGTAAAGATGTGTTCAGGCAGATGGCACTGCAAGATTATGATCTTGAGTGGGGAACAGAGGAGACTGAAAACCATTAGCTGCCATGACTGGGGACATACCTGTGGCCGAGCTGACTTGGGAGTTGTGGGCATATTCAATTCATGGCAGCTGGATGTTCCATTAGTAGGGATGCCTGGCAGAGACACCTGAGGGCTCCCTCCAAGTCCTAATTGGTCAGTTTGTGTGGCCCTTGTCCAGCTGTTGAACTTGTCATTAGCACTCCTCTATCCACGATTGTATCTGAGGTAGTCATGGAATCTGAATCGGGTTTAGACTGCTTTGATCCAGTTGAACTTTCAGAGATAGCTAAATTATTGTCTTTATCTAAGCCTTCAACTTGTATGTTAGATCCAGTTCCAACCAGGTTATTTAAGGAGGTATTCCCTTTTATCCCCTCCTCCATTTGGCTTCCTTCACACCCCTCTCAAACCACTTGTCTTCTTTGTCCAAAATCTTAACATTCTGGTCCCCCAAAGAATGTCATTTGTCCATAAGGTGTAGATGTACAGCAGAGTCTTGTCCAGAGGAGGGCGCTCTTCTGTGTTGGGCCATGCGTCTGTGGAGAGGTTGTTTGGTTTCTCCAATATAAAGATCAGAGCATTCCTTACGGCTTTGAACTGCAGACACCACTCCGCTCAGATTGGGTCTGGGGGTTTTATGTTTAGGATGCACTAGTCTCTGTTTAAGGGTCTGTTTGGTTTGTAATATACTGGGATTTTTTGTTTGGAGAAAATCCTCTTGAATTTTTCAGGGACTCCAGCAACATATGGGATAGAGATGTTTTTGTGTTTAATCTTCACACCGTTATGTTCTGCTGCGTGTCTTTTGGATTTCCTTGCTGATTTGATAAACACCCAGTTTGGGAATCCACAGGTTTGGAGAGCATCATCTGTTTCTGTTCTTTGTGCCTCTGTTTTAGTAGGGACATGCTCGGCCCACTGTTGGAAGGTTCTGATGACTGAGAGTAAGGGTTTTGCTCAGGGACCCAGAGTGGCGGTCTGTGGCAGTGGGGCTTGAACTCAGAATCAACAATGCCCTAACTATGAGGCCACGTTTGTCTCCCACCCCATGCATGAAGCTGGTGCTGAACTGGAGAGCTCCTTCAGTGACACACTACTGCACCCTAAATGCACCAGGGGTGTTATCACAGATCCTTCCTCCCAGCAGCTGGAAGACTCTAGAACCACCACTGTTCCCAACAACCTCAATCAGGTCGTTATTATCAGTTCTTATATTCATGCTGATGTAGCAGGAAGAAGCCTGCCCCAATATTCAGAACACCTGGCCCCCTAATTACCTCATGATTGCTGGCGAGTATAAAGGGGAAACTCTCACCTGGTTGCTTATGCTGGCATTTGGTCACACGCCGTCGGGAAGGTCACTTGGAAAACATGCAGGTCTTAAGCTCTAACATCAGTAAGTAAGGTTTCTCCTTCTGCATAAGACCTACAAATTTAGTGTTTGATTTGACTTGTTTAAATCTAGAAACCACTGGAAGTCTGCTGCTTTGTACCGGGGTGTGGCTGTAATTCACCCTCCCCAGTGCAGTTAAAAAAGGGTATGTATTGTTTTATTGCACCCACACAGCTCCATAACGCAAAAATAACAATTATTTATATAGAGAATATATTGGAAAGCTGATCCTCCTGCTGTGGGCCGGAAAGGTTCCTCTGATTTGAGGTGAAGTCATCCAGCTCTGGTAGGTGACAATGGTTTCCTCTGGCTTCCATCTTCTGTAAATCACCTACTAACCTTTTGATTCAATTCCAGCTCTGACAATGCTGCAGCTCGATGGAGACCCTGCTGTTTTGTTTCTTTTTTTTTTTTTTTTTTTTTTAGTTTATCTGGTTCATTGGTTGGTATTTCCTTTGGAACATTCTATTGTTTTGTGTGGCCCCCAGTTTTGTTGCAGATAGCAACCAGGGGTTCTTTTAGACCAGGGGTGTCAAACTGGTTCCAGAAAGGGCCATGTGGCTGCAGGTTTTCTTTCCAACCAAGCAATGGTACACCAGACTCCATTCATCTCATCAAGTAATCCTGTTCAGATTGGACTAACTTGATGAGATGAATGGAGTCTGGTGTGCTATTGCTTGGTTGGAAAAAAAAACCTTGCAGCCACACGGCCCTTTCTGCAACCAGTTTGACACCCCTGTTTTAGACTGTTCTATTAAAGCATTGATGATTTTAATTGGTTATGTTGGAGATAACCTCATTTTAGTCTTTGGCCAAGTGTAAATGGTAATATTTGTATATTTTTTTGTATTTGCTTGTTTAACCCCACCCTTTTGTGGCAGGCTCACACTGAGCCTGGTTCTGCTGGAGGTTTCTTCCTGTTAAAAGGGAGTTTTTCCTCTCCACTGTCACTACAAGCATGCTTAGTGTGAGGGATTGCTGAAGAGTCAATGAGTCAATGCAATCAGCTGGTTTTCCTTAGATAGAACATTTTTAATCAATTTGATTGTATGATCTGGTTGATCTGTAAATTGCCTTGAGATGACATGTGTTGTGAATTGGCGCTTTATAAATAAACTGAATTGAATAAGCGCGTCTTTGACCAGTTGGCAGTGCTAGATTGTCTGACACCTGACTCCGGTTGAGGTAAATGAATCCCCCTCCTGATTTTAAAGACTCTTTCAGTCTCTGGCTCTGATTCAGTCCTGGAACCTATGAGTTCTTCCAGCCCCTTATTTATCAGGTTTGTCCCTCGTAGATTTCTGCATGGATCCGGCTAGAGTCCCTATCCACAGAAAACCAGTTTTCAACATCACCTTTGAACCTAAGCTCTGGATTTTTAATACTGCTAGATTCAGAAGAAGGTTATTGGCTCTTTGTCTAAACCTAAAGATCCAGTGAATCTCCTGTCCATCCACTAACCTGCTCTCTCCCTTCCAGTGGTTCCTGCTCCGTTGGTTTAACCTGCTCCAGAGATCTCTGCAACATTCCTATAATAAACCTATTAACCGTTCCCTGTTATTTCTGGTTGTATTTGGGTCTACAGTCTCATATGTTCTTCTGTTTCTATAAAAAGTCATGATGAAGAGCTTCAGGCATATTGATAGATATTGAAACAGCATTTATACTCCACTGGTAAAATAAACCACACACTCTGGTTATTGGGCCATCCAACAGTTTATTGGATCTAGACTCATTAGATGGGCTCTGAGGCACTCCTCACAGGAATTATCAGGACTCTGACTAATCATCCAGACTGGTTTGAATGTCCCTCATTGCAGCGGTCCGTGTGGCAGCAGGTCCATCCGGGTTTTGAGCAGTTCTCCAGCCGAGTGCAGCCTTTCTCTCCATTATCTGCAGACAGACAAAGTTATCAGCACCTGTGCTGGAGTAGAAGGTGACCGAACAGTCAGAAGGGCTTAGTCTAGGTGTAATGTCAGCTCTAAACTGGAATGAGGTTCTGTTGGACCAGCCATTGGGCTAGATGGTTCTTGGCTGTGTTTTTTGGTCCTATGTTTAGTTTAGTCTCAGAGAAAAGTTGGTTCTCTGAACTTTGAAAAGAATGATAAATATTAAAATCATTAAATGTTGGAAATGGTTCTAACTGGTTCCAAACAGATGAACTTAGATGAGATCTAGAACTAGTTTTTGGATACTTTTCATCAGGCCTCTTGGCGGGTGCATCAGGTCTTTAACCCATGTTGGTGGGCGTGCCTTGACGGGTGCATCACGCCTTTAACCCATCTCCTGGGTGCCTCTTGGCGGGTGCATCACGCCTATAACCCATCTCCTGGGTGCCTCTTGGCGGGTGCATCACGCCTATAACCCATCTCGGTGGGCGCATCTTGGCGGGTGCATCACGCCTTTAACCCATGTTGGTGGGCGTACCTTGGCGGGTGCATCACGCCTTTAACCCATGTTGGTGGGCGTACCTTGGCGGGTGCATCATGCCTTTAACCCATGTTGGTGGGCGCATCTTGGCGGGTGCATCACGCCTTTAACCCATCTCGGTGGGCGTACCTTGGCGGGTGCATCACGCCTTTAAACCATCTCGGTGGGCGTACCTTGGCGGGTGCATCACGCCTTTAACCCATCTCGGTGGGCGTACCTTGGCGGGTGCATCACGCCTTTAACCCATCTCGGTGGGCGTACCTTGGCGGGTGCATCATGCCTTTAACCCATCTCGGTGGGCGTACCTTGGCGGGTGCATCATGCCTTTAACCCATCTCGGTGGGCGTACCTTGGCGGGTGCATCACGCCTTTAACCCATCTCGGTGAGCGCTTCTTGGCGGTTGCATCACGCCTTCAACCCATCTCGGTGGGCGTACCTTGGCGGGTGCATCATGCCTTTAACCCATCTAGGTGGGCGTACCTTGGCGGTTGCATCACGCCTTCAACCCATCTCGGTGGGCGCTTCTTGGCGGTTGCATCACGCCTTCAACCCATCTCGGTGGGTGTATCTTGGCGGGTGCATCACACCTTTAACCCATCACCGAGCTGGGATGAATTGATTCTGACTGTGGTGCGGTTCTAGGAAGTTTGTCTGAGCTGGAGGAGACAGTATTGCAGCAAGAAGGCTTCCTGACTGAGTTTATAACCTCATTGTTCAGTTAGTGGGTTTCAAAACCGATGCTTTGTAGTGCAAAAAGTGGACGTTTTAGGCCGAGGAAATATATCTAACATTTCGGCTAATGCTAACTGCTATTTACCTCAAACCTCTGCTTTGAAGAAGTATGGCTGCTGCATTTGATTTGAGCTAAGCATGCAACAGTAGTAACATGGCTGAATGGGGGACGGCGTTGAAGGAATTAAGAGGTTTCCAACAGGAAAATAATGTGTATCTGGGGGAATTTAAAGAAGATATTCAAAAGATGAACGCCAGACTAGATGAGACGGAGGGTCGGATTGAAAAAGCGGAGGAGAGGATTTTAATCACAGAGGACAACGCTGAAATAATGAAGCTACAGATAAAGCTGGAGGATATACTAATGGAGCTAGAGAGCCGTACACGAAGAGAGAACATATGCATTTATGGAGTACCTTAGTTGGCAGAACAGGACTCGGCATCAATGGGTGACTTTGTGGAGAAGTTGCTCCATGAGGGCTTGGCGCTGTCCTAAGGCGAGCTCGACATACAGATTGAACCGGCGCAGCGCTCTCTAGGCCCTCCACCCTCAAGCAATGCTCCACACCAGTCTAATATTGTGAAATTCCTCAGTTTTAAAACCTAAGAACTCCTCCTTAGCAAGGCATGGCAGAAAAAATATTTTACATGGAATGGCAAGCCAGTGAGATTGGATCATGACTAGCCCCCTCTGATTGAAAAAACTAAAAGATCCGTGCAAAGGATCCTGAAGGAGAAACGGATCCCTTTTCAGACCTTCTTTCCACCCGGCTGAGGGTGAAATATGCCGATGAAACAAAGATTTGCAACACGGTGGTGGAAGCTACTTAAGATATGTCCTGCAGAGGCTACGCTGTGCAGGTTGGTTTTGGAACAACTGAAGCAGCTGACCTGGAGCAGGGTATGCAGAGGTGAGGTAAACAAGAGGCAAGACCCTGCATCCGGATACAAAGAAAAACTTAGAGCCTTAAATAGGACTTCAAACCATGCCCACGGAGGTTTAACCATTCTGATAGTAATAAGACTTGCATTTGGTTTATGATGTACCATAAGTAATAAAGTTAGGTTTCTCTCTATACTGAGACCATAGCCACCAGGGGCCCCTTCATTAACCTATGAGGAAGCCGCCATTGGGGATGAAGAAGGGTCCACATTCGAGACCCCCACCTTGGAAGTCAAGAGTTCAGTTTGAGTTTTGCTTGTCCTTAATATTGACTTTTTCCTATGTTTATGTTCAGTGTTTTCAAGAGTGAGCGGCGAGCCCATTAATCTGTGTTATAATTAAGAAATAGAATTTGTTATGTTTATGCTGCCTGGATTACACTGCGGGATGGAACGCTGTGGAAGGGGAAACATTCAAGACAATATCGATTAAAGCCATAATAGTCGACGCAAAACTGCAAAGCAAAATTCCTCTGGCAGATGAGCCAATATCACAAGTAATGAAATCTGCCTGGAATAAAGCAATACGTGGGTTAGAAAAGGGCTGTAAAGGTTTAAGATGGTGCGATTATGACTTAGATTTTAACCAACCAACATGATGATAGGTTCAAGAAATAGATTTCAAAAGGCCTAACTAGTTACTATTCTTTTTTTCCATAAGGGGGCGCTCCAATGCTTTGATACCTTGAAAAGTAAATATGATTTATGTGCAGATGAGTTTTTCAGATATCTACAGGTCAGAAATTATTTTTATCAGGATCTAAAGCACATTTACATAGTTTGAGATTTGTGGAAACATTTATATTAACTAAATCAAAAACAGGCAAAAATGTTTGTAGGTTGTACAACGCTGTCCTGCAGTGTAAGAACAGCTCCGTTTATGTTAAAGTGGGAAAAAGAAAGTGGCCTGACGATTCCAGAGAACGACTGGGAACACATCTGTAAGATATCATGGACGAGATCAAAGGTTTGGCCTGAATTTAGCTCTAAAAGCATTATAAAATTTTTCATAACTGTAGAGCAAAAAAGATATGAGGGAAATGGCGACACCTGCTGGAGATGGGGCAGGGATGCTGCCAATCATTCCCATATTCTCCAGAGTTGTCAAACCATCCAGCAATATTGGTCTCAAATTCATCAAGATTTACATTTTCACATTTAAATTCCCTTTAACCTTTGAATGCACATTTCTGTGTAATATAACAGTCGACAAACTGAAATATAATGATCAGAACTTATACATTTTGCTGGCAGAAAGCAAAAAGGCCCTCACAAGAAAATGGCTAAAGCGGGAAAGAGTCTATCTCAGATCTCAGGTCTATTTCAGTCAGTAATTCAGCAGCACATTCATGGGTCTGACAGGAAGAGAGACTTTGGGGGAAAATACTTGGCATAAAAATTACATTTAAAATTGAACGATTTCAGGAGAATTGAAGATATGGAACCAATTCTCATTGATTCTTCATGCACCGGCCCATTTTCAGAACTCAGCATGGGATGAAGAACCATGATGGAACGGTAGCTCTCTGCTAACCAGTAACATCCCTGCTTCAACTTCAGTCCCATGGACCCATTTTTGGGGTCAGAACCAGGTCAGAGGTTGGATCATTATCAACTGGATCCTCATCCAGCCTCATTCTTCACTTTCAGATCCACTTTTACCAGAACCCGGTCTGGATCGGATCTGGGACCAAGTAATAAGACCCACAGCAGGTGTTGGACTAATATATCTGCTCGTTAAGAACCTGAAGATCTAAGACAGAAAACTGGGTTTCAGTCTGAGCCACGGGGCCCGAGGGGCAGGTCCAGGACTCACCTCTGGTGTAACAGGCCTGTTGGACCTTCCCGGTGCACTGCAGAAGCATGTTGTTGACCATCAGGAAATCTTCTCCATAGCAGTGGATGTTGAACTGGGCTGCAGGAAAAACAGAACCAGTCAGAACCAACCCTCAGGTTAGATCCGTTGCCCTTTTATCCAGTCTAGAGGTCAGAGAACTGAGCTCCTAAAGTGGCTGCGAGGTCCCTGGTTCAACACCCAGAATGCCATGCTGTGCCCCTGAGCAGACTGCCCGGGCTCTCTGGAGGACAGGTTTAATTGGGATGTAGAACATGTAGATGCTTGTTATTAGAATTGCACCAAAGAGCTCTAAGGATGCGAATATCAACAACTGGACCCTGTCTTTAACGGTGGCCCGACTGAACAGAACTATTCTGTTGAATCCTAGATGATGTCACTAAAACAATTTTCTTTTTCACAGCAGACACATGAGAACGATGGAGGGACATGCAGCTAAGGGTCCGGTTGGGATTCAGACCCAGGTCGGCTGAGTAGAACCCTGAGTTATCCTGTTAAAAGGGAGTTTCAGCAGAGCATCGATCCCAGAATGATGTTTGATCCAATCTGCAGATCAGAACATTTGGTTCCAAACAAAGTCTGGTTCTAAAGTCAGTTTGACTTCCTCCCGGTCCTGATAGTTGGGTTCTAAACATGGGAACAGAATTTTCTTACCGTAGCAGAGCGGCAGCAGCAGAACCAGCAGCAGACAGACCTTCATGTTTCTGGTTCTTTGGGTCTAAAATGTTCTGGAAAGAAAAACAACTGATTTGAACAAACGAAGCTGGACTTTTATCCTCTGCTGATAAGGATCCATAAACAAACTGTCCTGAACCCATGAACTCCGGGTCAGAAACACCCTCACAGGCTGGTTTAGATCTGCTGACTCAGGCCCAAGTCAGGGTTCAATTCCCAGGTTCTGCTGAGTCATGGTTCAATTCCCAGGTTCTGCCGAGTCATGGTTCAGTCCTGAGGTTCTAGTGAGTCATGGTTCAGTTATGAGGTTCTGTTGAGTCACGGTTCCGTTCTGAGAACACACAATTGTGCCATGTTTAATGTGGTATATACTTTACTAAGTATTGTTATTACTGTTTCTTTTGAGGTAACCCTAAACTAAATCAATAATAATAATAAAACTAGCTTGATCTTTTTCCTCTTCCTCTTATTGTCTGTAATCTGAGGTCTGTTTAACAAAGAAGGTTCAATGGAAAACTCCAAGTTTTCTTAACCTGAAATCAGGGAAACTGACTTTTCTGTTTCACAAAGAGAGCTCCCTCAACCTGTTTCTGTTGCCATGGTAACATCCTCCCAGAGCTAACCTGGTCAGCAGCAGGTTTCCTTCAGTAAACTCAGATTCTCCTCTGTCTCCTTACAACCAATCACGCTGTTTTAGTTCCTGATTTAGTCCGATTTGTCGTAGTTTTGGCCTTGAAAAAATAACTAGGTCCTTTAGACACATTAGGTTTTAAAAACAAACATTTCATGTCCGTTTGACGAGGATCTTATTAAAAAATTATCTGTAATAATTCACAGAGAATTCAATATTTATAGGGAGAGGATTCTATAACTCAGTGACAGGAGATTTTGGTTTGTTTAATACAGTGGTGTCAAAAGTTCACACATGTGTTACTTAAGTAGAAGTTTAGATACTGCAGTTTAAAAACACTCTGGTAAAAGTTGAAGTATCAACTTAACCTCTTTACTCAAGTAAAAGTGAAAAAGTATTTGCTCCAAAAACTACTTAAAATATAAAAGTATAAAGTAACCTTTAATAAAAACATCCAGAAGCAACTATATGAACTGAAAGCTCAATTTTACGACTATTTCTAAAAATTCTTTGAGATAGGGCCAAGGATGAGGGAGGTCTTGTTGGTCTCCGTCTCCCGATACGCTCTCGCCGAAACAGAACCAAAACCCCAGACGCCCCGCCGGGGCACCCGCCTGAGGGCAATGCGCCCCAGGGACCCCAGACCCACCCAGCAGCACAGCTACCTGGCCAGTAGCCCACGTCCGCTACCACGGAACCCCCCCCAAGAGCACCACAAGTGGCCGCCGTACGATGCCCCGACGTCCCAAGCCCCGTCCCGATGGGGGTTACAGACCCCGGGGTCACACCCAGCAGGTACCCCACTCCGAGCGCCCACCCCCGCACCACTTAGGATGCCCCACACAGCCCCTCACTACACTAAGTGATGGTGCCGATCAAGGGCTCCATCATCCATGGACGGATGATGGATGAATGATGGATGGATGCCAAATCCCTGACAGCGAGCTCAGGCCAAATCTCAGTCCAGTTGGAACCAACAGGCAGTTTCAAAGCCTTGGCTTTTGGGCATTTTATCTATTCCATTCTGTAGGTTGCTAATAACAGATTTATGTAAAAAATCTGCAGTCCAGCAACAACAATTTTGACTTTAATTAGTGCAGCTGCGTCTCTGGAGGATGTACTGATGTCCGCTGCAGGTCTGGCAGCGCGTCCACCTGATGCCATGATGTCTCCTTCAAACATCGAGTTTTTAATCCTAAGTAAACACATGTTTAAATACAATGAAGCTACTTATTTCAGTCATACAGCAGTCAACAAAATGCTCCAGGATTTGGATTTTATTAAAGGTCAAATATCAGTTAATGAGTTCAATCCAGACTAGTTCAGGTGGTTTGCGTACTACCTCAGTAAACTTACCTTTATAATACTCTAACTTGATAAGCGCATTTTTTTTATTACCGTATTCAAAATTTTTGTTGTTTTTTTGTAAAAAGGAAAAAAATAAATGTAGGACACTTTAAGATTTTTATTTAGAAAGGCTTCCACACATTCTGTCATTTCTTGATTATTTGGCTGCTTTTTTTATTTGTATTTGTTTCAAGTTAATGTCATTGTGTTTTAGAAAATGTTACCTGTGGAGTACCACAGGGATCAGTGCTAGGACCAATTCTCTTTACTTTATACATGCTCCCAATCAGTAGAATTATTAGACAGCATGGGATTAATTTCCACTGTTATGCTGATGATACCCAGCTATATCTGTCTATAATCCAGATGAAGCTAACTCATTACATAGATTACAGGCATGTCTGAAGACATAAAAACCTGGATGACTCTTAACTTTCTGCTTCTGAATGCAGACAAAACAGAAGTTATAGTCTTTGGACCAGAGTCTTTGAAAAAGAAGCTGATTAGTCAGTCACTTCATTTGGATGGGATTAAACTGATTTCAGATAATAAAGTAAAAAATCTTGGTGTTATTTCTGATCAGGACCTGTCATTTAAATCCCATATCAAAGAGGTTTCTAGAATTTCCTTCTTTCATCTGAGGAACATTGAAAAAATGAGAAATCTCCTGTCCAGGGGTGATGCTGAGAAACTAGTCCATGCATTTGTTACTTCAAGGCTGGACTATTGTAATTCTTTACTATCAGGAAGTCCACAAACTGTAGTTAAAAGCCTTCAGCTGATCCAAAATGCTGCAGCCAGAGTTCTGATGAAAATGAAAAAGAGAGATCACATCTCTCCTATCCTGGCTTCTCTTCATTGGCTTCCTGTTAAATCCAGAATAGAATTTAAAATCCTCCTTCTCACATATAAAGCTTTAAATGGCCAAGCTCCATCTGATATCAGAGATCTGATTGTTCCTTATGTTCCTAACAGAGCACTTCGCTCTCAATCTGCAGGTTTACTAGTGGTTCCTAGAATTTCTAAAAGTAGAATGGGAGGCAGATCTTTTAGTTCTCAGGCTCCTCTCCTGTGGAACCAACTACCAGTTTTAGTCCGTGAGGCAGACACCCTGTCTACTTTTAAGGCTAGGCTTAAAACTTTCATTTTTGATAAAGCTTCTAGTTAGAGTGGCTCAGGTTATCCTGAGCTATCTCTATAGTTCTACTGCTATAGGCTTAGACTGCTGGAGGACATAGGGACCCCTTTTTCATCATTCTGCTTCATTCTATCTCTATTCTCCCACTCTGCAGAATCTGTTAGTTCAATCTCTAACGTTCTGCTCTCTCTGCTTTTTCTCATAGTAGCTTCATCTGGTCTGTTCCTGTTTGGCTGTGACTCCATCCTGGAGAGAAATATCAGCTGTGCTGCTGCCATCAACACCTTTGTTTCTAGATGTTGGAGCTTGGCCTGTTTTCCAGTGTAGTCCTGTTTCTCTGACTGTGACTGAGTGGATGTGCTCTCTTCATCCTCTGACATGGGAGCTGGCTCGGAGCTCGTCTGCCTGGCTGTGTGTTTCCTGGATGGGGCCGCCTTTTACAGCTGCTTTTTGTATCTCTGCTTCTGTCTCCTTGAACCCCAGTGGGCCTCAGCAGATGGCCGCTCACACTGAGCCTGGTTCTGCTGGAGGTTTCTTCCTGTTCAAAGGGAGGTTTTCCTCTCCACTGTCGCTACAAGCATGCTTAGTGTGAGGGATTGCTGAAGAGTCAATGAGTCGATGCAATCAACTGGTTTTCCTTAGATAGAAAACTTTCTATCAATGTGACTGTGTTATCTGGTTGAACTGTAAAGTGCCTTAAGATGACGTGTGTTGTGAATTTGGCGCTATATAAATAAACTGAATTGAAATTGAATTGAAAAATGTTCATCATTTCGAGCAAAGATGAAGCTGATTGGCTGGGCTGTCACCATGGTAACGTTTATTTGCATTTTGCTGTTAAAATCTTCAGTACAATCTGTCCTCTGACAGGAATGCATGAGAGAAGATGATTGGCTCAAAACATTCACATAAAAATAATCATTAATGAGGATCAATGTCGTTTAAAACAAAAAGCCCCGCCCCCTCACATGGCCCCGCCCCAACCTGAACATCTTCCACAGAAGCCCTTCAGAGACATACAAAATACAAAAATCAGTAAGAAAAAAAAGCAAGATCAAAGTCCCGCCCCCACCCAGAATGACATCATCAGCACATTCAACAGCCTGAAGCGAAATGGTCCAGAACAAA
The DNA here is from genome assembly GCF_016077235.1 of Cyprinodon tularosa. Lineage (NCBI taxonomy): Eukaryota > Metazoa > Chordata > Actinopteri > Cyprinodontiformes > Cyprinodontidae > Cyprinodon > Cyprinodon tularosa. The sequence goes on along the minus strand of NW_024039126.1, from coordinate 389,788 downwards.
CAAAAACATCACTAGCAGAGTCACTGAGAGCAACCAATCAGAACAAAGAGCCTCCCTCTCCTGTCACCCAGTTGGATGAGAGATGTTCATTAAAGTGACTGTGGAGGTGCTGCCCTCTAGTGGTGAGCAGAAATATACACAAAAGTCTGCAGGATATACAAACAGATCCTTTGCTTACAGGAGGGCTTACTATCATCGATTGGTGCAAGAGGGAGGCTTCATTCTGATTGGTTCTCTGTATCGACATGTCACAGTTTTTCAACCTGAAGGTCAACTTTGCCCAAGAAACACTTCCTGTTTGCATCCTGTTTGGTTTCCTGTTAGCAACAGTGTGGAGCTCCTGAAAATTACAGGTGCTGGTCATAAAATTAGAATATCATGAAAAAGTAGATTGATTTCAGTAATTCCATTTAAAAAGTGAAACTTGTATATTATATTCATACATTACATACAAACTCATATATTTCAGATGTTTATTTTGTTTAATTTTGATGATTACAAATGACAACAAATTAAAATCTCAAATTCATCATATCAGAAAATTAGAATATTGTGAAAAGGTTCAAAATTGATGGCCCCTGGTGCCACACTCTAATCAGCTAATTAACTCAAACCACCTGCAAAAGCCTTTAAATGGTCTTTCAGTCTAGTTCTATAGGCTACACAATCATGGGGAAGACTGCTGACTTGACAGTTGTCCAAAAGACGACCATCGACACCTTGCACAAGGAGGGCAAGACACAAAAGGTCATCGCTAAAGAGGCTGGCTGTTCACAGAGCTCAGTGTCCAAGCACAGTAATAGAGAGGCGAAGGGAAGGAAAAGATGTGGTCGAAAAAAGTGTACAAGCAAGAGAGATAACCGCACCCTGGAGAGGATTGTGAAACAAAACCCCTTCAAAAATGTGGGGGAGATTCACAAAGAGTGGACTGCAGCTGGAGTGAGTGCTTCAAGAACCACCACACACAGACGTATGAAAGACATGGGTTTCTGCTGTCGCATTCCTTGTGTCAAGCCACTCTTGAACCACAGACAGCGTCAGAAGCGTCTAAAGAGAAACAGGACTGGACTGCTGGTGAGTGGTCCAAAGTCATGTTCTCTGATGAAAGTAAATTTTACATTTCCTTTGGAAATCAAGGTCCCAGAGTCTGGAGGAAAAGAAGAGAGGCACTTCATCCACGTTGCTTGAAGTCCAGTGTAAAGTTTCCACAGTCAGTGATGGTTTGGGGTGCCATGTCATCTGCTGGTGTTGGTCCATTGTGTTTTCTGAGGTCCAGGGTCAACGCAGCCACATACCAGGAAGTTTTAGAGCACTTCATGCTTCCTGCAGCTGACCAACTTTTTGGAGATGCAGATTTCATTTTCCAACAGGACTTGGCACCTGCACACAGTGCCAAAGCTACCAGTACCTGGTTGAAGGACCATGGTATCCCTGTTCTTAATTGGCCAGCAAACTCTCCTGACCTTAACCCCATAGAAAATCTATGGGGTATTGTGAAGAAGAAGATGCAATACACCAGACCCAACAATTCAGAAGAGCTAAAAGCCACTATTAGAGCAACCTGGGCTATCATAACACCTGAGCAGTGCCACAGACTGATCGACTCCATGCCACGCCGCATTGCTGCAGTAATACAGGCCAAAGGAGGCCCAACTAAATACTGAGTGCTGTACATGCTCATACTTTTCATGTTCATACTTTTCAGTTGGCCAACATTTCTATAAATCCTTTGTTTTTATTGGTCTTCAGTAATATTCTAATTTTCTGATATGATGAATTTGAGATTTTCATTTGTTGTCATTTGTAATCATCAAAATTAAACAAAATAAACATCTGAAATATATGAGTTTTTATGTAATGTATGAATATAATATACAAGTTTCACTTTTTAAATGGAATTACTGAAATCAATCTATTTTTTCATGATATTCTAATTTTATGACCAGCACCTGTAACAACCGGAATCTAAATCGGTTTGAATGGACTTGAAACATTTAGATTTTTGTTTTATTCATGAATAATTTAAGTTCGAGTGAAACCTGAATGTGTTCTGATTTCAGAATAAAAGCCTGCAGCAGTTTGCTTCCTTCAGTGACGGTTTGATCGTGAACAGATATTCACTTTTTAGTTCACAGATTTTGAACACCTGTCTTACTCTGACTGAAGAGTTTGAGCATAAAGCATTTGCTTTTAGCCGATTTCCAACTAAATGTCAAGGTTTCCCCTCAAACTGAAACCTCCAACGTCTCCAGAAACCCAGGATGAAGCCCTCAGGTCGCAGGAAAACGGCCCCAGTTTGTTCTACAAAAAGTGAAGAAAGATCGCTGCTGCCCCCTGTGGCAGACAGGATCAGGACAGTTCCTATGCCGCCTCCAGCTTTCAGAGGGGGACAGGTGTGGGAGGCCCCGCCCCCTGCAGACAGCGCTGGAACACGGAGCGGCTGTGATCGGAGGAGAGCAGCTCCTGGCAGCTCGCCGCTGACGCCACGTGGATAGTTACTGACCTGGAAGCTGTGGGTTCAGATGGACCAGAGATCCACACTTCCTGAGGTGGTTCTGAGTCTTAGCGGGCGTTCTGAGGTCGTCTCCTCCACCCAGAGTCCAGAGGAAGCAGCACCTGGAGGAGGAGAAGCCGCCTCTCTAGGAGGACGGGGTGAGGGGGGGCAGGCCCTCGTCGCTGGGCGTGGCCGTGTCGTCGCTCGTCTCCAGGCTGTCCTTCAGGCTCATCGTGCTGTCTGAGGGGGGCGGGGTGGACTCTGAGGTGGGCGGAGCTACTTCAGCCAGCGGGGAGACATGATTAGACGGTTCCTGGACCGGAGCGGCTTCTGGCAGAGGAGGTGTGGCCACTGTAGGAGAGGCGGCCACCGTAGGAGGCGTGGCCAACACTGGGTCAACCCTGCGGGGGGCGGACTTGGAGATGATGCCGTCTGAGAGGGACAGGGAGGACTTCCTGACCAGACGCCACTGCATGATGCTGGTGTCCTTCCCCCCCGTGGAGATCAGGTGGCTATCGCTGTACAGGAAGCTGACGTTGGTCACATGGCTGCTGTGGGCGCTGTACTTATGGCTGGGAGCCTGCAGAGATGGGGGCCATTAACGGGAGCACATTCTGACTCTGCCTGGTCCGGGTGGCGGTTCTAGGACTGACCTTGAATCTGGAGCAGGGGTAGGCGAACAGGTGGACCTTACAGAAGTCATCCGCCAGAGCGATCACCTTCCTGTTGTGGGACCTCATCAGAGCGTTGATGTCGGTGCCGTCAGAACCTTCGGGCCAAACACCTGAGAGACACCACATTCCATCAGAACCAGCAGAACGAACCAGAACGCATCGCTAATCCCAGCCGGAGGTACTGACCAAAGACGTGGTACCCCAGGACACACGTGTAGGTGGCCCAGTCGATGTCCTTACACTCGGAGCGGTTCCGGATCAGCTGGCAGCCGCTCGGGATGTCCCCTGAAAGGAGAGCTCTGGGTAGCATTGCAGGAGAGTACTACAACTTCTCAGTACCGCAGTACTACCAGGTCAAACTACCGCAGTACTACCAGGTCAAACTACCGCAGTACTACCAGGTCAGAGTACCGCTGTACCAGGTCAGAGTACCGCTGTACTACCAGGTCAAACTACCGCTGTACTACCAGGTCAAACTACCGCAGTACTACCAGGTCAAACTACCGCAGTACTACCAGGTCAGAGTACCGCTGTACTACTTTAGTACTCACAGTACAGGATCTCGTAGTCTCCAGAGTTGGACATGATGAACTTGTTGTCAGGAGACCAGTCCAGGTGTGTGATGTAGCTGGAATGTCCCTGTGGAAACATCAGAGGAACCATCAGCTCAGACTGGTTCCTGATCGGACTAGAACCACTGATTCTAGTTCCTGATCGGACCAGAACCAGCCCCGTGTTTCTAACAGAGGGCTGGTTCGTCTGAGTTTACCAGATGTCACGGGTTTTAATGCCACTGAATACTAGAGGGTCACCATGGCAACAGTCTCACCGTGCACTTCCCATAGCGGCTGTACTTCCGTCCTCGATCCGAGACGTTGTAGAGGTAAATAAAGTTATCATGAGATCCCACAGCCAGCATGCTGCCATCTGCAGACAACACAGAGCGGCATGATGGGAACTGTAGTCCTTCACATCAGTGACATTACAGCAGACTCAACCCACCAACTGAGAAACGCAGGACTGACAGCTGCTCGTTCCCGTCTGTGTGGATCCCAACTAGATCGGAGGTCTCAGCATCCAGAACAAACCACCTGGGGGGAAGGATCAGTTAGAACCTCGGCAGAACCTGACGGATCAGTTAGACACCAGGATATTAATACTGACTTCCCAGAGTGTGTTCCAATGACCACCACTGATCCACTGGGATGGAACTCCGCACAGTGTCCATGTTCCTGCAGGACAGACACAGCTGTGAGTCCAACAACAATTAAACCACCCGCCCACAATCTATGGGCCCCGTCCCAGTCCTGTCCCTCCCCCAGTCCTCTTGTCCCTCCCCCAGAGGGCCTGCCCTCCAAGTCCTTTGGACCTGCCCCAGTCCTGTAGAGCCGTCCTAGTCCACTGTACCGTGAACCTTTCAATCCTCTGTTATTCCTTAACCATCCCGATCCCATGATCCTTGGTGAAATTCCTCCTGTCCCACAGTGCATCTTCCTCCTCCTCCTGCTTCTCCTCCCTTTTCTCACCTCTAGGCTGCGGCTCCACTGTAGGCTGTGATCCACCGAGTTCCAGAGGCAGACCAGCTGGTCCTGAGCGCAGGTCAGGAACAGTTCCCTGGATGGATGGGTGGCCAGACCCCACAGCTCATCGGTATGACCCTGAAAGACACAGGCACAGGGACCGTGAAGGCATTTCCTGGCTGTGAAACAGGAAGTCGCTCCTCTGAGGACGCCGTGACCTCACCTGGACCTCCACCTGGAAGCCATCGTTGAAGGTTCCTCTCAGGATGAAGTTACGGGACGTCCCGACCAGGAACTCATCACCCTTTCCCTCTGCCAGCGCTCTGATGTGGCCGTACTGATCCGGGACCTGGAGACACAGAATGTCATGTGACTTCAGCGCTCCAGGATACTGCGCCAGGCGGGCGGGCGTGTGTCTCAGACCTCCAAGTCGCGGTCCAGGTGCAGCTGGTGGTCCCACAAGACGACTCTGCGGTCCTTGGCTCCTCCAGTCAGCAGACAGCCGCTCCTCAGCTCACACATGCAGAACACGCCTTTCTCATGGGCCTCCAGGGGCCCGAGGTCTGTCCTCATGTGGAACGCTGCAAACAGAACACCACTAAACTGGACCAGAACCAACAGCACAGAAACACATCACAGCACAGGCCTCTGGCCCGGTTCTGAGCTCGGCTCCAGCACCGTTTAGGAAGAATGATTTAGAACCAGAACCCTACAGAACCCGCCCTGCGCCTCAGGAGGCTGAATTCATTCTAAAGCAGACAGACGGGCGGAACCGGGTCTCGATCCGGACCTCAGGATGACTGAGGTCCAGAAGCAGGGAACCCAGACAGGGTGGAGACGCTCAAACTGGACGAGAGGAATCGCAACTACAGCTGAGAGGATTCTGAGTGGGTTCTAAGAGGGTTCTGATTGGGTTCTAAGAGGGTTCCGATTGGGTTCTGAGAGGGTTCTGAGTAAACCGGATCTTCATGGTGCACTCCAGGTGGGATGGATCTACAGATGTGGTTCTATTCCTGGGTTAAGAAAGCCTTTATCATATCAGAACCAGAATTCCTTCCCTGCAGCAGGGGTCCACCGGTACCGGTGGCTGAGTTTCGATGGGTTCATCTGCTTTAGATCCAAAGCAGAACCGCTCTGACCCGCTATGTTCTGACTCGTTTCCTGCTCTAGGCATTCCAACCGCCGGCTGAAGGCAGTTCATGTCTGGCGCTGGTCCAGGACCAGCGTGCTGAGCCAGGCAGGAACCGACCCGCAGGCGGCGGTTTTTCCTCAGAACCCAGCCGACCCAGTTTGGCAGGAACCTGAAACCATTAGAGGCGCGGCAGGAACCTGTCCGGATCCGTCCCACTGAGGAATGCCGCCAACGGTTGCACGACAGAACATCACCGACCCGATTACAGACATCCGACCCGGCGCCGCTTCCCCACCTTGCGGTCCCTTCCCAGGAGGTGCCTCGGCAAGGGTTCTGGTCCAAACCAGGAGCTGTCCAGCAGAGTCTCCGGTCAGGATATCTCCGTTGGCCCGGAACGTCAGACATTGGATGAACTTGGGCCTGTCGTGGTTCTGATCAGAGAGAGGACATGGTTAGACTGGGACCAGTACTGGACTTTAGTGGTTCTACTGGACTTTTCACACTGAAGGGCAGCAGAACCTTCTTCTGTTCTGACCTTAGGAACCACAACCTAAAGTAAAGGTTCTGGAGGTTCCCCAGAACAAACAGAACTTGGTGCTGCAAGGGTTCCTGCTAGAGAAAGTTCTGATCGTTGGCTCTGCCGACCTGATAGAAGAACCGGGTTCTGACAAAGGACCAGTTTGCTTTTTCACCACCAGTAATGAAAGTTCTGATCCGTTTCAGTTCTTTCAGAACCTCTAAACTATTGGGAAAAAAACAGTGGTTCTGATCAGCAAAACTGGAAAACTGGACCTAAACAAAACCTTCAGGGTCCAAAGTATTAGAGCTAGCAGGAGCCAATCAGAGAGAGTTAAAGATACGGGTCACCAACAACAACCGGGTCATAGCTAAAGAACCCACAGAACCAGAGACAGATAGGTTCTGCTGTTCTGGTGCCGACTGGCTAGGAACCAGTGTTGGACCGGAACCAGATGTGGACTGGAAGACATTTTCCAGGTTCAGAAACCTGCTTCCTTCTGAGGTTCTGCTGGCATTGTGTAAGGCGGTTCAGTTCTCCCAGCTTTCCAGAACCTATCATCAGTGCAGAACCCGGTTTCAGGGGCTCCTAAACCAAGCTTCTCTGTTGACATCATTCAGATGCCGCTGGTCCAATAATGTCCTGACCTCAACCTCATTCCAGACCAATGGATGGGATGGGAGGAACCAACGGATCTTTAGTGTGGGTTTAGTGTCCTGCTAACGGAGGAACCTTTTGGACCTGAGTTCCTGAAGATGAACAGAACCCCACTAACAGTACCGCTGACCTTACCCCAAACAGCCCCTGCTTCCGGAGCAGCGAGGTCCCGTTCCAACTCCAGAAGAAGATGTGGAACTTTCCACAAGTGACGATGGTGGCCGGGTCGGTGGGGTGGAACTCCACGGCCAGAACCACATCAGTGGTAGTCTGAGAGAGAGACAGAGAAAACGTTTAGAACCAGGTCTTTAGGTCCGTTTATCTGAGAACAAGTAGAAGCATCTCACCTTGATTTCTGCTATCTTTGACTTCTTCTGCCATTCCCAGACGGTCAACATGTGGTCGTTGCAGTCGTCGATAACACCCAGGTGCTGACCAGAGTCCTGTAGACCACAAGTTTGCTCAGAAGCCTCCAAACAGCAGGAAGTCTGTGGCTGATGAGAAGATACTTACAGCTTTGGAGAAGGCCAGAGACCCGACACCCCTTTCAAAGGTTCCCAGACCAATGACCTGCAGGGTGGACAGGCTGACGCTGTCCCAGACCCGGACGTGAGGCTGCAGTGCCTGGAACACAGAAGCAGCCGGGTTATTGGACGTCCCAACGTCTACAGCTCTTCTGGCCGACCCAACTGCATGGTTCTGCCGTGTCTGTGGTGTAATTCCCTAATCCTAGAATGCCAGAACTTCTCTAGACTTACAGAGTTCTTTCATCTAGACCATCAGAATCTACGTTCTGTTCACTGAGGAACTTCGGTTCCTCCAACTTAACCTTTACATAAAGTCCAACTGGAGGTTCTGCTTACACGTCCGTCTTTGTCCACTCCGGCGATCTGTCCGGTCGCGATTCTGATCTTATCTGGATGGATGGCCAGACTGCCGCACAGAAACACACCAAGTCACGACCAGAAAACAGCCAGTGGCGGAAGAGGAAGTGATGCGGAGAGGTTCTCACCATTTGATGCAGTCCGTGTGTCCCAGGTAATGTCTCTGAGTGCGCTCCTCGTAGTTGAAGAGAACCGCCACAGACGCAATGAAGTAAACAATCTCTCCAGTTGGAAGCAAGTAGACATTGGCCCGGCAGTCCCTGCCACGGTAACCGTACCTGCAGAGAGTCAAGGAAACCACTGAGGTTCTACTAGATGTCCATCAGCTTCTACTAAGGTCCCCTTAGGTTCTACCGTGTTCCAGTGAGAACTACTGTTCTAAGGATTTCCTTCTCAGGTCCTCTGGGATTCTAAACAGGTCCTATTGGGATTCACCTGTGGTCCTCCTATATAGTGTCAGGTTCACCAGACATGGGAACCTGAAGGAAGCACCAGGACAATGTTTGGAGGTCTGTCAACAACCCTAAATAGGATGTTGACAGAAGAAGGTTATTTATTGACCTTCTGAGGACCTGCAGAACGGACTTGCTAAGGATAGTCTAGTCATAATCTCCAGGTTCCCACGGGGTCATTCTTTGAAAGGATACACCCATTCCAGCTTGAGCCGTTCTGGAGGAAGTTCGGTCCGAACGTCGTCGTAGTTCTCCACGTCTGAAGGGATGAACATGGTGATTGGTCTACCACGCATGAACATCTTGATGGCGTTTCCCTCTAAAAAAAAAACAAATGGAACCAATGAGGCTGATTCTAATCATTGTGCCCTATGAACAAAGCAACCAGATGGAAAGAACATTAAAGACATAACATCAGGGAGGAGCTTTCTAAGGTTATCCTAGAACCAGAGACCAGGACAGGAGCAGGAAAGCTGCAGCAAGGGGAGAGCAGGCTGGGGAATGTCTGGTGAGGGACAGGAGGGGGGCGGGGTCTATATCGCCGAAGCGTTTGCTCCTCTGCCTTTCTGAACTTTCAGCATTCCTCTTTGGGTCCGAAGTTGGTCTCTCCTCACAGCTCTTCAGGAAAGGCTGTCCTCTGGGTTCAGGAGAATCTTCTAGAAGCTCATTGCTGAGGTCAGACACTAATGCTGGGAGAGAGGGTCTGTCTCTCAGCCTCGGCTCCCATTCCTCCCAAAAGTGTTCTACCGAATAGAGGCCAGAACCCTGCGTGGGCCAGTCCATGTCCTCCATGTCTCTGTGGACCTGGCTTTCTCCTCAGTCATGTTGGAAGAAGAAGGACCCATCTCCAAACTGGTCCAGCTACAGTCCATCTGATGACTAGATGGAGAAGATTTGTCCTGTTTTCCTCCGCTGGTGGATCACGGAGTTCTACCTACTGTCCTGGAGCGGATCTGAAGACCACATGAAGTTAGGAGGTCTGCAGCGATGGAACCTGCAGAGAGTTGGTGACCTCAGCAGCTGCAGGCTACGGCAGCCTTCCTGTAGCTCCCAGTCACTTTGCTATGACATCACTGGCAGCTGTGAGGAACATCTGTCTAGGAGCCACTGGACCTACAGTGTATCACAGAAAGGGGCTGCAGTTCACAGAATGATTTCTACCCCTTTGGTCATGGAAGGGACTGGAACACCTGGTGTCAGTTATTTGGGAGCAAATACTTCTGGCAATGTAGTGTGTTAGAAACAGGGGGGGGGATCTACCCTACAGTCCCTCGGACTGAGGAAACGGAAGTCTCGTTTGCCCAAGTTAGCAGGAAAAAGTGTGCAGCTGAGACGACCTGTGATTAGTCCACCGTGATTCTGCTGATGCAGATCTGATTTTTGATTGGCTGTTAAACTCTGACAATTGATACAGTTCTGACATTCAATCAAACTCTCTGATTTGCTCACCACTCAAATAAATGTACGGTAAGAAAGGTGGGATGCAACATCATCTGAGCAGACAGGAAAGGGAAAAGCAGGGCAGCCAATGAAAGCACAGAGAGAGGGCTGTGATTGGTCCAAAAACAGGAAGTGTTAGCCAGGTGGCAGATTCCAGGAGAACTTACCAGCTAGGCTGTTTTTCTCTCTGGTCGACATTTTGGCTGGTTTGAGACAGAGACACGGTCACTTAACAACAGCAACAAAAACAACATGGCATGTAGGAACCCAGAACACATCTGGACCCGCTCAGAACCAGAATCTGGGTTCCTTCTGGTACATACAGATAAAGATGATGATGATGGTGGTGGATGTGGAGGGTTGGTGGAGAGGAAAGTTTATTACCTTGGCTGACGACCGGATCTTTGTGTCTGAAAGATAAGAAAAACGTCATTATTTCTTATCTCAGACTAGGGGTTACTAGAGCCCTGCATAAACTCAACACATGATCAGTAGATCAAACAACGCGGATGTGTAAAGGAGACGGACCGTCTAGGGTTGAGGGAATATCACGGGTCTGTACGGCAGAGGGAACGTCTAAGGCAGAGAGAACGCCACCGGTCTGTAAGGCAGAGGGAACATCGCGGGTATATAAGGCAGAGGGAACATCGCGGGTATTTAGGGCAGAGGGAATGTTGCGGGTCTATAGGGCAGAAGGAAAGTCGCGGGTCTATAGGGATGACGGGAATGTCATGGGTCTAAGACAGACGGGAACGTCGCGGGTCTATAAGGCAGATGAACGTTGCGGGTCTATAAGGTAGTCTACAAGGCAGACGGAACATCGCAGGTCTATAAGGCAGAGGAACGATGCTGGTCTGTAAGGCAGAGGGAATGTCATGGGTCTATAAGGCAGACAGAAGGTTGCGGGTCTATAATGCAGAGGAACGATGCGGGTCTGTAAAGCAGAGGAAAGTCGCGGGTGTACAAGGCAGACGGACCTTTGCGGGTCTATAAGGCAGACGGACCGTTGCGGTTCTAAAAGGCAGAAGGACCGTCGTTGGTCTATAAGGCAGAAGGACCGTTGCGGGTCTATAAGGCAGAAGGACCGTCGCAGGTCTATAAGGCAGAAGGACCGTCGTTGGTCTATAAGGCAGAAGGACCGTCGCAGGTCTATAAGGCAGAAGGACCGTCGCGGGTCTATAAGGCAGATGAACGTTGTGGGTCTATAAGGCAGATGAACGTTGCGGGTCTATAAGGTAGTCTACAAGGCAGACGGAAGGTTGCGGGTCTATAATGCAGAGGAACGATGCGGGTCTGTAAAGCAGAGGAAAGTCGCGGGTGTACAAGGCAGACGGACCTTTGCGGGTCTATAAGGCAGACGGACCGTTGCGGTTCTAAAAGGCAGAAGGACCGTCGTTGGTCTATAAGGCAGAAGGACCGTCGTCGGTCTATAAGGCAGAAGGACCGTCGTTGGTCTATAAGGCAGAAGGACCGTCGTTGGTCTATAAGGCAGAAGGACCGTCGCGTATCTATAAGGCAGATGAACGTTGCGGGTCCATAAGGTAGTCTACAAGGCAGACGGAACATCGCAGGTCTATAAGGCAGAAGAACGATGCTGGTCTGTAAGGCAGAGGGAATGTCATGGGTCTATAAGGCAGACGGAAGGTTGCGGGTCTATAATGCAGAGGAACGATGCGGGTCTGTAAAGCAGAGGAAAGTCGCGGGTGTACAAGGCAGACGGACCTTTGCGGGTCTATAAGGCAGAAGGGCCGTTGCGGTTCTAAAAGGCAGAAGGACCGTCGTTGGTCTATAAGGCAGAAGGACCGTTGCGGTTCTAAAAGGCAGAAGGACCGTCGTTGGTCTATAAGGCAGAAGGACCGTTGCGGTTCTAAAAGGCAGAAGGACCGTCGTTGGTCTATAAGGCAGAAGGACCGTCGTTGGTCTATAAGGCAGAAGGACCGTCGTTGGTCTATAAGGCAGAAGGACCGTCGTTGGTCTATAAGGCAGAAGGACCGTCGTTGGTCTATAAGGCAGAAGGACCGTCGTTGGTCTATAAGACAGAAGGACCGTCGCGGGTCTATAAGGCAGAAGGACCGTCGCGGGTCTGTAAGGCAGATGAACGTTGCGGGTCTATAAGGTAGTCTACAAGGCAGACGACCAAAACCAGAACACTCCTGAACACTTGAGCTCAGGTCTAGGCATCGGTCCAGTATGTTGGAAGTGAATCAACCTGCGGGGGGTGCTGTGGGGTGTATTTGAGGGTAGCATACTTGTCAGCGTTCTTCACAGCTTTAGCCAGCAGCTTGGAGGTGGACGCAGCCTTCACAAGCTTGTTCTTGTTCCTGTCTGAGGAATCCCAGGTGCTGCTCTGAGAACGTTCCATCCCTGAAGACCGCTTCACGCTGGGACCCCTGGACAAACACACATCGCTGTGAGGAGGAGAAGAAGGAGCAGGAGGAGTCACTGAGCCATGTCTGATCAGCCTTTTCAGCATTTCTCTGGTTGGTTTATTTATTTCAGCTCCAGGCATTAATTAGGCTTTTATTTTGAAAAATAGCTCAGACAGAACTCAGAGACTTCCTGCTTCACAGATACCAAAAGCAACAACAGAGGGAGGTCAGTGAGGCTGGAGGAGATCTGCTGGGGGAGCAGGAGAAGCAGGGCAGGACCCTAAGCAGGTCTGAGGTTTGTTGCTATGGAAACAGTAAGAACCACTATGTTAGGATCAGCAGGTTAGTGGAATAGTTAGCAGGTTTATATTAACCTAAGGGGCTGATTTGAAAGGCAGCTTAGCTGAACTGGGTCAGAACCAAAATTAGCAGAAGACCAGATCAGAAGGAGAGCTTTACTGATCCGTCAGAATAACGGATCAGAACTTTGAAAGCATCAAACAGCTAAAGGACAGTTCTTCCTGCTCTGCTCATGTCTGATTGGCTGAAGAACAACTTCACCAGCCAATCAGGAGCTGGAGACAGTAAGCTCAGGGGCGGAGTTAGTACAGTGATGTCAGAGCAGCATCAGCAGGAAGTGAAGGAAGACCGATCAGAAAGGGGAACCTTTTAGGAGGGGCGTGGCCTCTGCTGCTCTCAGAGTGGGGGGAAGCTCTGTGGGAGGGGTGGGGTGGAACAGGGGAGGGGTCCTTTGTGGGGGACACCTCCTGGTGCTCCTGGATCTCCTCCATGTGAGAGCGATGGCTGACCACCTCCTTCTTCTTCTCTGGGCCGCTGTGAACAAAACCAGGACCATGAAGGAACTAGGTTCTAATGCGGTTCTGATCCGTTTCTATGTTTAGATCATTTCCTTCATGGATTTTATGCAAATTAAAAACTTTCACACACTGAGAACAAATTAAGTTCTAATACTGACTGCTTTAGATTTCTCCCAATCCAAAAATATGACGAAAAATGCTTAAAGGACAAAAGAAAAGTAACAAAATAGTCTTTGGATTAAAGTATTTGTGGATTTTGACGTTACAAACAATAACTAAAAAAACAATTTCCGGCCTCTGCAAAAGGCTCCATCAAAAACAGGAACAATAAGAAGCAAAAATGGATAAAACAAGGGTGGAATGGTGGAGGGTGAGGGTTCTCCCTACGGGGGAAGGGCCAGGGTTTACCCTACGGTGGAAGGGTGAGGGTTCTCCCTACAATGGAAGGGTGAGTGTATCCCTACGGTGGAAGGGTGAGCATTCTCCCTACAATGGAAGGGTGAGGGTTCTCCCTACGGTGGAAGGGCGAGGGTTCTCCCTACGGTGGAAGGGCGAGGGTTCTCCCTACGGTGGAAGGGCGAGGGTTCTCCCTACGGCGGAAGGGTGAGGGTTCTCCCTACGGTGGAAGGGCGAGGGTTCTCTCTATGGAAGGAGGGTGAGGGTTCTCCCTACGGTGGAAGGGCCATGGGTTCACCATATGGTGGAAGGGCGAGGGTTCTCCCTACGGTGGAAGGGCGAGGGTTCTCCCTACGGTGGAAGGGCGAGGGTTCTCCCTACGGAAGGAGGGCGAGGGTTCTCCCTACGGAAGGAGGGCGAGGGTTCTCCCTACGGAGGGAGGGCGAGGGTTCTCCCTACGGTGGGAGGGTGAGGGTTCTCCCTACGGTGGGAGGGCGAGGGTTCTCCCTACGGTGGAAGGGCGAGGGTTCTCCCTACGGTGAAAGGGCGAGGGTTCTCCCTACGGTGAAAGGGCGAGGGTTCACCCTACGGTGGAAGGGCGAGGGTTCTCTCTATGGAAGGAGGGTGAGGGTTCTTCCTACGGTGGAAGGGCCATGGGTTCACCATATGGTGGAAGGGCGAGGGTTCTCCCTACGGTGGAAGGGCCATGGGTTCTCCCTACGGTGGAAGGGCGAGGGTTCTCCCTACGGTGGAAGGGCGAGGGTTCTCCCTACGGTGGAAGGGCGAGGGTTCTCTCTAAGGTGGAAGGACAAGGGTTCTCCCTATGGAGGAAGGGCGAGGGTTTACCCTAAGGTGGGTGGACGAGGCTTCTAACAACAGTGGAAGGGTTAGGGTTCTCCCTAAGGTGGAAGGGTGATGGTTCTAACAACGGTGGAATGGTGAGGGTTCACCCTACTGTTGAAGGGTGAGGGTTCACCCTATGGTGAGAACACTCGCCCTCCAGGGATGGTTCTAGAATCAGGGGAGCTTCTGTTCAGACGTTTTCTAAGTTTTTGAAACTTGCTCTGTGGTTTTTTTTTCCCCCAGTGACTAGAACAGTTCTGGCCCAGGAGTCTGACTCGGAGAACTAGAACAGTTCTGGTCCAGGAGTCTGATCCCCTGAACCAAAAGGCAGATCTACTGATCCTTTGGTTCTCTGTGTCTCTCCGTTCTTCTCCTCCTTAAACAGTGAAGTAAAGCAGATGATTAAGGAAATGTTCAGACAGGGTCTGGAAAGTGTTGATCGGGCGATCACAAAATAAAATCCTCTATTCTCTGTTTTCTTACCTTCTGACTGATTTTTATCTTGTTTTTGTTTTTTTTGCAGAAGAAACGTTCAGAGAGGAAAACTCCCTTTAACAGGAAGAACTTCCAGCAGAACCGGAACCAGAACCAGGCTCGCTGTGAGCCGCCACCTGCGGAGGCGGAGCCAGAGGGGTTCTTACCTCTTGGCGGCGGACGACATCGTCTCCTTCCTGGTGACAGAGGCGGAGTCTCTCTTCCGTCCAGGCGTTCCTCCGTTAGAGATGCAGGACATGGAGTAGGCTTCACGCATGGCGGCGCCACCTGCAGGGGGCAGCATAGAGCCGTTGGCTACATGTTCACCTGTGTTGCCACGGCAACAGGCTGAAGTTCCATACCTTTCGCTGCGTGCTGCTTCTTGCTCGCTGCAGAGTCCTCGGATGCAGAGAGGCGACGGAGCACGTCGGCCAGCGCCGCCTTCATCACCGTCAGCTCGTCTTCCTGCTGCTGGACGCGCAGCTCCAGCGCCGACAGGCGGTCGTTGACGTCCGAGACGCTCGTCGCCGACATGCTGTCATCTGTAGAACACCAGACAGAGCACCCGCTTAGATCAAAAGGCCACAAGAACCGACTTAAGGGCCACAAGAACCGACCCAATGACCCAAACTGACCCGAAGGACACAAGAACCCGCCCAAAGGTCACAAGAACCGACTTAAGGGCCACAAGAACTGACCAAAAGGCCACCAAAACCGTATCAAAGGCCACCAGAACCGACTCAAAGACCCGAACTGACCCGAAGGTTACAAGAACCAAAACCTGTTGCAGCTCTGGTCCAGATCCAGCTGCAGTTCTGCTCCAGATCCAGCTGCAGATCTAGTCTGGAACCAGATCCAGCTGCAGATCTGGTCCAGAACCAGCTGCAGCTCTGGTCCAGATCCAGCTGCAGATCTAGTCCGGAACCAGACCCAGCTGCAGATCTGGTCCAGAACCAGCTGCAGCTCTGGTCCAGATCCAGCTGCAGATCTAGTCCGGAACCAGACCCAGCTGCAGATCTGGTCCAGAACCAGCTGCAGCTCTGGTCCAGATCCAGCTGCAGATCTAGTCCAGAACCAGACCCAGCTGCAGATCTAGTCTGGAACCAGACCCAGCTGCAGATCTAGTCCGGAACCAGACCCAGCTGCAGATCTAGTCCGGAACCAGACCCAGCTGCAGATCTAGTCCGGAACCAGACCCAGCTGCAGATCTAGTCCGGAACCAGACCCAGCTGCAGATCTAGTCAGGAACCAGACCCAGCTGCAGATCTAGTCCGGAACCAGATCGAGCTGCAGATCTGGTCCAGAACCAGCTGCAGCTCTGGTCCAGATCCAGCTGCAGATCTAGTCAGGAACCAGATCCAGCTGCAGATCTAGTCCGGAACCAGACCCAGCTGCAGATCTAGTCCGGAACCAGACCCAGCTGCAGATCTAGTCCGGAACCAGACCCAGCTGCAGATCTAGTCCGGAACCAGACCCAGCTGCAGATCTAGTCCGGAACCAGACCCAGCTGCAGATCTAGTCCGGAACCAGACCCAGCTGCAGATCTAGTCCGGAACCAGACCCAGCTGCAGATCTAGTCAGGAACCAGACCCAGCTGCAGATCTAGTTCGGAACCAGATCCAGCTGCAGATCTAGTCCGGGACCAGATCCAGCTGCAGATCTAGTCCGGAACCAGACCCAGCTGCAGATCTAGTCAGGAACCAGACCCAGCTGCAGATCTAGTCAGGAACCAGACCCAGCTGCAGATCTAGTCAGGAACCAGACCCAGCTGCAGATCTAGTTCAGAACCAGATCCAGCTGCAGCTCTGGAGCAGATCCAGCTGCAGCTCTGGAGCAGATCCAGCTGCAGCTCTGGTCCAGATCCAGCTGCAGATCTAGTCCGGAACCAGATCCAGCTGCAGCTCTGGTGCAGACCCAGTTGCAGATCTGGACCGGAAACAGATCTAGCTCAAGCTGCAGATCTCCTGCTGCTTCTGGTTCTATAGCTCATAATTTCTGCTTGGACTCATTCTGGGTTCACAGGCGGGGGTGTTGGTTTCGCGGCCCTGCAGCGGCCACAGGGGCGGTGCAGGTTCTTCCTCAAACAAACAGCAGTGACACGTGTAAAGCTGCCAGAGGCGCGTGCGACCCTCACCTTCCCACCCATGCAACGGAGGGTGAGCAGGTTCGGTTCGGTTCGGGCTGCGGACCGGTCCATACTCACCCAAACTGCCGGTGAGTCCGTCCATTTCGCGGGGGTCCGGGCCGAGGGCCTGCGGGAGGAGGAGCGCACACCTCGGGCCTCCGTCCGGGGTTTTCCACCGCGGAGGGGCAGAGGAGGAGATCCGGAAAGGGTCAGGCTGAGCCGCAGCTGTCTGTCCCGGAGGACGAGGGTCCGCCGCCGGACTGCGGGCTGAGAGCGAGCCGGTCCGGAGGCCTGGAGAGCGGACAGAGAGGAGAACCGAGCCGCGACGCTGCGGAGCGTTTCCGTCTGCCTGCTGAGGCTGGAGAGGAGCCGAGAGGAGGAGTCAGGGGGAGCCGAGAGGGGGAGCCGAGAGGAGGAGCCGAGGAGATCCGAGAGGAGCCGAGGAGAGCCGAGAGGAGGAGCCGAGGAGATCCGAGAGGAGCCGAGATGAGAAGCCGAGGAGAGCCGAGAGGAGGAGCCGAGAAGAGCCGAGGAGAGCCGAGAGGAGGAGCCAGGGGGAGCAGAGTGGAGGAGCCGAGGAGAGGCAAGAGGAGCCAGGGGGAGCCGAGAGGAGGAGCCAGGGGAGTCCAGAGGAGCCGAGGAGATCCGAGAGGAGCCAGGGGGAGCCGAGAGGAGGAGCCGAGGAGATCCGAGAGGAGCCAGGGGGAGCCGAGGAGATCTGAGAGGAGGAGCTGAGGAGATCCGAGAGGAGCCAGGGGGAGCCGAGGAGAGCCGAGAGGAGGAGCCGAGAAGAGCCGAGGAGAGCCAGGGGGAGCCGAGAGGAGAAGCCGAGGAGAGCCGAGAGGAGGAGCCAGGGGGAGCAGAGTGGAGGAGCCGAGGAGAGGCAAGAGGAGCCAGGGGGAGCCGAGAGGAGGAGCCAGGGGAGTCCAGAGGAGCCGAGGAGATCCGAGAGGAGCCAGGGGGAGCCGAGAGGAGGAGCCGAGGAGATCCGAGAGGAGCCAGGGGGAGCCGAGGAGATCTGAGAGGAGGAGCTGAGGAGATCCGAGAGGAGCCAGGGGGAGCCGAGGAGAGCCGAGAGGAGGAGCCGAGAAGAGCCGAGGAGAGCCAGGGGGAGCCGAGAGGAGAAGCCGAGGAGAGCCGAGAGGAGCCAGGGGGAGCCAAGAGGAGGAGCCAGGGGGAGCAGAGAGGAGCCGAGAGGAAGAGCCGAGGAGAGACGAGAGGAGCCAGGAGAAGCCAAGAGGAGAAGCCGAGGAGAGCCACAGGGAGCCGAGAGGAGAAGCCGAGGAGAGCCGAGAGGAGAAGCCGAAGAGAGCCACGGGGAGCCGAGGAGAGGCGAGAGGAGCCGAGGAGATCCGAGAGGAGCCAGGGGAAGCCAAGAGGAGAAGCCGAGGAGAGCCACGGGGAGCCGAAAGGAGGAGCCGAGGAGATCCGAGAGGAGCCAGGGGAAGCCAAGAGGACGAGCCGAGGAGAGCCGAGAGGAGAAGCCGAGAGCAGGAGCCAGGGGGAGCCAAGAGGAGGAGCCAGGGGAGTCCAGAGGAGCCGAGGAGAGCCGAGAGGAGAAGCCGAGAGCAGGAGCCAGGGGGAGCCAAGAGGAGGAGCCAGGGGGAGCCAAGAGGAGGAGCCAGGGGAGTCCAGAGGAGCCGAGGAGAGCCAGGGGGAGCCGAGAGGAGCAGCCCAGGAGAGGCGAGAGGAACCGAGGAGATCCGAGAGGAGCCAGGGAGAGCCGAGAGGAGGTGCCGAGGAGAGGCGAGAGGAGGAGCTGAGAGGAGCCAAGGAGAGACGAAAGGAGGAGCCAGGGGGAGCCGAGGAGAGCTGAGAGGAGGAGCCGAAGAGAGACGAGAGGAGGAGCCGAGGAGAGACAAGAGGAGGAACCAGGAGGAGCTGAGAGGAGGAGCCGAGGAGAGCTGAGAGGAGCCGAGTAGAACCGAGAGGAGCCAGGAGGAGGCGAGGAGAGCCGAGAGGAGCTAAGAGGAGCTGACACAAGGAGCCAGGAGGAGGAGCCGAGGGGAGGAGCTGATAGAAAGATCTGAGGAGAGCAGAGAGGAGGAGTCGAGAGGAGGAGGCGAGCGGAAGGTTTAGATTCCGAAGAAGGGTGCGTGATCTGCCCACAAGGTGCTGCAGCGACACCCAGTGGCCACTGACTGAACTGCAGCCTGACATGAAATCAGATCAGATCAGATTTACAGAACATTAATCAATAAAACATCAGCCTGCATGAGAGGAAAATTCACTTTTATTATGTTGAATGTAAAAAAGATAAAAAATTCACTTTGTAAAAAAAAAACAATCCCTTCAAAATAAAAGCTCCAAACAGAGTCAGTCATTAGATCAATGAATCAAACATTTCCTCTGATAAGTCACAGCATGAATATTCAAACTAAACTTTATTCAGACTAATTTGTCTTCCAGTGTCAAACAGGACGTCTGCACTCATTCAAATGTGACCAGAAACTATTTAAAGGGCCAGTCTGTTAATTTGACCTGTCATCCATCAGTCTGGTTTAGGGTCAGAAACGGACTACAGTCCAGCAGGAACCAGAACCTAGTCCCCGAGTCTGGGTTCTAAGAATGACATCCAGACTGAGTAGTTATGATGATGATGCTTGATCAGGTAGGATCTAAAGGCCTCTGAGGTGAAGCAGACGTAAAGGCATTTAGGCACAGAGCAGAAACATCAGACAAAACGCTCATCAGGAAAACTTCACATTCAGTCAGACAATTATAGGAAGACTAAACTGCAGAACAGTATGAAGGCACATGTGACAGCCGACACCTGCTCCAGAACAGGTTGTTTAGGCTCCGCCCCCTGCAGGTCAAGGGCAGCTGACTTCAGTAGGGGAATTTAACCTTTTCAATGTCTGAGATCAACGTCCGGGCCAGATAGATCCCCACCATCTGTCAGCAGAGAGGAAGTGATCACAGGTTAGTATTGGTTACTATCAATTCTATTCAGTTTATTTCTATAGCTCCAATTCACATCATGTCATCTCAAGGAACTTTCCAGTTCACCAGATTGACTCTTCAGCAATCCCTCTAACTAAGCATGCTTGTAGCGACAGTGGAAAGGAAAACTCCCTTTGAACAGGAAGAAACCTCCAGCAGAACCAGGCTCAGTGTGAGCGGCCATCTGCTGAGGCCCACTGGGGTTCAAGGAGGCAGAAGCAGACATAGAAAAAGAAGCATAGATACAAAAGGCAACTGTCAACCAGCTCCACAGGCGGCCCCGTCCAGGAAACACACAGCCAGGCAGACGAGCTCCGAGCCAGCTCCCATGTCAGAGGATGAAGAGAGCACATCCAGTTAGTCACAGTCAGAGAAACAGGACTACACTGGAAAACAGGCCAAGCTCCAACATCTAGAAACAAAGGTGTTGATGGCAGCAGCACAGCTGATATTTCTCTCCAGGATGGAGTCACAGCCAAACAGGAACAGACCAGATGAAGCTACTATGAGAAAAAGCAGAGAGAGCAGAACGTTAGAGATTGAACTAACAGATTCTGCAGAGTGGGAGAATAGAGATAGAATGAAGCAGAATGATGAAAAAGGGGTCCCTATGTCCTCCAGCAGTCTAAGCCTATAGCAGCAGAACTATACAGGTGCTGGTCATAAAATTAGAATATCATGAAAAAGTAGATTGATTTCAGTAATTCCATTTAAAAAGTGAAACTTGTATATTATATTCATACATTACATACAAACTCATATATTTCAGATGTTTATTTTGTTTAATTTTGATGATTACAAATAACAAATGAAAATCTCAAATTCATCATATCAGAAAATTAGAATATTACTGAAGACCAATAAAAACAAAGGATTTATAGAAATGTTGGCCAACTGAAAAGTATGAACATGAAAAGTATGAGCATGTACAGCACTCAGTATTTAGTTGGGCCTCCTTTGGCCTGTATTACTGCAGCAATGCGGCGTGGCATGGAGTCGATCAGTCTGTGGCACTGCTCAGGTGTTATGATAGCCCAGGTTGCTCTAATAGTGGCTTTTAGCTCTTCTGAATTGTTGGGTCTGGTGTATTGCATCTTCTTCTTCACAATACCCCATATATTTTCTACGGGGTTAAGGTCAGGAGAGTTTGCTGGCCAATTAAGAACAGGGATACCATGGTCCTTCAACCAGGTACTGGTAGCTTTGGCACTGTGTGCAGGTGCCAAGTCCTGTTGGAAAATGAAATCTGCATCTCCAAAAAGTTGGTCAGCTGCAGGAAGCATGAAGTGCTCTAAAACTTCCTGGTATGTGGCTGCGTTGACCCTGGACCTCAGAAAACACAATGGACCAACACCAGCAGATGACATGGCACCCCAAACCATCACTGACTGTGGAAACTTTACACTGGACTTCAAGCAACGTGGATGAAGTGCCTCTCTTCTTTTCCTCCAGACTCTGGGACCTTGATTTCCAAAGGAAATGCAAAATTTACTTTCATCAGAGAACATGACTTTGGACCACTCACCAGCAGTCCAGTCCTGTTTCTCTTTAGCCCAGGCAAGACGCTTCTGACGCTGTCTGTGGTTCAAGAGTGGCTTGACACAAGGAATGCGACAGCAGAAACCCATGTCTTTCATACGTCTGTGTGTGGTGGTTCTTGAAGCACTCACTCCAGCTGCAGTCCACTCTTTGTGAATCTCCCCCACATTTTTGAATGGGTTTTGTTTCACAATCCTCTCCAGGGTGCGGTTATCTCTCTTGCTTGTACACTTTTTTCGACCACATCTTTTCCTTCCCTTCGCCTCTCTGTTAATGTGCTTGGACACTGAGCTCTGTGAACAGCCAGCCTCTTTAGCGATGACCTTTTGTGTCTTGCCCTCCTTGTGCAAGGTGTCGATGGTCGTCTTTTGGACAACTGTCAAGTCAGCAGTCTTCCCCATGATTGTGTAGCCTATAGAACTAGACTGAAAGACCATTTAAAGGCTTTTGCAGGTGGTTTGAGTTAATTAGCTGATTAGAGTGTGGCACCAGGGGCCATCAATTTTGAACCTTTTCACAATATTCTAATTTTCTGATATGATGAATTTGAGATTTTCATTTGTTGTCATTTGTAATCATCAAAATTAAACAAAATAAACATCTGAAATATATGAGTTTGTATGTAATGTATGAATATAATATACAAGTTTCACTTTTTAAATGGAATTACTGAAATCAATCTGCTTTTTCATGATATTCTAATTTTATGACCAGCACCTGTAGAGATAGAATGAAACAGGATGATGAAAAAGGGGTCCCTATGTCCTCCAGCAGTCTAAGCCTATAGCAGCAGAACTATAGAGATAACTCAGGATTGGTGACCACAGGTTAGTACTGGTGACCACGGGTGGCTATTGGTGACCATGGCTTAGTATTGGTGACCACAGGTGACTATTGGTGACCATGGATTATTATTGGTGACCGCGGATGGTAACCGTTACCATGGTTTAGTATTGGTGACCAGGGGTTAGTATTAGTGACCACGAGTGGTTATTGGTGACCACAGGTGGCTAATAATGACCCCGGGTGGCTACTGGTGACCATGGGTTAGTATTGGTGACCGCGGGTGGCTACTGGTGACCATGGTTTAGTATTGGTGACCATGGGTTAGTATTGGTGACCACAGGTGACTATTGGTGACCATGGTTTAGTATTGGTGACCATGGGTTAGTATTGGTGACCACGGGTGGCTATTGGTGACCACAGGTGACTATTGGTGACCACGGGTGGCTATTGGTGACCACGGGTGGCTATTGGTGACCATGGGTTAGTATTGGTGACAGCGGATGGCTACTGGTGACCATGGTTGCGTATTGGTGACCATGGGTTAGTATTGGTGACCACGGGTGGCTATTGGTGACCATGGGTTAGTTATTGGTGACCATGGGGGGTTATTGGTGACCACAGGTTAGTATGGGTGACCACGGGTGGCTATTGGTGACCATGGGTTAGTATTGGTGACCATGGGTGGCTATTGTTGACAACGAGTGGCTATTGGTGACCACGGGTTAGTTATTGGTGACCATGGGGGGTTATTGGTGACCACAGGTTAGTATGGGTGACCACGGGTGGCTATTGGTGACCATGGGTTAGTATTGGTGACCATGGGTGGCTATTGTTGACAACGAGTGGCTATTGGTGACCACGGGTTAGTTATTGGTGACCACGGGTGGCTATTGGTGACCACAGGTGACTATTGGTGACCACAGGTTTTTATGGGTGACCACAGGTTATTATGGGTGACCATGGGTTAGTATTGGTGACCACAGGTGACTATTGGTGACCATGGATTAGTATTGGTGACCATGGATTAGTATTGGTGACCATGGGTTAGTATTGGTGACCATGGGTTAGTATTGGTGACCGCGGATGGCTACTGGTGACCATGGTTTAGTATTGGTGACCAGGGGTTAGTATTGGTGACCATGGGTTAGTATTGGTGACCACGGGTGACTATTGGTGACCCCGGGTGGCTATTGGTGACCATGGGTTAGTATTGGTGACCATGGGTGGCTATTGTTGACAACGAGTGGCTATTGGTGACCACGGGTTAGTATGGGTGACCACGGGTGGCTATTGGTGACCACAGGTGACTATTGATGACCACAGTTTTTTATGGGTGACCACGGGTTAGTATTGGTGACCACAGGTGACTATTGGTGACCATGGGTGGCTATTGGTGACCACGGGTTAGTATTGGTGACCAAAGGTTAGTATGGGTGACCACGGGTTAGTATTGGTGACCACAGGTGACTATTGGTGACCATGGGTGACTATGGGTGACCACAGGTTAGTATGGGTGACCACGGGTTAGTATTGGTGACTATTGATGACCATGGGTGGCTATTGGTGACCACAGGTGGCTATTGGTGACCACAGGTTAGTATGGGTGACCACGGGTGGCTATTGGTGACCACAGGTGAGCTCGGGTACAGGATGGCGTTGTGGTACCTGCAGCAGTGAGATGACGATGAAGACGATGGCCACCGTGTACAGGTTTCTAGGTAACCAGTCCTCCAGCGCCGGGATGCATCCTCTGACGTAGATCTGTTGGTTCCAGATCTCCTGTAAAACCCAGAAAGTCAATATCCAAGCAGGAAAAAGACTACATCCCATCACCTGGAGATCATTGGGGGGAGCAGAGCTCACCTGTGCTTTGTTCCTTACATCATAGCCACACTGCGAGTTTAGAACCATGTCCTGAAAGAGCAGAACCAGAATTACTCTGAAGCTGGGGTCAGTGGATCAGAACCTGAGCAGAAAACTCACGGCAGGATCTGTGATGCAGCAGGAGAAGGGCACGCCACACTTCTCTCTGCTCCGGTGGGTTCCGTTACAGCTGAAGTACTCGTTCAGATCCCAGTCATTGGGTTCCTGAGCGCCACAGCAGTGGTTCTGTTCAGGGAGGACAGCGGTCAGTAGCGGGCTCACACTCTACTGAGGAATAGGACCCAATTCTGAGCTTCTACCAGACTCTGCAGAGAGTCGATGAGGTTCTGCAGGTCGATATCGTCACGGTACCCTTTGATATTCTGCAGGAAGAAATCGTTGATCCAATCTTTGACCTGACTCTGGAAAACCACGGCCAAAACAGCTACAGTCAGCTCCAAGAAGAAGATGAAGCCGATGACACCTGAAAACTGAGTCAATATAGAAGGATTCAGAGTTTGGATCAGAACCAAGTTTGAGACAGAACAACAGCTTAATCCAGCCCACTGCCTACATGCCCCAGAATGCCGTGCTGTTCTCCCTCAGAATTCTATAGGATGTGCTGATCAGTTCTATCGATTCATTGGTAGGCTGAACAGTCTACAGGCCCCGCCCTTAATGTGGGGGACCCTCCATGGGAACAGAGGGTTAGTGCTTAGGGCCTTAGAGTCCAGTTTATTCCCCACCTCCTCGGTTCCCCCGTGAACAGAGGTTTCATTCAGAGAACCAAAGACGTACAAACTTCAGTAGACAGATGTTCTCCCTCAGAGCTCCAACACAGCCAGCAAAGCCAAGAGTGAAGGTGACTCCACCAACCACCAGAACCAGCCAGACTGGATCAAAACCGTGCAGCCTGGTCACCTGGGTCAGGTCCGACAAGACCCCCTGCCGACAAAACAAAGAGACGTTAGACCGTCTGTTTATAGACCAGAGTCCTGTGGTTCTGGTCCACTCACCTTCTCACTCCAGGCCCAGAATCCAATGGCAATGAAGGCGGCTCCTGCCAGCTGCAAATGAAACAGAATCAGCGGCATAGAAACATACAGAAAACCCGTCAGCCATGATGGTTCTGCTGTGGGTTAGAGGTCCGCGGGAGCTCAGCTCTACCAACTGGCTGCATGATGAAAATCTAAAACTTCATGTTCACTGCAGGAAGCCTCTGACATCACTTCCTGTTTCTACATGTCAAGAGGAAACAGAACTGTGCAGGAAGACGCACCGCAGTACACATCCTTTGTAGGTGGTTGACAGGAGGTTCTGCTGCTGCCGAGTCCAGAAGGAGCTCAGCAAGTGTGACTCACCCAGAAGATGATGTTGTAGCTGAACATCAGGTACTTGTAGCAGCAGCTGACCTCAGCGTTGTCATAGCGATAGTAGTACATCTGGAACACACAGAACCTAGTCAGTAATCTGCTCAGAACATGTTCTACACACCAGATCCTCCAGAAAACATGCTGATTATGAACCAGAGCATCACAGCGCTTCATCAGCTTTCACAGACAGACCATTATGAAACTGGACTGCAGGAACCCGCCGACAGGTTCTACGGCCATCTGGACCTCAGGAACCCAATGACCCGCCTATAGGTTCTACGCCCATCTGGACCTCAGGAACCCACTGACCTGCCGACAGGTTCTACGCCCAGTCTGGACCTCAGGAACCCAATGACCCTGCCGACAGGTTATACGGTCATCTGGACCACAGGAACCCAATGACCCGCCGACAGGTTCTACGGCCATCTGGACCGCAGGAACCCAATGACCCGCCGACAGATTCTACGGCCATCTGGACCGCAGGAACCCAATGACCCGCCGACAGGTTCTACGGCCATCTGGACCTCAGGAACCCAATGACCCACCGACAGGTTCTACCCCCGTCTGGACCGCAGGAACCCAATGACCCGCCGACAGATTCTACGGCCATCTGGACCTCAGGAACCCAATGACCCACCGACAGGTTCTACGGCCATCTGGACCTCAGGAACCCAATGACCCGCAGACAGGTTCTACGGCCATCTGGACCTCAGGAACCCAATGACCCGCAGACAGGTTCTACGCCCATCTGGACCTCAGGAACCCAATGACCCACCGACAGGTTCTACACCCATCTGGACCGCAGAAACCCAATGACCCGCCGATAGGTTCTAAGGCCATCTGGACCTCAGGAACCCAATGACCCGCAGACAGGTTCTACGGCCATCTGGACCGCAGAAACCCAATGACCCGCCGATAGGTTCTACGGCCATCTGAACCTCAGGAACCCGATGACCCACCGACAGGTTCTACGGCCATCTGGACCGCAGAAACCCAATGACCCGCCGACAAGTTCTACGCCCATCTGGACCGCAGAAACCCAATGACCCACCGACAGGTTCTACACCCATCTGGACCGCAGAAACCCAATGACCCGCCGACAGGTTCTACGGCCATCTGGACCTCAGGAACCCAATGACCCGCCGACAAGTTCTACGCCCATCTGGACCTCAGGAACCTGATGACCCACCGACAGGTTCTACAGCCATCTGGACCTCAGGAACCCGATGACCCACCGACAGGTTCTACACCCATCTGGACCTCAGGAACCCAATGACCCACCGACAGGTTCTACAGCCATCTGGACCTCAGGAACCCGATGACCCACCGACAGGTTCTACAGCCATCTGGACCTCAGGAACCCAATGACCCGCCGACAGATTCTACGGCCATCTGGACCGCAGGAACCCAATGACCCGCCGACAGGTTCTACGGCCATCTGGACCTCAGGAACCCAATGACCCGCCGACAGGTTCTACGGCCATCTGGACCTCAGGAACCCGATGACCCACCGACAGGTTCTACAGCCATCTGGACCTCAGGAACCCGATGACCCACCGACAGGTTCTACACCCATCTGGACCGCAGGAACCCAATGACCCGCCGACAGATTCTACGGCCATCTGGACCGCAGGAACCCAATGACCCGCCGACAGGTTCTACGGCCATCTGGACCTCAGGAACCCAATGACCCGCCGACAGGTTCTACCCCCGTCTGGACCGCAGGAACCCAATGACCCGCCGACAGATTCTACGGCCATCTGGACCTCAGGAACCCGATGACCCACCGACAGGTTCTACAGCCATCTGGACCTCAGGAACCCGATGACCCACCGACAGGTTCTACACCCATCTGGACCGCAGGAACCCAATGACCCGCCGACAGATTCTACGGCCATCTGGACCGCAGGAACCCAATGACCCGCCGACAGGTTCTACGGCCATCTGGACCTCAGGAACCCAATGACCCGCCGACAGGTTCTACCCCCGTCTGGACCGCAGGAACCCAATGACCCGCCGACAGATTCTACGGCCATCTGGACCTCAGGAACCCAATGACCCACCGACAGGTTCTACGGCCATCTGGACCTCAGGAACCCAATGACCCGCAGACAGGTTCTAAGGCCATCTGGACCTCAGGAACCCAATGACCCGCAGACAGGTTCTACGGCCATCTGGACCGCAGAAACCCGATGACCCGCCGATAGGTTCTACGGCCATCTGGACCTCAGGAACCCGATGACCCACCGACAGGTTCTACGGCCATCTGGACCGCAGAAACCCAATGACCCACCGACAGGTTCTACGCCCATCTGGACCTCAGGAACCCGATGACCCACCGACAGGTTCTACAGCCATCTGGACCTCAGGAACCCAATGACCCGCCGACGGGTTCTATGCCCATCTGGACCGCAGGAACCCAATGACCCGCCGACAGGTTCTACGCCCAGTTTGGATACTTTTTTTGGTTAATTGGTGGCTGTTGGACCGCCTATAAATAGGCTGGGTTTTAAATTGGGAGGTCCGCCCTTTTACTCGCTCATTCATCACCCTAACCCTAACCAGCTGCTGTAGGCCGCAGCCAACACTTCCGACCCGCCATGCGCTATTTTTGTTACCTTCGCTTAGAAGCTGATTTCATGTGATTTTGTCCGGGTGGGACCAGTTGTCCTGTTTTTTAAATCTTTATTTCTCTTTAGTAGTATATTTTTGCTGTAGTCCGGTACTAGTACGGGCGTCGACGGCCCCGTATAGGGTTAACCTTCTGCTGTACTGTGTTGTTATTTTTGATCGGCTCACCAGGTCCATGGTACTTTGGGTTTTTTCCCCTTTTCCTTTTTTTTATTGCCACAGAAGCTGAGGATATTTAATTCAGTTTTTTCTTTTTCCTCTACAATAATAATAATAATGAATTTTATTTGTAGTGCACTTTACATTTGAATTCAAATCTCAAAGTGCTACATTTCAAAAAGGGAAAATTAAAACAAAGGTTAAAAGACCATAACATTAAAAAAGAGCAAAAGACAATCATTCATCAATACATTCAAAGGCGTACGTAGCCTATTAAATAAAATCTAAAAATCAGAACTTGAAAGCATTTCTAAAAAGGAAAGTTTTCAATCCTTTCTTAAAACAATCCACCGTCTTTGGGGCCCTAAGGTGGTCTGGGAGGGCATCCCACAGACGGGGAGCTGCAGCTTCAAAGGCCCCGTCGGTCATTGTTTTTAGCCGTGTCCTGGGTGGGGCCAGACGGTGCTGTTGGCCTGACTGGGTCCGGGAAGAGCTGTGTGGTGTGAGCAGTTCAGTCAGATAGGTGGGGGCCGCACCGTGCACACAGTGATGGGTGTGCAGAAGAATCTTGTACTCTATACGGGCGTGAATAGGGAGCCAGTGCAAAGTTTGAAGGATGGGAGTGATGTGCTGGTGTTTCCTCACCCTCATCAGGACCCTGGCAGCGCTGTTCTGTACGTACTGGAGCTTCTGAAGGCTCCTGCCAGAGATCCCCATGAGGAGAGCGTTGCAGTAATCCAGCCTGGAGGAGACGAAGGCGTGGACGAGCTTGGAGGGGCGGAGTTTGGAAATATTACGGAGGGGAAAGAAGGACGTTTTGCAAATGGAGGTGACGTGATTCTCAAAGGAGAGGTGGGGGTCAAGCCTGACCCCAAGGCTGGTAACAGAGGGAGAGGGGAATGGTATGAGCACAGAATGAAACAGAGGTGAGAGGAAAGGAACGGAGTTGATGAGGAGTACCAGTTTGGATGGCCTCTGTTTTTGAGGCATTAAGCTGCAGGAAGTTTTGACTCATCCACGCCTTAATATCCTCCAGGCAGCAGCTGAGGTGGGTGACAGAGGTGGCGGGGGAGCTGGGGGGGGGAGTCATTTTAATGTAAAGTTGTGTGTCGTTAGCATAGCGATGGAAGTTTGACCCCATGCCTGCCGACGACACAACTAAGGGGGAGCATGTAGATGGTGAACAGGGTAGGGCCGAGCACGGAGCCCTGGGGGACCCCACAGGTGACAGTGTGAGGTCTGGATTTTGCCTCCCCCAGGGCCACGTACTCGGTCCTGTCAGTGAGGTAGGAGTGAAACCAGTGGAGACCAATGAAATGCTGGAGGCGGTGGAGGAGGAAGTGGTGATCTACTGCGTCAAACGCAGCAGAGAGGTCGAGAAGAATGAGGAGGGACGTGAAACCGGAATCAGAGGCCATCAGCAGATCGCTGGTGACTCTGATGAGAGATGTTTCTGTGCTGTGGGAGGGACAAAAACATCCCCACAGCTGTCTTGAAAAAAGAGTTAAACAACAGAATAAATTAAATAAATTATTTTGTACCCTCAGTTTTGTCTGTTTCCTTAAATATGTTGTGCCCTTGTGGACGTAACGCAACGAAAGAAACAAATTAACAAGAAAGCAGGGCGTTAAAAACAAAAATGCCGCGCCCCAAAGTCTGGGTTTGAAAAAAGGAAGAGAAGGAGGAGAGAGAAGGCGTCCGATCCCTGATCCAGTTTTTTTCATTCTCAAATTTGTTTTTTATTTTGTTGATTTGTTTTTAATTTTCAAGAAAAAAAACAAACAGGATTAATCCAGCATTTATTAAGCCTATTGTGGCACTGTAAATAACGAAAAGACCACAGTTATCAGAGGTTTAACATCAGCTACTAGATGTTTAACATATTTAGATTAAATAAAATCTGTGTCAATATTAAAACAGTTTAGTTAGATTTTTATATTCAGGGCCAATATCAATGTCTTTCATGGGGCCCAGACTCCTGGGGGGCCCCACAGTGGAACTGGGTGTTCATTGGTTCCAGTTCCTCTGTGGGTTCTGGCCCTTTAAATGTTACCGAACCGACCGGAAACGATCCAAAGGTTCGGCTTTGATCCTCCGACCGTTCCGGTTCTAGAAGAACCGAACTCTAAACCCGCAGGTAGATTTCATGACGTCACATCGATGATCTATTCCTGGAGTGACTCCATTAGTTTTGTTTTGAGGGGCGAACCGGAAGTGGCTGATGGTAACAGCTAACGGCTAACAGCTAACAGAAATACAACCGGAACCAGCTGCGATTCTCTGGACTCACCTCTGGATCTGATCAGTCAGGTCCAAATGATCCGACACCAAAACTTCTCTGCTCCTCTTCTCCTCTTCTCTTCCCCTTTCCTTCTTCTTCTTCTTCTTGTTCTTCCTCTTTGTCGTCTTCTTCTTTTCTTTACTTGGTAGAGTGCTTGAAGTGGCAGTAGCGCCCCCTCTGGTTTTTGCACTAGAAGTGAGAATTGAAACATTCCCTTCAGATTTTTCTAATTTAGATTTTTTTTTTTAGATGAAATTAAAATTTCGTTGTGATATTTTTGGTTATAACTGTATTTCTAACTCACCTTTATGCCCATCAATATTTCTAGGATACATGAATACTGATCATTGGTCCAGTTTCTGCAATAATCATGCCTCCATCTTTAGTGAGGTGTGTCTATCTTTAGTGAGGTGACAGCTCAGAGTTGCAGGACTAAATTCGAAATCTTTTCCTCCATCAAAGCTAAGGCTACGTTTCAGATTAGCCTACCAGCCTACAACATGTGAGCAGATCTGATTCCACCTAGAAATCTGTTCCTAGATTAAACCTGTAATTTAATTTAGGTAAATTCCTCCATTTTTAGAAGGTTTTAAACTTTTAATTTCACCTTATTTTATGCCCTACTTACATTGTTTGTGTAATAATTTGATAGTTTTTAGCTAAGAGTTATTCATTTCCTCTAAGAATTTAGAGTTTTGTTTATTTAAAAGCACCATTGAAATTAAAATTAATTATTATTACTTAGTGTAGTGTAACTCTAAAATATCGTACAGTGTAAATATGGGCAGTGTAAGGGTTAAACACTCCCTATGGCCTTCTAATTATATTTCATTTCTTGGGCTGAGGTGATTTCATGGATACGGAAGAGGATTAGGGCCACTGGAAAAAAAAAAAAAAAGTAAACTGATTTTTAAATTTTATTTCGGTTTAACATGGGAAAAAAGTCAGAATTCTGAGAAAAAAGTCAGAATTCTGACTTTTTTCTCAGAATTCTGACTTTTTTCTCAGAATTCTGACTTTAATCTCAGAATTCGGACTTTTTTCTCAGAATTCTGACTTTAATCTCAGAATTCGGACTTTTTTCTCAGAATTCTGACTTTAATCTCAGAATTCGGACTTTTTTCTCAGAATTCTGACTTTTTTCTCAGACTTCTGACTTTAATCTCAGAATTCTGACTGAATTCTGACAATAAAAAAAGTCAGAATTCTGAGATTAAAGTCAGAATTCTGACTTTTTTCCCATACTATACTGAAATAAAATAAAGAAAAAATCAGTTGTTGTTTTTTCCAGTGGCCCTAATCCTCTTCTGTACGTGGAACTCTCCTCTTCATCCATCCATTTTAAAATGTTTTTTTTTTTTTTCAAATCTGTAAATCTTCTTACCCTAACTTCTTTTTAGCCTCTAACTTCTCCTCATATTGGTTTCTCTTATCTTCATCATTTTTTTGTTTTGCAACATTAAAAGAAACTCCTTGAGGAAAAGAGAAAGAGATTTTCTTGCATAAAATGAAAAATCTCTCCTTGGGTAGTTGACATTTCCCTGGAACCTTGCCTTTGTTCTAGTGCTTAACAACTGCAAATTTGTCCCATCATCTACCAGTAATTTAACTCTGCCAGATATGCACACCAATCCTCTGGTGCCGACCTGGATAACTGGGGGGCTAACCAACGTCTCAGTAAAATGAAGTACCTTCTGGTGATACCTACAACCTTCCTCTCAGTGCTTAGAGAGAGCCTCACGTTCCTACGCCAGGGCCTTTTGGTTCTCAGGTGAAAAAAAAACAAATCGTCACTCTTCTCATGAAAACAAAGTTATCTTTTACCATTTATGTATGTATATATATGTGCGCTATGTAGGTAGGTTCTTTAGTATTGTAATGATGCCAGTTACGCCGAGGTAATTCCGTCAACAGGGTTTATTTAACAAACACGAGCTGTTATTTCTGAGGCTACAGCTCACGCCCCTCACAACATGGCTAGCATATAACCGTATGGAACCCAATAGAACCAAACACAGAATCATTACAGTATTATACACATTTTTAGTGCATTAGAAATGATTAACATATTAATCTTTTTTTAGTTAGGATTTTTTTTTGCTAAATAGATTACATTTATTTATTTTATTTTATATCGACAAGTAGAGGATTTGTTTGAAATAATTTTACAGTATTTGATTTCTAATACTCTTTAAATCTGTTAACAATCTGTTGTTTTTTAAATTTACTTTTAACTGTGCCGACAAAAGACGCTGACCTCCAGGGACCTCGATGCCAGAAGTCCTCACTCCCTTAAACTTCTAAACGGGGTATTGAGGCTGGAAGACAATCACTGTCCTCAGAAAAACCCAGTTAAGAGAATCATTCCGTAAAAATTCAAAAAAATATCCACTGGACTTGGTTTTCAAGATTTGAAGACGTTTCGCCACCTCTCCAGGAAGCTTTCTCAATTGAGAAAGCTTCCTGGAGAGGTGGCGAAACGTCTTCAAATCTTGAAAACCAAGTCCAGTGGATATTTTTTTGAATTTTTACGGAATCCAGGTCATATTCATTTTTACGGAATGAATATGACCTGGATGACTTGGAACCTTCATCAGCATACAGTTAAGAGAATCCTGCCTTAACAACGCCAAATTGTAGTAGGAAAAATGTATTCAACTATTCCCCAGTTAAATAAACGGCACTTTATTTTCATGTCTTTGCAAAGAGAGAACAGTTCATCATACGGCCCTTATGGCACAGTAAAAGGTGATCTTTTGGTTCTCAGGCTCCTCTCCTGTGGAACCAACTACCAGTTTTAGTCCGTGAGGCAGACACCCTGTCTACTTTTAAGGCTAGGCTTAAAACTTTCCTTTTTGATAAAGCTTCTAGTTAGAGTGGTTCAGGTTATCCTGAGCTATCTCTATAGTTCTGCTGCTATAGGCTTAGACTGCTGGAGGACATAGGGACCCCTTTTTCATCATTCTGCTTCATTCTATCTCTATTCTCCCACTCTGCAGAATCTGTTAGTTCAATCTCTAACGTTCTGCTCTCTCTGCTTTTTCTCATAGTAGCTTCATCTGGTCTGTTCCTGTTTGGCTGTGACTCCATCCTGGAGAGAAATATCAGCTGTGCTGCTGCCATCAACACCTTTGTTTCTAGATGTTGGAGCTTGGCCTGTTTTCCAGTGTAGTCCTGTTTCTCTGACTGTGACTAACTGGATGTGCTCTCTTCATCCTCTGGCATGGGAGCTGGCTCGGAGCTCGTCTGCCTGGCTGTGTGTTTCCTGGACGGGGCCGCCTGTGGAGCTGGTTGACAGTTGCCTTTTGTATCTCTGCTCCTTTTTCTATGTCTGCTTCTGTCTCCTTGAACCCCAGTGGGCCTCAGCAGATGGCCGCTCACACTGAGCCTGGTTCTGCTGGAGGTTTCTTCCTGTTCAAAGGGAGTTTTTCCTCTCCACTGTCGCTACAAGCATGCTTAGTGTGAGGGATTGCTGAAGAGTCAATGAGTCGATGCAATCAGCTGGTTTTCCTTAGATCTGGTGAACTGGAAAGTGACCTGAGATGACATGATGTGAATTGGAGCTATAGAAATAAACTGAATAGAATTGAATCGAACCTCTAAATCCAGAACCTGAGGTATCAATGGATCAGCAAGGGTTCTTACTGATGTTAGCCATCTTCACCTTCAGGATCAATCGGGATCCTGGTGTCACGATGATAAAACAAGACAAGTAAGATCAGTTAAATACAATAAGAAAAGATAATATAAGTATGATAAGTAAGAGAAGTAAGATAGGATAAGACAAAATAGACTTTATTGATCTCACATTGGAGAAATTCACTTGTCACATCAGCTCGTTAAAAGAATTTGCCAAAAGGAGGAAAAGGTGATTGGGGTATATACAGTGCACCCACATATATACAGTGAATGGAGAAAATAAAAAAATGCAATAAGGCAGAGGTTTGAGATGACTTATAAACATTTGGATTTGGTGTTGTACATTAATTGTAGAGTCTGGTTGCAGCAGGGATGAATGACCTGCGGTAGCGCTCCTTTTTCCTAACAGGCTGTAAAAGTCTTTGACTAAAGGAGCTGCTCAGCTCCTCTCCAGTCTGCTGCAGACGGTGGAAGGTGGCGTCCATGATGGATGGAAGCTTGGACAGCACCCTCCTCTCAGCCACTGAGTCCAGAGTGCAGCCTAGGACAGAAACGGACAGTTTGTTCAGTCTCTTTCTGTCCCGCTCTGAGCTGCCAGGGGCCCAGCAGACGAGGAGGGCTGATGCCACCACAGAGTCAGAGAAGGATTGAAGCAGGGGCCTGCTCACTCTAAAGGAGCTCAGCCTCCTCAGGAGGTGGAGGGAGGCGGCTCTGGCCCTTCTTATACAGGGCGTCAGTGTCATGAGTCCAGTTTATTATTGACGTGAACACCCAGGTATTTGGGGTACTACAGACTGCCACATCTGACTGACAGCCGTAAATGTCATGGAGACATGACAATAATGTCCTCTGTTGCCATGATGACAGGGATGCAGGTTTCTGGGTCGGGCCGTTTAGATCAGCACCAACATTGCAAACAGCCACAGTGGGTTCCGTATGGTTGATCAGGACCAGATGATCCAGAACCACCTCAAAATGGTCCGATCTACAGATCTGTGTCTGTATCACTTCTCTGTCCTCTGATCCGTCAGCACGACTCCTCGCCTCCAGCCTTCTGTAAAGGTCTCCATGGCAACACACTCAGAGCTGTGACACGCTCCACTGACTTCAGATCATTTCCTGTCCTCTAGCTCAGCACCACTTAGGTAACACATTGATTCTGTGTTAAAACTGGTTACCATGGAGACACACTCCCATGGTAACAAGCAGCATCCTCACCTTCTGATCCTGTTAGCGATCCGCTGATCAGAACCATCAGGACCACAGAGCAGAACCTGCTTTAAAAGCATCAGAATCATTACTATACAGACATGATCTACAATCAGATGGCTCTGATCCAAAAACAGCAGGAGAGATGTAGCCGAATGGGGGTGGGGTGGGGGTGGGGGGATGAGTCAGAACCCTTTCATCACCTCCTGCTGCCTCAGAGGGAGAAATTCAGCCGAGACTGTGGTCCATCAGCGCCTGGCGAGTCGACCTCTGACGGATCAGAAACCTCTGACCCAGTGAAGCCTGGAGAACCTTAGATTCTTCTCAGCTCATATGAACAGGATGAGGGGGGTCAGCTGGTTCTGATGGGCTCAGCTGGTTCTGATCCGGGATGGAGAGGGTGCTAGGGTGGAGAAGGGTGCTGAGGTCGAGAGGGGTGCCGTGATGGAGACGGGTGCTGGGGTGGAGAGGGGTGCTGAGGTCAAGATTGGTGCTGGGGTGGAGAGGGATGCTGAGGTCGAGAGGGTTGCCGGGATGGAGAGGGTGCTGGGGTGGAGAGGGGTGCCGGGATGGAGAGGGTGCCTGGGTGGAGAGGGGTGCCGGGGAATGGAGAGGGATGCTGAGGTCGAGAGGGTTGCCGGGATGGAGAGGGTGCTGGGGTGGAGAGGGGTGCCGGGATGGAGAGGGTGCCTGGGTGGAGAGGGGTGCTGAGGTCGAGAGGGGTGCTGAGGTCGAGAGGGGTGCTGGAGTGGAGAGGGGTGCTGGGGTGGAGAGGGGTGCTGGGGTCGAGAGGGGTGCTGGGATGGAGAGGGGTGCTGGGGTCGAGAGGGGTGCTGGGATGGAGATGGTGCTGGGGTGGAGAGGGGTGCTGGGGTGGAGAGGGGTGCTGAGGTCAAGAGGGGTGCTGAGGTCGAGAGGGATGCTGGGGTGGAGAGGGGTGCTGGGGTGGAGAGGGGTGCTGGAGTGGAGAGGGGTGCTGGGGTGGAGAGGGGTGCTGGGGTGGAGAGGGGTGCTGGGGTCGAGAGGGGTGCTGGGATGGAGAGGGGTGCTGGGGTGGAGAGGGGTGCCGGGATGGAGAGGGTCCCTGGGTGGAGAGGGGTGCCGGGATGGAGAGGGTGCCTGGGTGGAGAGGGGTGCTGAGGTCGAGAGGGGTGCTGAGGTCGAGAGGGGTGCTGGAGTGGAGAGGGGTGCTGGGGTGGAGAGGGGTGCTGGGGTCGAGAGGGGTGCTGGGATGGAGAGGGGTGCTGGGGTCGAGAGGGGTGCTGGGATGGAGATGGTGCTGGGGTGGAGAGGGGTGCTGGGGTGGAGAGGGGTGCTGAGGTCAAGAGGGGTGCTGAGGTCGAGAGGGATGCTGGGGTGGAGAGGGGTGCTGGGGTGGAGAGGGGTGCTGGAGTGGAGAGGGGTGCTGGGGTGGAGAGGGGTGCTGGGGTGGAGAGGGGTGCTGGGGTCGAGAGGGGTGCTGGGATGGAGAGGGGTGCTGGGGTGGAGAGGGGTGCCGGGATGGAGAGGGTCCCTGGGTGGAGAGGGGTGCTGGGGTGGAGAGGGGTGCTGAGGTCGAGAGGGGTGCTGGGGTGGAGAGGGGTGCTGGGGTGGAGAGGGGTGCTGGGGTGGAGAGGGGTGCTGGGATGGAGAGGGGTGCTGGGGTGGAGAGGGGTGCCGGGATGGAGAGGGTCCCTGGGTGGAGAGGGGTGCCGGGATGGAGAGGGGTGCTGGGGTCGAGAGGGGTGCTGGGATGGAGAGGGGTGCTGGGGTGGAGAGGGGTGCTGGGATGGAGAGGGTGCCTGGGTGTAGAGGGGTGCCGGGATGGAGAGGGGTGCTGGGGTCGAGAGGGGGTGCTGGGATGGAGAGGGGTGCTGGAGTGGAGAGGGGTGCTGGGGTGGAGAGGGGTGCTGAGGTCGAGAGGGGTGCTGAGGTCAATAGGGGTGCTGGAGTGGAGAGGGGTGCTGGGATGGAGAGGGGTGCTGGGGTGGAGAGGGGTGCTGAGGTCGAGAGGGGTGCTGGGGTGGAGAGGGGTGCTGGGGGTCGAGAGGGGTGCTGGGATGGAGAGGGTGCTGGGGTGGAGAGGGGTGCTGGGGTGGAGAGGGGTGCTGAGGTCGAGAGGGGTGCTGAGGTCGAGAGGGGTGCTGGGGTGGAGAGGGGTGCTGAGGTCGAGAGGGGTGCTGAGGTCGAGAGGGGTGCTGAGGTCGAGAGGGGTGCTGGGATGGAGAGGGGTGCTGGGGTGGAGAGGGGTGCTGGGATGGAGAGGGTGCCTGGGTGTAGAGGGGTGCCGGGATGGAGAGGGGTGCTGGGGTCGAGAGGGGTGCTGGGATGGAGAGGGGTGCTGGAGTGGAGAGGGGTGCTGAGGTCGAGAGGGGTGCTGGAGTGGAGAGGGGTGCTGGGGTGGAGAAGGGCGCACTGTGAGACACTCTGTTCTAGCCCGAAGGAGGCGCTGTGAGGCACTCTGTCCTGAATTGAAGGAGGAGCTTTGTGGCGTACTGTCCTAACCTGAGGGAGGCACTGTGGGGCGCTCTGTTCTAGCCTGAAGGAGGTGCTGTGGGGCACTATCTTCTAACCTGAGGGAGGCGCTATGGGGCGCTCTGTTCTAGCCTGAAGGAGGTGCTGTGGGGCACTATCTTCTAACCTGAGGGAGGCGCTATGGGGCGCTCTGTTCTAGCCTGAAGGAGGCGCTGTGGGGCGCTCTGTTCTAGCCTGAAGGAGGCGCTGTGTGGCACTCTGTCCTAACCTGGGGGAGGCGCTGTGGGGCGCTCTGTTCTAGCCTGAAGGAGGCGCTGTGTGGCACTCTGTCCTAACCTGAGGGAGGCGCTGTGGGGCGCTCTATTCTAGCCTGAAGGAGGTGCTGTGGGGCACTATCTTCTAACCTGAGGGAGGCGCTATGGGGCGCTATCTTCTAACCTGAGGGAGGCGCTATGGGGCGCTCTGTTCTAGCCTGAAGGAGGCGCTGTGTGGCACTCTGTCCTAACCTGGGGGAGGCGCT
Source organism: Cyprinodon tularosa (assembly GCF_016077235.1). Lineage (NCBI taxonomy): Eukaryota > Metazoa > Chordata > Actinopteri > Cyprinodontiformes > Cyprinodontidae > Cyprinodon > Cyprinodon tularosa. Next base: position 351,596 of record NW_024039126.1, on the reverse strand, counting down.
GTGGGGCGCTCTGTTCTAGCCTGAAGGAGGCGCTGTGTGGCACTCTGTCCTAACCTGAGGGAGTTGCTGTGGGGCACTATCTTCTAACCTGAGGGAGGCGCTGTGGGGCACTCTGTCCTAACCTGAAGGAGGCGCTGTGTGGCACTCTGTCCTAACCTGAGGGAGTTGCTGTGGGGCACTTTCTTCCAATGTGAGGGAGGTGTTGTGGGGCAGTAACGTCTAACATGATCAAAGTTGTTGCCTCTTTGGTAGAGGTTGTCATAGAAGCTCCAATCATCAGGCTGTACTTAATTTTCTTCTTTTCTATGGATTAAAAGATGCAGCAGGTCTTCCTGATTTTTGCCACTGTTTTCACTCAGAAATCACCGGAGCAAGTCAACAGATTGTCATTGGGTGAATTCTGCCGACAGCCTGTGATTGCAGCGGGTTGAGCGCACCTTGAGCTCATAATAACATTGGACAAAGCTGTGGTATATGAAAGTGATGGGCAGCGCCAGAAGCACTATGCCGCTCACCACACAGACTCCACCAAGAACCCTTCCTGCCACCGTGACTGGATACATGTCGCCATATCCCACTGTGGTCATGGAGATAATGACCCACCAACATGCAGCCGGGATGCTGGCATAGTCCTGGTTTCCACCCTCCAGATCCAACCCGTGCTCCAGAAGCTGCGCCATCGCACTGAAGATCGCCATGGCAACACAAATGAAAACGAGAAGCATCACCATTTCACGGTAGCAGCGGCGCAGTGTCAGGCCCAGAGTCTGTAGGCCCAGGAAGTGACGGGCCAGCTTTATCACCCAGAAGATCCGCATCATCCGCAACACGCGCAGCAGGACCCCAGCCCTCTGCAGCTGTGAGTTCTCGCCTGTCAGCATCGTCATGGTAACAGAGATGTAGTAGGGCATGATAGCCAGCAGGTCGATGATGTTGAGAGGACGGCAAACAAACTCACATTTATCTTGGGACACAAGGAAACGTATCAGACATTCCATCGAGAACCAGGCAATACAAACGGCCTCTATGATCCTGCAGAGGGGACAACCAACCAGAGACAAGACCAAACAGAGAGAACGGTCAGAGAGATCAATCAGTGCTAAGCTAACCTAGCCTAAGCTAACCTAACCTAACGATTCACTGATCCACAGAATCACTGATTTACTGTCCCAGAAACATGTAGTGTTAAATTAGCTGGTACTGACTCTTTACCGTACCCATTATTTATCTATGAAATAAAAGCTTTATTGTGACTGAGTTTTTTTATGTGTCTTAAAGCGGATTTAAAGTTCCCGTATGATGCAAAATCCACATTATATAATTTCTTGTTACAGTCATATGTCTCCTGTGTATGAGATTCACCCATGATCCCCCCAACTGCCTTCCTCCACCTCTTAGCTGTTTGTTCAAAATGCTCTGCTTGAAAATCATTCCCCTGATGATGTCATCAGGGGCATGGAAAGCTCATCAGAGATTTTTGGTAAAGCCTTTGCGTAATCTGAGAGGAATTTTCCTGCACATACGGAAAAAAACGTGCTCTAATATTTTTATTTTTAAATGTAGCATAATGTGGGACCTTTTAACTGCGCCCTGATTAGAGGACCTTGATCTTCTAACAAAAGAGGAAAGCTGTAAGAATAGTCATCAAAGATGAGATTAAATGGTTTGATGACAGCTGAAAGAGAGCACCAATCATGAAAGCTTAACAAGTTCCAGGGGAGGGAACCAGTCTTAGAAGGGATGCAAAATGGACACATCAGAGAGAAGGAAATAATACATTGTTATGATGTGGCCCACTACAGGTGAGAGGGAATGACTTGTGGTTCCTACTTTGGTACCATCTGAGGTCAACATTAGACCTGTTTCTTTCATAGTGTTCCAGCTGGTAGAAACTTAATGGGAGTTTGTTTACTAGCTTAAACATTAAAGGAATAGTACACCCAAAACATGATTAGCCTTCATTTTCTACTCACCCCCATGCTGAACAACACTCTGGAGTACTTTTTTGATATCTCAAATGCATCTGGAGATCTGGGAGGCTTCTTGCTGTCTGCTGACATTCAAATAATGGAGGTCTATGGCGCCCGAGGCAGAAAGGTCCATAAAAGTCCACAAAAAACATGTCAATATTCCTCCATACTGCTCGTCCAATGTATTCCAAGTGTCCTGAGTGGGTAGCGTCCATAATTTACTCGAAACGAAGTCATTTAGAATGTTTTTAGAGCATAAACAGTAGTGTATAGGATTTCCTGAAAGCGCGCGCCTGTGAGTTCAGGACGCTACGGAAACCGCGGCAGACCAAACCAGATGAAAGTGCGCATTCAGCTCGGCAAAGAACTCATGCTCTTCCTCAACACTGAAGTCCTCAGACATTTTTCTTTCGTTGTTTCTTTCTTTGCACAGGTAAACAGCACATTTCTTCTTCTACGCTTGCATTATCGGCAGAGCAGACGCTGAATACGCACTTTCATCTGGTTTGGTCTGCCGCGGTTTCCGTAGACTCGTGAACGCGCTTTCAGGAAATCCTATACACTACTGTTTATGCTCTAAAAACATTCTAAATGACTTCGTTTCGAGTAAATTATGGACGCTACCCACTCAGGACACTTGGAATACATTGGACGAGTAGTATGGAGGAATATTGACACGTTTTTTGTGGACTTTTATGGACCTTTCTGCCTCGGGCGCCATAGACCTCCATTATTTGAATGTCAGCAGACAGCAAGAAGCCTCCCAGATCTCCAGATGCATTTGAGATATCAAAAAAGTACTCCAGAGTGTTGTTCAGCATGGGGGTGAGTAGAAAATGAAGGCTAATCATGTTTTGGGTGTACTATTCCTTTAATATTAGGAATGCACAGCGCTGAAGCTGGGAACATCTTCAGGACCAGGGTGCCTCCGTGGGACCTTGTGGTAGACAGAGGAAGACTAGCAGGTGAACCAGAGAAGCTGCTGTCCTGTAGGTCCAATATGCTGTTGGAAACTGTTATCCTCTTCAGGGAGTACCACCCAGACAGCAGAGGTAAAGTGAGAGAAGCTCAGGAGTAGCAGAGAGCTGTGCGGAGAGAGGAGAAAAGGTCTCTGATTGGTTGAACTAACCTAGATCGTCAGCAAACAGACATCCTCAGGCTACTGGCTTGTTTGACTTGTCTAATGAAAAAGGGTGTGGCCCCAGGTGGGGCCATTTAAGAGGCCTAGAGTAATTAATCAGTCCTATTTGACCAACCAATTCTTGGAGATCAACGCTTGTTAGCTTTAGCATTCTTAGACCTGGTTGATTTGAGCTGTAACCCTACATAAAGATGACATCACTCGATCCAGGTATGTCCTTTGCATGGCTTCGCTTCTGAATGCATCTCTGCATAGAGATGACCCTCTGGTTCCAGCCGTTTTGTTTGGTGTAAACACAGCATGGACATGCTGGTGACTGGGCAGGTCCAGGATGGGTGTTACCTGTGCTTCTCCATGGTCTCTGTGCCTCTCCAGTCCGGTAAGGTGCTGGCACACAGCATTCCAATGGAGACAACGACAAACAGGACGGAAACCGAGGCGAGCAGCCGAGCCAGCAGTGACGACGTGGGTTCCTCAAACGTCCTCCTCAGGGTCTCCATCCAGCAACTCTGAGCTACCTCCTCCAGGCCTCTCTGCTCCGTCTCGGGGAAGAAGTGGACGAAGCCGTCTGACAGGCGGTCATCCAGACGGCGCTGGCAGCAGGGCTGTAGGTCAGAGCTCTCCAGGCCCCAGTACAGCATCTCATTGTAGAAGGAGAGCTCGCACATTTGTGGCACGAAGCGCAGCCTCCCATGTTGGATGTAGAGCATGATGAAATTAAAAGCCTCAGAGTGGCGGTCAAAGAAGAACTCGTTCCTGTCTCGATCGTAGTCGTCACAGAGCTCCAGCAGTTCACGCTCTGACCCACAGCGTTGCAGCCGACTGAGTCTGCTGAGAGGAAGGCGCTTCATCAGCTCTGCTGGGACGGAGAACCTGCGGCCGCCAACGTTCAGGATGCACAGCTGGCTGCTGAACTTCATCTTCACCAAAAAAAATTCCTGCAGCAATGGTTTCAGGCAGACTTGGTTCCGCAGCAGACGGACTGCCTCCAGAATCCAGGGGTTCAACTCAGCCAGAGAGATCTTTGCTGAAGAATCCAGAAACTGCTCTGACCGTCACGTCTTATCATGGAAAACTTCCAGCAGAGCAGAGGCAACAGCAGCAGATCTGCGTCTGGGTGATTAGGAGCAGTGACCTGTTTCCACAGAAGCTATGCTGACAGGAAGTGGAGGCAAGGAGACGATGAATGGAGCAGATTTTCCCCAAATACTCTCAGACCTTTGCTCTGTTTCCTTGGTGGGTTGAATCTGAGAGTGGAGAGCAGCAGCAGACACTTCTGCTCCTCTTTGTCCTCCTTCTGAGGGAGAAGAGGAAGATCAGGAGAACCTGAGGGAGTAAAGCCAGCCTGGAGTCCATAAAAGTCCTTCTGTGATCCCCTCTTCATCTCTGCCGTTCCTCTTCCTCAGATCTGCTCCACTTATCAACCAATCATCTGCTTCATTTATTAACCAATCATCTGCTTAAGGGATCATCAAAGGCTCACATCAAAAGAGATTTCATAATGTCACTAATAAGAGCAGGACAGAGGAAACAGCGTCCTCTGCTGGCGACTCCTAAGAGCTGCTCCCAACATGATGAACTAATGAAGGCAGAGGGACACCCTGAAGGAGTCCATGAGGAGGACACTGAGGGACAGACTGAATGAGAAAGGAGTCCATGAGGAGAACCCTCGCCCATCCAGCGTAGGGAGAACCTTGACCAACATGACGATGACCCACTCTTTCTGTGAGCAGGCGAGCACAGCCTGTGTGTGTGAGGGAAATCTTATTAGTTTAAAAAATAACAATAATGACCATTATTTGCTCACATTGTCATTGATTCTTTGTAGGCTTTTTTGTTCCATTTAGATTTTTAATGTTAGTGTAATGTAAAAAATGTTATGGCTCAAAATGTTCATGTTTTACTATGAGTTTTAAGCACCTTAGTGGACCACAAGGGAAAAAAGAAAAAGTTGGAAAAAAATAAAATAAAAATTGTAACTCCGCCATAGTGTCTCTTTATGGTTAATTTTTCCAATCCCGGGTAAAGGAGGAGGGTAAGTATTATTATAAAATAAACATTAATAAAAAAATAGGTTAACAGGAGTCTTGGCCAGAAGATCAGAGATTCTGAGAAGTATCAAAAGAAAATCCAGGATGGTGTCAGGAAGCAGATCCAGGTTTGATCAACAGGCAGAAGTCAAGCAAACAGATCAGAACGGGAACCGGCAGGCTCAGAGGTCCAGAGGCAGGACGGGTCAGGAAAGGGTAATCAGAAACCCTAACATAATGCTGAAAAACTCTCCCCACATCCTTGAGAACAAGCTGGCACTGATAACTGGAAAGCAGGCAGGTTAAATAGAAGCAGGAGCAGGTGGATTAGATAAACGGTAATGAGATAACAGGCAGAGTTATATAGCTGAATGAAACAAATAATCCAGCCTGTCATCAGCACCGAATGCATGGCAGTTAAATAATTTGTATCATGTTGAAAAAAAGCTTATTTTAAATTATAACTTAACTTCCAATGTGCATCACATTATTTTTTTGCCAGATCTGTTTGCTACTTTTTTCTTATTTATTACTTTTGATCTATTTGTCTGCTTTAAATATGATTCTATTTAAGGTCTTACCCGCGACCTTTAAGAATGAATGCTTTATAATTACCTTTTAAACTAATTTTCTAAACACATTTCTATTAACTTTTCAGGGTAATTTCAATGCTGAGACTTCAGGATGACAGATGGAGACAGCAGATGAGCTCAAGACAGGAAGAAGGCCGGCTGGTTGATCCACTGTTGTCATGTGATCAAACCAGCAGTGAAATGATGATGAAGCATTCAGACATAAAGAAGCAAAACAAACAGAGAAGTTGCTGTTGCTGTTTTCCCACAGAATCTTGCTAACTGACCCTTTATTGGCCTCAGGTGTTGGGAGGGGGCGGAGCCTGAACACAGCCAGAAAACAAGCACCGTCTCACAGGAAGTGATGTCAGACCCGTCTGAGGCAGAGGCAGAGGGAGGAAGTAGCTGATCTGTTTTCACCGGAAACACTCAAATGGAGGTGAGAAAGATGCTGCCGCTGCTGCTCGCTGCTGCTGCTCTGGGTGAGTTCTGGTTCTGGTTCTAGTAAACTGACACAGTGCAAAGCTCAGGTAATGGTTCCTGCTTGGTTGGGGGGGTCCAATCTAAGTTGGTTTCTCTCATGGCAGCCAGAAGGGCTGAACTCTGACCTTTGAACCTCCAGAGAAATCCTCCCTCAGTTAATTTCTGTCCAGTTAATTCATGTCTTTCTCCAGAACTGGTTCTGATCCAGGTTCTGACCTTTCTTCCAGCTGATCCACTAAAACAAGAACTGGTTATGATCCAGGTTCTGACCTTTCATCCAACTGGTTCTGAACCAGAACTGGTTCTGATCCAGGTTCTGACCTTTCTTCCAGCTGATCCACTAAAACAAGAACTGGTTATGATCCAGGTTCTGACCTTTCATCCAACTGGTTCTGAACCAGAACTGGTTCTGATCCAGGTTCTGACCTTTCTTCCAGCTGATCCACTAAAACAAGAACTGGTTATGATCCAGGTTCTGACCTTTCTTCCAGCTGATCCACTAAAACAAGAACTGGTTATGATCCAGGTTCTGACCTTTCATCCAGCTGGTTCTGAACCAGAACTGTTTCTGATCCAGGTTCTGACCTTTCATCCAACTGGTTCTGACCCAGAACTGGTTCTGATCCAGGTTCTGACCTTTCATCCAGCTGGTTCTGAACCAGAACTGGTTCTGATCCAGGTTCTGACCTTTCTTCCAGCTGATCCACTAAAACAAGAACTGTTTCTGATCCAGGTTCTGACCTTTCATCCAACTGGTTCTGAGCCAGAACTGGTTCTAAACCAGAACTGTTTCTGATCCAGGTTCTGACCTTTCATCCAACTGGTTCTGACCCAGAACTGTTTCTGATCCAGGTTCTGACCTTTCATCCAGCTGGTTCTGACCCAGAACTGTTTCTGATCCAGGTTCTGACCTTTCATCCAACTGGTTCTGACCCAGAACTGGTTCTGATCCAGGTTCTGACCTTTCATCCAACTGGTTCTGAACCAGAACTGGTTCTGATCCAGGTTCTGACCTTTCATCCAGCTGGTTCTGACCCAGAACTGGTTCTGATCCAGGTTCTGACCTTTCATCCAGCTGGTTCTGAACCAGAACTGGTTCTGATCCAGGTTCTGACCTTTCATCCAGCTGGTTCTGACCCAGAACTGGTTCTGATCCAGGTTCTGACCTTTCATCCAGCTGGTTCTGAACCAGAACTGGTTCTGATCCAGGTTCTGACCTTTCATCCAACTGGTTCTGACCCAGAACTGGTTCTGATCCAGGTTCTGACCTTTCATCCAACTGGTTCTGACCCAGAACTGTTTCTGATCCAGGTTCTGACCTTTCATCCTCCAACTGGTTCTGACCCAGAACTGTTTCTGATCCAGGTTCTGACCTTTCATCCAACTGGTTCTGACCCAGAACTGTTTCTGATCCAGGTTCTGACCTTTCATCCAACTGGTTCTGACCCAGAACTGGTTCTGATCCAGGTTCTGACCTTTCATCCAACTGGTTCTGACCCAGAACTGGTTCTGATCCAGGTTCTGACCTTTCATCCTCCAACTGGTTCTGACCCAGAACTGTTTCTGATCCAGGTTCTGACCTTTCATCCAAATGGTTCTGACCCAGAACTGTTTCTGATCCAGGTTCTGACCTTTCATCCAACTGGTTCTGACCCAGAACTGTTTCTGATCCAGGTTCTGACCTTTCATCCAACTGGTTCTGACCCAGAACTGGTTCTGATCCAGGTTCTGACCTTTCATCCAACTGGTTCTGACCCAGAACTGTTTCTGATCCAGGTTCTGACCTTTCATCCAACTGGTTCTGACCCAGAACTGGTTCTGATCCAGGTTCTGACCTTTCATCCAACTGGTTCTGACCCAGAACTGTTTCTGATCCAGGTTCTGACCTTTCATCCAACTGGTTCTGACCCAGAACTGGTTCTGATCCAGGTTCTGACCTTTCATCCAACTGGTTCTGACCCAGAACTGGTTCTGATCCAGGTTCTGACCTTTCATCCTCCAACTGGTTCTTTACCAGAACTGATTCTGATCTGCTATGGAGAGCTGTTTCATTCAAAATAAATAAATGTTACTATTGATAAATTGTCAATGAGTAAAAATAAAATAAAACAACATAAATGTAAAAATGATTTTTAGCTTATTTTATTTTATCATATTTCAAGATTTTCTGTTTATTCAAAATGTATTAAATTTAAAAAATGCAAAATTTATTTCTTTATTATTTAACTAGTATTATATAAAACTTCCCTCCTCATATAGACATCCGTCCATCCATCATCCATCCATCCATCCATCCATCCATCCATCCATCCATCCATCCATCCATCCATCCATCCATCCATCCATCCATCCATCCATCCATCATCCGTCCATCCATCCATCCATCCATCCATCCATCCATCCATCCATCATCCATCCATCCATCCATCCATCCATCCATCGTCCATCCATCCATCCATCCATCGTCCGTCCATCCATCCATCCATCCATCCATCCATCATCCATCCATCCATCCATCCATCATCCATCCATCGTCCGTCCATCCATCCATTCTCCATCATGCTTACCCCAGCTTGGGTTGCGGGGGGTGCTGGTGTCTATCTCCAGCCGTCTACGGTCGAGAGGCGGGGTCCATCCTGGACAGGTCTCCAGTGCATCGCAGGGCAACACAGAGACAAACAACCACTCACACCTAAGGAGAATCTAGAGAAGCCAATTAACCTAACAGTCATGTTTTTGGACTGTGGGAGGAAGCTGGAGTACCTGGAGAGAACCCTTGCATGCTCCGGGAGAACATGCAGACATGCAGAAAGACCCATGGCTGGGAATCAAACCCAGAACAGTCCTGCTGCAAGCGAGAGTGGTACCCACTGCAGCCCCTAATTTAGAAATAAGAACATGAAATAAAAGGAGCTTACAAATAAAAAAAGTTAAAAAATAAAAATCAATAAATACGTAACATAGCTGTACAAAAAAGTGTCACAAAATAATCCATTATGACAGAAAGAAATAATAAAATAAATGAAATTATTTTTTAATCTACACTACATAAAAAAAATCCTTAAATGTAATTGAATAAAATAATTAGATTTTTTAGTTTTATTTCATCAGGATATTAATATATTTGATAGAATATTTATCTATACTGAATCCACCAGAAGCTCACTTGTTCAGGCTAGGACCAGTGAAACCAGTGAATGAACCAGCAGCTCGCTGGCTAAAAACGTAACTTTAAGGGCCCCTGTCTAGAACTTCATTTGGATGGGATTAAACTGATTTCAGATAATAAAGTAAAAAATCTTGGTGTTGTTTTTGATCAGGACCTGTCATTTAAATCCCAGATCAAAGAGGTTTCTAGAATGTCCTTCTTTCATCTGAGGAATATTGCAAAAATGAGCAATCTCCTGTCCAGGGGTGATGCTGAGAAACTAGTCCATGCATTTGTTACTCCAAGGCTGGACTATTGTAATTCTTTACTATCAGGAAGTCCACAAGCTGTAGTTAAAAGCCTTCAGCTGATCCAAAATGCTGCAGCCAGAGTTCTAATGAAAATGAAAAAGAGAGATCACATCTCTCCTATCCTGGCTTCTCTTCATTGGCTTCCTGTTAAATCCAGAATAGAATTTAAAATCCTCCTTCTCACATATAAAGCCTTAAATGGCCAAGCTCCATCTGATATCAGAGATCTGATTGTTCCTTATGTTCCTAACAGAGCACTTCGCTCTCAATCTGCAGGTTTACTAGTGGTTCCTAGAATTTCTAAAAGTAGAATGGGAGGCAGATCTTTTAGTTCTCAGGCTCCTCTCCTGTGGAACCAACTACCAGTTTTAGTCCGTGAGGCAGACACCCTGTCTACTTTTAAGGCTAGGCTTAAAACTTTCCTTTTTGATAAAGCTTCTAGTTAGAGTGGCTCAGGTTATCCTGAGCTATCTCTATAGTTCTGCTGCTATAGGCTTAGACTGCTGGAGGACATAGGGACCCCTTTTTCATCATTCTGCTTCATTCTATCTCTATTCTCCCACTCTGCAGAATCTGTTAGTTCAATCTCTAACGTTCTGCTCTCTCTGCTTTTTCTCACAGTAGCTTCATCTGGTCTGTTCCTGTTTGGCTGTGACTCCATCCTGGAGAGAAATATCAGCTGTGCTGCTGCCATCAACACCTTTGTTTCTAGATGTTGGAGCTTGGCCTGTTTTCCAGTGTAGTCCTGTTTCTCTGACTGTGACTGAGTGGATGTGCTCTCTTCATCCTCTGACATGGGAGCTGGCTCGGAGCTCGTCTGCCTGGCTGTGTGTTTCCTGGACGGGGCCGCCTGTGGAGCTGGTTGACAGTCGCCTTTTGTATCTATGCTTCTTTTTCTATGTCTGCTTCTGTCTTTTTGAACCCCAGTGGGCCTCAGCAGATGGCCGCTCACACTGAGCCTGGTTCTGCTGGAGGTTTCTTCCTGTTCAAAGGGAGTTTTTCCTCTCCACTGTCGCTACAAGCATGCTTAGTGTGAGGGATTGCTGAAGAGTCAATGAGTCGATGCAATCAGCTGGTTTTCCTTAGATAGAAAACTTTGAATGAATCTGACTGGATGATCTGGTTGAACTGTAAAGTTCCTTGACATGACTTGTGTTGTGAATCGGCGCTATATAAATAAACTGAATTGCATTGAAATGTAACTCAGGTGGTTCCTGTGGGTTCCTGTCTCCCTGCAGCTGGTGCGGCAGCAGGAAGCTATCATGGCGTCTCCATGCCAGGATCTCCATCCAACATCAGCAGGAATGACGCCGCTCTGCAGCAGGTGGTCCTCACCGCCGCTGCTGACTTCAACAAGCGGTCCAACGATGCCTTCCTGTTCAAACCTTCGGCCATAAGCACAGCGCAGCGACAGGTACCTCTCACCTCATTGGTCGCTATGGTGACGCACAGCACGACTCTTTCTTATTAAGTCAGTGATTACAATAAGAAGACGGTGTTTCTCTGATTCCATGTTATGAACTATGTTGATAAATCCGAGTGAGGATAAAAGACAACATGGTTTACATTTGAACGATGTTTGGTTGAAAAGGGAAACTAAAAGCCGCCATTTTTAGACAGTTGAACGTCTATTATTAGACTAAAGTTGGACAAAAAAATCAGACTGACCAAATAAAGGCCCATTTTGAACAACTAGGATGTCGCTAAAGGATATCGCTTTGGCACACTGGCAGGTGTGCATGGCTTTCATCAGGTAATCTGAGGGATTAAATCCCACCCAGGCCCTCTGTTGTCTACATTCCCACACGGAAAGTGTCTTTATTGGGAGGGGTGGTCTCATGGTTAGGACATAGAGCCTAGGATCCAGAGGTTATGAGTTCGAGCCCCACTCCCAAAACCCCACACTGCTCCCCGGACGCTGCAAAATGGCAGCCCACTGCACCCCAAGGAGATGGGTTAAATGCAGAGAGGGAATTTCTCTATTATGAGATGAATAAAGTTCAGTTATTATTTATTATTCTGGACTAAATCTAGACTGACAGAGGTTTAACAAAGCAGGTTTACTAAAAGCTCTGACTTTTCTGTTTCACAGAGTTTCCTCATCCTGTTTCTGTTGCCATAGTAACATCCTTCCAGAGCTAATCTGGTCAGCAGCAGGTTTCCTTCAGTAAACTGAGAGTTCTCTGTCTCTGCTCTCCTTATAGCCAATCACACTCTTTTTTTTTTTTTCCTGATTTAGTCAGATTTTTGTTGTAGTTTTATGCATTAAAAAAAATAAATAATTCACTAAGTCCGTTAGACAGATCAGGTTTTAAAAACAAACAGTTAATGTCCGTTTGACAAGGATCTTATTAAAGAATGATCGGCATTAATTCACGGAGAATTAAATATTTATAGGGAGAGGATTCTACAACTCAGTGACAGGATAGGAGATTACTGGATTTTGTTTTGTTTAATATGAGCGAGATTTTTGTATATTTATACAAAATGACATTTCGATAAATACAGGTTTAACATTCAGTGAGCAGCTTACAACAGTGAAATGAACATTTCCATTTATAAAGTGCAGCAGTGATCAGAAGAAAAAGGTGCAAATGCACCATATGAATTGATCAATTCATTTATTTATTTCGCTGGGACAAAAGGAATTACTCTAAGATTGAATTCACTGGATGATACCAACCTACTGAGCCTACTGGCCCAATCTGAAGCCGTTCTATGGGACTGATAGCCGCTAATAACGACCATTTATTGGGACGATAACATCGGAAACGCTGCAGCAAACAGCCACTGATTTACTGAGTAAAAGAGACTGAATCAACATGAGGAGGAACCCATGAGATGATGAACAGGTTCTATTTATTAGAATAACGTCTTTATTCTTCATCTTCACCTGCTGACAGATGATTTCACCTAAATAGATCCACTGATCTACGACCAAACTGTTTCAGGTGGTCAAAGGGATCCGGTACATTGTGGATTTCCAGATTTCCAGAACGGTCTGTCCTAAACGGGATCCCATCCAGGACCTGTCCAAGTGCGACTTGCAGCCTCAGGGCCTTCTGCACCAGGTGAGTTCTGACCAGCAAATTGAGCTGGAGGTCTCTGAGGTCCCGTAAGATGTTCTCTGCTTTGTCTTCCAGACGTTCCGCTGCCACCTGGACCTCTGGCTGATCCCTTGGAAGCATCGCCATGAAACTCTGGAGCTGCTCTGCAAACCCTGAACCATAGAAGCATCAGCAGCATCTGACCCAGAGCGCTTCTGTTGGACTACTGCTCTTCATTTGAATAAAAGTATTGGCTTTAAAACCTTCACCCCCTCAGTTCCTCTGATCTACTCAGAACCTTTGATGGTTCATCCTCGGCCCACTTAATAAATAAACCAGAACACAGCAGCTTTGTTTTCCTTATTATTTTGTTGATGCTCATGTTTTTCATGACAATAATGAAAACTGACGAGCTAAACGTGGATCTTTGATGATGAAAGCCTCTCTGCCTCACTTCCTCGCTGCCTCCTCACAGCCTCACTGCCTCCTCACTTCCTCGCTGCCTCCTCACTTCCTTGCTTCCTCCTTACTGCCTCGCTGCCTCCTCACAGCCTCGCTGCCTCCTCACAGCCTCGCTGCCTCCTCACAGCCTCGCTGCCTCCTCACAGCCTCGCTGCCTCACTTCCTCGCTGCCTCCTCACTTCCTTCTCATTTCCTAGCTGCCTCCTCACTTCCTCGCTGCCTCCTCACTTCCTTCTCATTTCCTAGCTTCCTCCTCACTTCCTCGCTGCCTCCTCACTTCCTCGCTGCCTCCTCACAGCCTCGCTGCCTCCTCACTTCCTCGCTGCCTCCTCACTTCCTTCTCATTTCCTAGCTTCCTCCTCACTTCCTCGCTGCCTCCTCACTTCCTCGCTGCCTCCTCACAGCCTCGCTGCCTCACTTCCTTGTTGCCTCCTCACAGCCTCGCTGCCTCACTTCCTTGTTGCCTCCTCACAGCCTCGCTGCCTCCTCACAACCTCGCTGCCTCCTCACAGCCTCGCTGCCTCCTCACAACCTCGCTGCCTCCTCACAGCCTCGCTGCCTTCTCACAGCCTTGCTGCCTCACTTCCTCGCTGCCTTCTCACAGCCTTGCTGCCTCACTTCCTCGCTGCCTTCTCACAGCCTTGCTGCCTCACTTCCTTGCTGGATCCTCACAGCCTTGCTGCATCCTCACAGCCTTGCTGCCTCCTCACAACCTGGCTGCCTCCTCACTTCCTCCTCACAGCCTCGCTGCGTCCTCACAACCTCGCTGCCTCCTCACAGCCTTGCTGCCTCACTTCCTCCTCACAGCCTCGCTGCGTCCTCACAACCTCGCTGCCTCCTCACTTCCTCGCTGCCTCCTCACAGCCTTGCTGCCTCACTTCCTCTCTGCCTCCTCACAGCCTCGCTGCCTCCTCACAGCCTCGCTGCCTCCTCACTTCCTCGCTGCCTCACTTCCTCGCTGCCTCCTCACTTCCTCGCTGCCTCACTTCCTCGCTGCCTCCTCACAGCCTCGCTGCCTCCACGCCGTTACTCCTCCTCTTACCATTTTTGATCAGCGTTTCTTTTGCGTTTTGCCTTTTCCTTTCTTTTTGAACGCATCATCTCTGATATCAAACTCTGTACCTACGCATTTCCTTGCTGCCTGACAGCTGTTTGATGCCTCTGCTGCACTAACCCTGAACTAAGCAATAAATCCATCTATAGCCGATGATCCTATAGTATAGTCTGTAGACTAACATTAGTCTCAGACTGACTGGAAGACATTGACCGAGTTAGCCACTGACATTGGCTCTAATGTTAGAAAGTAGAAAGGAGAGGAAATAGAAAGTCATTCACTGGGAAATGTTAATGTAGTAAATCTTTATTAGATTGATGATGCTGTGTTTGTCGTATTTCTCGTTTGAAAAAGTCATGAGCTGAAATATGTTGCATGTTATATTGAGGGGAAAAAAGCAACTAAAACATGATTAAAGGCTAATGAGCAGACACAGTATAAAGTATACGGCATCGTTCACAATCTGCAAACAGACAAATACTACAGCATTAACAGCCATATACTTGTAATTCAGTCCTGATGTGAAATCTTGAAATCATACGCTGATATGCTCAGCTCAAGAGCACGTTGGCACACTATGGCTGTTAGTCACAGCTGGTACAGGAAGCAGGGGCTGGGGTTCTTCTTCTTTCACCATTTCTTACTCATTCTACTTTCCTAATTCTCTGTCTTCCTTTATCTTATCGTCTGCTTCTTCCCTCTGGTTCACACAATCACACGGTTTGATGCTACCTGCGTCTAGGTATAACTATTTATTCAGAGTCATGTACTTTTCATCTTCCCACTCACACCTATGGTGAATGTAAGGTTTGTGACATGGAATGACCATGGAGCTGGCACCAGAGAGAAACAGCTGAAGATTTTTAACCGGCTTAAAAGATTAAATGCAGATGTTGTTTTATTGCAAGAAACTCATAAATCAGCGGCAACTATAAGTAATGAAAATAGAGCATAAAATTAGTCTTTACGCAGATGATGTATTACTTTATCTCCAGCACTCAAACACTTGCCTCCCTCAAGTGATTAGTTTACTAGAATCTTTCTCAAAAGTCTCAGAATCCTTCAGGTTTATAATTGCAATCAGGAAATATCAAATATTTGGGAATTACTCTGTCATCTAAACTAGCTGAGTTACCAAAACTCAACCACATCCCTCTTTTAAAAAAAATAGAAGAGGACCTAGAAAGATGGAAATGGCTTCCGATCTCCCTTATGGGTCGGGTAGCATCAATTAAAATGATGGTCCTACCCAGAATTAACTACCTATTTTCAATTATCCCAAATAAACCATAAACCGAATGGTTTAAATCTCTAGATTCTTCCATCTCTGAATTTCTTTGGAAGGACTTAAAGACACTACAGAAAACTAAAGACAGAGGGGGACTAGATTGACCTAACTTCCAACACTACTTAGCAAATATATTACAAAACATCTCTAAATGGATAAAACATAATCCCTTAGATGAGCCCTGGATAGACACAGAACAGGAAATATGCAGTAATATAATAATCTCAGATTTGCCGTTTATTAGCTCTAAGATCAAACGGCAGCCTGTTTTAAAAATATTAACATCAGATCTTCCCTGACAGCATGGTGGGAATTTCCTAAAATAACGAACTCATCACTTATCCCGTGCAGTCGTACACCCATCTGGAATAACCCGGACATTCTACAAAACAATAATGAGATAAACTTTCCGTACTGGAAGAATAAGAACTGGACTTTTCTTACATTTGCTAGATTAAATTTGCAGTATGGCATTAACAAAAATAAATTCTTAGAATATGAGCAAATCAAAGCTATAATTAGAAATTAATTTAAGCATATTGATGGAGGTTTAATAATTCCAGCTAATATATCAGAGTTTCTAGAGTTAACCCCCCCCAAACTACTGTCTAAACTATACAGGACGCTGTCTAAACTGGATGATACAATATCTCTTCCTATGACTAAATGGGAGGAGGATTTATCAGTCAGCTTTGAACAAAACATTTGGACTCAGATATGTCTAAGAACTTTTAACATGACTAGAATCCCCAATTTACAATTAATACAATACAAAATCCTCCACAGAGTGCACTATACAGGTCAAAGATTATTCAAGATGAATATCTGTCCACGGGCAATCATCTTGATAATTATTTTCATGCGTTATGGTTATGCACGCCGGTTCAGACGTTCTGGGTACAGCTATGTAAGGATCTATCAATGTGCCTGGGTTGTAAAAACACACTTTGAGGGAAGCTCTATGGAAAAAAAAATCAGTTTGCATGGTTTTTACTGCGTTATGTATCGCAAAGAAAACTATCGTCATTAATTGGAAAAGTCAGGATAAACTCAGCATCAATCAGTACAAAGATCATATTAATGTTGAGACAGAATCTGCATCCCCATCAGACCGATCTCTCAGTTATCAGTTAATGTATTAATTTAGCATTGATTGATCTTATGTTCAGCTAACTGTTAATTGATAAGCAGCCATTTTCCTAATAAGGAAATATATTTGTTTCGTCTCTTGCTGACTCTTAAAGGAATAGTACACCCAAAACATGATTAGCCTTCATTTTCTACTCACCCCCATGCTGAACAACACTCTGGAGTACTTTTTTGATATCTCAAATGCATCTGGAGATCTCGGAGGCTTCTTGCTGTCTGCTGACATTCAAATAATGGAGGTCTATGGCGCCCGAGGCAGAAAGGTCCATAAAAGTCCACAAAAAACGTGTCAATATTCCTCCATACTGCTCGTCCAATGTATTCCAAGTGTCCTGAGTGGGTAGCGTCCATAATTTACTCGAAACAAAGTCATTTAGAATGTTTTTAGAGCATAAACAGTAGTGTATAGGATTTCCTGAAAGCGCGTTCACGAGTCTACGGAAACCGCGGCAGACCAAACCAGCGCATTCAGCTCGGCAAAGAACTCATGCTCTTCCTCAACACTGAAGTCCTCAGACATTTTTCTTTTGTTGTTTCTTTCTTTGCACAGCTAAACAGCACATTTCTTTTTCTACGCTTGCATTATCGGCAGAGCAGACGCTGAATGCGCACTTTCATCTGGGTTGGTCTGCCGCGGTTTCCGTAGACTCGTGAACGCGCTTTCAGGAAATCCTATACACTACTGTTTATGCTCTAAAAACATTCTAAATGACTTTGTTTCGAGTAAATTATGGACGCTACCCACTCAGGACACTTGGAATACATTGGACGAGCAGTATGGAGGAATATTGACACGTTTTTTGTGGACTTTTATGGACCTTTCTGCCTCGGGCGCCATAGACCTCCATTATTTGAATGTCAGCAGACAGCAAGAAGCCTCCCAGATCTCCAGATGCATTTGAGATATCAAAAAAGTACTCCAGAGTGTTGTTCAGCATGGGGGTGAGTAGAAAATGAAGGCTAATCATGTTTTGGGCGCTCGGAGTGGGGTGCCTGGTGGGTCTGACCCCGGGGTCTGTAAACCCCATCAGGGCAGGGCTTGAGACGCCTCGGGGGGTCCTACGTCGGCCCCTCGGATGGGGGCCCCGGTAGGGCATCAGGGCTTGGGGTTCTTTCGGTAGGGCTGCTTGGGGTCTGGGCCGGTGTACAGCCGGATGTCCGGCCCTGCCGGTGCCTCTGGTGTGCTGGGGGGCCTCGGGTCCTGTTGGGCTTGGGGGGAGGGACATTAACACCTTATGGCAGATGCTTACCCCTTCAGGGGTTTGCACTCTGCTAGTGGGGGAAGGGGAGGGAGGGGGAATGATCTCGGCCTGGATGTCTTGTGTGGCGAGTGGTTTGAATGTTATGTGGGGGGGGTCAGGTCTGGCTCCCCATCTAATGTCTGCAGACCTGTATTACAGGCATAGCCTAACAAAAACCTCAACGACCCCCCATTCCAAGGGGGGGGACCCGTTCATCCGTTTCTATTTGCATGTTTTCTAAACTAAAACCAGGCTTTGTTGGGCTGCTGGATTAAAACCTGGAACTAAACGCTATTCCTGACATTTTGGATTGAAAAATCTTCCTGGATGGAAGAGAAACGTCTTCAAACTTGGAAACAAAGTCCAGAGGATTGTTTATTAATGAAACTATTTTTCCAGACTAGCTAGGACTCTGTCCCAGTAACCATGGCAACGCTGAGACTCATTAAAGGAACCCACTGGTAATGAAAAGTCTGTCAGTTCTGTTTGCAGACAGAAGCTGCAGCCTTCTAGGTGATACGGTTCTGGACGGGGGCCGCCGGGACCCGGGTTCAGGTAGGAACCAGCATGTGTTGTTCACCATGGAGGAGCGGGCGACGCTCCGGTTCAGCAGCGCCTCCATCAGGCTGGCCGTTTACATCCGTTTCTGGTCAGAACCCCCCACCCCACCCTCCCCCCCAAACATCAGACCCTGAAGCTGCTTTCTTTGCTTTTATTGGACTGTTAACAACAGAGGCCCCACCCCCTGCTCTGATTGGTCCGTATGATCGGGACCAGCTGGTGCAGCCTGGCCTCAGGCTACTGGGAACCAGTCCAAAGGCTTCAACAGAACCTCAGAGTCTGTGTCTCTTCTAGTCGTCCCTGTTGGTGTCGGTTCTGGTCCGGATCCCAGCCTAAGCTTTCTGCAGGTCCAACACGGCGATGTAGGGAGAGCGGAAGGAGCCCACGTACAGCTTCCCATCATGCTCGTGGGCCTCGCTGGCGTAGGCCGCCACCAGGCCGCCGGCATCATGGAAGCTGCGGCTGCAGACGCCGCCATCATGGAGCTCCGCCACCAGGCTGTACCGAGGAACGAACTTCATCAGAACATCCTGACTGAAGAGCTGCGGGGGGGCAGAGGTCAGAGGTCAGCAGCTTGTAGCTTCTGTCAAACAGGCTGTTCCTCAGTCTTTCGCAGTTCACAAGATGAGAACAGACCAAACCCGCTGGT
This sequence comes from Cyprinodon tularosa, assembly GCF_016077235.1. Lineage (NCBI taxonomy): Eukaryota > Metazoa > Chordata > Actinopteri > Cyprinodontiformes > Cyprinodontidae > Cyprinodon > Cyprinodon tularosa. The sequence continues at coordinate 332,490 of NW_024039126.1, read as the reverse complement.
GTTGTTCCCTCCCTCTTTACCCAGCATGCACCATGTCTGCAGCCAGGGCTAACGTTAGCCTGTCCGCGGCACACAGGGCTAAAGTTAGCCTGTCTGCGGCACACAGGGCTAACGTTAGCCTGTCCGCGGCACACAGGGCTAACGTTAGCCTGTCCGCGGCACACAGGGCTAACGTTAGCCTGTCCGCGGCACACAGGGCTAACGTTAGCCTGTCCGCGGCACACAGGGCTAACGTTAGCCCGTCCGCAGCACACATGGCTAACGTTGGCCCGTCGCGGCACACATGTCTAACGTTGGCCCGTCCGCGGCACACATGGCTAACGTTGGCCCGTCCGCAGCACACATGGCTAACGTTGGCCCGTCCGCGGTACCCAGGGCTAATGTTGGCCCGTCCGTGGCACACATGGCTAACGTTGGCCCGTCCGCGGCACCCAGTGACAACGTTAGCCTGTCTGCGGCACCCAGGGCAGACGTTGGCCCAACCGTGGCACCCAGGGCTAACGTTGGCCCGTCCGCAGCACACATGGCTAACGTTGGCCCATCCGCGGTACCCAGGGCTAACGTTAGCCCGTCCGCAGCACACATGACTAACGTTGGCCCGTCCTTGGCACACATGGCTAACGTTGGCCCGTCCGCGGCACCCAGGGCTAACGTTAGCCCGTCCGCGGCACCCAGGGCTAACTTTAGCCCGTCCACGGCACACAGGGCTAACGTTATCCGCGGCACCCTGGGCACGTTAGCCTATTCGCAGCAACCACATTTGCTCTCTGTTCTCACAGAGGCAACTCTGCTGTGTTCAGGTCAAAGGTCACACTAAACACCTCACCTTGAAAATAAACTTCTTGATCCAGGGTCTCTGGGACAGGAAGTCCAGCATGGAGAAGCCGGGGTTGGGTCTGACGGCAGCCATGGTCACCCAGTAGCCTCCGGTGGAGCTCGGACGGACGTTGTCTGGGAAGCCTGGCAGGTTGTCCACAAACGTGTCCATTCCCCCTTTGTTGAGTCCAGCAACATGGACCCTGGAGAGAGGACAGAGTCAGACCTGTCTGACCTGCAGACAGACCGGGTGCTGGGGCAGGGTACCTGCGGATCCGGGCCATGGTGGTCTCTGCAACCAGAACCGACTCTTCATTGGGCAGAAGCTGGATGCCGTTTGGAAATCGGAGGTTCTCCATGACGACTGACAGCTCTTTGGTCTCTGCGTCGTACTCCAACACCCTGAAGGAGACAAAAACAGGCTTTTATTTTCCCTGGTTTGCAGTTCCAGTCCAGGAGTGGCCAGACGGGTCCTACCGGCCATCAGCCGTGGCCTCCATGATGAGTTGCAGGTAGTCTCTACGCTGCCACCTGCTGCTGGAGTCGGTGAAGTACACCTTCTTCCCGTCCTGGGTCACTGTCAGGTCGTTGATGAAGGACAGCTTCCTGCCAGCGACCACCTGACCCCCCGACACCAACCGGGTGGCAGCTCCTGCAGAGAAAACTGCTGAGCTCCAACAGGAAGGCAGCAGGTGGAAGGAGGCGTGGCCAGAGGGAGCTCACCTGTGGTGGGGTTGACCTCGAACAGCCCCAGGTAGGCGTCGGCTACAAAGAGAGTCCCGTTGGGTCCGACTCGGATCCCCAGAGGCCTCCCACAGGTGGGCTCGTCTTCTCTGGAGCCTGCAGAAGGTCAGACAGCCACAAAAAGGCTTTAGCCAATCAGAGCCCTGCTCAGAGCCGATGGCATCAGCCACAGTTTGAGGCGAAAAATTGAAAACATCTTAAAAGGACCTCGGACCTCCATCTGCCACGTCTGACTGGGTGTGACCCGACTGAATGCCCATCAGAACCCTCAGTGCGTCAAGTAGCGCGTCTAAAGGTTAGCATGCTATCAGAACCCGCCGTGGGAGGAGCTATGGGCTGCAACCGTCAGAGCTAATCAGTTCATGATCGGAGAGGAAAAGGTTGGCGACAGAAGATTGACACGGAAACAGATCCGAGTCGATCTGATCGGCTCCGAGTCTCTGGCAGCTTCCTGTTCCCCAGCTAACGAGTTGATCGCTAAATTAGTTCAGGATTATTTGGATAATCAAAGAATTTCTCCCAGCGGCTGCTGCTCCTTTATTTTGACCAGCGATGAAAACTTAACGTCATCATCATCATCATCATCATCATCATCAGCTGAGCTTTGGCCTTCTGGATGAACCCTGATGCACTTTGCTCCCAACTCATCATGGAAAACTAAAGGTCAGGATTCCCTTATGGCTCCTAAATGGCCCCATGTCAACAGGAGGAGCAGCAGGAGGAGCAGCAGCAGGAGGAGCAGCAGCAGGAGGAGCAGCAGCAGGAGGAGCAGCAGGAGGAGCAGCAGCAGGAGGAGGAGCAGCAGGACGATGCATCTCACCATCACGCATGTGCATTCAGACACGGGAAGCTTCAGCGTGAAGGAACATTTCAGAGCAATGCACGTAAAAACGCACGCTGCAGAGGAACGCTGCTGAACCAACGAATAATGCTGAACGTACGCTGCTGAACGAATGTACCCTGCTGAACGAATGTACGCTGCTGAACGAACGTACGCTGCTGAACGAATGTACGCTGCTGAACGGACGCTGCTGAACGTACGAACCCTGCAGAACCCACACTGCTGAACGAAACCAAACTGATCCTACCGCATGGCAGCCTGCCGAGCCTAGTCACCGTGACGACTCTCCGTCCGATCAGCTTCAGGATTTTCCCGTCCGCCGTTCCAGTGAAGAGGACGTCTGCAGAAAGACAAACAGACTCAGTTCTGGTTCCTCTGGAATCCACTGGTGAGGATGAGGATGATGATGAAGGCAGAGCTGACCCCCGATGTTGGCGATGGATTCTGGTCCAAGGATCTGGTCTTCATAGAGTCTCTGGGCCTCTCGCAGCTTCTGGTTGGGCTCCCAGCAGCCCTTCATCAGAGGCGGATCCTTCAGACTTCAGCGGCAGGAATGGCCAGGAGGGGGCGGCAGCACGCCGGGTCATGGAAGGAAAGAGATGAGGGTCAATCTGCAGGGCTGATAGTCCAGGAAATAAAAACCACAGGTCAGCGATTACCCAGCAGACCATCCAGGCTGTCCTGCCGCCGCCACTGGGCGTCGCTGCAGGACGAAGCTGCCCAGTAGGCGCATGGTTCAGGTTCTGGTTGGATCCAACTCATTTTTTTAGGAGTTTAACTCCGGTGCAAATGTTTAAAATGGAGCTTTAACAAGCCTAGCAGATGGTTCTGGTTCTGGTTGTCTGCAGCCTGTAGGTCCAACAACTGGACCTCTGAGGTCCATGGAGAAACTCCAGGACTGTTCTGATGACACATGACTGCGTCCCCAGGTTCACCACCAATCACATCGCTTGCTCACCTTTTACATCATGTCTCTCCTACACTTTTAACATTTTGATCAATAGAACTGTTCATTTCACTGATGGAAACTTATTTATATTGAAGTTCAACAGTAAAGATTATTTAAGTCAAACTGATGGAACAGCTGGACCTCTGAGGTCCATCCTGACGGAGGGTTAGAGTCCCAGCAGGATTTGGTTCTTTAAGGCAGGAACAAAACCTTCGGGCTGTTAAAGGAATAGTACACCCAAAACATGATTAGCCTTCATTTTCTACTCACCCCCATGCTGAACAACACTCTGGAGTACTTTTTTGATATCTCAAATGCATCTGGAGATCTGGGAGGCTTCTTGCTGTCTGCTGACATTCAAATAATGGAGGTCTATGGCGCCCGAGGCAGAAAGGTCCATAAAAGTCCACAAAAAACGTGTCAATATTCCTCCATACTGCTCGTCCAATGTATTCCAAGTGTCCTGAGTGGGTAGCGTCCAGAATTTACTCGAAACGAAGTCATTTAGAATGTTTTTAGAGCATAAACAGTAGTGTATAGGATTTCCTGAAAGCGCGTTCATGACGCTACGGAAACCGCGGCAGACCAAACCAGATGAAAGTGCGCATTCAGCGTCTGCTCTGCCGATAATGCAAGCGTAGAAGAAGAAATGTGCTGTTTACCTGTGCAAAGAAAGAAACAACGAAAGAAAAATGTCTGAGGACTTCAGTGTTGAGGAAGAGCATGAGTTCTTTGCCGAGCTGAATGCGCACTTTCATCTGGGTTGGTCTGCCGCGGTTTCCGTAGACTCGTGAACGCGCTTTGAGGAAATCCTATACACTACTGTTTATGCTCTAAAAGCATTCTAAATGACTTCATTTCGAGTAAATTCTGGATGCTACCCACTCAGGACACTTGGATTACATTGGACGAGCAGTATGGAGGAATATTGACACGTTTTTTGTGGACTTTTATGGACCTTTCTGCCTCGGGCGCCATAGACCTCCATTATTTGAATGTCAGCAGACAGCAAGAAGCCTCCCAGATCTCCAGATGCATTTGAGATATCAAAAAAGTACTCCAGAGTGTTGTTCAGCATGGGGGTGAGTAGAAAATGAAGGCTAATCATGTTTTGGGTGTACTATTCCTTTAAGAACATCAAGGTAGATCAATGTTTGGTTGCCCCACTCTGAGGTGGACCTACCTGAAGACCTCAGGGTGGATGGGAGACTCCAGGATGAGGATGATGACGAGCAGAGGAAGGAGCAGGAAGCCCCCCAGGGACAGCAGGGTCACCTTGAACACCTTCCCACTGTAGGAGCTGCCAGGGGAGACAGAGCTGCGTTAGATGGTGAACTGGTTCTGCCTGAGGTTCCTCAGGGTGAACAGGTTCTGCCTGAGGTTAACCCAGAAACCTGTGGTCTAATAAGAAGGTCAAAGGTCACCACAGAGGCGGTCGGATTTCTGCCTCTGATGGATCTGTTTTTATTTGGGATTAAATAATCCAATAATCTGTGATGTCATCGGATTATAGGCCCACCTGCCTGGTCAGGACCTTCAAGGTTCTGGAGGTTCAGAATCTGGTTTCTGGTTCGGCTCCTGTCTGTTTTTACTGTTTTCATTTCAGAACCAGTTAGTTCTGGTTCCCAGGTCGGATCCGTTCTTTCCTGAACCGGATCTTCTCCGGGAATCAGAACCTGCAGGCAGGAGAACGTTCTCCAGAACTGTTGCCTGTTCTAGCAGCAGAACCAGGACCAGCGGCCCCGGTCTGGTCCGGTCCGGTTCTCACCTGGACCCTTTGAGTCTCCGCTCCGGAAGTTCCTCTGTGATCACGTGAGCTCGGTGCAGCCGCCGGAAGCGGACTCCTGCGGTCTCGTTCATGTTGGGCTGGACTCGGTTCGGCTTCAGTCAGTGGTCTGGACCAGCGGCTGTTGACACCTAGAAGAAGAAGAAGAAGAACCTCTTCTTCTTCTGTGGTTTATAGCTGCGCTCATTTCCGCCTCCTGCTGGAGCAGCGGAGTACTGCAGTACTACCAGTAATCATCTACTAAAGTAAAAGTAAAGTATTCAAGAACATTTTGTTATATCAGAACATTTCAGTCTAATTTTCATTTTAAAGAATCTTTAGAAATCTCTTGATTGCTGCATAGAACCACATACTCTAGATTCTACACCACCTGGAAAGAAGTTCAGCGTTAAAATGACACAAAAACATAAGGACAGAAATGTTATTATTTCTTATTAAAAATCAAACCAATGAGAAAAGAGTCCAGATTCTCCTCATTCTTTCTCTATAGAATAGAGGATTAAGGTTGAATTAATAAATGATAAACTAATAATAATATCTGCTCTGACTTTCTCTCATTAGTGGAACGGCATTAAATCTGTGGCGTCTCGATTCAGCCCATAGCGCCGCTATCCGCCATGATGGATGAAAAACAGAAACATTGGATTAAAAAGCTGAGCTGAACCAAAAGGAAGAAGAAACTAACAGCTTCCTGGGAATGGAGGGAAAGTTAGATACTATTCAGATCAGATTGTTAGCTCAGATTATTAGTAAAAGGGTTAAAGAATCAATTATTTATAAACAGATCAATTATTTTATAAATGGATCAATGAATACGTTTATTATTAAAACTGATCAATTAATCATTTCATTTGTAAATGGATCAATGAATCAGTTCAATAATGAACAGATCAATGAATCGATTCAGGATCAGGATGATTAGCCCCGCCCCCTGCCCTGATCAGGATGATTAGCCCCGCCCCCTGCTGTGATCAGGATGATTAGCTCCGCCTCCTGCTCTGTAGAGTCATGCACCAAAGATAAATTCACACCAGCAATGAAATTCAAGATTTTATTTGAAACATTCAGCACATTTTTCAAACAGGCCTTCACAATAAAAGCCTGTCCAGGCGGCAGTGGCTCTTTCTCAAGGTAACGGTGAGTCTGCGCTGTTCTCTGATTGGTTGTTGCTTAGACTGCCTCCAAGCTGCTGAAGAACTCTCTCAGTATGGTTTCCAGTTCCTCCTCGCTGTAATCCCGGACCAGGAACCGCTTCCCATCCGCCGCTCCTCGGATCATGGCCGACAGAGCTGCGGGCGGACGCAAGTAAGCAACCAAACTACAGCCAATCAGATCAACCCGTACAGGAAGTGAGCTCACTGCGTCCTGATGACGGCCGGAACAGACACAGCATCTTCTTCTTCTTCATGTCCACAGCTCGGCCCAGCTCATAACCAACACCCAAAGATGGCTGCGTCACCTCGGCAACCACCACTGAGACACAAACACAGGTAAGAGGTCAGCATTCAGCTGTCCACCAATCAGGGCCCAGCTCAGTGACCAGCTCTAACCATCAGACTGCTTCAGCCAGTCCACGTCTCGGTCATGGATGTCTCTGTCGTCCCCTGTGGTCGCCAACTCTCCTGTCCAACCAGAGAAAAGACAGATTCACGCCGGTCCTGTCAGTTAATTAGTAAACGGATCAGTGAATCAGTTCGTTAACAAACAGAGCAATAAATCTGTTCATTAGTAAACAGATGATTCAGTTCATTTATAAACTCATCAATGAGTCAAATCATTAGTAAACAGATTAAAGAATCAGTTCATTAATAAACGGATCACTGACTTATTTAATTTTAAATGGATAAATTAATCGGCTGATTTATAAAGGATCAATAAATCAGTTCATTAATAAACGGATCAGTGCTGAATTAGTTCATTAATAAACAGATCAAAGAATCAGTTCATTAATAAACAGATCCATGAATCAGTCCATTAATAAACAGATCAATTGATTGGTTAATTTAGTAATGGATCGATGAATCGGTTCATTTATAAAGGATCAGTGAATCAGTTATTTATTAAACGGATCAATGCTGAATTAGTTCATTAACAGATAAATGAATCAGTTCATCAATAAATGGATCAATTCATCTGTTTTAATAAACAGATAAATGAATCGGTTTTTAATAAACAGATCAATGAATCGCTTCATTTATTAACGGATCAACAAATCGGTTAATTAATTAACATATCAATGAATCGGTTAATGGATCAATTAATCTGTTAATTAATAAACGGATCAATGAGTAAGTTCATTAATAAACGGATCAATGAATCGGTTCATTAATAAACGGATCAATGAATCAGTTCATTAATAAACAGATCTGTGCTGAATGGGTTCATTATTAAACGGATCAATGAATCAGTTCATTTATAAACGGATCAATGAATCGGTTCATTAATAAACAGATCAATGAATCAGTTCATTAATAACGGATCTATGCTGAATGGGTTCATTAACAAACGGATCAATGAATCAGTTCATTAATAAATGGATCAATGAATCAGTTCATTAATAAACAGATCAATGAATCAGTTCATTAATAACGGATCTATGCTGAATGGGTTCATTAACAAACGGATCAATGAATCAGTTCATTAATAAATGGATCAATGAATCAGTTCATTAATAAATGGATCAATGAATCAGTTCATTAATAACGGATCTATGCTGAATGGGTTCATTATTAAACGGATCAATGAATCAGTTCATTAATAAATGGTTCAATGAATCAGTTCATTAATAACGGATCTATGCTGAATGGGTTCATTATTAAACGGATAAATGAATCAGTTCATTAATAAACAGATCAATGAATCAGTTCATTAATAACGGATCTATGCTGAATGGGTTCCTTATTAAACGGATAAATGAATCAGTTAATTCATAAACGGATCAATGAATCAGTTCATTAATAAATGGTTCAATGAATCAGTTCATTAATAACGGATCTATGCTGAATGGGTTCATTATTAAACGGATCAATGAATCAGTTCATTAATAAACAGATCAATGAATCAGTTCATTAATAACGGATCTATGCTGAATGTGTTCATTATTAAACGGATCAATGAATCAGTTAATTCATAAACGGATCAATGAACCAGTTCATTAATAAATGGTTCAATGAATCAGTTCATTAATAACGGATCTATGCTGAATGGGTTCATTAACAAACGGATCAATGAATCAGTTCATTAATAAATGGATCAATGAATCAGTTCATTAATAAACAGATCAATGAATCAGTTCATTAATAACGGATCTATGCTGAATGGGTTCATTAACAAACGGATCAATGAATCAGTTCATTAATAAATGGATCAATGAATCAGTTCATTAATAAACGGATCTATGCTGAATGGGTTCATTAATAAACGGGTCAATGAATCAGTTAATTAACGGATCAATGGATCATTTCATCAAAGCACCGCAGGGATCCGTTCTTGGCTGCTTAGGGTTAATCTGAACCTGGCTTTTAACTCTTCCCTCTGACTGTTAAACTGTTCATCACTCAGTTCATTAATAAACCATTTAGTGCGTGTGCGCGTGCCACCTTCGTCGCTGAGCTCGGGGCTCGACACGTGCTCGGTAAGCACGCTCCCGTATTTCTGCAGCTCCTGCACGATTCTTTGGTAGAGCTGCTGGTCCGACCTGCCGCCGCGGATGCTGCCGCAGAAATAGATCTTCATCCTGGACCTGCTGCTGCTGCTGTCTGAGGCTCAGATCCAGCCGAGGAATCCGCTACTTCCGGAAGCTTCCCGCGCACAGCTCTTCTTCTTCTTCTTGTAGATCTTGTAGATAGCAGGGGGCAGACTGAGAAAAAATTAAATCCATAAACTTCCGATAATATGAAGTAAAGCAGTTAAAAAATGAAAACTGTAAAATTAATCAAAGTGTTTCTAAATTATTATACTCTGTTTCCTTTTGTAGAATTCTTATTATCTTTCTTTCTGACATTTCCTACAAACAGAATTTATTCTCTATTTTCTTTCCCCACCAAACTCTTTTCTTATGCTTTATTGGCAATTCCGTGTAACATTACAGAATAAATCAAACATCAAGCACAGATATACAACAGTTGGTGACATTAAAACTTTAAGAAAAACGAGACATAGAAGGTAATAAATAAAAAAATAAAAATAAAAAAGGGAAATAAATAAATAAAATAAAATAAACAAAATAATAATAGCTAGGGGTTTACATTAAGTTTACGGTCATTTACAAAAGCGTAGAATTTTATACTATTTTTCTTCTTCATAAATTTAAGTGATTGAAAATACAAAGTTCTTTAAGGATCAAAATCACATTTAAGGAGGTAGTTAATTCCTCCTAATTCTATAAATATTTTGGAGGGGATATGAAACCAAAAACTATTTTCATTTTTCAGAAGCCTTGGAGGAAAAATCTATTGATTGCAGGATTTTTGGTATTTGATTGCTGTTTTTCATGAATACGGCCGTATCATCGGCTAGTTGGGTTATGGCGATTTTGTTGCCTGAAACACTGAGTTTCTGAAAATCTGCATTTTTAATAAAGGATAACATCCCTGCTGCAGGGATGAAGAGTAAAGGAGAAACAGGACATCCCTGATTAATGCCTTTATTAATAGAGATTCTAGAAGAGATGCCATGTGGCAGTGAGATCACACTGTTTGTGTCGTTGCATGATGTTTTTATTAAATTTAAAAATTTTGGTCCAAAGCCAAATAATTCTAAGGTGGGGAACATTAATTTGTGTTCAATGGTATCAAAGGCTTTAAAGAAATCTAAAAATAAAATAAAACTTTCATCTTCAATTAGATGATTATAGTCTAGTAGATCGAATATAAGACGGATATTGTTATTATCTGTAATAATCTGTAATAAGTCCTGGAGGTGGTCAGAGGACCTGATGGGGGTCAGAGGACCTGATGGGGGTCAGAGGACCTGATGGGGGTCAGAAGACCTGATGGGGGTCAGAGGACCTGATGGGGGTCAGAGGACCTGATGGGGGTCAGAAGACCTGGAGGTGGTCAGAGGACCTGGAGGTGGTCAGAGGACCTGATGGGGGTCAGAAGACCTGGAGGTGGTCAGAGGACCTGGAGGTGGCCAGAGGACCTGATGGGGGTCAGAAGACCTGGAGGTGGTCAGAAGACCTAGAGGTGATCAGAGGACCTGATGGGGGTCAGAGGACCTGGAGGTGGTCAGAGGACCTGATGGGGGTCAGAAGACCTGATGGGGGTCAGAACACCTAGAGGTGATCAGAGGACCTGATGGGGGTCAGAGGACCTGGAGGTGGTCAGAGGACCTGGAGGTGGTCAGAGGACCTGATGGGGGTCAGAAGACCTGGAGGTGGTCAGAGGACCTGGAGGTGGTCAGAGGACCTGATGGAGGTCAGAAGACCTGGAGGTGGTCAGAAGACCTGGAGGTGGTCAGAGGACCTGATGGGGGTCAGAAGACCTGGAGGTGGTCAGAGGACCTGGAGGTGGCCAGAGGACCTGATGGGGGTCAGAAGACCTGGAGGTGGTCAGAAGACCTGGAGGTGGTCAGAGGACCTGGAGGGGGTCAATAGCAATAGCTCACCAGACTTCATTCATCTCATCAAGGGAGTCCAATCTGAACATGATGACTTGATGAGATGAATGGAGTCTGCTTGGTTGGAAAGAAAACCTGCAGCCACACTGGAACCAGTTTGACACCTGTGCCCTGGACATTCAAACACTCATTAAAAATGGTGGATAAAGTGATTAGGGTGGAGATTCAGACACAGCCTAAATCTAAACTGAAAATACTGACCTTTTCCCGCCATCATCCTCCACTGATCAGCTGATCCCGATGGGCTGAAAGCCTCTGCTGCCACCTGGTGGCAGACGGGGGAGCCTCAGGGTTTTGTGCCCTGTGCAGAGACTGGCAGGCAGAAGGTTTTTATTCATTGTTTCAGGATGTGAAACTTAGCTGAATATTGCTGGTTTTGCTGTGAGCAGAGCGCCAGCTAGCAGACCGCGCCCAAAAATGAGCCGTTTAGGTGAGACAGCAGGAAAACCCAGTGGAGTGAAGCCAACGCCACGACCCCTGCTGGCTCTGGCACATCACTTCCTGTCTGACATCAGTAAGGTCCTGATGGATGACCCGCCTCCAGGTACCATGGATGCTTCTAGACTGTAGGAGGTACACCAGAACCCAGACCTACACAGGCGGACCCAGGAGCAACACCAGCACGGACCAGAGAAGACTAGCCAATGGGAGGTCAGAACTTTATTGAAGATCAGTGAACAGAGAAGCTAAGATTTCCCACAGGCCCTCAAACACAACACAGTAACTAATAACAACTGGACCCAGTAAACTGGCGACAGGAGAAAAGTCCAGGAGGATGTCCTGGTCACAGCTGTGATCTTCTCTGGACACAACAACCAGGTTCTGCTGATGGATCCAGAGGAGATCTGAACCAGCTCCTGTAGAACATAGAGAGGCCCCTCCCTCAGTGGGCCCTCAGCAGGGTCCCCAGGCTACTGGAGCTCAAGTTTAGCGTCACCTCATGCACGTCCCGGGCAACCCGCCCCATGGGGGCCAGAGCGGGTCCTTCCAGAGAGTCCAGCAGACCTGCAAGAGCAGAAAGGAGAACATCAGAACCACATTGACGGATTCTACTACAACACCAAACTGGTGCTCCCAGACCTAGAGCTAGACTAAGACCTAAAACCAGACCTAAACCCAGACCCAGGTCTAGAACAAAACCAGACTTAGAAGAACCAGACTTAGACCTAAGCTCAGACCTAGATCTACACCTAGAGCTAGAACCAGACCCAGACCAGGATCTAAACCTAAAACCAGACCTATACCAGGACCTAATGCTAGACCCAGACTTACCAAGACTAAACTAGACCTAGACCTAAAACCAGACCTAGAACCACACCTACCTAGTCCAAGACCTAGAAATATACCAGGCACCATAGACCCAGACTTAGAAACACACCTAGCCCTTGAAACAGACCTAGAACCAGATCCTTACCTCGAGCCAGACCTAGACCCACACATAGAAACAGACCTACCTAACACCAGACCAGGACTTAGACCAAGACCTAGAGCCAGATCTACCTAAAACCAGACCTAGACCATGCCCTAGACCTAAACCCAGACCTAGATCTACAGCTAGACCTATAACCAGACCCAAACCTAGAACCAGACTAGACCCAGACCTAGCCCTAGAATCAGACCTATAACCAGATCCTTACCTCAAACTAGACCTAGACCGAGAGATAGAACCAGCCCTACCTAACACCAGACCCAGATCAGGACCTAGACCAAGATCTAGATCTAAACCTAAACCCAGACCAAGACCTAGCACCAGACCCTTGACCTAGACAAGACCTAGAACCAGACCTACCAAAAACCAGAGCTAGGACTAAAACCAGACCTAGACGTAGACCGCGAACCAGACTAGAATCAAACCTAGACCTAAAACCAGACCTAGACCCAGACCATGAACCAGACTAGAACCAGACCAAGACTTAAAACCAGACCTAGACCATAAAAAAAGAGAGAGATCTAGACCTAGACCTAGAACCAGACCCCAGACCTTGACCTAAACACAGACCTAGATCTACAGCTAGACCTAGAACCAGACCCCTGACCTAGACCTGAAACAGACCTAGACAAGATCTAGAACCAGACCTACCTAAAACCAGAGCTAGACCTAGACCATGAACCAGACTAGAACCAGACCAAGACTTAAAACCAGACCTAGACCATAAAAAAAGAGAGAGATCTAGACCTAGACCTAGAACCAGACCCCAGACCTTGACCTAAACACAGACCTAGATCTACAGCTAGACCTAGAACCAGACCCCTGACCTAGACCTGAAACAGACCTAGACAAGATCTAGAACCAGACCTACCTAAAACCAGAGCTAGACCTAAAACTAGCCCTAGACCCAGACCGTGAACCAGACTAGTACCAGATCTAGACCTAAAACCAGACCTAGAACCAGACCCAGACCTGGAAGATCCGCCTCTGACCGGCCCCTTCCTGTTGACAGACAGGAAGTGAGCCAATAAACCCAACTGGCTCCAGGTGGAGAACAGACCCTCCATCATCAGGAGCAGGATTCCATAGATGGACCTCTGGGACCTCCCATTCTCCCATGCTGACCTGTTTTATCCTGAGGAGGACACAGACATTTTGGGACTGTGTCCATCTAATGCCAGGGACATGTGGACGGCACCGTGGGACATCTATTGATCCAGTTTATCAGCAGATGCTGAGTGTCGTCCTGAAGAACCTTCCTATCGATCTCCAGACGGTTCTGATTCCCAAACCGGTTTTTACAGTTTTCCGTCTCCTCATTCCAGAACGATCCCAACAGGATCCTAACTCGGTCAGGCCCCCCTCCTACTCCGCTCCCCATCAGAAACCAATGGAGGTCAGTCTGAAAGTCTCCCTTAAAGCTCCAATATTTGATCTGGCTCCGCCTACACAGAGAAACACTCATCATCATTGGCTTAGCTGTTTATCGATCAGAATCTTTCTAGCTATGCCACCATGTTACAGGATTTTCCAGGTTGGCCCATATCCATCTGCAGACCAGGCCCTCAGTTCTATTTCTATGCTGCAGCACCTGCAGCATAGAAATAGTCTTATTAGAGCCTGCTTTGTTCTCCAGTTGAAGGGCTACTTCCTGTCCATTGTTCCCAGTCTGTACTGGTTTAACTGGAAAGGACGGAACCAGAGCGGACCGGCTAAACACCTTGGTTCTGTTCACTGTGGTTCTGCAGGTCCTCCGGATCCAGTCAGTAGTTCTGATCAAGAGAAGCTCTGTGTTCCTGAACCAGTTCCACCGTGATGGGAGGTTTGGGATGATGAAGGCAGCAGCTGCTCTTCCTCGTCTTCCTCGTCTCTTTAAACCAAGTCTTCCTTACAGACCTTCCTCCATCCTGGCATTTGGACCCGATCAACTGATCACCGAGTCCTTCTTTAAAGTTCTGAATCAACAGGTCCGTTTGGACCCCTGGAGGTGGTCTTTGACACACTCAGACCTTCTAATGCCGATCCATCCGGTCCTCGTCAGTCAGACCTGACCAGTCTAAGGTGGTCTGCATCAGAACTCATAGGGGTCATGGTTCTGGACACCTGACAGCAGACGGATCAGCGCCTCCCTAGAGGCTTCCTATCGCCCAGCATTCACACTGAGTGGTTCTGTTCTGAAGAGGTTCTGACCTTCTACGATCCGGTGGTAGCTGAAGTGCAGGTACAGCAGGAAGCTCATGTGCAGCAGCGCCAGCGTCCCACACAGCAGCAGACGAGGAGTTTGACCCACAGTCCGAGACAGCAGAACCGCCACCTGAAAGACACAGACAGAACGGGTCAGACGGGTCGAATGGGTCTGACGGGTCCCGATGGGAACCGGGTCCTACCATGCGCAGCGTGGACAGTCCCCCGATCAGCAGCCACAGGCCGTAGAACAGAGAGTGAAAGTGGATGTTGTAGGTGACCAGGAGGACCACGCAGTGGCCGAACAGACCGTAACCCTGGCAACGACACAGAGGAAGTGATGTCACCCTGGTCCTGAAGGGCGACACTCGGCAGAGGCCAGAACCAGTACTCACCAGCAGGGAGAGCATCTGCAGCAGGGTGATCTGGGCATTGACCAGGTAAGCCAGGAAGAAGATGAAGGAGGAGACACCCAGCCAGTAGCCGAAGCAGGTTCCGATGGCGGTTCCCATCAGGGTTCCCTCCCTCTGCAGACAGGAACCAACGCAGAAAGCCTTAAATGGCCAAGCTCCATCTGATATCAGAGATCTGATTGTTCCTTATGTTATCTCTATAGTTCTGCTGCTATAGGCTTAGACTGCTGGAGGACATAGGGACCCCTTTTTCATCATTTTATCTCTATTCTCCCACTCTGCAGAATCTGTTAAAATATCAGCTGTGCTGCTGCCATCAACACCTTTGTTTCTAGATGTTGGAGCTTGGCCTGTTTTCCAGTGTAGTCCTGTTTCTCTTCCAGATGTAGCTATGGGCTCAGCGTTAGAAATAAACGTCCAATAGTCAGGAAATCTCTAAGTTCTTACGATAACGGTTCCAGAAGTCTTCATGCCGTGCAGCAGGATGGCCACCAGGGTGAAGACGAGCATCAGCGGGCCGTAAAGCTCACCTGCCACCTTCTGCAGAGGAGACAGTGATGTCAGAGGTCTCCCACCTTGCCCCGCTTCTACCTGTCTGATCGTGCACAGGGACTTGAGCTCACCTGGGGGAATGTGATCATGCGCACAGGTACCATGGAATCCACCAACCTGAGAGGAGACACCTTTCTCAGTCTCAGAACAGGAGACGACTGATCAGAAACAGGAAGTGAAGCTCTTACCTGCTGCGTACCTGGGAAGGCTCAACGTCAAAGTACGGTCTCAGGATGTCTATGTTGGCGTACAGGTTGAAGGCTTTGGACGCCTGTCTCTTCCCCGCCTGCCACACCTGCAGATGGAGAGGGGGCGGGGCTTAGCTGCTGTGTGTTCCCTGTGCTCCAGGTAAATGCCATGTTGCATTTAACCTTTTCTCCCATTCATTCTCTGACCCTGCCGACAGCCATCGCCATGGTAACAAGTATGTCTCCATGGGAAAATGAGGTCCAGCTCTGATTGGTCGGTATAAAGACACATCTGATTGGCTCACTCACCTCGTCTGCTACCTGTCGACCCAGTTGGCCTTTTATCCCCTTCATCCCCAGGAACTCTCCATCGTCGGCGCCGTCGTCCTCGGCGGCCGCCGCTTCCTCGGAAACCTCCTCCTCCTCCTTCATCCTCTGGTGCATCTCGCCAACGTCCTCAAAGCTGGAGCCCGATGTGTCGTCCATGTTTTCCATGTCAATAATGGCCGAGCCTCCGCTACCCTGAACAGAACCGTGAGAACATCGGTCAGTGGGTCACAAGACCAGGGAGGGCGAGTTCAGACCAGAACCTCAGCAGATCAGAGGAAAGGTTCCACCGGCAGAACCCCAGAGCTCCAGTGTTCCACCGGCGGAACCTCGGAGCTTCAGGGTTCCACCGGCGGAACCCCGGAGCTCCAGGGTTCCACCGGCGGAACCTCTGAGCTCCAGGGTTCCACCGGCGGAACCCCGGAGCTCCAGGGTTCCACCGGCGGAACTTCGGAGCTTCAGGGTTCCACCGGCGGAACCTCTGAGCTCCAGGGTTCCACCGGCGGAACTTCGGAGCTTCAGGGTTCCACCGGCGGAACCTCTGAGCTCCAGGGTTCCACCGGCGGAACCTCTGAGCTCCAGGGTTCCACCGGCGGAACTTCGGAGCTTCAGGGTTCCACCGGCGGAACCTCGGAGCTTCAGGGTTCCACCGGCGGAACCTCGGAGCTTCAGGGTTCCACCGGCGGAACCTCGGAGCTCCAGTGTTCCACCGGCGGAACTTCGGAGCTCCAGGGTTCCACCGGCGGAACCCTGAGCTTCAGGGTTCCACCGGCGGAACCCTGAGCTCCAGTGTTCCACCGGTGGAACTTCGGAGCTCCAGGGTTCCACCGGCGGAACCCTGAGCTTCAGGGTTCCACCGGCGGAACCCTGAGCTTCAGGGTTCCACCGGCGGAACTTCTGAGCTCCAGTGTTCCACCGGCGGAACCCTGAGCTTCAGGGTTCCACCGGCGGAACTTCTGAGCTCCAGTGTTCCACCGGTGGAACTTCGGAGCTCCAGGGTTCCACCGGCGGAACCCTGAGCTTCAGGGTTCCACCGGCGGAACTTCTGAGCTCCACTGTTCCACCGGTGGAACTTCGGAGCTCCAGGGTTCCACCGGCGGAACCTCGGAGCTCCAGTGTTCCACCGGTGGAACTTCGGAGCTCCAGGGTTCCACCGGCGGAACCTCGGAGCTCCAGTGTTCCACCGGCGGAACTTCGGAGCTCCAGGGTTCCACCGGCGGAACCCTGAGCTTCAGGGTTCCACCGGCGGAACTTCTGAGCTCCAGTGTTCCACCGGCGGAACTTCGGAGCTCCAGGGTTCCACCGGCGGAACCCTGAGCTTCAGGGTTCCACCGGCGGAACTTCTGAGCTCCAGTGTTCCACCGGTGGAACTTCTGAGCTCCAGTGTTCCACCGGCGGAACTTCGGAGCTCCAGGGTTCCACCGGCAGAACTTCGGAGCTTCAAGGTTCCACCAGCGGAACCCCAGAGCTTCATGGTTCCACCAGCGGAACCTCTGAGCTCCAGGGTTCCACCGGCGGAACACTGGAGCTCCGAGGTTCCACCGGCGGAACCTCTGAGCTTCAGGGTTCCACCGGCGGAACTTCTGAGCTCCAGTGTTCCACCGGCGGAACTTCGGAGCTCCAGGGTTCCACCGGCAGAACTTCGGAGCTTCAAGGTTCCACCAGCGGAACCCCAGAGCTTCATGGTTCCACCAGCGGAACCTCTGAGCTCCAGGGTTCCACCGGCGGAACCCCGGAGCTTCAGGGTTCCACCTGCGGAACCTCTGAGCTCCAGGGTTCCACCGGCGGAACCCCGGAGCTCCAGGGTTCCACCGGCGGAACCTCGGAGCTTCAGGGTTCCATAATGGCTGACTGTGGGTGGTTTCCTCATCAGGTCCAAAGATCATAAAGTCCGTTTTTCAGCTGCAGAGTTTTAGAACATCTGGAATTGATTCTCTACGCTTCGGTTCTTAGAGCTTGTTTAGCTTCACCTGGTGAGATCTGGCATAGAGCTGCATTCATAGATATGACTGATGGCATTACAGTGAGCAGGACAACAGAACTGAAAGGCTGTTTTCTAGAGCTGGAGCTGCTGGTTGGATTTCCTCAGGAGAACCGACCTGACAAGGTCCCAGTAACACCTGGTCTACAGGTTACTGGGAGGACTGGTACGACTCAGTCCAGTCTGCCGGGCAGGATCCAGAACCTCCCAGTATGGAGGGCCTGGTTCTGGTTCCGGTTGGAGTTACCTGAATCAGGGGCTCGTCGAATCCGCCCCACGGCTCCGAGTTCCTGCCTCCGGGTCCCGCAGACATCCTGGGTTCGGATCTTTGCTGTGGGCCTCTACAAACTGGACCGGAACCGATCACAGCCGATGTTGTTGTTTCGCCCCGCGATGACGTCACATATACTGCGTGGAAGCTATAGAAAATCGCGAGGTTTCCGCTTAGGGCGGGACTTCCGGTACTCTCCTACCATAGACCTACCATAGATAGATAGGCCCGCATCATCAGCTGAGGCATAGACCTACAATAGATAGATAGGCCCGCATCATCGGCTGAGGCATAGACCTACAATAGATAGATAGGCCCGCATCATCAGCTGAGGCATAGACCTACAATAGATAGATAGGCCCGCATCATCGGCTGAGGCATAGACCTACAATAGATAGATAGGCCCGCATCATCGGCTGAGGCATAGACCTACAATAGATAGATAGCAAATCAAGACTTGATTACTGGCTAATAATAAATGAATGATTAACATAAACTTTGCAGCGTTAATGAACTATACTTTATTACAAATGAAACTGGAAAAAATATGAATATATATATATGCGTCCCCCTCATATATATATATATATATATATATATAAAAAAAAATATATATATATATATATATATATATATATATATATATATATATATATATATATATATATATATATATATATATATATATTTTTTTTTTATATATATATATATATATATAAAAAAAAAAATATATATATATATATATATATATATATATATATATATATATATATATATATATATATATATATATATCATATCAAATGCAATATATACATATATAAATATATATGTATTTATATACTTATATGTATATTTATATATATATATATATATATATATATATATATATATATATATATATATATAAATATATATACACTATATTGCCAAAAGTATTTGCTCACCCATCCAAATTATTGGAATCAGGTGTTCCAATCACTTCCATGGCCACAGGTGTATAAATTCAAGCACCTAGGAATGCAGACTGTTTTTACAAACATTTGTGAAAGAATGGGTCGCTCTCAGGAGCTCAGTGAATTCCAGCGTGGAACTGTGATAGGATGCCACCTGTGCAACAAATCCAGTCGTGAAATTTCCTCGCTCCTAAATATTCCACAGTCAACTGTCAGCTGTATTATAAGAAAATGGAAGTGTTTGGGAACGACAGCAACTCAGCCACGAAGTGGTAGGCCACGTAAACTGACGGAGCGGGGTCAGCGGATGCTGAAGCGCATAGTGCGAAGAGGTCGCCAACTTTCTGCAGAGTCAATCACTACAGACCTCCAAACTTCATGTGGCCTTCAGATTAGCTCAAGAACAGTGCGCAGAGAGCTTCATGGAATGGGTTTCCATGGTCGAGCAGCTGCATCCAAGCCATACATCACCAAGTGCAATGCAAAGCGTCGGATGCGGTGGTGTAAAGCACGCCGCCACTGGACTCTAGAGCAGTGGAGACGCGTTCTCTGGAGTGACGAATCGCGCTTCTCCATCTGGCAATCTGATGGACGGGTCTGGGTTTGGCGGTTGCCAGGAGAACGGTACTTGTCTGACTGCATTGTGCCAAGTGTAAAGTTTGGTGAAGGGGGGATTATGGTGTGGGGTTGTTTTTCAGGAGCTGGGCTTGGCCCCTTAGTTCCAAGGAAAGGAACTCTGAATGCTTCAGCATACCAAGACATTTTGGACAATTCCATGCTCCCAACTTTGTGGGAACAGTTTGGAGCTGGCCCCTTCCTCTTCCAACATGACTGTGCACCAGTGCACAAAGCAAGGTCCATAAAGACATGGATGACAGAGTCTGGTGTGGATGAACTTGACTGGCCTGCACAGAGTCCTGACCTCAACCCGATAGAACACCTTTGGGATGAATTAGAGCGGAGACTGAGAGCCAGGCCTTCTCGTCCAACATCAGTGTGCGACCTCACAAATGCGCTTCTGGAAGAATGGTCAAAAATTCCCATAAACACACTCCTAAACCTTGTGGACAGCCTTCCCAGAAGAGTTGAAGCTGTTCTAGCTGCAAAGGGTGGACCGACGTCATATTGAACCCTATGGATTAGGAACGGGATGTCACTTAAGCTCATATGTGAGTCAAGGCAGGTGAGCAAATACTTTTGGCAATATAGTGTATATATATATATATATATGCATATAATGCATATCATATCAAATGCAATATATACATATATATAAATATATATGTATTTATATACTTATATGTATATTTATATATATATAAATATATATTATATATATATATATAAGTATGTATATACATATATACACTATATTGCCAAAAGTATTTGCTCACCCATCCAAATTATTGGAATCAGGTGTTCCAATCACTTCCATGGCCACAGGTGTATAAATTCAAGCACCTAGGAATGCAGACTGTTTTTACAAACATTTGTGAAAGAATGGGTCGCTCTCAGGAGCTCAGTGAATTCCAGCGTGGAACTGTGATAGGATGCCACCTGTGCAACAAATCCAGTCGTGAAATTTCCTCGCTCCTAAATATTCCACAGTCAACTGTCAGCTGTATTATAAGAAAATGGAAGTGTTTGGGAACGACAGCAACTCAGCCACGAAGTGGTAGGCCACGTAAACTGACGGAGCGGGGTCAGCGGATGCTGACGCGCATAGTGCGAAGAGGTCGCCAACTTTCTGCAGAGTCAATCACTACAGACCTCCAAACTTCATGTGGCCTTCAGATTAGCTCAAGAACAGTGCGCAGAGAGCTTCATGGAATGGGTTTCCATGGTCGAGCAGCTGCATCCAAGCCATACATCACCAAGTGCAATGCAAAGCGTCGGATGCGGTGGTGTAAAGCACGCCGCCACTGGACTCTAGAGCAGTGGAGACGCGTTCTCTGGAGTGACGAATCGCGCTTCTCCATCTGGCAATCTGATGGACGGGTCTGGGTTTGGCGGTTGCCAGGAGAACGGTACTTGTCTGACTGCATTGTGCCAAGTGTAAAGTTTGGTGGAGGGGGGATTATGGTGTGAGGTTGTTTTTCAGGAGCTGGGCTTGGCCCCTTAGTTCCAGTGAAAGGAACTCTGAATGCTTCAGCATACCAAGACATTTTGGACAATTCCATGCTCCCAACTTTGTGGGAACAGTTTGGAGCTGGCCCCTTCCTCTTCCAACATGACTGTGCACCAGTGCACAAAGCAAGGTCCATAAAGACATGGATGACAGAGTCTGGTGTGGATGAACTTGACTGGCCTGCACAGAGTCCTGATCTCAACCCGATAGAACACCTTTGGGATGAATTAGAGCGGAGACTGAGAGCCAGGCCTTCTCGTCCAACATCAGTGTGCGACCTCACAAATGCGCTTCTGGAAGAATGGTCAAAAATTCCCATAAACACACTCCTAAACCTTGTGGACAGCCTTCCCAGAAGAGTTGAAGCTGTTCTAGCTGCAAAGGGTGGACCGACGTCATATTGAACCCTATGGATTAGGAACGGGATGTCACTTAAGCTCATATGTGAGTCAAGGCAGGTGAGCAAATACTTTTGGCAATATAGTGTATATATATATATATATATATATATATATATATATACATATATGTTTATTAAATATACAATTTTGCTTGTTGAACATGGTTTATGTTTATCAAATATATTTTCACATCTCTTCTCTCCACCATTGCCTCCATCTTGTCCCTCTAACTTTACTGCTTTCCAACTTTAATGTCCCACACAGGGACAATAAATCCAGCTTCTATTGTTTCTATTATCAGTCTGCTGGTTGTAGGGCTCCTCGCCTGCAGCAGGGGGCGCCCAACTCTAGCTTTCAGCTATCGCGACACGTGCCGCCATATTTCCGTGACGCAGTGACATTGGGTTCAGCCGCCGGGACTCTACCGACACACACCGGCTTTCACTGATCACTTTCCTCCGCCTGCAGTGACACCGAACTGGTTCGGACCGTTTATGACCTCCGAGTGGACCCTGCAGCGCAAAGCCTCGCGGTAAGTGGATCAGTGAGCCGCTCAGCTAGCTGCTAGCGAGGAATGTCAAAGAAAGGCTTCAGTTCTGCTAGCAGTTCTTCTGGTTCCGATCCAGATCAGTGAGACAGTTTTTCTGGTTCCGATCCTGTTCAGTGAGACAGTTCTTCTGGTTCCGATCCAGATCAGTGTCACTGGTAAACAGGTCAGTTGTTTAGTAACCTCTGGTTATAGTTTGACTAGTAGCTGTTATCAAAGCAGCTCTGACGTCAGCAGTGCTGTTCGGTCGGGAAGAGGTTCGGTTCGGGCTCATAGTGCGGCTTTCTGTAAACACAGCAGCTTGTTTCCGTTGTTTATTTTATGGAGGACAAAGTAAACATGGCGGAAAGTGGAATCTAGAGAAACTGCTGCTGGTTCCTCTTCCGACATTTTATCTTTCCAGCGAACAGGCGGGCTGTTCCAGGGTCGCGGCAGCCTCCCTCCTCAGCCCTGGCTGTTCCAGTCTCTGCCCCTCCCCCACCCTTGCTGTCTATTGGCTTGTTTACCTCGCTGCTGTGTGGCTGTTCCAGGCTGTTCTTCCCCCTCCCCGTTATGTGGCGTCTACGTGCTGAACTGCAGCCTGTAATGGCGGCTCTGACTTAGGCAGCGCTCAGTTCAGATATCGCGAGAGCGGAAGCATTTGTTCCGAGCAGGAGCTGTTTTTGTCTGAGAAGGAAAATCATAGAGGAAAATGAGGTGAGTTAGTTAGCTGCTGTTGGTTTATGGGACCCGGTCCTGGTCTGAGGGACCCGGCCCTGGTCTGAGGAAAGACCTGCTGGAAGTTTCTGCCTCTTTGGTTCGGTTCTAGGTTCTCTGGGCCTGAGCTCATTTAGCTTCAGGCCTGAGAGGTTCTGTTGGGTTTCACCAGAACGGACCCCTGACCCACTAAGGAGGAGATTGTAGAAAACTTGATATAGATGTGCTGATCAGAGAAGGAAACTGATGTTGGCCGGCTGGTTCTGCTCGGTCAGCTGTCTGCTCAGGGATTGGACCTCTTGAGTTCTGCTGAACATGGGACCTGTGGTTCTGGACCTCTGGGACCTGTGGTTCTGGAACCTATGGTTCTGAGACCTGTGGTTCTGGGAGTTCCTGAGGGGAACAGAGTGTTCTGCTGGTTCAGCCTGGATGTTCTGCTGACGCGTGTCCCTAATCCATGAGGAAGGGTCAAAGTTCAGCTGAGATGTTTGGGTTCCTCTGTCTGGTGCTGATACTGGACCTCAGAACCTTCTGAAAACCGCTCACTGCGATCCAAACTGGCAGAGCATACAGAGGTCTGGTACCGGTTGGCTGGAAGTCTGGTGAGCAGAACCACCCCAGACTCTTACATTCGGACCGGTCTGGGGTTCAGGGAGGCCCGGTCCCAGCGGAACGGGTTGGGTCAGATGTAGGTCCGAGTGCAGTTCTGATGGCCTGGTTAAAGTCCAGTATTTGTTGGAACCTGTAAACAAACCGGGTCGATAGTTCTGGACTTTTGACCGGTTCAGCGAGAGCTTGAGGACCTTGGTTCTGTCCGGCACTGTCCTCCATGTTGGCCTGGTCTCCATGGCGATAGAGAGGGTTGTTATCAGCACCTTGAGCCTCTTCCAGCTGATATCTGTGTGCCCCGCCCTCTCAGATCCTGCTGGTACCGCCCAGCCTGTGGTTCTGGTGGCGTACCGCGGTGACTGCGCTGATCCTGCTGGGTGCCGCTAATCCCACCCAGACCCACGGCTCAGGGCTGCGGTCTGAACAAACATGTGAGTCAGGGGTCCGGTGGTTCTGGACCCTGATCCTCTAAAGCTCCACCAACAGAACCGCTCAGGGCTTTGACCGTCAGGCTAGGAGCGGTTCTGGTCCATAGCACCTCTGAGGGACGCCTGACCCGGTTAAAGCAGGTGGACCTTCTCCCAGAACCTAAAGGGTTAGCGCTAAGCTAAGCTAGCATCCAGGCCAGTGGGTCAGAACCGCTCTTTCTCACTGTTTGTGGTCTGACCCGTTTAATGTTTTTGTTCCTTGCAGGATGTCTCCGGCGCCGAGCGGGTCCGGGCTGTGCCAGCAGGCCCAGGAGCAGCTGGAGAACGCCATCAGCGCCGTGCTGCGGGCCGAACAGCAGCTGAGGGACAACGCCAGAGAGGTCAGTGTCTGCCCCGGTTCACCCTATAGACCCAAACTGCAGCTCTGTCAGAACCGGGCCGGCTCCAGGCCTCTGGTGACAAAGAGCAGGCAGCCTGGTTCTGCTGGTCCTGGCTCAGCTGGTCCTGGTTCTGCTGATCCTGGCTCAGCTGGTCCTGGTTCTGCTGATCCTGGCTCAGCTGGGCCTGTGTTCTGCCGGGCCACAACAACCACAGCCTGATCCCCCTCTGGCTGAATCAGAAGCTCTGTGATCCCGGGCTGAGTCAGAGGGAGGGAGTATGGGGCGTGGTTCTGGTCCTGGTTTGGTATAAGACCGGTCCACATGCTGAGGGGCTCAGATTGAGTTTGGACCCAGCTGGACCTGCAGCCGTGCCGCTCATCCCCTGGATCAGGGTAAGGTCCCGGGCCCTGGTTTCTGCTTCTCCTCTGGTCCAGGTTCAGAGCGGTTAGTTCCTGTGTTGTCATGGCGCCGTCCAATCAGAGCTCAGCTTGTTGTCTGTCCTCCAGGTTCGCTGTGAGCTGCAGAGCTGCGTGAGCCGCCAGCAAGAGGCGCTGCGCTGCAGGGAGGTTTGGCTACTGGAGCAGATGGAGCTGTTGGAGCAGATGAAGGCCGAGACGCTGCAGCAACAGCTGCACCAGCTGAACCGGGTAATGGACCGGGCCC
This sequence comes from Cyprinodon tularosa, assembly GCF_016077235.1. NCBI lineage: Eukaryota > Metazoa > Chordata > Actinopteri > Cyprinodontiformes > Cyprinodontidae > Cyprinodon > Cyprinodon tularosa. The sequence goes on along the minus strand of NW_024039126.1, from coordinate 307,582 downwards.
AACCGGGTCGCTGTGGGACTGTGCTCTGAACGACCACAAGAGAGACTGGTTCTGATTGGTTCACTGCCTGGCTCTAGAGCTATAGTTTCTAGATCTACAGGCTGGGTGCTAGGTTTACAGGCTGGGTGCTACGTTTACAGGCTGGGTTCTAGATCTACAGACTGGGTTCTAGATCTACAGGTTCTAGATCTACAGACTCGGTTCTAGATCTACTGGCTGGGTGCTAGGTTTACAGGCCTGGTTCTGGGTTTACAGGCTGGGTTCTAGATGTACAGGTTCTAGATCTACAGGCTGGGTTTTAGATTTACTGGCTGGGTTTTAGATCTACAGGCTGGGTTCTAGATCTACAGGCTGGGTTCTAGATTTACAGGCTGGGTTCTAGATTTACAGGCTGGGTTCTAGGTTTACAGGCTGGGTTCTAGGTTTACAGGCTGGGTTCTAGGTTTACAGGCTGGGTTCTAGGTTTACAGGCTGGGTTCTGGGTTTACAGGCTGGGTTCTAGGTTTACAGGCTGGGTTCTAGGTTTACAGGCTGGGTTCTGGGTTTACCGGCTGGGTTCTGGGTTTACCGGCTGGGTTCTGGGTTTACAGGCTGGGTTCTAGATGTACAGGTTTTAGGTCTACAGGCTGGGTTTTAGGTCTACATGCTGGGTTTTAGGTTTACTGGCTGGGTTCTAGGTTTACAGGCTGGGTTCTAGGTTTACAGGCTGGGTGCGAGATCTACAGGCTGGGTTCTAGGTTTACAGGCCTGGTTCTGGGTTTACAGGCTGGGTTCTAGATGTACAGGTTCTAGATCTACAGGCTGGGTTTTAGATTTACTGGCTGGGTTTTAGATCTACAGGCTGGGTTCTAGATCTACAGGCTGGGTTCTGGGTTTACAGGCTGGGTGCGAGATCTACAGGCTGGGTGCAAGATCTACAGGCTGGGTTCTAGGTTTACCGGCTGGGTTCTGGGTTTACCGGCTGGGTTCTGGGTTTACCGGCTGGGTTCTGGGTTTACAGGCTGGGTTCTGGGTTTACAGGCTGGGTTCTGGGTTTACAGGCTGGGTTCTGGGTTTACAGGCTGGGTTCTGGGTTTACCGGCTGGGTTCTGGGTTTACCGGCTGGGTTCTGGGTTTACCGGCTGGGTTCTGGGTTTACAGGCTGGGTTCTGGGTTTATAGGCCTGGTTCTAGGTTTACAGGCTGGGTTTTAAATTTATATGCCTGGTTTTGGGTTTACAGGCTGGGTTTTACATTTATAGGCCTGGTTCTGGGTTTATAGGCTGGGTTCTGGGTTTATAGGCTGGGTTCTAGGTTTACAGGCTGGGTTTTAAATTTACAGGCCTGGTTCTGGGTTTACAGGCTGGGTTTATAGGCCTGGTTCTAGGTTTACAGGCTGGGTTTTAAATTTATATGCCTGGTTTTGGGTTTACAGGCTGGGTTTTACATTTATAGGCCTGGTTCTGGGTTTACAGGCGGGTTCTGGGTTTACAGGCTGGGTTTTAAATTTATAGGCTGGGTTCTGGGTTTACAGGCTGGGTTCTGGGTTTATAGGCTGGGTTCTGGGTTTATAGGCTGGGTTCTGGGTTTATAGGCTGGGTTCTAGATCTACAGGCTGGGTTCTAGATCTACAGGCTGGGTTCTATATCTACAGGCTGGGTTCTGAGTTTGCAGCGGGTCTGTTTCTGGGTTTGCATCGGGTCTGTTTCTGGGTTTGCAGCGGGTCTGGTTCTGGGTTTGCAGCGGGTCTGGTTCTGGGTTTTTAACCGGTCGGTTCTGGTTCTGTTTGCAGCTCAGAGGTCAGTTTGATGTGATCTCCTACCAGCTGCAGAACTCCACCAACAGCAACGACCTGAACAACCAGCTGACCAGCTGCATGGAGAGGTGAGCCCACACTGGATGACTGGACCTCAGGTGTCCTCTGGTGACTCCACCCACTCTGTGTAACCAGAGGGTGCGTCTGTTTTGTGATCTGCTGCTGCAGGTTGACCTCGCTGAGCCTCACCCCTGAGGAAACACCTGAGCTTCGTTTCCATGCCGACGCTCGCTCCCTGAGGCAGGCCATCACCTCGTTTGGCAGCATCAGCGCCCAGGTACCGCCCTGCTGTTAGAGTGCCTCAGTGTGGAAGAGTTCTGGTTCTGAGCCGCTGTGTTCTGCTCTCCAGGTGGAGGAGGGCGTGTCCTGTCCTGGCCCCGCCCCTCAGGGACCTCCGTCGCAGACTTGTTTCCTCGCTGCCAGCAAACAGGTGAGTCTGTCTCACAGCTCCAGTTCCTCCTGACCCGGTTCTGCCAGGTTCTGGTTCTGCTCACCGGTTCTGTGTGTCTCCAGAGGACGGAGCAGGCGGCTCTAGGTGATTGGCTGCTGGGAAGCCGCCCATCCACCAGCAGCCCTCTCATTGGTTACCAGTCCAGCAGGAACCCAGAGGACTGGCTGCTGAAGCACAAGGAGAACAAGGTGAGTTCTGGGAACAGGTAATCAGAACCAGCCCCGAACACCGTTCTGAAAACAGTTCTGCCGGGTTAGAGTGGATTCTACTTACCTCTGACCCGGGCGGCGGTGCGGTGTCCTTTACAGGCGTTCCTTTGTTCTGGTACCGCAGGATCAGTGGTTCTGAAAGGACTGGGGGGGGTGGTAGACTTTGTTCTAGGGTAGTAAACATAATAACATAAACATCTGGGTACCAAAACCGGTCCCACAGCGGCGCCGCTGGTTCTGGTGGACCTGACTGAGCTGGATTTGTCTTCCTGACAGACTTCCTGTCCTGTCCTGGCCTCCATGGACTTCCTGAAGGCCTGGGGTCAGCTGAGGGACCTGGAGGCGTGGCTCCTGAAGGACCAGGGCAGCAGGGAGCGGACCAGCAGCAGCTGCAGCTCCTCGTTCTCCATCGAGAAGATTGACGAGTCAGAGTTGGTCTCCTCTGAGGAGGAGGAGCTGAGCGACTGGCTGATCACCCCGCCCACCGTCGCCATGGAGATGACTGATGCAGAGCGCTGGCGCCACGTGATGAAGCCCTTCGATGAGAGCTGGTCATCCAGCGAGTGGCTGGTTGGCCGGGCGCCCGCCGACTGCTCCTCCTGCTGCCAGACCACCAAAGCCGTGGAGATCGAGAACCTGGGCCAGCTCAAGTGCCTGAAAACTCCGCCCACTCCTGGCCCCGCCCCCGCCGCAGCCCTGGAGCTGTGGCTACAGCAGGTGGCGCCGGTCAGGCAGAGCTGCAAGGCCAATGAGCCGTGTTCCTCCTATGCTGACTGCGTCTGTGAGGAGAACTGTGGGAAGGAGGCGCTGAGCCGCTGGCTGCTTCAGCAGGAGGGGTGGGACAAAAACGGCGTGGTCGTCAGCAAGAATGCCCCGCCCACTCCCTTCCACCGGGAGCAGGAGCAGAAGGTAAGGGCTCGGCTTGGTCCGTCTGAACTGGTTCTGATGACAGGCTGGCTAACTTTCTGCTCCACTCAGGTTCAGGCCATCCTGGAGGCCTGGCTCCATCCAAGCAAAGGAGGTGCTGAGCAGGAGGAGCAGCTGAGGAGGAGGCACAGTGCCCAGATCCAGACCCCGTTCCAGAACCCCCTCAACCCGGACCTCTGGGTGCTTCCTGACAAGAAGCTGGGCTCAGCAGGTCCGGTCCGACCGTCAGAGGAAGAGGAAGGTGACAAGTGGCTCCTGAAGAAGAGGAACCAGGCCCAGGTAAGGGGTCAGACTGACCGAGAGCGGGTCAGAACCAGCTCCACCTGTGCTTCCTGTGACCTCACTGTGTTTCCTGTGCAGGAACGTCTGGTTCTGCCTGCTGTCTGTGAGCTGTTCTCCTGCATGAAGGTGACTGGAGACAAGAACCAGTGGCTACATGGGTCTGCAGTCCAGGTGGGTTCCTGAATGGGCTAGGGACGGGTGCCAACAGCTGGAAAGGGCTTAGAATGGGCTAGGAACACGACCGCAACGGGCTAGGAACACGACCGCAACGGGCTAGGAACACGACCGCAACGGGCTAGGAACGCGGCCGCAACGGGCTAGGAACGCGACTGCAACGGGCTAGGAACGCGACCGGAGCGGGCTAGGAACGCGACCGGAGCGGACTAGGAACGCGACCGGAGCGGACTAGGAACGCGACCGGAGCGGACTAGGAACGCGACCGCAACGGGCTAGGAACACGAGGGGCTAGAAACAGGAACGCGACCGCAACGGGCTAGGAACACGAGGGGCTAGAAACAGGAACGCGAACGCAACGGGCTAGGAACACGAGGGGCTAGAAACAGGAACGCGACCGCAACGGGCTAGGAACACGAGGGGCTAGAAACAGGAACGCGACCGCAACGGGCTAGGAACACGAGGGGCTAGAAACAGGAACGCGACCGCAACGGGCTAGGAACACGAGGGGCTAGAAACAGGAACGCGACCGCAACGGGCTAGGAACACGAGGGGCTAGAAACAGGAACGCGACCGCAACGGGCTAGGAACACGAGGGGCTAGAAACAGGAACGCGACCGCAACGGGCTAGGAACACGAGGGGCTAGAAACAGGAACGCGACCGCAACGGGCTAGGAACACGAGGGGCTAGAAACAGGAACGCGACCGCAACGGGCTAGGAACACGAGGGGCTAGAAACAGGAACGCGACCGCAACGGGCTAGGAACACGAGGGGCTAGAAACAGGAACGCGACCGCAACGGGCTAGGAACACGAGGGCCTAGAAACAGGAACGCGACCGCAACGGGCTAGGAACACGAGGGCTAGGAACACGAGGGGCTAGAAACAGGAACGCGACCGCAACGGGCTAGGAACACGAGGGGCTAGAAACAGGAACGCGACCGCAACGGGCTAGGAACACGAGGGGCTAGAAACAGGAACGCGACCGCAACGGGCTAGGAACACGAGGGGCTAGAAACAGGAACGCGACCGCAACGGGCTAGGAACAGGAGCACGACCGGAGCGGGCTAGGAACAGGTACACGACCGGAGCGGACTAGTTACAGGAACGCGACCGGAGCGGGCTAGGAACAGGAGCACGACCGGAGCGGGCTAGGTACAGGAACACGACCGGAGCGGGCTAGGAACAGGAGCACGACCGGAGCGGACTAAGTACAGGAACGCGACCGCAACAGGCTAGGAACACAAGGGGCTAGAAACAGGAACGCGACCGCAACGGGCTAGGAACAGGAACACAACTGGAGCGGGCTAAGAAACACGACCACGCCCGGAGCGGGCTAGGAAACACGACGGGCTAGGAACAGGAACACGACCGGAGCGGGCTAGGTACAGGAATGCGACCGGAGCGGAGTAGGTACAGGAACACGACCGGAGCGGAGTAGGTACAGGAACACGACCGGAGCGGACTAGGTACAGGAACGCGACCGCAACGGGCTAGGTACAGGAACGCGACCGCAACGGGCTAGGAACACTAATACGGCGGGCTAGAAACAGGAACACGACAGAAGCGGTCTAGGAACACGACGTGCTAGAAACAGGAACACGACAGGCTGGAAACAGGAACATGACAGAAGCGGGCTAGGAACACAACAGAAGCGTGCTAGGAACAGGAACACGACAGAAGCGGGCTAGGAACAGGAACACGACAGAAGCGGGCTAGGAACAGGAACACGACCGGAGCGGACTAGGAACAGGAACACGACCGTAGCGGGCTAGGAAACACGACGGGCTAGGAACAGGAACACGACCGGAGCGGGCTAGGAAACACGACCACGCCCGGAGCGGACTAGGAACAGGAACACGACCGTAGCAGGCTAGGAAACACGACCACACCCGGAGAGGGCTAGGAAACACGACGGGCTAGGAACAGGAACACGACCAGAACGGGCTAGCAACACGGCGTCGGGTAAGGGGGGGGCTCTGCACTGGGCGTCGGGCTTAGGATGGTCTTGATCAGATCCAGATCAGGCTTAGAATACACCTAGAACCTGCCTGTAACATCACTTCCTGTCTGCTTCCAGATGTGATGTGTGGCGTTGAGGAGGCCGTTTCTTCTTCTCTCTCTTCTGAAGTCACTTTATTGCTGATGACCGCACACAGCAGCATTGATCAAATAATCGCCTTCTGCCTGTGACATCACCACCCTGAGGCTCCACCCACTGACCAGGATCCAGACATGATCATCAGGATGGGATGTAGCAGAACTTTGTCACTTTATGCTCATGTTGATCAGGAAATGCCCCCATCACTCAGTGTATGTTTCCAGCCAATAGGAAGGGGCGGCTCATAGGGGGTGTGGTTTATCAAAGTGGGGGGGGGGGTAGTTTTAGATCAACTCTTTAGTTTTAATAGAAAGTTTCTAGAAGTGTTTTATTGTTTTTCCTCTGCTGACGTGATGGAGGAAGGAGGAACTCCGTTTCCCAGGATGCTTAGCCAGGACACGTCAGCAGCCATTGGTGCTTTCTCTGGTTGTTTGGGGGCGGGGCTTGATGTCATTTATAATCTGCAGTAATAAAAGATGCTGACATCATCATCCTGAGTCTGGTAATTCTTTGATGGCATTACTGAGGCAGGCATCCAGCCAATCAGTGGTTCTGATGGGCGGAGCTCGGATTGAGGTTCTGATTGAGCCATCCTTTGGACGGGAAGAGGAGAGAGATCTGATGCATCACCGCCGCCGCCCACGCTCCTCTGAAGGAGGTTCTGGTTCCATCAGGGAGCGTCTGCAGCAGAGAGGCTCCTCTGGTACCGCAGCCGGGAAGGAGGGGGGCCCGGGTCATGTTCTGGAGCCTTTAATCCATCAGAACCAGCTGGACCCCTGGTGCTGATAAGCTTCCTGCTTAAGGCCCCACCCACCATCAGGAGCCCACTGATATGCAGCGATGAGATCACTGTGACATCAGGGGGCTCCTCAGCAGGGACCTGGGTTCTGGGTGTGAAATGGACCCATGAATCCCCCCCCCCCCCCCAGCTGGTCCCTGTTAGAGCAAAGCTGCTGCGGAGTTCCTGAGCCAGACAGCGCCTCCTGCTGGGCGCTCAGCCCCACTGCAGCCCGCAGGACCACCACTCCCCTTCCCAGATGGGCCCAGGGCGACCACAGTTCTGGGATCAGAACCCGGACCTGGATCACCAGGACCGGATCAGTCTGATGGATCCAACAGTGAAACCAGAACTGGTCCAGAGAGGTTCTGGTCCCAGAGAACCTCGAGACACAGTAGAACCCAGAACCTTCTGGACCCCTGCAGCATTTCATCAGAACCAGAACATCACATGGATTAACCAAAGGAGCAGAACCAGAACCAATCCTAAATGGTTCTGCTCTCTGACTCCTTACACAGGAACCGCTTTCAGTTAAATTTTAAAACCAAAACAAGACAGGAAGAAAATCTGAGACAGTGACGCTTCATCTCGCGAGTTTTATCGGCACACTTTAACCTTTAAGCATTCCAGCCAATCAGAGTGAGGCTGCGCAGGAGCCTGACCAATCAGAGCCAGGCTCGCTTTAAGCACCGCGGAGCCGCCGCCTCTCCGCCGCAGCGCCTCATTGACTTTGGCTGGAGGCGCGCCGCTCCGCTCCGCGGCTGAGATGTGACCGAGCTGCGGCAGGAACCAGTGACTCAGAGGCGACCGGACGGAACCAGGACGACGGAACCGGTTCCGGATCGTAAGTCGGGTCCGAACCATTAATGCTTGCTGGCGCTTCGGAAGCGGGAGGCGGCGGATCGGGTTCGGTCTGCTGGTTGAAGAAGGTACCGGAAAGCAGCCGGAGGCCATCGGAGCTCCGTCCGGAACACGGTGCGGTAGCTTCAGACCCCGCAGCGCCCCGCGCCTAACCTTCCTCATCCTCATCCCGGCCTGAGGGGGGGCAGGAAGCTGCTGTCCAGGTGAGGCTAGGTAGGGTGACGTCACAGGGCACGGGGAGGGGTGATCTTTATATCCGATAGTTTGTCTTCATCTTGATTGATTCTGCCGAACCGACCCAGTTCAGGTGGAAAACATCTGGATTATGGTTCCATCAGGGAGGGACCCACAGCTGGCATCACCATGGCAACCTGCAGAACCTGTCAGCCAATCACAGGCCGGTCCAAACGAGTTTATGTGATCCAGATTTAACAGAACCGGCCCAAATTCTGACCTGGTTCTGCAGAACCTGCAGAGATCCAGTCATCCAGGTGATGACATGAATCTGTCATCAGCTGTGGACTAATGGGCGGGTCTAAGGCGCGTTTACCGCCTTCAGTGGTCCTGTTCTCCAGGCCTCGGTTCTGTTCTGGGACTCGGACCTGCAGGGCAGGAGGTTAGGGTTAGGGTGCCGCCATGTTTTCTTAGCATGAGACCAGCAGGGGGCGCCTGACTGGACCTGAGCCCTGTGGGACATCATACAGCTGCCTGACCTTCCTGGAGACAAAACCAGATCCAGAACCTAATGATGGGAACAGGGACTGATGGGAACAGGATGATCCAGCTCTGATTTAAAGACACACTTTCAGGGGTTAGCTTAAGTTATCACATTAAGCTAGTTATTAAAAACTGAACCAGGTGTCGCTACCCGATCCGTACCGGTAGCACGATCCGTACCATCAGCTCATTTGCGCGTGCACAAACAGAATAACTTCCGGTGGTAATATTTCCTTTTTCTTACTTTTTTTATTCTTTTGTATTTTTTAGAGGCATGGGTTTCTTTTTGTATATCTTTCTATTTTCGTCAATATTGCATTTTCTAAAAATAAAAAAACAGAAATACATCAAGTTCAATCGCCTTGTGATAGTTACTTTGACTGCTCTGAGCATGCGCAAATATACGTCACACAGCGTATATATTTCAATTTGTTATATTTCAATATTTGATTTACTCTGTACTTAACTATGCACTCCAGCAGTACTGATCCCACAATGGATTCATTTGCTACCTTTCGTGACCTGAAGTTTTCATTGATAAGCAATCACAGTTAAGCATGTTAACATCAGGGTTTAGCATGTTAGCAGAGTTTAGCATATTAGCAGAGTTTAGCATGTTAACAGAGTTTAGCATGTTAGCAGAGTTTAGCATATTAGCTGAGTTTTGCATGCTAACATCAGGTTTTAGCATGTTAACACCAGAATTTAACATGTTAATAGAGTTTAGCATGTTAGCAGAGCTTAGCATATTAGCTGAGTTTTGCATGCTAACATCAGGTTTTAGCATGTTAACACCAGAATTTAGCATGTTAATAGAGTTTAGCATGTTAGCAAAGTTTAGCGTGTTTGCAGAGTTTAGCATGTTAGCAGAGTTTAGCATATTAGCAGAGTTTATTATGTTAACAGAGTTTAGCATATTAGCAGAGTTTTGCATGCTAACATCAGGTTTTAGCATGTTAACACCAGAATTTAGCATGTTAATAGAGTTTAGCATGTTAGCAGAGCTTAGCATATTAGCAGAGTTTATCATGTTGACAGAGTTTAGCATATTAGCATAGTTTTGCATGCTAACACCAGGTTTTAGCATGTTAATAGAGTTTAGCATGTTAACATCAGGGTTTAGCATGTTTTCTGGGTATAGCATATTAGCAGATTTTAGCATCTTAATAGAGTTTAGCATATTAGCAGAGATTAGCATCTTAATAGAGTTTAGCATATCAGCAGAGTTTAGCACAATTAAGCATTTTAGCATAGTTTAGCATATTAGCATAGTTTAGTATTTTAACAGAGTTTAGCATATTAGCATAGTTTATCATGTTGACATAGTTTAGCATATTAGCATTGTTTAGCATGTTATCTTTGGTGCATTTTTAAACTAGCCTCCTCGGTCACAGGAAACAATGTTGTTCTTTTATTCTTTTATATTAATGTTAATATTTTGAACTTAGTGTGGATCTATATCCCTGTTTCTATCTGCTGTATTAAAGGTTATCTCTACTTTGCTCTTTTCTTTAACATCCATCATTTTAGTAACTTGACCGTGCTCTTATTTTGAAGGCCCTCTTCCGGTCGTCTGGACCATTTAATCCTTCCTCTCGGAGCTCCGTGTCCCGGCGGCGGCTTCCTGTTATTGTCGCGGCCAGCTCCGGTGGATTTCACCGTTTAACGGCAGAATCTCGGTGAGTAAACGAACCGCGGCCCGGTTCTGGTTCTTCCGTGGTTAGAAGCGGGTTTTTATTCTGACAGTTCCCGCCGGGAAGGAGAGCAGCTGCTCCTGCTTCCTGACAGCCGCCCGGCCCCGGAACTCCTCTGAAATAAGGAGCAGTTTTACTCCTCCGGGGCGCGCGTTTCGGTGGAGCAGGTCCAGCTGTAGATGAGGATGGTTCCAGAACCGCCTCGATTCTAGTGTCGGTTCGGCTTCATGCCGTGGGAAATAAAATGTTGCAGTGAAGGAAAAAAGCGGCTTTAATGATGACACTGAGCAGTCGGGCGCCCTCTGGCGCCTAGTTGGTGAACAGCAGGATGACAGGAAGTAAAGAAGCCGCTGAGTCCAGACCTACGTGATCTAGATCTGTTCTCAGTTGATCAGATGGATGTTTCTGGTTCAGCGGAGCCTCCTCGGTGGAACCGTAGGGTCTCTTCTGGGTCCTACTGATCACAGTCAACCTTCACTGGAAGCTGCTCAGTCTGCAGCTGCTGCTGGGCTCTAAAGGCTCAGATGGTCCCACTGAGGACCATCAGGTCTGCCATGTGTCCTGCTTCACCTTCTGCTTTCATTGCTCTGCATTGTCTGCATTTTAATTCTAGTAGATTATGGTGGTTTTATGACTGTAAATGTATTTTAATTTGAGTAGTAATTTTGTGAATCACGGTGTGACCTCTGTGTCTGTGAAAGGTGCTTTAGAAATAAACATTACTACCTGGTACAGGCACCTGCAGTAAGGGCTGGTTCCCGGTTCTTCCCCGGAAAGGGCTGGTTCCCGGTTCTTCCTTGGAAAGGGCTGGTTCCCGGTTCCTCCTCAGTAAGGGCTGGTTCCCGGTTCCTCCCTGGAAAGGGCTGGTTCCCGGTTCCTCCCCGGAAAGGGCTGGTTCCCGGTTCCTCCCCGGAAAGGGCTGGTTCCCGGTTCCTCCTCAGGAAGGATCCAGTTCCATGTGGAGTTCCTAAGGGCTGCGACCCAGTAGAATCCAGACAGGTTGTTTATCGGTCAGTCCGATGGGTCAGGAAAGGCATCAAAGCCAAAACCAGCTAACAGGTCCTGGATCCGGTTAGTCTGCAGCTCCAGAACCTTAAACTGGGAACTCTTAGGCAATAACTGCAGGGTTAATTGGTTCCTCTGGATCCGAGTCCCTGATGGAACCACCCAGACCCTTAGATGACCAGAACACAGACAGGTTGAAGTTCTGAGAGTCTGCCTGCTCCTGACCTGCTCCTCTTCCTCCTCAGCCTTTCAGGATGGAGGACTCGGAGACGGAGCTGACCGTGTCGGAGTCCGATGCTCTGGGAGCGGACTTCATCACCGTGGAACTCGACACGCAGCCTATCGAGTACGTGGTGAAGTGGGCCGAGGTCGGTTCCAAGTTCACCATCTCCTGCGTGAAGAAGGACTCGGACGACCCGGAGGAGCTCTCAGAGGAGCAGCTTAAGATCGAGGCTGATGAGGCCTTCTTCGCCCCGTACGAGGAGGTCTATCCCTGCGAGGTGACGGAGCAGAGCGTGGAGATAAAGACAGACTCCGACGAGGAGGACGAGGATGCAGAGGAGACCCAGGTGCTGCTGGAGGCAGGGAGCGGCCCTCTGGATAGCGAGGTGGACTTGGATCAGGACTACTACGAGCCGGAGGGGCGGCAGTACCGCTGCAACTACTGTGGAAAGAGCTACAGCCACGCCTCCAGCCTGTACCGCCACCAGCAGACCCACAGCGGTAAGAGCGGGTCCCAGGTGGTCTCCAAGAGGACCCTGGAGCCCACGCACCACGACGCACGCTACACCTGCCCCCACTGCGGCATGAGCTTCAAAGGCAGCAGGTGAGTCCAAAAGGTCCCACAAGTCTGGTTGCTGGAGCGGATTCTGGTAGAGCCCAGGAGTGTGGTTCCTGGTGGTGGTTCTGGTAGAGTCTAGGAGTTTGGTTCCTGGTGGTGGTTCTGGTAGAGTCTAGGAGTTTGGTTCCTGGTGGTGGTTCTGGTAGAGTCTAGGAGTCTGGTTCCTGGTGGTGGTTCTGGTAGAGTCTAGGAGTTTGGTTCCTGGTGGTGGTTCTGGTAGAGTCTAGGAGTCTGGTTCCTGGTGGTGGTTCTGGTAGAGTCTAGGAGTCTGGTTCCTGGTGGTGGTTCTGGTAGAGTCTAGGAGTCTGGTTCCTGGTGGTGGTTCTGGTAGAGTCTAGGAGTCTGGTTCCTGGTGGTGGTTCTGGTAGAGTCTAGGAGTCTGGTTCCTGGTGGTGGTTCTGGTCAAACCCAGAAGTCTGGTTCCTGGTGGTGGTTCTGGTAGAGTCTAGGAGTCTGGTTCCTGGTGGTGGTTCTGGTAGAGTCTAGGAGTCTGGTTCCTGGTGGTGGTTCTGGTAGAGTCTAGGAGTCTGGTTCCTGGTGGTGGTTCTGGTCAAACCCAGAAGTCTGGTTCCTGGTGGTGGTTCTGGTAGAGTTCAGGAGTCTGGTTCCTGGTTGTGGTTCCTGGTGGTGGTTCTGGTAGAGTCCAGGAGTCTGGTTCCTGGAGGTGGTTCTGGTAGAGTTCAGAAGTCTGGTTCCTGGTGGTGGTTCCTGGAGGTGGTTCTGGTAGAGTCCAGGAGCCTGGTTCCTGGTGGTGGTTCCTGGAGGTGGTTCTGGTAGAGTCCAGGAGTCTGGTTCCTGGTGGTGGTTCCTGGTGGTGGTTCTGGTAGAGTCCAGGAGTCTGGTTCCTGGTGGTGGTTCTGGTAGAGTCCAGAAGTCTGGTTCTTGGTGGTGGTTCTGGTAGAGTCCAGGAGTCTGGTTCCTGGTGGTGGTTCTGGTAGAGTCCAGGAGTCTGGTTCCTGGTGGTGGTTCTGGTAGAGTCTAGGAGTCTGGTTCCTGGTGGTGGTTCTGGTAGAGTCCAGGAGTCTGGTTCCTGGTGGTGGTTCTGGTAGAGTCCAGGAGTCTGGTTCCTGGTGGTGGTTCTGGTAGAGTCCAGAAGTCTGGTTCTTGGTGGTGGTTCTGGTAGAGTCCAGGAGTCTGGTTCCTGGTGGTGGTTCTGGTAGAGTCCAGGAGTCTGGTTCCTGGTGGTGGTTCCTGGAGGTGGTTCTGGTAGAGTCCAGAAGTCTGGTTCCTGGTGGTGGTTTTGGTAGAGTCCAGGAGTCTGGTTCCTGGTGGTGGTTCCTGGAGGTGGTTCTGGTAGAGTCCAGGAGTCTGGTTCCTGGTGGTGGTTCCTGGTGGTGGTTCTGGTAGAGTCCAGGAGTCTGGTTCCTGGTGGTGGTTCCTGGAGGTGGTTCTGGTAGAGTCCAGGAGTCTGGTTCCTGGTGGTGGTTCTGGTAGAGTCCAGAAGTCTGGTTCTTGGTGGTGGTTCTGGTAGAGTCCAGGAGTCTGGTTCCTGGTGGTGGTTCTGGTAGAGTCCAGGAGTCTGGTTCCTGGTGGTGGTTCCTGGAGGTGGTTCTGGTAGAGTCCAGAAGTCTGGTTCCTGGTGTTGGTTTTGGTAGAGTCCAGGAGTCTGGTTCCTGGAGGTGGTTCTAGTCAAACCCAGAAGTCTGGTTCCTGGAGGTGGTTCTGGTAGAGTCCAGGAGTCTGGTTCCTGGTGGTGGTTCCTGGTGGTGGTTCTGGTAGAGTCCAGGAGTCTGGTTCCTGGTGGTGGTTCTGGTAGAGTCCAGAAGTCTGGTTCCTGGTGGTGGTTCTGGTAGAGTCCAGGAGTCTGGTTCCTGGTGGTGGTTCTGGTAGAGTCCAGAAGTCTGGTTCTTGGTGGTGGTTCTGGTAGAGTCCAGGAGTCTGGTTCCTGGTGGTGGTTCTGGTAGAGTCCAGGAGTCTGGTTCCTGGTGGTGGTTCCTGGTGGTGGTTCTGGTAGAGTCTAGGAGTCTGGTTCCTGGTGGTGGTTCTGGTAGAGTCCAGGAGTCTGGTTCCTGGTGGTGGTTCTGGTAGAGTCCAGAAGTCTGGTTCTTGGTGGTGGTTCTGGTAGAGTCCAGGAGTCTGGTTCCTGGTGGTGGTTCTGGTAGAGTCCAGGAGTCTGGTTCCTGGTGGTGGTTCCTGGAGGTGGTTCTGGTAGAGTCCAGAAGTCTGGTTCCTGGTGGTGGTTTTGGTAGAGTCCAGGAGTCTGGTTCCTGGTGGTGGTTCCTGGAGGTGGTTCTGTTAGAGTCCAGGAGTCTGGTTCCTGGTGGTGGTTCCTGGTGGTGGTTCTGGTAGAGTCCAGGAGTCTGGTTCCTGGTGGTGGTTCTGGTAGAGTCCAGAAGTCTGGTTCTTGGTGGTGGTTCTGGTAGAGTCCAGGAGTCTGGTTCCTGGTGGTGGTTCTGGTAGAGTCCAGGAGTCTGGTTCCTGGAGGTGGTTCTGGTAGAGTCCAGAAGTCTGGTTCCTGGTGGTGGTTTTGGTAGAGTTCAGAAGTCTGGTTCCTGGTGGTGGTTCCTGGAGGTGGTTCTGGTAGAGTCCAGGAGTCTGGTTCCTGGTGGTGGTTCCTGGTGGTGGTTCTGGTAGAGTCCAGGAGTCTGGTTCCTGGTGGTGGTTCTGGTAGAGTCCAGAAGTCTGGTTCCTGGTGGTGGTTCTGGTAGAGTCCAGGAGTCTGGTTCCTGGAGGTGGTTCTGGTAGAGTCCAGAAGTCTGGTTCCTGGTGGTGGTTCCTGGTGGTGGTTCTGATAGAGTCCAGGAGTCTGGTTCCTGGTGGTGGTTCCTGGTGGTGGTTCTGGTAGAGTCCAGGAGTCTGGTTCCTGGTGGTGGTTCTGGTAGAGTCCAGGAGTCTGGTTCCTGGTGGTGGTTCTGGTAGAGTCCAGGAGTCTGGTTCCTGGTGGTGGTTCCTGGTGGTGGTTCTGATAGAGTCCAGGAGTCTGGTTCCTGGTGGTGGTTCCTGGTGATGGTTCTGATAGAGTCCAGGATTCTGGTTCCTGGGGGGGGGGGGGGGGGGGGGGGGGGGTAGTACCTGGGTCTGCTCCAACTGGACGGAGAGGAGACAGAAGCTTCAGGGAGCTGAATATGTAGAAGGCCAGAGAGGGTTTGTTTTGTTAGTGTGGGTGGGGACTAAGCGGTTCTAGGAACCGGTTTAACGAGGCCAGTTGAAATAAACTAGCTGCCAGCAGGACTAACCGGGTCAGTTTGATGCTGAGGGTCTGACCGTGTCTCTGTTCCCTACAGGATGCTGGGCAGCCACCTGCGGCTTCACGGGAAGCGGCGCATTCACCCGTGCAACATCTGTGGGAAGGAGTTCAACCACAGCTCCAGCCTGTCACGCCATCGCCTCATCCACAAGAAGGGCAAAGGCCTCGCCAAGGACGCTGCGCTGGACCCCTCCCCCGCCACGCTGCGCCACACCCTCAAGATCGGCACCAAGAACAAAAAGGCCAAGAAACCGCAGCACGTGGCCACCGCCATCATCCAGAGCCCCGCCGCCACCGACAAGTTCTATGCCTGCCCCCAGTGCGACATGAGCTTCAGGACATCCACGCTGCTGTCCAAGCATCAGGTGACCCACGTCAAGGAGCTGCTGGACAGCTACACGCCAGGGAAGGAGAACCTCGGCGAGAGCTCGTCCGACCTGAAGATCCGCCTGAAGCTTTGCTCCCGCGACAAGCCCAATTTCTACACTCTGTGCAAGAAGAACCGCCGCCGCCGAGGAGGACGGCCCCCCAAACGCACCAGCGACGACATGGGAGGCTCATCGGGCAGAGACGGCGACTCACGCCGCCACTCCTGCGACCAGTGCGGGAAGACCTTCAATCATCCCTCCAGGCTGGTTCGCCACCAGCAGACGCACGGTAACGGCAGCGGCGGCGGCCCGGGAAAGCTGATCCACTCCAAGACTGGACTCCCGGCCTCCAAGACCAAGACCTACATGTGCACCGCCTGCAACAAGACCTTCATGCACTCCTCAAGCTTCTCCCGCCACAAGAAGGCCCACCTGCAGGCCGCCGCCAAGACCCGCAGCCTACCTGTGGTGGACGAGACCGCCCCGCTGGAGTCTGACTCTGAATGAGGCGCCGGGTCGGTTCCGGGCCGGTTCAGGATGGGTTCTGAACCGGATCCGGGTCGGTTCTGGGTCGGTTCTGGACCAGCGCTGACTGGTTGTGGGACCAGCTGAGGTCACTTTCAGAAATGTTCTGGACCCGTTGGGATGTTGAGTTCTCCAGGTTTCAGGAACTGGTTCTTCGGTTTCGATGGCAGCAGGACGTCCATATATGGACATTCGGTGGAGGATTTCCATATATGGTTGGAACCTTTAGCTTCACCACCTGTTCTTGGCCCCGCCCACTACCTGCCCCTCCCTCAGACAATCCCGCCTCACCTCCCTCAGCCTCATGGGAAACGGAGACAGCCGACACAGACTCCTCAGTAAACGGACTGCTGATTGGCTGGATGGTGAGCGATGGTTAGTGATCTGAACTCGCTAAACTTCCACCTGTTGACAAAATAAAAGCATTTCCTGTGTAAGCCCCGCCCCTTCTTTTCAGTTCCTGCTCGTCCTCACTTTGAACTGTGAATGGGAGTTAATTTAATAGTGATTTATTTATAAATGTGCCCCCCCCCCCAGTCTCTAGAAAATAAGCAGCACTTGAAGCTCCGCCCCCTTGAAGCCCCGCCCCCTGCCCTGGTTGTGTTGGTTTGTTTGGGTTTGGCTCTGTGGGCATAGAGAACGACGTTCATCATTGTATCGTGTTTTCATTTAGAATAAACCTGTTCACCTGTTATTGTCCCGCGTTTT
The DNA here is from genome assembly GCF_016077235.1 of Cyprinodon tularosa. Classification (NCBI taxonomy): domain Eukaryota; kingdom Metazoa; phylum Chordata; class Actinopteri; order Cyprinodontiformes; family Cyprinodontidae; genus Cyprinodon; species Cyprinodon tularosa. Next base: position 290,961 of record NW_024039126.1, on the reverse strand, counting down.
GTAATAAAAATTAAAACTACTTCCTGTCTGCTTCCACTTCCTGTTTACCTCCTGCTGCTTCCTGTTACGGAGCGATCAGCTCTGATCAGCAGCTGACTTCTTTACAAATCATTTGGGTTGCCATGGTGATTTAGTTGTTTTTCTGTAGAACAGGAGGATCGTCACCAGAGGGGGAGGAGCTTAGGGGGTGCTCAGCGACGGCAGGCAGAGGACCAGGATGGATGAGTCTGAGGTGGGAGTGGAGACCCCTGGTGTTTGGGTTAAAGGAGGCGGAGCCATGAACGCTCCTTCTGAGGTTTATCTACAGATTCTAGATGGTTCTGATCCAACAGGATGGAAATCAGGAAGTTCTACAGTCTGTTGGTTCCCACTGGCTTCTGGTTCAATTCTATTCAATTCATTTCTATAGCTCCAATTCACATCATCTCAGCTCAGGGCACTTTATAGATCCAGATCAACCAGATCATCCAGTCAGGTTGATTCAAAGTTTTCTATCTAAGGAAAACCAGTTGATTGCATCGACTCATTGACTCTTCAGCAATTCCTCACTCTAAGCATGCTTGTAGCGACAGTGGAGAGGAAAAACTCTCTTTGAACAGGAAGAAACCTCCAGCAGAACCAGGGCCTATGGACCTCCTGCTGGTGTCCACCCTGTCCAGGGCCTATGGACCTCCTGCTGGTGTCCACCCAGTCCAAGGCTCTGAAGGTGGACTGGGAAGGCCTCCCTGCCATCGCCCTAATCTCCAAAACAGACAGAAGCTTCTGGTCAACCTCTGCTCTGTTTAGGTTGGTACCACCCGGTCCAATGGTTCTGTCGGTACGGCCCGGTCCAATGGTTCTGTTGGTACCACCTGGTCCAATGGTTCTGTCGGTACCGTCCGGTCCAATGGTTCTGTCGGTACCACCTGGTCCAATGGTTCTGTCGGTACTGTCCTGTCCAATGGTTCTGTTGGTACCGCCTGGTCCAATGGTTCTGTTGGTACCGTCCGGTCCAATGGTTCTGTTGGTACCACCTGGTCCAATGGTTCTGTCGGTACCGTCCGGTCCAATGGTTCTGTCGGTACCACCTGGTCCAATGGTTCTGTCGGTACTGTCCTGTCCAATGGTTCTGTTGGTACCGCCTGGTCCAATGGTTCTGTTGGTACCGTCCGGTCCAATGGTTCTGTCGGTACCACCTGGTCCAATGGTTCTGTCGGTACGGCCCGGTCCAATGGTTCTGTTGGTACCGCCTGGTCCAATGGTTCTGTCGGTACCGTCCGGTCCAATGGTTCTGTCGGTACCACCTGGTCCAATGGTTCTGTCGGTACGGCCCGGTCCAATGGTTCTGTCGGTACTGTCCGGTCCAATAGTTCTGTTGGTACCGCCTGGTCCAATGGTTCTGTTGGTACCGCCTGGTCCAATGGTTCTGTCGGTACCGTCCCGTCCAATGGTTCTGTCGGTACCACCTGGTCCAATGGTTCTGTTGGTGCTGTCCGGTCCAATGGTTCTGTTGGTACCACCTGGTCCAGTGGTTCTCTCGGTACCGTTGGGTCTAATGGTTCTGTTGGTACCACCTGGTCCAATGGTTCTGTTGGTACTGTCCGGTCCAATGGTTCTGTCGGTACCGCCCAGTCCAATGGTTCTGTTGGTACTGTCCGGTCCAATGGTTCTGTCGGTACCGCCCGGTCCAATGGTTCTGTTTTCTAGCCCTGCTAAGACCCTGACTGAATGGTTCGGAACCTCAATGACCCAAAAAGAGGAACCGGTCAGAACCGCTACAGTCCAGTAGGGGGCAGAAATGTACAGAGATAAAGTAGGCCGTTAAACACAGACTACAGCTCCCAGAATCCACTGCGGCCGGCAGATTGTAAACAATCCCATGAAGGACGAGCTGCGCGATGATCGGTGAGTTCTGGTTCTGTTCGGTTCTGATCCAGCGAGGATGGAACAGATTACAGGCGGGATCTGATGAGGTACCAGAACCAGATCCGGTTCCGACCTTGGACCGGATCAGAACCGGAGCTGTTTGACCTCACAGCTGTGGCTCCGAAACAGCCAGGTGGTTCCGGTTCTGGTCGCCAGCAGAGAAACCGGAACCATTTTCCGTTACTGAGTTCTGGTTAAAGGTTCCGCCTGTTCCGGTTCGATCCGGAGGTTCGAACCTCATCAGAACCTCTGGACTCGGTTCTGTTGGTTTGGACCCAGAAGGTTCTGCTGGAAGGTCCAAACCAGGAGTTTCTGCTGCGTCCCGGACTCAGAACCAGAATCAGGACCTGCAGCGGCTGGCTAAAGTTTTCACACCCTGCATGGTTGATGTTTAGAGGGTGAATAGTTGCACCTGTCAGGGTTGGAGGATTTAAAATGTTTTTATAGAGCAGAACATTTTACTGAATAAGAAATATAAATGTTTTCCACATAATCCACATAATTATTTTCTATATTCTGATTTTCAGAGAACTTTGCTTTACTAAAATATTTCTACATCTTAAATTAATGTAAACCAAGTTTTTCACAACTGTGTTTATTAATAAATTAAAAAATTAGGAACTAATAAATTATTACTGGATTACTGACATTAATCCAGGAGCCAATCTAATCTAATCCGAACTACAGCGTGTTTGAATATTTGCTAACAGGATTCATGATTAACTTACTAGATTCTAACATTAGACAAACTTAGATTAGATTAGATTAGATGAGCTTTATTGATCTCACAGCGGAGAAATTCACTTGTCACATATTGGCATAGAAGTCAAAGAAGGTGCAAACAAGGAGGAAAAGGTGCATTAAGAATAAACAAACAATATATATATATATATATATATATATATATATGTATATATATATATATATATATATATATATATACACACTATATTGCCAAAAGTATTTGCTCACCTGCCTTGACTCACATATGAGCTTAAGTGACATCCCGTTCCTAATCCATAGGGTTCAATATGACGTCGGTCCACCCTTTGCAGCTAGAACAGCTTCAACTCTTCTGGGAAGGCTGTCCACAAGGTTTAGGAGTGTGTTTATGGGAATTTTTGACCATTCTTCCAGAAGCGCATTTGTGAGGTCGCACACTGATGTTGGACGAGAAGGCCTGGCTCTCAGTCTCCGCTCTAATTCATCCCAAAGGTGTTCTATCGGGTTGAGGTCAGGACTCTGTGCAGGCCAGTCAAGTTCATCCACACCAGACTCTGTCATCCATGTCTTTATGGACCTTGCTTTGTGCACTGGTGCACAGTCATGTTGGAAGAGGAAGGGGCCAGCTCCAAACTGTTCCCACAAAGTTGGGAGCATGGAATTGTCCAAAATGTCTTGGTATGCTGAAGCATTCAGAGTTCCTTTCACTGGAACTAAGGGGCCAAGCCCAGCTCCTGAAAAACAACCCCACACCATAATCCCCCCTCCACCAAACTTTACACTTGGCACAATGCAGTCAGACAAGTACCGTTCTCCTGGCAACCGCCAAACCCAGACCCGTCCATCAGATTGCCAGATGGAGAAGCGCGATTCGTCACTCCAGAGAACGCGTCTCCACTGCTCTAGAGTCCAGTGGCGGCGTGCTTTACACCACCGCATCCGACGCTTTGCATTGCACTTGGTGATGTATGGCTTGGATGCAGCTGCTCGACCATGGAAACCCATTCCATGAAGCTCTCTGCGCACTGTTCTTGAGCTAATCTGAAGGCCACATGAAGTTTGGAGGTCTGTAGTGATTGACTCTGCAGAAAGTTGGCGACCTCTTCGCACTATGCGCTTCAGCATCCGCTGACCCCGCTCCGTCAGTTTACGTGGCCTACCACTTCGTGGCTGAGTTGCTGTCGTTCCCAAACACTTCCATTTTCTTATAATACAGCTGACAGTTGACTGTGGAATATTTAGGAGCGAGGAAATTTCACGACTGGATTTGTTGCACAGGTGGCATCCTATCACAGTTCCACGCTGGAATTCACTGAGCTCCTGAGAGCGACCCATTCTTTCACAAATGTTTGTAAAAACAGTCTGCATTCCTAGGTGCTTGAATTTATACACCTGTGGCCATGGAAGTGATTGGAACACCTGATTCCAATAATTTGGATGGGTGAGCAAATACTTTTGGCAATATAGTGTATATATATATATATATATACACACACAGTATATCCAGGTATATACAGTATATCAAGGTAAATAAGGATTAAGGTGCAAGTGTACCTGTATCGCACACAATGAAAAACAAAATAAGAAATAAAGAAATGAGAAATACTTTTACAGGGCTTAAACAGAGTTACTTAAACATTAAAAGTTACCGTACTTAAAGTACTTAAACAGAGCTTCTAGGAGGCTGTAGATCTACAGAAACTTTTCTATAGATCTACAGCCTCTGTAGATTTCATGTTGGTCGATGTGATAGAAGTTCAGTATTTAAACATTCAATGAATCAAAATAAAGAATGTGGGGGGGGGCTATAACTTTAAGATAGCGAGGCTAACAGCATGCAGCAAGGCTAACATTATGCAGGTAGGGTAACTGCATGCAGCGAGGCTAGCTGCATGCAGTTAGCCTCACTAAATGCAGTTAGCTTTGTTGTATGCAGTTAGCCTCGCTGCATGCTGTTACCCTAGCTGCATAATGTTAGCCTCGCTGCATGCTGTTAGCCTCGCTGCATGCTGTTAGCCTAGCTGCATAATGTAAGCCTCGCTGCATGCAGTTAGCCTAGCTGCATAATGTTAGCCTCGCTGCATGCTGTTAGCCTCGCTGCATGCAGTTACCCTAGCTGCATAATGTAAGCCTCGCTGCATGCAGTTTGCCTAGCTGCATAATGTTAGCCTCGCTGCATGCAGTTAGCCTAGCTGCATAATGTTAGCCTCGCTGCATGCTGTTAGCCTCGCTGCATGCAGTTACCCTAGCTGCATAATGTAAGCCTCGCTGCATGCAGTTTGCCTAGCTTCATGCAGTTAGCCTCGCTGCATGCAGTTAGCCTATCTTCATGCAGTTAGCCTTGCTGCATGCAGTTACCCTAGCTGTATAATGTTAGCCTCGCAGCATGCAGTTAGCCTAGCTTCATGCAGTTAGCCTCGCTGCATGCAGTTAGCCTATCTTCATGCAGTTAGCCTCGCTGCATGCAGTTAGCCTATCTTCATGCAGTTAGCCTTGCTGCATGCAGTTACCCTAGCTGTATAATGTTAGCCTCGCTGCATGCAGTTACCCTAGCTGTATAATGTTAGCCTCGCAGCATGCAGTTAGCCTATCTTCATGCAGTTAGCCTTGCTGCATGCAGTTACCCTAGCTGTATAATGTTAGCCTCGCTGCATGCAGTTACCCTAGCTGTATAATGTTAGCCTCGCAGCCTGCAGTTAGCCTAGCTGCATAATGTTAGGCTTGCTGCATGCTGTTAGCCTAGCTGCATGCAATTAGCCTAGCTTCATGCAGTTAGCGTCGCTGCATGCAGATACCCTCGCTGCATGCAGTTAGCCTCGCTGCATTCAGTTATCCTAGCTGCATGTTAGCCTCGCTGCATTCAGTTATCCTAGCTGTATAATATTAGCCTCGCTGAATACAGTTAGCTTAGCTGCATAATGTTAGCCTCGCTGAATACAGTTAGCCTCGCTGCATGCAGTTAGCCTAGCTGCATAATGTTAGCTTTGCTGAATGCAGTTGGCCTAGCTGCATATTGTTAGCCTCACTGCATGCAGTTAGCCTAGCTTCATGCAATTAGCGTAGCTGCATGCAGTTAGCCTATCTTCATGCAGTTAGCCTTGCTGCATGCAGTTACCCTAGCTGTATAATGTTAGCCTCGCATTAGCTTAGCTGCATAATGTTAGCCTTGCTGCATGCAGTTAGCCTCACTGCATGCAGTTAGCCTTGCTGCATGCAGTTACCCTAGCTGTATAATGTTAGCCTCGCAGCATGCAGTTAGCCTCGCTGCATATTGTTAGCCTTGCTGCATGCAGTTAGCCTTGCTGCATTCAGTTATGCTAGCTGCATAATGTTAGCCTTTGCTGCATGCAGTTACCCTAGCTGCATATTGTTAGCCTCGCTGCATGCAGTTAGCCTTGCTGCATGCAGTTAGCCTTGCTGCATTCAGTTATGCTAGCTGCATAATGTTAGCCATTGCTGCATGCAGTTACCCTAGCTGCATATTGTTAGCCTCGCTGCATATTGTTAGCCTTGCTGCATTCAGTTATGCTAGCTGCATAATGTTAGCCTTTGCTGCATGCAGTTACCCTAGCTGCATATTGTTAGCCTCGCTGCATGCAGTTAGCCTTGCTGCATTCAGTTATGCTAGCTGCATAATATTAGCCTTTGCTGCATGCAGTTACCCTAGCTGCATAATGTTAGCCTCGCTGAATACAGTTAGCCTGGATCAGGTCCAGGATCACATCGAGGATCGGGTCCAGGATCAGATCCAGGATTAGGTCCAGGATAAGGTCCAGGATCAGGTACAGGATCAGATCCAGGATAAGGTCCATGATCAGATCCAGGATCAGGTACAGGATCAGATCCAGGATAAGGTCCATTAGGTCCAGGATCAGGTCCATGATCAGGTCCAGGATCAGGTACAGGATCAGATCCAGGATCAGATCCAGGATCAGATCCAGATCAGGTCCAGGATCAGATCCAGGATTAGATCCAGGATCAGATCCAGGATAAGGTCCATGATCAGGTCCAGGATCAGGTCCATGATCAGGTCCAGGATCAGGTACAGGATCAGGTCCAGGATCAGGTACAGGATCAGATCCAGGATCAGATCCAGGATCAGATCCAGTATCAGGTCCAGGATCAGGTCCATGAGGTTCTGCAGGGCGTTTAGTCTGCATCTCCAGCAGGAAGATGAGTGGTTTGAGCTGATCTCTGACCTGCTGGCCTCACCTGAGCCTCACCTTTCTGCTCTCAGTGTTCGTGCGCTACAACCTGGGTCCTGGGGTGGCCGTGGAGCTGGAGGCCCAGGCTAGAGTGGCGGAGCTGAAGGAGGTGGTGGGGAGTCAGCAGGGTGTGGCTCCTCAGGAGCTCCGGGTTCTGTTCGCTGGCAGGGAGCTGCAGAGCTCCGCCTCTTTGCTGGTGAGCTCCTTCATAGATCTGCAGGTAAAGTCACCTGATGTGTTCCTCACCATACCCTCCTCTGCCAGGGCTGTGACCTGCCTGAGCAGAGCACGCTGCATGTGCTCCACCCTCCTCCTGGCTCCTCCTCCCAGCTGCTGCTGCAGGAGCATCTGGCTCCAGGAGGGGAGAGCAGACAGGACCGGCTGACCTCACTTGACCTGAGCTCCTGGCGGCTCCCTGCCACCTCCTCAGGGCTGGCTGTCATCCTGGATGAAGAGAGAGGAACCTGGAGAGCAGAAGATCAACAGACTGCAGCTCCTAAAGGTCAGGGAGTCGCTCCATTCTCCCAATGTCTGTTCTGCTTTTCTATTCACTTTATTTCTATGCTCCATTTCACACCATGTCAACCCAGGTCTCTGTATAGATCCAGATCAATCAGATCATCTGATTAAATGTTCAAAGTTTTCTATCTAAGGAAAACCAGCTGATTGCATCGACTCATTGACTCTTCAGCAATCCCTCACACTAAGCATGCTTGTAGCGACAGTGGAGAGGAAAAACTGTCTGCATTCAGGAGCAGAAAGTTAAGAGTCATCCTGGTTTTTCTGTCTTCAGACATGCCTGTAATCTATGTAATGGATCCGTGAGCCAGACCCTTAACCCCACCCTGCTCCTCCCGCACAATGGCAGCCCACTGCTCCCCGACGTTAAATGCAGAGAAGGAATTTCTGAATTCTGAGACAATGAAGGGTTTACATTTTTATTTATTTAAAACCACGACTTACACCCCCCCCCCCCCCCCAGAGCGTCTCAGAGATACAGTAGGAAGAGAATCAATGTCCAATAGAAGAAGCTCTACAGCAACCAAAACAGGAAGTGACCCTCTACACCTCACCGCCTGCACGCCTAACTGTTTCCAGGTCTGTGTACTTTGTTTCCAGGAACTCGTAGTACTTTCTTTGTGTACTGTAAGCGCTGCTCCTCCATACAGTCAGGGAAACTTCGGGTTCGCTGTAGGAGCTGCAGACAGATGACGCTGACACTCAGCAGGGTGAGAGTAGTTCTCCGACTCTTCCTGTGTGATACTGCAGGTGTGTAGTACTAATATGCTGCCTGCGGGTGGTGCTGTCGTTCTCTCTCTTAGGGCCCTTCCTGCTGGGACGATGTTCTTCTCCCGGGACGAATCCATGGCGTCTGTCAGTCCCCAGATTGTGACGGCGATGAAGCAGTAAGGGGCGGAGCCTAATAGTTTTCACCCATTGATGAGTCGATCCTGACGCGTCTTTGATGGCAGGAGTTCTACATGAAATGTTCGTCTCACCCGACATCAGAGGAAGATTCGTCCGTGGCGCTCGACCTCATCCTGTCCAACATCAACAACGTCCCCTGCATCAGCTGCACCGACACCCTGTAAGGACTCACCCACACTCACCCATCCTCACCCACACTCACCCACACTCACCCACACTCACCCACACTCACCCACACTCACCCACACTCACCCACACTCACCCATCCTCACCCACACTCACCCACACTCACCCACACTCACCCATCCTCACCCACACTCACCCACACTCACCCACACTCACCCACACTCACCCATCCTCACCCACACTCACCCATCCTCACCCACACTCACCCACACTCACCCACACTCACCCATCCTCACCCACACTCACCCACACTCACCCACACTCACCCATCCTCACCCACACTCACCCATCCTCACCCACACTCACCCACACTCCCCCACACTCACCCACACTCACCCATCCTCACCCACACTCACCCATCCTCACCCATCCTCACCCATCCTCACCCACACTCACCCACACTCACCCATCCTCACCCATCCTCACCCATCCTCACCCACACTCACCCACACTCCCCCACACTCACCCACACTCACCCACACTCACCCACACTCACCCATCCTCACCCACACTCACCCATCCTCACCCATCCTCACCCATCCTCACCCACACTCACCCACACTCACCCACACTCACCCATCCTGACCCATCCTCACCCACACTCACCCATCCTCAACCATCCTCACCCACAATCACCCATCCTCACCCATCCTCACCCACACTCACCCACACTCACCCACACTCACCCATCCTGACCCATCCTCACCCATCCTCACCCACACTCACCCACACTCACCCACACTCACCCACACTCACCCATCCTCACCCACACTCACCCATCCTCACCCACACTCACCCACACTCACCCACACTCACCCATCCTCACCCACACTCACCCATCCTCACCCACACTCACCCACACTCCCCCACACTCACCCACACTCACCCATCCTCACCCACACTCACCCATCCTCACCCATCCTCACCCATCCTCACCCACACTCACCCACACTCACCCATCCTCACCCATCCTCACCCATCCTCACCCACACTCACCCACACTCCCCCACACTCACCCACACTCACCCACACTCACCCACACTCACCCATCCTGACCCACACTCACCCATCCTCAACCATCCTCACCCACACTCACCCATCCTCACCCACACTCACCCATCCTCACCCATCCTCACCCATCCTCACCCACACTCACCCACACTCACCCACACTCACCCATCCTGACCCATCCTCACCCACACTCACCCATCCTCAACCATCCTCACCCACAATCACCCATCCTCACCCATCCTCACCCACACTCACCCACACTCACCCATCCTGACCCATCCTCACCCACACTCACCCACACTCACCCACACTCACCCATCCTGACCCATCCTCACCCACACTCACCCATCCTCAACCATCCTCACCCACAATCACCCATCCTCACCCATCCTCACCCACACTCACCCACACTCACCCACACTCACCCATCCTCACCCACAATCACCCATCCTCACCCATCCTCACCCACACTCACCCACACTCACCCACACTCACCCATCCTCACCCACACTCACCCACACTCACCCATCCTCACCCACACTCACCCACACTCACCCATCCTCACCCACACTCACCCATCCTCACCCACACTCACCCACACTCACCCACACTCACCCATCCTCACCCACACTCACCCATCCTCACCCACACTCACCCACACTCACCCACACTCACCCATCCTCACCCACACTCACCCATCCTCACCCATCCTGACCCATCCTCACCCATCCTCACCCACACTCACCCACACTCACCCATCCTCACCCACACTCACCCATCCTCACCCACACTCACCCACAATCACCCGCACTCACCCATCCTCACCCACACTCACCCACACTCACCCACACTCACCCATCCTCCCCCATCCTCACCCACACTCACCCATCCTCACCCACACTCACCCATCCTCACCCATCCTCACCCACACTCACCCATCCTGACCCATCTTCACCATCCTCCACACCCCCCATCCTCACCCATCCTCACCCATCCTCACCCACACTCACCCACACTCACCCATCCTGACCCATCCTCACCCATCCTCCACACCCCCCATCCTCACCCACACTCACCCATCCTCACCCATCCTCCACACTCACCCATCCTGACCCACACTCACCCACACTCACCCATCCTCACCCACACTCACCCACACTCACCCACACTCACCCACACTCACCCATCCTCACCCACACTCACCCATCCTCACCCACACTCACCCACACTCCCCCACACTCACCCACACTCACCCACACTCACCCATCCTCACCCATCCTCACCCATCCTCACCCACACTCACCCACACTCACCCATCCTCACCCATCCTCACCCATCCTCACCCACACTCACCCACACTCCCCCACACTCACCCACACTCACCCACACTCACCCATCCTCACCCACACTCACCCATCCTCACCCATCCTCACCCATCCTCACCCACACTCACCCACACTCACCCATCCTGACCCATCCTCACCCACACTCACCCATCCTCAACCATCCTCACCCACAATCACCCATCCTCACCCATCCTCACCCACACTCACCCACACTCACCCACACTCACCCATCCTGACCCATCCTCACCCATCCTCACCCACACTCACCCACACTCACCCACACTCACCCACACTCACCCACACTCACCCATCCTCACCCACACTCACCCATCCTCACCCACACTCACCCACACTCACCCACACTCACCCATCCTCACCCACACTCACCCACACTCCCCCACACTCACCCACACTCACCCATCCTCACCCACACTCACCCATCCTCACCCATCCTCACCCATCCTCACCCACACTCACCCACACTCACCCATCCTCACCCATCCTCACCCATCCTCACCCACACTCCCCCACACTCACCCACACTCACCCACACTCACCCACACTCACCCATCCTCACCCACACTCACCCATCCTCACCCATCCTCACCCATCCTCACCCACACTCACCCACACTCACCCACACTCACCCATCCTGACCCATCCTCACCCACACTCACCCATCCTCAACCATCCTCACCCACAATCACCCATCCTCACCCATCCTCACCCACACTCACCCACACTCACCCACACTCACCCATCCTGACCCATCCTCACCCACACTCACCCATCCTCAACCATCCTCACCCACAATCACCCATCCTCACCCATCCTCACCCACACTCACCCACACTCACCCATCCTCACCCACACTCACCCACACTCACCCACACTCACCCATCCTCACCCACACTCACCCATCCTCACCCACACTCACCCATCCTCACCCACACTCACCCACACTCACCCACACTCACCCATCCTCACCCACACTCACCCATCCTCACCCACACTCACCCACACTCACCCATCCTCACCCACACTCACCCATCCTCACCCATCCTGACCCATCCTCACCCATCCTCACCCACACTCACCCACACTCACCCATCCTCACCCACACTCACCCATCCTCACCCACACTCACCCACAATCACCCGCACTCACCCATCCTCACCCACACTCACCCACAATCACCCACACTCACCCATCCTCCCCCATCCTCACCCACACTCACCCATCCTCACCCACACTCACCCATCCTCACCCATCCTCACCCACACTCACCCATCCTGACCCATCCTCACCCATCCTCCACACCCCCCATCCTCACCCACACTCACCCACACTCACCCATCCTGACCCATCTTCACCCATCCTCACCCACACTCACCCACACTCACCCACACTCACCCATCCTCACCCACACTCACCCATCCTCACCCATCCTGACCCACACTCACCCACACTCACCCATCCTCACCCACACTCACCCATCCTCACCCACACTCACCCACAATCACCCGCACTCACCCATCCTCACCCACACTCACCCACAATCACCCACACTCACCCATCCTCCCCCATCCTCACCCACACTCACCCATCCTCACCCACACTCACCCATCCTCACCCATCCTCACCCACACTCACCCATCCTGACCCATCCTCACCCATCCTCCACACCCCCCATCCTCACCCATCCTCACCCACACTCACCCACACTCACCCATCCTGACCCATCCTCACCCATCCTCCACACCCCCCATCCTCACCCACACTCACCCATCCTCACCCATCCTCCACACTCACCCATCCTGACCCACACTCACCCACACTCACCCATCCTCACCCATCCTCCACACTCACCCATCCTCACCCACACTCACCCATCCTCACCCATCCTCCACACTCACCCATCCTCACCCACACTCACCCATCCTGACCCACACTCACCCACAATCACCCATCCTCACCCACACTCACCCACAGCTGCAGCTGTCTGATCTACTTTCTATAGTTTTAGTGAGAACGCAGGCAGCAGCATCTGGATCAGCTGTCTGATCTACTTTCTATATTCTGGATCAGGCTCAGGCTGGTTTGGGCATGTAATGCTTTAACTGATCTCAACATTTACTTCTAGTGGACAGATTTCTATCTCAAACCTCGTCCTACTTTCAGGTTTGATTGAACATCAAAGGGAAACTTTTGGAAAATAGGAATAATGTAACCAATGACTGACTAAGAGGAAAAGAAAAGCGTCCAATCAGGGAGAGAGGTAGAAGGTTCCTCCCCTCCTCACCCCAAACCTCTCCCCCTCTCTCCTCCCCCACCCTCATATCATCCCATCTTGTCTCTGTCTCTCAGGGACGTGGTTCTGGTCTTCCAGTGTTCAGACCGCCATGTGATCTGTCTGGATTGTTTCCATGGTTACTGCCAGACTCGACTGAATGAGCGACAGTTTGTCTACGATCCTGTGATTGGATACTCTCTGCCCTGTGCAGGTAGAGGGGCGGAGACTCTGGGGGAGGAGCCAACAGCTGTGTGAACAGGTGTGTGACATTTCTGATGTTTGTTTCCAGTTGGCTGTGAAAACTCCCTGATCAAGGAGGTGCATCACTTCCGTATCCTTGGAGACGATCAGGTGACCTCCTTCTCTTCTTCCTGCTCTTCAACTAAAGGCTCTCCTCCTTCTAGTCTCCACGTCCTCCTTTGCTCTGTTCGAAAACGTAGGACGCGTCCTTAGAAGGCCAGATTGGAAGGCCGATTACGTCATAGCGCGGCGCCGAGGTCTGGTCGGATTCCAAGAGTCCTCGTTATGCGACCTTAAAATGCGTCCTTCTTTTTGCCCGATTTGAAGGACGGGTCCGATGTATCCTTGCTATCCTTGGTTTACCGAGGATTCATTGCGAGACCAAGCAAGCCGTGATCAGAGGAAAGGTTACTTGGCGCCGAACAGTGATGAAAATTGGAAGTTCAGTTTAATATAATACAAGTCATTTAATAGTTCCATCTGAGATCAATGAAAAATAGTTTTTTTAATGGTTATTTAGTCAGATATGTGGCGGTAATGTTTGGTTTATCTAAAGGTTTTTAGCTGTTACTGTATAAATGGGTTTGGCTGGAATTTAAGGACAGATTCTAATAGATCTGCAGGGTGGGGACTATAAATCTGATAGTTTAATTTTTTTATTGCTGTTTTGCACAATATGCTGAACTAAGTATTTTTTGTTGTTAAATATTAGAGATATCTTTCTACCCCTTTTATAGAATAGAATAGAAAATCCCTTTATTGTCCCACAATGGGCAAATTTACATCAGAAGGAAGATTATTGAAAATGGTCACACAAATGTGGACCTTAAAAAAATGTATAAGAATAACATAATAGGGAGGAGTTAAAATATAAACAATAAAATACTGTAAAGCGTCCTTGGAGGATGCAGCCCAGGTTTTCGAACAGAGCCCTAGTCTCCTCCTCCTCAAAGTCTACTCCTCCTCATATTCTCCTCCTGAGGTTAAATTCTGCTGTTATTTATTAGCAGAGCTTCTTGCTGACTCTCTCTGGTTCTGGTTCTGGTTCTGGTTCAGTACGCTCGGTACCTGCAGTACGGCGCTGAAGAGTGTCTTCTGACCAATGGAGGACTGATGTGTCCGTCCCCTGGCTGTGGGGCGGGGCTCCTCCCACTGGACGGCAGCCGCAGAGTGGAGTGTGACAGACGTCTGGGCTGCGGCTTCGTCTTCTGCAGAGACTGCAGGGAGCGTTTCCATGAGGGGCCCTGTGAGGCCCTGGGAGCCCCGGCCACCGCTGGGGCCTCACAGGTGAGTCACCGAGCCCAAAGATGGTGAGGATGATGATGGTGATGATGATGATGGTGATAGTGATGATGATGATAGTGGTGATGATGATGATGATGATGATGATGATGATGATAGTGATGGTGATAATGATGATGATGATAGTGATGGTGATGATGATGATGATGATGATGATAGTGATGGTGATGATGGTGATGATGATAGTGATGGTGATGGTGATGATAGTGGTGATGATGATGATGATGATGGTGAGGATGATGATAATGATGATAGAGATGATGATGATGATGATGATAGTGATGGTGATGATGATGATGATGATAGTGATGGTGATGATGATGATGATGATGATGATGATAGTGATGGTGATGATGGTGATGATGATAGTGATGGTGATGATGATGATGATAGAGATGATGATGATGATAAAGATGAAGATGATGATAGTGATGGTGATGATGGTGATGGTGATGGTGATGATGATGATGATGGTGATGATAGTGATGATGATGATGATGATGATGATGATGATGATGGTGAGGATGATGATGATGATGATGGTGATGGTGATGATGATGATGATGATAGTGATGGTGATGATGGTGATGGTGATGATGATGATGGTGATGATGATGATGGTGATAGTGATGATGATGATAGTGGTGATGATGATAGTGGTGATGATGATGATGATGATGATGATGATGATCATGATGATGATGATGATGATGATGATAGTGATGGTGATAATGATGATGATGATAGTGATGGTGATGATGATGATGATGATGATGATAGTGATGGTGATGATGGTGATGATGATAGTGATGGTGATGATAGTGGTGATGATGATGATGATGATGGTGAGGATGATGATAATGATGATAGAGATGATGATGATGATGATGATGATAGTGATGGTGATGATGATGATAGTGATGGTGATGATGGTGATGATGATAGTGATGGTGATGATGATGATGATAGAGATGATGATGATGATGATAAAGATGAAGATGATGATAGTGATGGTGATGATGGTGATGGTGATGATGATGATGATGGTGATGATAGTGATGATGATGATGATGATGATGGTGAGGATGATGATGATGATGATGGTGATGATAGTGATGGTGATGATGATGATGATGATAGTGATGGTGATGATGGTGATGGTGATGATGATGATGATGATGGTGATGATAGTGGTGATGATGATGATGATGGTGAGGATGATGATAGTGATGATGATGGTGATGGTGATGATGATGATGGTGAGGATGATGATGATGATGATCATGGTGGTGGTGATTATGTACAGAGACTGACGTGGCCCCCATTCCTCAGGGTTTCATGGTGGAGGAGGAGGCGTCTCGCAGTGGGAGGTGGGAGCAGGAGTCGCTGCTCCTCATCCGAACATCGACCAAAAAGTGTCCGAGCTGTTTGGTTCCTGTGGAGAGGAACGGTAGGAACCACCGCTGGGCTTCATCAGGCCGACACAGCGAGCGCCCAGCTGAGGCTGTTTCTGTCTCCCCCTGCAGGTGGCTGCATGCATATGCAGTGTTCTGTGTGCAGAGCAGAGTGGTGCTGGCTCTGCGGGGTCCTCTGGAACAGAGACTGTATGGGGAACCACTGGTTCGGATAGACGCCGTCCATCCAGAGACCGTTAATCCATCGGTTAATCCAGCATGCTGGGGATTTATCTCTTAGTCTGGATTCAAAGATTCAATCTCTGAAGCAATAAAATGTTGGAAGTTAGACAAACCGTCTGGTGTGATTAATTCATTTCAGGAGGACTTTAAGATATGAACCAGTTCCTCTAAAGGTTCCTGTGTTTTATTTATGCTTCTTTAAGTGGTTAATTGGAGAGGAAGTGCGATGACCCTGCTGTTGGAGCCCCATCAAATCAGATCCTTCTGGGGGAATATTTTTCTCTCCTACACTGACCCTGAACCCAGCTGAGACTGTGCCAGTAAACTAGACCAGGTGAGTCTAACCGAGTGAGACTGACCCTGAACCCTGACCCTGAGACCCGGAGAGGTGAGATGATATCAGGGAGGGAGAGGAAAACAGCAGCCAAGGAATATTCCAGCAACCCTTCAGAAACAGATCAGTTCAGTTACTGTGTAGAGGGTTCTATTTGAATGCCAAACCCTAGACCTGGACCTGGACCTGCAGGGGCAGATCCCTGGCCCTGCCCTCTGATAAGACTGAACCTTTGAGCTGCTGATAACCACCAGCTGACTGGCTCAGCCTTCGGTCTGGATGGTAGCTTCTCTGGGAGCAGCACATGTCCACAGACTGGGGTTTGTAGATTCCAGGACCTTTCCTGAGAATCAGGAGGCCTGAGCTTGTCCAACAGATAGACCCAAATCCTGGAATGGAGTTGGAGATGAGTGGAAAGACCAGGGTCTCCCAGGTCCATCAGAAGGTTTGTTCAGCTGATCTATTTCCGTTTTCTACCTGTAATCCAGGCATAACTAAACCATTGATCTCCAGGATCTCTACCATTGGTTTATCTCCATCTGCAGACTAGTTCTTCCACTTGGGCGTTTGGTGAAGAATATGTTTATTTGTGCTTCTAAATTAGTAAATGTCTCCTGGTCCAGGGGGGACACCGTGAGGAAAGGTCTCATTGGTCCTCAGATGGACGTAACTGGAGATCATTTTCTAAAAGCCGTTGGAAGGAAAGCAGGAGGATTCTGACTGGTGAGGTCACTACTGTTTGGTGTGTGGTGTGAAAGACCAGCATTCTGGACCTCATAGTGCCGGTCTGCATGTTCAGGAGTTCCCATTGAGACCGTGTACCAAGGTCTGGCAGACTATGAAGACAGTGAGCAGAGAAGGGATGAGATGGACACTACAACAGAAAACCAGATGCTGAATAAAAAACTGCTGGATCATTTCAGACAGCTGGCAGCCAGCAACAAGGACACTGACCAGGTGAGACTGTCCAGATGAGACTGAACAAGTGAGACTGACCAGGTGAGACGGACCAGATGAGACTGTCCAGGTGAGACGGACCAGATGAGACCGAACAAGTGAGACTGACCAGGTGAGACGGACCAGATGAGACTGTCCAGGTGAGACAGACCAGATGAGACTGAACAAGTGAGACTGACCAGGTGAGACGGACCAGATGAGACTGTCCAGGTGAGACGGACCAGATGAGACTGTCCAGGTGAGACTGACCAGGTAACCTAGACAAGTAAGTTGAGATTGTACAGGTAACCCTGACCAGCTGTGACTGACCAGGTGAGACTGACCAGGTGAGACTGACCAAGTGAGACTGTCCAGGTGAGACTGTCCAGGTGAGAATGACCAGGTGAGAATGACCGGGTGAGACTGACCAGGTGAGACTGACCAGGTGAGACTGACCAGGTAACCTAGACAAGTAAGTTGAGATTGAACAGGTAACCCTGACCAGCTGTGACTGACCAGGTGAGACTGACCGGGTGAGACTGACCAGGTGAGACTGTCCAGATGAGACTGACCGGGTGAGAATGACCAGGTGAGACTGTCCAGGTGAGACTGACCAGGTGAGAATGACCAGGTGAGACTGTCCAGGTGAGACTGACCAGGTGAGAATGACCAGGTGAGACTGTCCAGGTGAGACTGACCGGGTGAGAATGACCAGGTGAGACTGTCCAGGTGAGACTGACCGGGTGAGACTGACCAGGTGAGACTGACCAGGTGAGACTGTCCAGGTGACTGACCAGGTGAGACTGACCAGGTAACCTAGACAAGTAAGTTGAGATTGAACAGGTAACCCTGACCAGCTGTGACTGACCAGGTAAACTAGACCAAATGAGACCAAGTTAGACTTACTAGGCAACCTAGACCACGTAAGACTGAGCAAGTTAGACTGACCAGGTGAGACTGACCATATAAGCTAGACCAGGTAAGATGACCAGGTGACAGTGACCATCATGTCAAATGAACTATGACCAATAGAGACCTGGTTTTCAGGCTATGAGGTGTCTTTGTCCTCAGGTGGACCTTCAGTTTCTGGACAAGGTGATCTCAGGTGGAGCTGACCCAAACTGCTCGGACAGATATGGACAAACTGTCCTCCATGAGGTCACACCTAATGAGGTTTTTGTTTAGCGTAGTTTAACTGTGTGTCGGTTGATGGTGTGAGTCAAGGCCAGGTGTGTGTTCTCAGGTGTCCAGAGCTTGGAGTGTGGATGTCATGCGGTTCTTCTTGGACCGGGGAGCAGACCTACACTGCTCAGATCAGTTTGGAGTTACAGCGCTGCATGTGGCCTCAGCTCTGGACTACGAGGACATGGTCAGGTTTCTGCTGGAGCAAAAAGGTCTGTGTGTCTGAGTAGCGAGCAGATCTCTGCTGGTTCAGCGTTGATGGCGAAGGTCTACGTTCTGTCGTTTGTGTTTTTGTTGCTGTCAGCTGATCCAGGCGCTCAGACTCTTCTGGACAAACAGACCCCCCTTCACTATGCTACCAAGAACGACGCTGTGGGATCCATCAGGCTGCTGCTGCAGGCGGGAGCCTCCATCAGCTGCACTGACTACAGGCAGAGGACGCCGCTGCAGCTCGCCGCCATCATGGGTGAGTTCACACTGACCCAGGCTGTGGCAGCGCGGATCATGTCATGTCATCAGTGACATCACAGGTGGAATCTATTAAACAACTAAATAAGCTGATCGCATCAGCAGTGACATCATCAGTTCGTCTGCTTCCAGAGCGCAGTGAGGCAGCTCAGGTCCTGCTGGAGCTTGGAGCTGACGCTGCGGTGCAGGACTGTGATGGACAGCTGTGCATCACTGCTCTGATTGGTCGGATGAGTCACGTGGTAATCAAGGCCCTGCCCCTGGAAGAGAGTAGTGCATTCATTGCTGTATGGTTGTTATGGTGACATGTGACGTGTTCAGGCCCAGGTGGCGCTCCGTCAGTTCCATGTGATGGACAAAGTGACAAGGCAACAGTATTTCTACCTGAATCTGCTGGAACCAGAAGGTAAAAACTGTCCCACAGTATAAAAGACCCCCACCATGCTTCACACTAAACTCTTCATGTCTCTCTGTTTCAGGGGCAGGAACCAGTGAGCCAACAACCCCTGTAAGACAACCCAAGTTTATAGAGTTTATGGTTCTAGATCACAGATAATCTGGAGGTTTGCTCCTTGGTTTAATGCAGAGCTGCGCACTTTGGAGCAAAATGCTAGGAAACTGGAGAGAATATATTGCTCCACAGGCCTGCTGGAGTCCTTCCTAGTCTGGAAAAATAGTTTCCTGCTGTATAAGAGGACCCTTTGTAAAGCAAGAGCAGCATATTTCTCCTCATTAATAGAGGAGAATAAGAATAATCCTAGATTTCTTTTTAATCCAGTTGCCAAACTCACCCAGAGCCATAGCTCTGTTGAACAATCCATTCCACCTGATCTTAGCAGCAATGATTTTATGGGATTCTTTATAAATAAGGTTTAACTTAAAATTTCTATTGTAATTCTTTACTATCAGGAAGTCCACAAACTGTAGTTAAAAGCCTTCAGCTGATCCAAAATGCTGCAGCCAGAGTTCTGATGAAAATGAAAAAGAGAGATCACATCTCTCCTATCCTGGCTTCTCTTCATTGGCTTCCTGTTAAATCCAGAATAGAATTTAAAATCCTCCTTCTCACATATAAAGCCTTAAATGGCCAAGCTCCATCTGATATCAGAGATCTGATTGTTCCTTATGTTCCTAACAGAGCACTTCGCTCTCAATCTGCAGGTTTACTAGTGGTTCCTAGAATTTCTAAAAGTAGAATGGGAGGCAGATCTTTTAGTTATCAGGCTCCTCTCCTGTGGAACCAACTACCAGTTTTAGTCCATGAGGCAGACACCCTGTCTACTTTTAAGGCTAGGCTTAAAACTTTCCTTTTTGATTAAGCTTCTAGTTAGAGTGGCTCAGGTTATCCTGAGTTATCTCTATAGTTCTGCTGCTATAGGCTTAGACTGCTGGAGGACATAGGGACCCCTTTTTCATCATTCTGCTTCATTCTATCTCTATTCTCCCACTCTGCAGAATCTGTTAGTTCAATCTCTAACGTTCTGCTCTCTCTGCTTTTTCTCATAGTAGCTTCATCTGGTCTGTTCCTGTTTGGCTGTGACTCCATCCTGGAGAGAAATATCAGCTGTGCTGCTGCCATCAACACCTTTGTTTCTAGATGTTGGAGCTTCGCCTGTTTTCCAGTGTAGTCCTGTTTCTCTGACTGTGACTAACTGGATGTGCTCTCTTCATCCTCTGACATGGGAGCTGGCTCGGAGCTCGTCTGCCTGGCTGTGTGTTTCCTGGACGGGGCCGCCTGTGGAGCTGGTTGACAGTTGCCTTTTGTATCTATGCTTCTTTTTCTATCTCTGCTTCTGTCTCCTTGAACCCCAGTGGGCCTCAGCAGATGGCCGCTCACACTGAGCCTGGTTCTGCTGGAGGTTTCTTCCTGTTCAAAGGGAGTTTTTCCTCTCCACTGTCGCTACAAGCATGCTTAGTGTGAGGGATTGCTGAAGAGTCAATGAGTCGATGCAATCAGCTGGTTTTCCTTAGATAGAAAACTTTGAATCAATCTGACTGGATGATCTGGTGAACTGGAAAGTGCCGTGAGATGACATGATGTGAATTGGAGCTATAGAAATAAACTGAATAGAATTGATTTAATGACAATAAAAACTGGGAAAAAGGGTAAAAAAAGAAAAACGTTCCAGAGCGATGTCTATAATCCAGGGTTGTATTCCTTAGTCTTCACAGAATAGAAGACGGGTTCCAGATTAGGGATTACAGAGCATAGCGGACAGTGACCTCTGCTGTTTCCTGCAGCTGCAGGTTGTGGTTCTGGACGGCAAACTGGACCTCATCATGAATCCTGTCTTTCTCAAACTCATTCAGATCAAGTGGAAACTTTACGGAAGGTAACCTGATTGTTGGACAGGTGTGACATCATTGCTCTTTTACCTACATCGGTGCTTTCTGTTGCTAACAGGCTGGGGGCGTGGCTTCTCCTGGTCCTCAACCTCCTGCTCAACGTCTCTTGGACAGCTGCTGCTATCTCCATGTCTGCCAGTCAGGACTCGTCCGACCGCTACATCTTTCCACAGGTGACCTTTCTGTGGATCCACCGTCTATGGATCCAGGGTCTGTCTCTGACTTCTCTGTCTCTCCCAGGATTGGTGGCGGGTTCTTCTTGTGGTTCTGGCCCTTCTGCTCACCCTGGAGGAGGTGTGCAGGGAGATCCAGGACATCATGTCCTCCAGGAAGAAGCTCCTTTTGCGGAAGAGATGGATGGAGCACCGTTTGCAGGATGATCTGCGATGCTCACATCCTATGTGGCCCCAGGTAGGAAACGTTACATCATTCTGAATGAAGAACCCCTGATCCCAGCAGGAGGCGGGTTTACTGGAGCAGCAGAGCGGCATGTGTTTCAGGAGAGGCAGTATCTACTGAGAGAGACCGGGAGGATCCACAGGATGAGGGGCACCTACAGCCGAGACCTCTGGTACCGATTTATACACTTCAGGAAAGCATTTGAAAATGTGGCACCAATAATGAAAGAGCTACCAGAACAGATGATTCATCAGCGGATTTACATCCATCACATTTTGGAGATATTGATGGAAATATTCTGTGCATTTTTGTTTTTGAATAGTTGAGTCTTTGAAACACCTTGAACTGAATTAACTGGTGCTTTACATTAATAGAGAATGACCCAATCCTCCCATCCTCCCAATCTGCAAACCCAGCTCCTCCTCCCATGCAGCCCTCAGAGAGCTGATAGACGGATTTATTGTGTTTTTTTAGCAAAGCTTTTCTTTTAGCTTTCAATATAAACTATTATCTCAATCAGTCTCTAACTATCATGAATGGCTTCTTATTCTGTGCCTAATTTAGTGATGGAAATTTCGAAGCCCCATGAACCAATTTGACAAACTGGCCAAAAGTTGACACCAAGCTCGAAACATTTGACACCATTTTGAATGGCGGCATCTGCTGGATAGCCGTGAGAACTACATCTAAGAGTCGCAGCAATGAGAGCGTGTGCTTCTGCTACTGGGACGGTGCTTGTGTTACTTACATTGTAAAATAGGGAAGGTTGAGCACTTTCTTTCTGTCTCAACAATTTTTATAAAAAAAAAAGAATGATTTCCACTGCGTTTGGCTTTAATCTGCTCCTCTTCTTGGGGCTTATTACTAGTGTTGCACTGATACCGATACCAGTAGCGGGCGGGGCCCCGATCCAGCACTAATGGTATCGGTGAGTACCAACAAATAGAGCATCGATACCATTTTGAGAGGCAGAAGTTTATTCAACTATTGTCCCCTGTTAGGATAATTATCATTGAAGATGTGTGAGTTTATCACCTCCTGGAATGGGCTGCCTAATGCGCATCAGAACTGACGTTTTAATCTAATAAGGACAGTTCCTCTGTCTGGATATACGGTTATAATCTTCAATTCGTCCGTGCTGAAGATTTGGAAATGAAATGAGAGCGGCGTCCTAATTCCACATGTGTTCATTCAGAGTTTTGATGCCTTCAGTGTGAATCTATAAATGTCATAGTCATGAAAATAAAGTAAAATCTATGAATGAGAAAGTGTCCAAACTTTTGGTCTGTACTG
The DNA here is from genome assembly GCF_016077235.1 of Cyprinodon tularosa. Classification (NCBI taxonomy): domain Eukaryota; kingdom Metazoa; phylum Chordata; class Actinopteri; order Cyprinodontiformes; family Cyprinodontidae; genus Cyprinodon; species Cyprinodon tularosa. The sequence continues at coordinate 267,727 of NW_024039126.1, read as the reverse complement.
TATATATTTTCCCTAAACTATACTAAGCTAATCTAAATCTATTCTAGACTATACCTAAATATAAATACTTTCCCTGTCTCAGATATAAACTATTAAAGCCGCTAGCAAAACAATCTCCTCTCAAAGCCACGGTTTGAGCTTTGATTCTGATGCTGTTAAATACCTAACATTATTGCTGAAACACCCAGATTATTCAAATTTCCCAAGCAGCTGGGAACTCAGTCCTCCCTGCTGATTCTCTGGCTAATTTAGCTCTTTTTTCTGATGTTTCATCTTAATTTCTACCCACTGACAGGAACATCTTTGATTGGCTGGTTTACTGCCTGCTGACGGCATCCTTCAGTGTTCACCTGGCTGACGTGCTGAAGCCGTCCAGCCGCATGCATGCGCTCAGTCTGCGCCTCTTCTCCATTTCTATCATCTTCCTGTGGCTAAGAATCATGAAACACGTACGAGCGTTCAGGTAAAGAGTATGCAGTGATTCACAAACATGAAGCAGCTAACATTCAGTGGCTAACATGTAGCAGCTAACATGAAGCAGCTAACATTCAGTGGCTAACATGTTGCAGCTAACATTCAGTGGGTAACATGTAGCAGCTAACATGAAGCAGCTAACATTCAGTGGCTAACATGAAGCAGCTAACATTCAGTGGCTAACATGTAGCAGCTAACATGAAGCAGCTAACATATAACAGCTAACATGAAGCAGCTAACATTCAGTGGGTAACATGTAGCAGCTGACATGAAGCAGCTAACATTCAGTGGCTAATATGTAGCAGCTAACATGAAGCAGCTAACATTCAGTGGCTAACATGTAGCAGCTAACATGAAGCAGCTAACATTCAGTGGCTAACATGTAGCAGCTAACATGAAGCAGCTAACATTCAGTGGCTAACATTTAGCAGCTAACATGAAGCAGCTAACATGTAGCAGCTAACATGAAGCAGCTAACATTCAGTGGCTAACATGTAGCAGCTAACATGAAGCAGCTAACATTCAGTGGCTAACATGAAGCAGCTAACATTCAGTGGCTAACATGTAGCAGCTAACATGAAGCAGCTAACATTCAGTGGCTAACATGTAGCAGCTAACATGAAGCAGCTAACATTCAGTGGCTAACATGAAGCAGCTAACATCAAGCAGCTAACATGCAGTGGCTAACATGTAGCAGCTAACATGAAGCAGCTAACATTCAGTGGCTAACATGTAGCAGCTAACATGAAGCAGCTAACATTCAGTGGCTAACATATAGCAGCTAACATGAAGCAGCTAACATTCAGTGGCTAACATGAAGCAGCTAACATGAAGCAGCTAACATGCAGTGGCTAACATGTAGCAGCTAACATGAAGCAGCTAACCTTCAGTGGCTAACATGTAGCAGCTAACATGAAGCAGCTAACATTCAGTGGCTAACATGTAGCAGCTAACATGAAGCAGCTAACCTTCAGTGGCTAACATGAAGCAGCTAACATGAAGCAGCTAACATTCAGTGGCTAACATGTAGCAGCTAACATGAAGCAGCTAACATTCAGTGGCTAACATGTAGCAGCTAACATGTAGCAGCTAACATGAAGCAGCTAAAGTGCAGCTCTGTTGTGCAGGCTGATGGGCCCGTTCATCGTCATGTTGGGGAACATTGTGGGGGATGTGATGCGTTTCCTGTTCCTGTATGCTGAGATCTTCATCCCCTACGCCTGCAGCTTCTGGATCATATTTGGAGGTTGGAGCATCAGCAGTAACCTGTCTGTTTCAGTTCCCTGCTCTAGCTAACGCTGATGTGTTCCCAGGAACGGCCTCGGTTCCCAGCATGCAGTCTGTTTCAGGTCTTCTCTACAGCCTCTACCGGATCACTCTGGTGGATGAGTACGAGTATGCTGCCATGGTAACAGTGGACAGCATCATGGCTCCTCTACTGTGCGGAACGTTCCTGGCAGCGTCCTCCATCTTGTGTATTAACTTGCTGATTGCACTACTAACCGACACCTTCCAGAGGTCAGAGGTCACACATTCACACAACACAAGGACTGAGGCCTGAAATGACCCGAGGCCTCATGTGGAAAAGTGCTGGGCGTTAATAGTAAAGGTTCTCTGCAGGGAGAAACAGGTTGGCATCTACTTCCTAATCTGTGGGGGATTACATGTTGACCAATCAGGCATCAGGATCTGTTCCATCCTAAAGCAAACACTTCCTGATCTACTATGAATTATGCATTACAAATTGTCGTGGGAAAAAAGTATTCAACTATTCATCCTAGTTAAATAAACGGAGATCGATGGATTTCACTCAGTCGGCACATTTATTCATGGCACAGCATTCTGCTCTGTTCTGCATGAGCATATTCGTCCCGCCTTACTTACAAATAATAAATGTTCTGTTAAAGAAAACCATAAAGTTTTAATCATTTTAACCTCCAGATATATCTGAGCTATGGATTCATTGGGAATAGATCATTTTAAAGCCTCCACCATTCATCTTAATGTAGGAATTAAATCCTGTTATCTATGTCCTCTATCATTGTAATCATCATCATCTTTTGGGTCCGCAGGTGAAAACTCCTAATGGACTTTTATGTCCCAGTCCCAGTAGAAAGCATTATCAACCATTTATAACTTTATGTCAGCTGCTATTTCAGTCCTAATTCTGAAAGTGAGGATGTGCAAAAAATTATTAATATTATTTCACTTGCTCATGAAAAGATGCCAATTTGAGTCAAATTAATTCTTTATTTTTTTGCAAATCTATAATTTTAATTAATAAACTCACAGCCTTTATGTATTTTAGTTGCATTTTTCCAAACTACATCCCATATATTTAGTAATCTGTTGGGTAACATTTATTTTAAACACTTAAGGGATGAAAATCACTGATTTCTTTGTTCATTTGTTTTAATGATATCAGAATCAGAATCAGAAATACTTTCATAATCCCAGAGGGAAATTACTTTTGTTACACGTTCTAGTTACAGTTTTATATAATATATACACACATCCAACTATACAATAAAATAAAGATAAAAAATAAGAATAAAAAGAGATAAAATATATATACACATATAGCTCTTCTGTATATATATCTGTACGTATATCTATGTATATGTAAAAAATAAATCCAAATAAAGTGAAAAGTCCAATTAAAGTGAATAAATCCAAGATCATGTACATGTGTATTAATATTTTTGGAGAAAAGGAAAATGAAATTCTTTTAGTTTTCAATTAGTGAAATCTAATTCAGATTAAAGTTAAACATAACTTTAGACTTTATCCTATTCGATTATATTATTCATTCTTTTTCCTCTATAAGGTGCTATTTTGTTTACATTTTCATAAGTTAGAGCACTGGAAAAAATCGAAATCTAGATAAGTAATTTCTTCTTAAAATAAGTGCATTTGTTCTTGAATTGAAGAGGTAAAAGAGACATTTTCTCCAATGGAACAAGACAATTTACACTTAAAAAAAGAAAACACAATTGCATTGTCTTATTTCAAGTGCATATTATCTAAATATCTTATTTTAAGAGTAAAAATACTCATTCCATTGGCAAACTATCTCATTTACCTACTTAGAATAAGGATAAGTACACTTAATTTAAGATATTTTTACTTATTTCTAGATCTGTCTTAGAACCTCAGACATTCAGGGACAATCCTGCAGAGATGAAGCTAATCTCTCCGAGTGGCTGCTGTGGAAATAGAGAATTTGGTTTGTGACTAAAACCTGTGCGCATTTTACTACTACTGTGTCAGACCATGTTTGGAGCCTTTTCTCTCTCTGGATTTGCCTCAGTTTTCATCTCCAGGTCCGTCTATAACATTATGGAACATGGTGACAGCAGGAAATGAACAAAACTGTTTTTAAACAACCACAGGCCTGATAATAAACGTTTGGTTTTCCAGTCCTGAAGCCGACAGGAAAAGACAGTTGCTGCTGAGTTTTTTCTTCTAAAAAGATCATTTTTGGTTTAGATATTTAAGGTTGGTTCTAAATTGACCAGAAATGACTCTAAAACAATCAAGGTTTAGTGAAAGCCAACCAGGCTGCCGTACATAAGAACACAGCGTCACACAGGTAAGCATCGCGCTTCCATCCGCTGCTTGGGTTATTTTATGAGGCTAAACGTGGTTCAGCTTCAAGCCTTGAGGAAATGGGTCAGCTTTGATGTTCCAGGCTGAACAGAGTGTGGAAATGCATGCTTTCTGCATGAGGCCCCCGGTCTGACATCTGGACTCGGTTCTGAACACCAACCAGAACCAAGCCTGGAAGCACATCCACTAAAACCACTGCGTTTTGGTTTCAGGGTTCACGATAACTCGCAGGCTAACGCTGTGATGCAGCAGGCCACAGTCATCTTGCAGGTGGAAGAGTCCATGCCCCGCCTCCGCCGTCTCTATGACAACCACTACATCTCCAAGCACTGCTCTCCTCTGGGCGAGACCTGCGCCATCATCACAGTGAGCCTCTGTTACCTTCATGAGTCTAAACACAGAAACCTCTGAGAGCTGAAATGATGGGGCTGCTTTGGGTTCCAGGAGACTCTGGGCCAGTTCCTGGTCCTTCAGGGGGATGCAGAGACAAGCAGACCTTCAAGGTGAGTTACCCTCATCCATCTGGCTCTGCTCTCCTTCAGAGATCCAGACTGAATCTGTTTGACTAAAGCAGATCAACTCTGACATGGTTTTTCTCTCTATCAGAGTCCAGATGGGTCAGAACCAGCAGAACCAACAGCCTCAGGTTCAGGAGAACCCAGACCTTCAAGACCCGCCGATACAGGAACTCCTGAAACCAAAGAACCAGCAGGATCCCAGGGACCTTCGGGAGGAGCTTCAGGCCATCCATGCAGAGCTGAGGGAGCTTCGATCGGTGCTCCAGCAGCTGGTTCAGATCAGGAAGGACTTTATTTAGAAAGACTGCTTCAGACCAGCTGGATCCAGGTGGCTGAGATGTTTGTGGGTCTCCTGATGCTCCACATGGATCCAACCATTCAGACAGGATTGAACTGACAAATAAAAAACCTTCTCCATGGATTGGTTTCCTTCTTTCCCTCCATGGTGGCCTGTTCAGTAGCCTGTGGTGAACGCCATAATATTACAGGATTATTTCTTCAGTGATAGTCGATCAATGCAATACCAACTTTATTTATGAAGCACTTTATACACTGACAGGATAAAATACAATGCAGTCATAAAATCAACATTTCTATTTAGGTGAAATCATCTGTCAGCAGGTGAAGATGAAGAATAAAGACGTTATTCTAATAAATAGAACCTGTTCATCATCTCATGGGTTCCTCCTCATGTTGATTCAGTCTCTTTTACTCAGTAAATCAGTGGCTGTTTGCTGCAGCGTTTCCGATGTTATCGTCCCAATAAATGGTCGTTATTAGCGGCTATCAGTCCCATAGAATGGCTTCAGATTGGGCCAGTAGGCTCAGTAGGTTGGTATCATCCAGTCACCCCCCCCCTCCCCCCCACCAACGTGGAATTAAAGAATCTATTTATGTGAAATCTGAAAAAAATCTCAGTAAAAATAAAATAATCTGCATCTCGCTCATATTAAACAAACCAAAATCCAGTAATCTCCTCTCCTGTCACTGAGTTGTAGAATCCTCTCCCTATAAATATTTAATTCTCTGTGAATTAATGCCGATCATTCTTTAATAAGATCCTTGTCAAACGGACATGAAATATTTGTCTAATGGACCTAGTGAATGATGTATATATATATTTTTTGCAAAAAACTACAACATCAATCTGATTAAATCAGGAAATAAAGCAGCATGATTGGCTGGAAGGAGACAGAGTTTACTGAAGGAAACCTGCTGCTGACCAGGTTAGCTCTGGGAGGATGTTACTATGGCAACAGAAACAGGATGACAAACTCTCTTTGTGAAACGGAAAAGTCAGAGTTTCCCTGATTTCAGAGTTTCTTAGTTTTCAGTAAACCTGCTTCATGAAACGGACTCCAAGATAACCTGAGCCACTCTAACTAGAAGCTTTATCAAAGGAAAGTTTTAAGCCTAGCCTTAAAAGTAGACATGGTGTCTGCCTCACGGACTAAAACTGGTAGTTGGTTCCACAGGAGAGGAGCCTGATGACTAAAAGATCTGCCTCCCATTCTACTTTTAGAAATTCTAGGAACCACTAGTAAACCTGCAGATTGAGAGCAAAGTGCTCTGTTAGGAACATAAGGAACAATCAGATCTCTGATATCAGATGGAGCTTGGCCATTTAAGGCTTTATATGTGAGAAGGAGGATTTTAAATTCTATTCTGGATTTAACAGGAAGCCAATGAAGAGAAGCCAGGATAGGAGAGATGTGATCTCTCTTTTTCATTTTCATCAGAAATTTCTGATGGAGAGAAAAATCCATGTTAGAGAAATTCTAGAAACCTCTTTGATAAGGCAGCGCTGCCATCCCACCTCCTTTAAATCTGCTCCTACATTCAGAAAGCAGTCCGAGTTGTGAGAAATCCCTGATCCTGGTTCTGGATCACCGCCCTCAGATCACCTGCTGCTGCTGCTGCTGCTTTATAGAAGCAGTTTGCTTCTATAGATGACCCAATGCTGCTGAGGTTCTGGTTCTGTTGTTCTGGTTCTGTGGTCCTATGGTTCTATGGTTGTGGTTCTGTAATTGTGGTTCTGGTTCTGCGGTTCTGGTTTTATGGTTTTGGTTCTGCGGTTCTGGTTCTGTGGTTCTGATTCTAGGATTCTGGTTGTGGGGTTCTGGTTCTATGGTTGTCGTTCTATGGTTCTGGTTCTGATTCTGTGGTTGTGGTTCTGCGGTTATGGTTCTATGGTTCTGGGTTCTTGGTTCTGTTGTTCTAGCAACAGCAGGTCTGGTTCTGATGGCGATGGTTCTTGTCATCTGATTCTGGTTATATGGTTCTGCAGTTCTGGTTCTATGGTTCTGGTTCTATGGTTCTGGTTCTGTGGTTCTAGTTCTGTGTTTCTGGTTCTATGGTTCTGGTACTGGCTCTGTGGTTCTGGTTCTGCGGTTCTGGTTCTATGGTTCTGGTTCTGTGGTTCTGGTTCTAGAGTTCTGGTTCTGTGGTTCTGGTTCTGGTCCTGTGGTACTTGTTCTATGATTCTGGATCTGGTTCTGTGGTTCTGGTTCTAGAGTTCTGGTTCTGCGGTTCTGGTTCTTGTTCTGTGGTTCTGGTTCTGTGGTTCTGGTCCTGTGGTACTTGTTCTATGATTCTGGATCTGGTTCTGTGGTTCTGGTTCTGCGGTTCTGGTTCTTGTTCTGTGGTTCTAGTTCTGTGGTTCTGGTTCTAGAGTTCTGGTTCTGCGGTTCTGGTTCTTGTTCTGTGGTTCTGGTTCTATGGTTCTGGTTGTGGTTCTGCGGTTCTGGTTCTATGGTTGTGGTTCTATGGTTCTGGTTGTGGTTCTGCGGTTCTGGTTCTTGTTCTGTGGTTCTGGTTCCATGGTTTTGGTTTTTGTTCTGCGGTTCTGGGTCTGTGGTTCTGCAGTTCTGGGTCTATGTTTCTATGGTTCTATAGTTTTCGTTCTAGTTCTATGGTTGTGGTTCTAGGGTTCTGGTTCCATGGTTCTAGTTCTGTTGTTCTGGTTCTGGTTGTTTCTTCTTCTTATTGATTAAATTAAAACATCATAATGAAATAAGCTGCCCAGCTGCTCTAAGCCCCGCCCCATTTGGGGCAGAGTCTAAGCCCCTCCCACTCGAACAGTTTCCGTTTCCGGATGTTATTCCAGCAGTTAGAAGGAGCAAAGATGGCGGAGTCTGAGAGAGAGGCTCCGTCAGTTCTGTCTGCGGACTTCATGAACTTCTCCCCTAAAGACTCGGCCTCGGTAAGTGTCTTCCTCCGAGTTTCGTCCCGCTGACTCTGTTCGGTCCTCCGGGCATTTGGGCCGCGCTCAGGCCGCCTCTGAGGCTCAAGTTTGGGGTTAATCTCCCCGCAGCTTGGCTTGTTTTCAGCCTAGGAGCTAAAGCTGCTAAGGCCGATGACAGCAGACTGGCTGGGGGGTTGACGTCATGCACCGGCGAACCAACGCAGGTGTGACCTTTCACCTCTGGACCAGGTGTCAGTTGCCTTGGTAACAGTTGCGAATGGCTGCAGGAACCTTCTTTAGAACTCCGCATCGGGTCGGTTCCCGGGTTCCTCAGGGTGAGTAGGCTGGGCTCCAACCGGGTTCCTGGAGCCGGGTTCTGTGAGTTCGGTTCGGTACCAGACCTGCATGACTCCCTGGCTGATCGGTTCTGATCCTTTAGGACCTACAGGCTGACTGGGGCGGTCCAGTTCAGGCTCAAGGCCCTGATGGGTCAACCCTAAAACTGACCCAGAACCTTGAGCCCAGAGTTCTGCAATGAGGGACGGGTTGGGATGAAAGTCCCAGACCCAGGCGGTGGCTCTGACCCAGAAGGTACCTGTTAGCAGGGGTTCAGCTCTCAGCCATGGCTTGATCCGGGTCAGCGGGTCACTGTTATGCGGGTCACTAAGGGGGTCACTATTAGCAGATCTAAGCGGGTCACTGTTACGCAGGTCACTGTTAGCAGGTTTAAGCGGGTCACTGTTAGCAGGTCTAAGCGGGTCACTGTTAGCGTGTCTAAGCGGGTCACTGATAGCGTGTCTAAGCGGGTCACTGTTACGCGGGTCACTGTTAGCAGGTTTAAGCGGGTCACTGTTAGCAGGTCTAAGCGGGTCACTGTTAGCTTGTCTAAGCGGGTCACTGTTAGCTTGTCTAAGCGGGTCACTGTTACGCGGGTCACTGTTAGCAGGTCTAAGCGGGTCACTGATAGCGTGTCTAAGCGGGTCACTGTTACGCGGGTCACTGTTAGCAGGTTTAAGCGGGTCACTGTTAGCAGGTCTAAGCGGGTCACTGTTAGCTTGTCTAAGCGGGTCACTGTTAGCTTGTCTAAGCGGGTCACTGTTACGCGGGTCACTGTTAGCAGGTCTAAGCGGGTCACTGTTAGCGTGTCTAAGCGGGTCACTGTTAGCGGGTCTAAGCGGGTCACTGTTAGCGGGTCTAAGCGGGTCACTGTTAGCGGGTCTAAGCGGGTCACTGTTAGCGGGTCTAAGCGGGTCACTGTTACGCGGGTCACTGTTAGCAGGTCTAAGCGGGTCACTGATAGCGTGTCTAAGCGGGTCACTGTTACGCGGGTCACTGTTAGCGTGTCTAAGCGGGTCACTGTTACGCGGGTCACTGTTACGCGGGTCACTGTTAGCAGGTCTAAGCGGGTCACTGTTAGCGTGTCTAAGCGGGTCACTGTTAGCGGGTCACTGTTAGCAGGTCTAAGCGGGTCACTGTTAGCGGGTCTAAGCGGGTCACTGTTAGCGGGTCTAAGCGGGTCACTGTTAGCGTGTCTAAGCGGGTCACTGTTACGCGGGTCACTGTTAGCAGGTCTAAGCGGGTCACTGTTAGCGTGTCTAAGCAGGTCACTGTTAGCGTGTCTAAGCAGGTCACTGTTAGCGTGTCTAAGCAGGTCACTGTTAGCGTGTCTAAGCAGGTCACTGTTAGCGGGTCTAAGCGGGTCACTGTTAGCAGGTCTAAGCGGGTCACTGTTAGCGTGTCTAAGCGGGTCACTGCTTCCTGGGAGAACAAGACTGGGTTTTAGAATCGGCTGTTTGGATCTAGGTTAAAATGATCTCCTGGTGCAGAACCAGGAACCGTGGTCCCAGCTGTTGGGTTCTTCCCTCTGGTTCTAAACTGTTCCCCTCAGCTTCTGGTTCCACGCAGCTACAGCTCACCCGGTACAATAAAACCGCAGCATTTAAAAGGTCACCGCTCACCATGTTTGTTCTCACGCTGCGACGCAACGCTCTGATGTCATCTCACGACGGCCGACTGAAATTCAAACATGTTTGATTTCCTCGTTACCCCCTGTACAGCTACACCATGCATGATCAGGATGAAAGTCCGCCCCATCGGAAAATTCTTGCACGACTGGAAGATCGGCCTGAAAAAACATCATAGAGAACGTGCCTTATCTTTCCTTGGAGGGAAAGCTTTGAATCAATCTAACTGGATGATCTGGTGACCTGTAAAGTGACCTGAGATGACATGATGTGAATTGGCGCTATAGAAATGAACTGAATAGAAACTGAAACCGCCCAGCTTTAGTTTGGCTCTGGGGCGCCCCACCATCAGCAGAACCTGTTGTTGTGATCAGCATTGATTGATGTCGTCCTGCTGTCAGCCTCCCATTAACCTTCCTCCTTTTCTTTAGCGCTGGCTGGAGGCCCCCGACCTGCAGCAGGAGGTCTATGGTCACCTGGCCCACTACGTCCCCCGGATCCTCTGCCAGGGGCCCCACAGCGGCGGCGGCAGGGAGCAGCAGAGGGAGGAGCTGGCCACCCAGCTGCTGCTCCTGGCTCCTCTGGAGTGGTTCCTGCTGGGGGGGGAGCCGGCGTCCGGCCTGGCGATGCTGCAACAGAACAACCGCTCCCCCCCGCTGTGCGGACGGGTCTTCAAGGTGGGGGAGCCCACCTACTCCTGCAGGTAAGGCTACCCATTAGGGGTCTGCTTCAGTGTCTGCGCTCTGAGCAGACCTGGATAGAAGAGGCTCGCCCAGACCCAGCAGAGAACAGAAGGAATCTGCAGATGGCAGGGCGCTAAGTATTCACCTGAGGAGTAAAGATCAGGAGAAAGGAGCTGAATCAGCTCCATCTGAACCTTCATCCATTAGCCCCATTTCCACTACCCTTTAGAAACCGAGCAGAGATCGGTCCCAGCACGGTAACCATGGTAACCGCTGAGCGTAAATGTTAGGCAGAACTGAACCGCACCGCGTTAGCATGGTGCTAGTTCATCAGTAGGGCTCGGTTCTCAATGAGCAGACCGCCTCATCTACGTAAAATCCTAGCTTCCCAACTGCGCCACGATTTCTAGTGATGGTTCGGCTTAGCGGTGCGATGCCCTGATTAGACGATCGTTTGTCGTATTCACTTCCCAAAAAACGACTCTGCCAAGGAAATTCACCAAAGGCTGCCTTCTTCGCCTGACTCTCTGCAAACTTCCTGAATATACAGGTGTCTAGGTCTGTCTAGGTCCGTCCGTGACTGAGGACGGGTCTTCGGGTCCGTCCATGATGTAGGACAGGTCCGGGTCCTTCCGTGTCGTAGGACAGGTCCCGGTCCGTCCGTGTCGGAGGACGGGTTCCATCCGTTTTCCGGGCTGATCCAGATCCTCTGTGTGTGTCCAGGGAGTGTGCCGCTGACCCCACCTGTGTTCTGTGTATGCAGTGTTTCCTGGCCAGCGTTCACAAACAGCACCGGTACCGGGTGAGTAGACAGAACCATCCTGGATATAGGAGCACATCATCAACTATAGGTGGGACCTGGGAACAACTGTTAGGATTAGGGAGAGACTGGTAATGGTTAGATTAACGATTAGGATTAGGGATAGACTAATAATGGTTAGATTTAGGGATGCACCATATTGGGATTTTGGTCGATATCCGATATGCCGATATTTTAAAACTCATGTAGCCGATAACCGATATCGATACCGATGTTAAAGCTGGACAAAAATAAGTAGTCATTGAAAATAGCAGTTTTGTTATCCATTTCTGACACTTTGAAAAATAATAAACTCAAATATATTATCATATGCTGATATCAAATCGATTTTTAAAAACGCGGTATCGATCTATTTTACTTTCAAAATCTCGTGAAATTTCATCGTTCTGTTACAAACTCTCGTGATATTTGGAAATTTTTGTGAGATTTTGTTAGTAAAATAGATCGATACCGCGTCAATATATCAACATATAAAAATATGGAAACATTTCGTGAATTTTCGGGGGATTTCGTAGCATAACGATGACATATAGCAATATTTCATTAGTAAAAGAGATTGATATGGTGTTTTTAAATGGCAATATATCAGCATATGAAGATATTGGGATATTTTAATGTATCAATATTTTTTCCCTCGTCTTTAGAAGTTTTTAAGTCTGTAAAAAAGAAGTTTTTGAGGAAGAAGAAGAAGTAGTATTTTTTTTATTTTTTAGACTTTAGAAACTCAGAAGCTGATCAAATATCGGGTTAAATATCGGTGGGGTGGCCGATGTCCGATACTCAGTTTTAAGGCCGATACCGATAGGGGGCCGATTATATCGTGCATCCCTAGTTAGATTAACGGTTAGAATTCACTTTAATTCTTATCCTCGTCGTAAACTGAACGGTTAGCAGAACAGGATGTGAGGACCAGTAGAATGTCCACACTTTGGTCCAAACAGTTTTACCTTTTAACCAACGGCCGACTGAAGGGAGCTCTCTGTTTACCAGATGACCACGTCAGGAGGTGGAGGGTTCTGTGACTGTGGAGACACGGAGGCTTGGAAGACGGGTCCATACTGTCAGAACCACACTCCTGCAGAGCGCAGCAGACAGGCGGAGGAGGTGAGAATATCTAAGGAGGCGCCATGAGGGGACTGACTGGGTCAGGTTAACACCTGGGGTGTGTGAGGTGGACCCTGGGCTGGAGGGAAGGGGGCCCTGAGAAATGAGGAGACCCATTTTAGTAGAAAGGTCAGGGTAACAGAACCAAAACCTCGGTTGTGGTTTTGGTTGACCTGACCTGTTTCTGGGCCTCCCATTCATCATCTGCCTCCTTCTCCCTGCTGGTTGTCTTACAGGATCCCGTCTCCCTGCTTCCTCCTGACCTGGTAGCCAGGAGTTCCAGAATCTTCTCCATCATCCTGAGGTACGCCGTGGACCTGCTGACCTGGGACCAGGAGGACCAGCTTCCTGCAGGCCTGGAGCCCCCGTACGTTCAGACACCCCCAGTGTCCTCTGAGTAGCTGAGGGTTGGTCTAAAGGAGGTGGGATGGAGTGGCTGGAAGCTGACCAATCAGAACACAGCCTGACCTGGGAGGTTCATCAGCTTCTCTACCAGCAACCAACATGGAGGCCAGAGGCCCGTTTCCCCAGAACTGAACTTAGCCTGATCAGTTCATTCTGCCTTTATTTGCTCCTCACAGGCCAAGCATGTAATCCAGCTAAATGTACCTCTGCAGCATCCTTTAACAGACCATGATGCTGATCACAGATTCACCGATTCATTAAAACAAATCAGATTAAATAAACACAAAGGCATAGGTTTGATTTCAACTTTGGTAGGGACACTATTGGTCTGATGTCATCGGTCCTTTGCAATAATATGCATGCTCGTTTTTTATGCTTGATGCGAAAATCAGGGTGTATTTCGTTTAAAGAGAAAAGTAGCATTTTATAATTTTATAAGCACTACACTCACCAGATGCTGTTTATCAATGACTGAAGCTTAACCGGCTCTGATGAATGAGGAATTTGGACTTTTTTCCACTTTGAAAAGGTTTGCATTTAAACTTACCAGCGACTAAGACAGAAGGTAAATACATGCCTATGTAAGCAAATAAAGTCTAAATAGGTCTGTTATATGTGGATTTATACTTTTTATTTTATTTTGAAGATATAGAATTGTGCAGAGGTAAACAGAATTAAACCCCATTCTTATCTTTCAAATGTTCTCTTTGTATCATGAAACAAAGCAAAATAATACATTAAAGGGCCGGCAAATAAATGTATTTACATGAGCACTGGAACTAGAAGAGGAACTGACACTGAGTATTTAGAATATTAACTTCACTTTACAACATCTGGGCTGTAGTTTTGTAGCCCATTACATTTATTTTAAATTTAGTAATTAATTAATCATTAACTGGAGCTCACAGAGCGACGCACTTAGAGCAGGAATTATGCCAAAATTGTAAAAAAAAAAAAAACAACATTTTGCATTTTAGATAAAACATGTTTTCGTCTGTCAATATTCTCCATCCAGAACTCCTCTACTGCTGCAACAATGCTGTATTGTAAATGATAAACTTGTTCTTCACATGTAAACGTTGGTAGGGACAAGTAGGTCGGTCCAAAATGTTGGTAGGGACAAGTAGGTCGGTCCAAAATGTTGGCAGGGACAATTAGGTTAGTCCAAGATGTTGGTAGGGACAATTAGGTTGGTCCAAAATGTTGGTAGGGACAATTAGGTTGGTCCAAAATGTTGGTAGGGACAATTAGGTTGGTCCAAAATGTTGGTAGGGACAATTAGGTTGGTCCAAAATGTTGATAGGGACAATTAGGTCGGTCCAAAATGTTGGTAGGGACAAGTAGGTCGGTCCAAAATGTTGGTAGGGACAAGTAGGTTGGTCCAGTATATTGGTAGGGACAAATAGGTCGGTCCAAAATGTTGGTAGGGACAAGTAGGTCGGTCCAGTATGTTGGTAGGGACAAATAGGTCGGTCCAAAATGTTGGTAGGGACAAGTAGGTCGGTCCAGTATGTTGGTAGGGACAAATAGGTCGGTCCAAAATGTTGGTAGGGACAAATAGGTCGGTCCAAAATGTTGGTAGGGACAAGTAGGTCGGTCCAGTATGTTGGTAGGGACAAATAGGTCGGTCCAAAATGTTGGTAGGGACAAATAGGTCGGTCCAAAATGTTGGTAGGGACAATTAGGTCGGTCCAAAATGTTGGTAGGGACAAATAGGTCGGTCCAAAATGTTGGTAGGGACAATTAGGTCGGTCCAAAATGTTGGTAGGGACAAGTAGGTTGGTCCGGTATGTTGGTAGGGACAATTAGGTCGGTCCTAAATGTTGGTAGGGACAAGTAGGTCGGTCCAGTATGTTGGTAGGGACAAATAGGTCGGTCCAAAATGTTGGTAGGGACAAATAGGTCGGTCCAAAATGTTGGTAGGGACAAGTAGGTCGGTCCAGTATGTTGGTAGGGACAAATAGGTCGGTCCAGTATGTTGGTAGGGACAATTAGGTCGGTCCAAAATGTTGGTAGGGACAATTAGCTCGGTCCAAAATGTTGGTAGGGACAAGTAGGTCGGTCCAGTATGTTGGTAGGGACAAATAGGTCGGTCCAGTATGTTGGTAGGGACAAGTAGGTTGGTCCAGTATGTTGGTAGGGACAAATAGGTCGGTGCAAAATGTTGGTAGGGACAAGTAGGTTGGTCCAGTATGTTGGTAGGGACAAATAGGTCGGTCCAAAATGTTGGTAGGGACAAGTAGGTCGGTCCAGTATGTTGGTAGGGACATGTCCCTATGCAAACCTACGCCCATGGATAAACACCTGAACAGCTTCCCTGGCACCCTGTAAGTGTTAAATTGTTCTACTTTGGTGAAACTGAATCATGGCTTAGTTGATGTCCAGAAAATCCAGACTTGATCTCTGATTTGGTTTTCTGAAACGGTGGGATTGCTGGAATTGTTGACCTGCTGTGACTTCTCCTCCCATCCCTACAACAGATCAGGTTCTTGATGTCTGCCTTCTCTGTAGCCTCTGACTAGACGCTGGCCATGTTGGATATGGCAGGTCTGATTTTAGACTCATTGACGCTATTATTAATCTCATATCTTATATTCATCAGTATTAAGGTTTTATTCATATTATTTCCGACTTCATTGTAGATTTCTTTTGGCTTTATTCTCCTATTGTTCCAACATTTTCTGCTAATAAAGGGTCCCTGGGCTGGCCCTATTACTCCTCTGAGGGTCAATTGCTAGAAGAATGAGGTTCTGACTGTTCTCCTGGTGCTCCGCCTTTATTCTCGTTCCTAATGGTAGCCTATCCAGCGTCTGATAGCTCTCTGTATTTATCTAGATACCTTATTGGTCTGTATTCTATGCTCAGCACTTTGTTGTTTTCTAAATGAAGGTGTTCTAGCTAAGCATCCTCTGAGTCAGTGTGCCTAATCAGTTCTTGGGTGTTTTCTCCCACAGGGAGCATGGAGACACCTACTACTGCATGCTGTTCAACGATGAGGTCCACACGTATGAGCAGGTGATCTACACACTGCAGAAAGCAGTCAGCTGCAGCCAGAAGGAGGCGGTCAGCTTCGCCACCACCGTGGACAGAGATGTTAGTACACCGCACCTGTAACTCACCTGTTCTACACCTCTAACCCTCCTGTTTTACACCTCTAACTCACCTGTTCTACACCTTTAACTCTCCTGTTCTACACCTTTAACCCTTCTGTTCTACACCTTTAACCCACCTGTTCTACACCTTTAACCCTCCTGTTCTACACCTCTAACTCACCTGTTCTACACCTCTAACTCTCCTGTTCTACACCTCTATCTCACCTGTTCTACACCTCTATCTCACCTGTTCTACACCTCTAACTCACCTGTTCTACACCTCTATCTCACCTGTTCTACACCTCTATCTCACCTGTTCTACACCTCTAACCCACCTGTTCTACACCTCTAACTCACCTGTTCTACACCTCTAACTCACCTGTTCTACACGTCTATCTCACCTGTTCTACACCTCTATCTCACCTGTTCTACACCTCTAACTCACCTGTTCTACACCTCTATCTCACCTGTTCTACACCTCTATCTCACCTGTTCTACACCTCTATCTCACCTGTTCTACACCTCTAACCCTTCTGTTCTACACCTCTAACTCACCTGTTCTACACGTCTATCTCACCTGTTCTACACCTCTATCTCACCTGTTCTACACCTCTAACTCACCTGTTCTACACCTCTATCTCACCTGTTCTACACCTCTAACCCACCTGTTCTACACCTCTAACTCTCCTGTTCTACACATCTAACCCACCTGTTCTACACCTCTAACTCTCCTGTTCTACACCTCTAACTCTCCTGTTCTACACCTTTAACTCACCTGTTCTACACCTCTAACTCTCCTGTTCTACACCTTTAACCCTCCTGTTCTACACCTTTAACTCACCTGTTCTACACCTCTAACTCTCCTGTTCTACACCTCTAACTCTCCTGTTCTACACCTTTAACTCACCTGTTCTACACCTCTAACTCTCCTGTTCTACACCTTTAACCCTCCTGTTCTACACCTCTAACTCACCTGTTCTACACCTCTAACTCACCTGTTCTACACCTTTAACCCTTCTGTTCTACACCTTTAACCCACCTGTTCTACACCTCTAACTCACCTGTTCTACACCTCTAACTCACCTGTTCTACACCTCTAACTCACCTGTTCTACACCTTTAACCCACCTGTTCTACACCTTTAACTCTCCTGTTCTACACCTTTAACTCTCCTGTTCTACACCTTTAACCCTCCTGTTCTACACCTCTAACCCACCTGTTCTACACCTTTAACCCACCTGTTCTACACCTCTAACTCACCTGTTCTACACCTTTAACCCTTCTGTTCTACACCTTTAACCCACCTGTTCTACACCTCTAACTCTCCTGTTCTGCACCTCTAATCCACCCATTCTATGCCTCTAATCCACCTATACTTCCTGGGTCAGATGGAGGCCTGGTTAGCAGACCTTAGAGGTTGGATGCTGCTGGTACCTGTTTCCCGTCTGCAGGTCGATCCGAGGAGCCCCAACAGGAGATTGTAGCCCATCCAGAAGGCGCCAGTAGTTAGAATCTATGTTGAAGTGATAAAGTCCTCCTGAAGACATGGTCTGTGCAGTCAGTTCATCCAGATTACCATCCTGCCTTCAAAGATTATTTCTCTGTGGGAGCCGCTCAGACCCCCACATACCGGCTCTGCGCTGTCACTGGGAATCCCCAGCAGCAGCAGCCTCAGGCCCGCTCGCCTCTTGGGAGTTTTCCCCTGCTGTTGGTGGCGGCTGGAAGTAGATGTTAGTGTTTTTCAGGTCTGTGCTACAAACTGCAGGCAGCAGGATAATAAAAGTTTTGTCGGCAGATTTCAGCATTTTTAGTTAATTTAGGCGTTGTTAAACTGTTTCAGAGGAGTAATAATAGTGATCTGTATCATCAGCAGTGCTGTGTCTGTCTCCCTGCCAGCTCCCAGATCAGCTTCTCTCATTGGTTGATGCGACGCGTCCAGCAGCTAAAGATAAATTTTTCCAACTCCAGCAGCTGCTGCGTTTGCAGCGCATGGCGGACATCAGATGCTCCAATGGTTCCGACGCGCTGCTTCAGCTGCTCAAAACGCGCTGCGGGACCTTTTGCTGCGCCTTGATGCGCGTCAACCATTGGCTTTGCATGTAAACTAGCTGCTTCTGCTGCCTTTGCTGCTTGCTGTCTGAAAGTAGCATAACTCTTGGTTCTTTGCTCCGACTGAAATCCAAGTTAAAGACGTCCAAGTTGAGGACCAGTGCTACTCTTGCCAGAAAGTACTGATCCAAACATAGCCTGGCCCACACCCAAAGGGAATAGTCGAACAAAATATGGTTGATCTTGGATTTATGCGTGTCCAGAACCAAACCAGAATGTTTCCTGTGCTGACTGTTCCGTATGGGCAGAACCAGTTGGCTAAATGTATCTGTGTTTGCAGGGCAGGAAGTCGGTCCGGTTCGGAGACCGTCAGTTCTGTGAACAGGCCAAGTCCATCATTGTTGTAAGTGACCCATACACACATGCAAGCTGGTTTCTGCCTTTTTCTGGGCTGTGGGTGGAGCTAGAGGGTTCTATCTGGACCCATTATAACCACATCAGAGTCCAGTTAATGTCTGCTTCATGAGATCAGGCTCAGCTTCAGAAACCCATTGGCCTAGACTTTAAATGGTGCTGGCTCACCTGGTTCCACTTCTGACCCGGTCTGCACTTGGTCATCTATGTTTCAGCAGATGGATAGGATAGGTTGTGCAGTGGGAAACTTGTGTACTATATTCTGGTTCCAGTGTCATGGTAATGAGCTGGTTCTGGTCCCGACCCACAGAGGTATACCAGCCGGCAGTCCAAACCTCTACGGGTCCAGGTGATGCACTCGTCTGTGGTGGCCCATCAGTGTTTTTCTCTAAAGGCTCTCAGCTGGTTGGGACAGATCATCCAATACTCGGGTAGGTCTGGACTCCATTACCCACAGTGCACTCTGCATTCCTGTTGCTGACGGTTGGCTCTTTCAGATGGTCTGAAGAGGATTCTGTGCCAAGTGGCCCTAAAGAAAGGGCCAGAAGGAGAGAACTCTTCGCTTGTTGATCGCCTGATGCTTAACGACTCCAAGATGTGGAAAGGTAAGAGTTTTAGGTCAAAAAAACCAATGCATGAGCAAAAACAAGAAAGAATTGGACAAAGAGTTCTTTCTAAAGAAAGAGAACCAGGTTAGAAAGTTCTGACGGTTCTGAGAAGAGAACCGAGGTAATGTTGGCTGTGTTTCTGCAGGAGCTCGGAACATCTACCACCAGCTGCTAATGAACAGTCTCCTTATGGACCTCAAGTTCAAGAAGATCTTTGCCATCCAGTTCGCCAAGGTAACAGACCCAAAATTGACATCCAACAGATCCAGATTTAGATCCAGGATCTTAAATGCAGATAGAGGTCCAGGGTCTGCCGGATCCCTGATTGTAGGTTCAGATCCAGGTCACCAATCTTTAGTCCAGATCAAGTGTCTTAGGTTAAGATCCAGGCCCCCATCTTTAATCCAGAACAATGGTTTTAGGTTCAGATCCAGTTTCCCGATCTTTGATCTAGATCAATGGTTTTAGGTTCAGATCCAGTTTCCCAATCTTTGATCCAGATCAAGGGTTTTAGGTTTAGATCCAGTTTCCCAATCTTTGATCTAGATCAAGGGTTTTAGGTTCAGATCCAGTTTCTCAATCTTTGATCCAGATCAAGGGTTTTAGGTTCAGATCCAAGTCCCCGTTCTTTGATTCAGATCAAGGGTTTTAGGTTCAGATCCAGTTTCCCAATCTCTGATCTAGATCAAGGGTTTTAGGTTCAGATCCAGGTCCCTGTTCTTTGATCCAGATCAAGGGTTTTAGGTTCAGATCCAGCTTCCCAATCTTTGATCTAGATCAAGGGTTTTAGGTTCAGATCCAGTTTCCCAATCTTTGATCCAGATCAAGGGTTTTAGGTTCAGATCAAGGTCCCCGTTCTTTGATTCAGATCAAGGGTTTTAGGTTCAGATCCAGGTCCACGATCTATGTTCCAGATCAAGGGTTTTAGGTTCAGATCCAGGTCCCCGATCTTTGATCCAGATCAAGGGTTTTAGGTTCAGATCCAGGTCCCCGATCTTTGATCCAGATCAAGGGTTTTAGGTTCAGATCCAGGTCACCGATCTTTGATCCAGATCAAGGGTTTTAGGTTCAGATCCAGGCCCCGATCTTTGATCCAGATCAAGGGTTTTAGGTTCAGATCCAGGTCCCCGATCTTTGATCCAGATCAAGGGTTTTAGGTTCAGATCCAGGCCCCAATCTTTGATCCAGATCAAGGGTTTTAGGTTCAGATCCAGGTCACCGATCTTTGATCCAGATCAAGGGTTTTAGGTTCAGATCCAGGCCCCGATCTTTGATCCAGATCAAGGGTTTTAGGTTCAGATCCAGGTCACCGATCTTTGATCCAGATCAAGGGTTTTAGGTTCAGATCCAGGATCTTAGACCAATGATCTTATCTCCAAAACTAGGATCTTAGGTCCAAATTCAGGGTCTCGAATCCAGTTCCCCATCTGGGGTTCAGGTTCAAATTTAAATTTAGTTCTTAGACCCAGATTCAGAATCAGAACCATGTCAGGATTAAGGTTTACATACAAACCATATCCAGATAAGATAGAGTTCTGGTCTGGTTCTGGTCCAGTCAGACAATCCCTGTTCTGTGTTGAGCAGCCACTGTGGCTGCTGGGGGTGATCAGTCCTGAATAAGTCTTCAGGAACTGTTCTCCTCCAGAATGTGGGCCAAAGACTCAGAACCTGGATGGTGGCGGTAGACTGGGGGTTAGGGAACCTGCTGGATCTGCTTCCTCTACCAGTTTTCTGGGCGTTCTGTGAGGAAAGGATCTCTGTCCAAGCTGCAGATCAGCGCTTCAGGAAGACTCTGCTGTCCCCTGCAGGACATCTTTATCTGAGCTGACCCAGAGTTCTTCAGGGGAGGTACGCTCCAATGTTAGCCTAGCTCTGATTGGTCACCATCTTTAAAAGGGAAGAATGGTTACTTAGAGGGAGGGGCGTTATGGGCAGCATGGCTCTGACCACTGACCCAGAAGTGACGTGTCCTCCCCTCTAGAACTACAGACGGCTGCAGACAGATTTTATGGATGATGATCATGAGAGAGTGGTGTCAGTGACGTCGTTGTCAGTGCAGCTCTTCACCGTCCCCTCCCTGGTGAGTACTGTTCTTCTTCTTCTGCACCCCCACAACCGCTGTCTCTCTGTTTCCCCCCCACCCCCTCCCGCTCGTAGAACTATGAACGCTTGCAGAGCGACTACATCAGAGACGACCACGACCGTGAGTTCTCCATCACTGACCTGTCGGTGCAGATGTTCACCGTGCCCTCGCTGGTGAGTTCCCCTCTGACCAGGCTGAGCCCACCTACCTCCTATGGCTCTGAGCTGAGTGATCTAAAGTTCTGCTCTGCTGTGGTGGGTATTATCCAACAAACCGACAAAGATCAACTAGACGGTTCTGATGCCTGGTCTCATCATTGACAATCTGTAAAAAACCTACAGAAATCTGTTCAAGACTAGAGAACCAGTTTAAAGTCTGGATCCAGAACTGGTTTAGAGGCTGGAAACGGAACCGTATACAGGCTTGAGCCTGCACTGGTTTAAAGTCTGGGACTGGAACCGGTTTAAAGGCTGGATCTGAAACTGCTTTAAAGTCTGGAACCGGAACCGGTTTAAAGGCTGGATCTGGAACTGCTTTAAAGTCTGGATCCGGAACCGGTTTAGAGGCTGGACACGGAACCGTATACAGGCTTGAGCCTGCACTGGTTTAAAGTCTGGAACCGGAACCGGTTTAAAGGCTGGATCTGGAACTGCTTTGAAGTCTGGATCCAGAACCGGTTTAAAGTCTGGATCCGCAACCGGTTTACTGACTGGAAACGGAACTGAATTACAAGCTTAAACCTTCATTGGTTTAAAGTCTGCATCCGCAACTGGTTTAGAGGCTGGAAACGGAACCGTATGCAGGCTTGAGCCTGCATTGGTTTTAAAGTCTGGAACCAGAACCGGTTTAAAGGCTGGATCTGGAACTGCTTTAAAGTCTGGATCCGGAACCGGTTTAAAGTCTGGATCCGGAACCGGTTTAAAGTCTGGATCCGGAACTGGTTTAGAGGCTGGAAACGGAACCGCTTGTAAGTCTGGAACCGGTTTAAAGTCTGGATCCGCAACCGGTTTACAGGCTGGAAACGGAACCGGATTACAAGCTTAAACCTTAATTGGTTTAAAGTCTGGATCCAGAACTGGTTTAAAATCTGGATTCGGAACCATTCTATAGGCTGGAACCAGAACCTCTTCATATGTTGGAACTGGTTTCTGTTCTGGAACCGCTTTACAAGCTAGTATAGTGTTGGTGTGTAACCCCCTGAACAGGAAGTATGCAGCCCCGTGACTTCCTGTGTAGTCCTCCATGACTGCATCTGAAACCAGGTCCAGGTCGGGTCCAAAAAAGGTCCAGAACCCCAGCGAATTCTTTAAATGCCTTAGAGGAAGGAGGTGGAGCTGACCCAGGCTGGTTCTGCCCTCCTGGTCTGAGCTCGGTGTCAGAGGCTCAGGAACTGGATCCGGCTGCAGCTGAAGCTCAGGTAGTCCAGCTAAGGTCCAGTTTACAAACCCAGCCTTGTGTCTGTGTGAGCCTGCAGGCCCGGATGCTGATGGTGGAGGAGAACCTGATGATGACCATCATCAGAACCTTTGTGGACCAGCTACGTCACAGAGACCCTCAGGGACGCTTCCAGTTCGACCGCTACACTGCCCAGCAGGCCTTCAAGTTCGGCCGGGTCCAGAGCCTCATTGGAGACCTCAAGTAAGAACCAGATCATCATGGGTTCCCGGTACCGGACGGGTCCTCCCAGTTTGAACCTTTACTGCGTTTGCAGGTACGTCCTGATCAGTCCGCCCCCTGAGTGGAGCGACCAGCTCAGGCTGAAGTTCCTGGACGGCTTTGAAGCCTTTCTGGACCTGCTGAGGTGCATGCAGGTACGTTGGCCACGCCGCCAAAGCTTCCCCTCCCGCTCTGGCCCGCTTGTCTGAGTCCAGGTGTCTGTGTCTGTGTCTGGGACAGGGCATGGACCCGGTGGTGAGACAGGTGGGCCAGCACATCGAGATGGAGCCTGAGTGGGAGGCGGCGTTCACCCTGCAGATGAAGCTGACCAACATCATCTCCATGATCCAAGAGTGGTGCTCCACTGACGTGAGCCGGCAGAGTTAACAGCTAGCGGTCACATGATGTTCTGGAGCTCCAGAACCAATCATTGGCTGGTTCTGTTTGGGTTTCAGGAGCATGTTCTGATCGGGGCCTATAAGAAGTGTTTGAGCACGCTCAATCAGTGCCACGGCGGCCTGTCTGATGGCGAGCAGCCAATCAGCTTGAGCCTAGCGGGTCACAGCCTGGACACCTTCAGGTACCAGGTGTCCCAGGATAAGGTGTCCATCCACCTGCCTGTGTGCAGAATGCTGGCAGGTAACAGGATCTAAAGGGGAACGTCCTGCTCTCCTCCTCATGTTCTCCTCATATTCTCATGTTCTCCTCCTTTTCTCCTCTCAGGGCTCCACGTTCTTCTCAGCAGGACAGAGGTGGCGTCTCGGTTCCCCGAGCAGCTGCCACTGGTCAGTATGATGGCGGAGGTCAGCTGACTAACTGAGCAATCCGGATACTGACTCCTTGTCTCCCCCCCAGGGTGAGCTCAGCCCCCACCTCCTCATAGAGCTGCCTCTGCGCTGCCTGGTGCTCTGCGCACAGGTGCATGCTGGGATGTGGAGGAGGAACGGCTTCTCCCTGATCAACCAGGTGAGTCTTTGTGTTCGGACCAGAACCCGGATCAGTACCGGCCTCTTAGAACCTCTTGGTGTTGCTGTGTTGCAGATCTACTACTACCACAACGTGAAGTGCAGAGTGGAGATGTTCGACAAGGACATCATGATGCTGCAGGTACTCTGGACTCAAGCTGGGACCAGCTAAGGTTCTACTGGGGCTCCGCTAACAGGTGCTGCTATGTTGCTGCAGGTGGGGGCCTCCATGATGGATCCCAACCACTTCCTGATGGTCGTTCTGAGCCGCTTTGAACTCTTCCACATCTTCAGCTCTGTTGACATCAGGAAGAGATACAGAGAGGCCAATAAGGTCTGAACCTTCTCTGTACGTGCTCCTTATGACCGGAGATACTTAGACCAGAAACGTTGGGTTCTGATGGTTGGATGTCATCCTCTCTGCAGGACCTGGCTCAGCAGAACGCCTTGATCGAGGAGATGCTGCACCTCATCATCATGGTTGTGGGTAAGTCTAGCGCAGAAGGTCAGCAGACGGTGCAGCCTTCACTAGAGCTCTACCTGCAGTATGTCATTTCTCCCAGGTGAGCGTTATGTTCCGGGCGTGGGCCAGGTGGACCCTCTGGAGGAGGTCAGGAGAGAAATCGTCCACCAGCTCTCCATCAGACCCATGGCTCACAGCGAGCTGGTCAAAGCTCTGCCTGAGAATGTGAGGACAGTTAGGAACCTGTGAGGACTGAAGTCTTTTTCATCCTGACTGACCACCAGAGGGCAGTGCTGAACACGCTGAATGTTCTCTTTGCGCTGTTTGAGTAATTAAACCAACAGTCGGGCCTTTGCGCTGATAACCAGCGCAAAATGCTAGAGGCCATATGTGCTGCAGCATCATGAGCTTCTCCAAACACATTCACCAGGTTCTGCAGTGTCAACATGGGTGCCTCTCATTGGCTGCAGTCCTTTTACGCGGTTCAGCCGGGCTCTCTCAGTGAAATATGTGTCATGGTTGGTTTTAGTCATTCAGTTCTTTCAACAGCTCCCTCTGGTGGTCAGTAGGGACGAAATGGAATGGAAGTTGCGAATGTAACTACAGTTCTATGAATCCCAGGTGATGCAGGAGATTCTCAGTCACTCAGAATCATTGCTTCCGTGAGAAGATTTTGTAGCAACAGAGCCCTGGATGATGCCAACATATATGGCTACTGAGTGTCATCCAGATGTTAGTGATGATTTAATTATTTAATTATTCCAGCTGCACAAAGGGAACATTTCCTCCTTTCAGCACCACTCTCTGGCAGCCATTATGATTCATAGAACCATACTTCCCCTCGTAACTTTCCCTCCGTGCGTAACTTTTGGTTTACGAGCTCATTTCCGGTCTTTGGTTTTTTGGTCTTTGACCTGTCATGTGGTCTTTTTCAGGGCAATAGGGAGACGGGTCTGGAGAGAGTCATCGACAGCGTTGCCTCCTTCAGGTCAATCATTTTTCCCTATTGATCCATCTTCAGATAGATGTCCGTCTCAGACCGCTCAGAACCGGCTGTGGTTCTGCCTTGTGTCTCAGACCGGTCAGAACCGGCTGTGGTTCTGTTGTCCGTCTCAGACCGGTCAGAACCGGCTGTGGTTCTGCCTTGTGTCTCAGACCGGTCAGAACCGGCTGTGGTTCTGTTGTCCGTCTCAGACCGGTCTGAACCGGCTGTGGTTCTGCCTTGTGTCTTAGACCGGTCAGAACCGGCTGTGGTTCTGTTGTCCGTCTCAGACCGGTCAGAACCGGCTGTGGTTCTGCCTTGTGTCTCAGACCGGTCAGAACCGGCTGTGGTTCTGTTGTCCGTCTCAGACCGGTCTGAACCGGCTGTGGTTCTGTTGTCCGTTTCAGACCGGTCAGAACCGGCTGTGGTTCTGCCTTGTGTCTCAGACCGGTCAGAACCGGCTGTGGTTCTGTTGTCCGTCTCAGACCGGTCTGAACCGGCTGTGGTTCTGCCTTGTGTCTCAGACCGGTCAGAACCGGCTGTGGTTCTGTTGTCCGTCTCAGACCGGTCTGAACTGGCTGTGGTTCTGTTGTCCGTTTCAGACCGGTCAGAACCGGCTGTGGTTCTGCCTTGTGTCTCAGACCGGTCAGAACCGGCTGTGGTTCTGTTGTCCGTCTCAGACCGGTCTGAACCGGCTTTGGTTCTGTTGTCCGTCTCAGACCGGTCTGAACCGGCTGTGGTTCTGTTGTCCGTTTCAGACCGGTCAGAACCGGCTGTGGTTCTGCCTTGTGTCTCAGACCGGTCAGAACCGGCTGTGGTTCTGTTGTCCGTCTCAGACCGGTCTGAACCGGCTGTGGTTCTGTTGTCCGTCTCAGACCGGTCTGAACCGGCTGTGGTTCTGTTGTGTTAACAGGAAACCCGGTGTGACGGGGAAGGGTCTGTACGAGCTGCGTCCTGAGTGGAACAAACACTTCAACATGTACTTCCATCACTACAGTAGAGCGGATCAGTCAAAGGTAACGGATCAGAACCATAAGAACTCTACGTCCTGCTCAGCTGTTGATGTGTGTCGTCATGGTTACGGGCTTATCTTGACAGGCTGAGGAGGCTCAGAGGAAGCTGAGGAGACAGAACGGCGAGGACACAGGTGAACGCCAAGGCTTGGCGAATGTTTGTTTGATATCATTTTGAGCTTCTGCTCTGAAATTTGGTTCCAATCGTGGCGAGATCATGGCGAGCAGAGTGTAGACGCTCAGACATGGTGACGGACGGCTCATTTCCTGCACAGTCCGTCCATCAAGCATAACGAGCTCTTTAGACATCAGAAGCCGGTTGAGTCACTGTATTACCATGGTAACCTGTGTGTGTCTCCCAGCCCTGCCACCTCCCCTCCCCCCCCCTCTCTGCCCGCTCTTCGGCAGCCTGGTGAACCTGCTGCAGTGTGACGTGCTGCTGGCTGTAGAGGGCGCCGTCCTGCAGTGGGCCGTGGAGCCGAGTGGAGGAGGCTGGACGGAGTCCATGCTGCAGAGGGTGAGCAGGCGGACGGTGGCGCCCCCTCTGTGCTCCGCCTCTCACTGACGGCGTTCTGTTTCCTCCTCTGCAGGTGCTGCACCTGGTGGGCATGGCTCTGCTGGAGGAGCAGCAGCAGCTGGAGAGCAGCAGCGGAGATGAAGACGTCACTTTCACATACAGCAACAAGATCACACGTCAGTGCAGCCCCCACCCCCCCACCCCACCCTGTCCACTGGCAGGCTGTGACTCTGTGGCATTGGCTGTGTGTTCAGGTCCAGGTGAAGCTCCCAGCACCTCAGGAAGTGTCCTGGCTCTGCTGGAAAGTCTGCAGAACGCTCCTCACCTTGAGGTCCACAAAGACATGATCACATGGATCCTGAAGGTACCTGCTTTTCTTCTTCTTTTGGTCTGAAGCCTCGCTGGCGCTGTCCTGTGATCATGCAGTGCTTCCTGCCAATCAGGCGTTTGCTTTGTGGTGTTATTGGTGTGCAGATGGTTGAAAACATCAAAACGATCCGAGAACGGACCTCGTCCAGCTCCAGCATCACCATCAACCAGGGGAGAGGCCTGGAGGAGGTGAGCTACTGTCCTGCTGAGGCCGACCAGCTGCTCTGGCTGCTTGATGGACGCTCCTGTTTCCTGCAGACCGTCAGAGACAAAGACAAGGCGGAGAGGAAGAGGAAGGCTGAGATGGCTCGCCTCCGCCGGGAGAAGATCATGGCCCAGATGTCTGAGATGCAGAGACACTTCATCAACGAGAACAAAGAGCTTTTCCAGCAGAGCATGGAGGAGCTGGAGGCGTCCACATCTGCTGCAGAGCACAGGTACACCTGCTCCTCCAGACAGACCCAGGGCCGCTCCCACTGTGGGAGTTTTACAGGAAAAAGGGCTTTTTATTGACGCCTTCCTTAGCATCTGGTTCCGTTGAAACCAAAGGCTGCGATCTGTAGAGTCGGCTGCATAAAAACGTCGCTGATATCCTGTGATCTCACCCTGAATATCAGATAAGAGAGAAACTGTCCTCAATGGATGGAAAATCTCCTGCTGATAAGAACAGTTCCTCCTGACGCAGCAGCAGAGCAAGGATGTAGAAAAGATCAGTTATTTTAACTAGTTTCATGGTTAAATCATCCATTAGAGCTACTTCATTGTTTTAATTATTTAAACTTTCCAGATCTAATCCCTTCTTTGTTTTCCTGCTCTTGCTGCAGCCACCACAGAAGAAGAATTGCAAAAACTAATTTTTTAAACTTTTAACAGAAGTTTTTAGACTTTTTATTGAATGCATTACTAGATTTTTATACATCCATCAGAGCCATTTCTGAAACAGTCTCCACCCGGTTAGCCAGAATAAGTTCACTACAGTCCATCCATAAGCTACATTACAACAATATTAACATTTGATGTTTATATGCCTCGTTATTCCCAATCAATTCCTTTCTTCACCTCTTCCTGTCATTTATATATATATATATATATACTCACCGGCCACTTTATTAGGTACCCCATGCTAGTAACGGGTTGGACCCCCTTTTGCCTTCAGAACTGCCTCAATTCTTGGTGGCATAGATTCAACAAGGTGCTGGAAGCATTCCTCAGGGAGTTTGGTCCATATTGACATGATGGCATCACACAGTTGCCGCAGATTTGTCAGCTGCACATCCATGATGCGAATCTCCCGTTCCACCACATCCCAAAGATGCTCTATTGGATTGAGATCTGGTGACTGTGGAGGCCATTTGAGTACAGTGAACTCATTGTCATGTTCAAGAAACCAGTCTGAGATGATTCCAGCTTTATGACATGGCGCATTATCCTGCTGAAAGTAGCCATCAGAGGTTGGGTACATTGTGGTCATAAAGGGATGGACATGGTCAGCAACAATACTCAGGTAGACTGTGGCGTTGCAACGATGCTCAATTGGTACCAAGGGGCCCAAAGAGTGCCAAGAAAATATTCCCCACACCATGACACCACCACCACCAGCCTGAACCGTTGATACAAGGCAGGATGGATCCATGCTTTCATGTTGTAGAAGCCAAATTCTGACCCTACCATCCGAATGTCGCAGCAGAAATCGAGACTCATCAGACCAGGCAACGTTTTTCCAATCTTCTATTGTCCAATTTCAATGAGCTTGTGCAAATTGTAGCCTCAGTTTCCTGTTCTTAGCTGAAAGGAGTGGCACCCGGTGTGGTCTTCTGCTGCTGTAGCCCATCTGCCTCAAAGTTCGACGTACTGTGCGTTCAGAGATGCTCT
The DNA here is from genome assembly GCF_016077235.1 of Cyprinodon tularosa. Taxonomy (NCBI): domain Eukaryota; kingdom Metazoa; phylum Chordata; class Actinopteri; order Cyprinodontiformes; family Cyprinodontidae; genus Cyprinodon; species Cyprinodon tularosa. The sequence continues at coordinate 238,884 of NW_024039126.1, read as the reverse complement.
TCTGCCCACCTTGGTTGTAACGGGTGGTTATTTGAGTCACTGTTGCCCTTCTATCAGCTCCAACCAGTCTGGCCATTCTCCTCTGACCTCTGGCATCAACAAGGCATTTCCGCCCACAGAACTGCCGCTCACTGGATGTTTTTTCTTTTTCGGACCATTCTCTGTAAACCCTAGAGATGGTTGTGCGTGAAAATCCCAGTAGATCAGCAGTTTCTGAAATACTCAGACCAGCCCTTCTGGCACCAACAATCATGCCACGTTCAAAGTCACTCAAATCACCTTTCTTCCCCATACTGATGCTCGGTTTGAACTGCAGGAGATTGTCTTGACCATGTCTACATGCCTAAATGCACTGAGTTGCCGCCATGTGATTGGCTGCTTAGAAATTAAGTGTTAACAAGCAGTTGGACAGGTGTACCTAATAAAGTGGCCGGTGAGTGTATATATATATATATATATATATATATATATAATATTAGGTAGGGATGGAACGGTTTATGAAAACCGTTCTATCTCTGAGCTCCAATCTGCACACAGATTGCTGGGGATTTTAACCAGGCTAACTTGAAGACTGTTCTCCCTAATTTCTACCAACATGTGGACTTTGCAACACGAGGTGAAAACACTTTTGACCTGGTTTACTCTAACATCAAAGATGCATTCAGAGCAGCCCCCCTATGAAAACCAGATCTATATAGATGAGTATGCTATGACTGGGTCAGCCTACATCAACAAATGCATTAAGGACGTCAGCATCAGCACCGGGCAAACCAACGACCCTGGATGAATGGAGAGGTTCAAAAATCGCTAAAAGCACGGAACTCGGCTTTCAGGACTGGTGACAGCGAGAGCCAACTGGAACCGTACCATCTGATCTGGGGAATCAGGCGTTTCCTAATCAGTTTATAAAAAGTATCCATCCTTTCTAGGAGCTTTATTTCTCCTCAGTCTGGAGATTTGAGTTTGATTCTGATGCTCTGTTATCTTTGCTAACTTTAATTTCCCTAACAATGTTTGGATTTGGTCATTATTTTCAATTTGCCTTTGCAAATATACATATTTATTCTTAAAAACCAAAGATTTGATGTGGGATTTCTTATTTTAGGGATATTATTTGTTTTCTGCTTTTTCTATTTATAAGAGAGATACTTAACTGACTTACTACCGCCTTTATTGTAGATAACAACTTCATCTTGGATGCAATTTATCTGTCTTTATTCTTTTGGCCCGTCCTACGGGGTCGTTTAGAGGATCAGTGAGTGGGTCTGTAGGACGGAGGCTGAGCAGCTCTCGGTCGGTTCCTCTGACCCGTTTCCTCTTTCCCAGTCCTCCCAGTTTAGACCTGACCAGTGCCTCTCAGATCTGCGTGGGGCCCAGGAGGATGGGCTGGGCTGAGCGGCGCCAGTCGGTGACCTGCATCCTGTGTCAGGAGGAGCAGGAGGTCAGGAGTCACGGCCGAGCCATGGTGCTGGCAGCGTTCGTCCAGAGATCCACCGTTCTGTCCCAGAACCGCGGCTGCAGCCTTCCGGATCCAGGTGAGCAGAACTCTGCGCCGCGTTCTGGGTTTGGACCGCAGCCATCCTGGTTCCTGCCTCAGGCCTCCTGCTTCTGTTCCAGAACATCACGACCCATTGTTCATGCACCCTGAGCTCCGGGTGGGGATCCACACGGCCAGCTGTGGACACATCATGCACGCCACCTGCTGGCAGAGGTGAGAGGCTGCAGCTTAGTCTGTCCAATCAGCAGCCGGCTCACCTGACCACCTGTTCTGCTCTCAGGTACTTCGAGGCGGTCCAGCAGAAGGAGCAGAGACGGCAGCAGCGTCTGAGAGGACACACCAGCTACGACGTGGAGAACGGAGAGTTCCTGTGCCCGCTGTGCGAGTGTCTGAGCAACACTGTCATCCCGCTGCTGCCGCACGCCGCCTCACCTGATACCAGGTACCTGCATGCTCAGCAGGCTCCGCCCTGAACTCACCCCCAGCTCCTGACGCCTCTCTTTGTCCCTCAGTGTGGAGCATCCCTGTCTGGAGGCGTGGCTAAAGAGGACCAGTCAGCAGATGGCAGCGTTATGCTCCACCCACAGGAAGCAGTCACCTGGTGAGTCACCTGCTGGTGGACGGAGCCTCGTCTGTCCGTTCAGGTGTTCAGGGGGAATGATTTTTGTTGCAGGTGCAGCAGAGGAGGCGGCTCCTGATGGTTTCAGAGTCGACTTTATTCCACCGTAAGTTTTCACGCTTGGATGGGGGGGGGGGGGCTGATGCCGTTCTGTGCTGATGATGTCACTTCCTCCCTCAGAAACCCGTACTCCAGCGGCATCAGCACCATGATCAACACCTTCAGCATGTCGGCTTACAAGGTGGGCCTCAGAGTGAACCCCAACGAGCAGGACCCCCGGGTGGCAGTGCTGAGCTGGGCCACCTGCGCCTTCACCGTCCAGAGCATAGGTGAGCTGCTGCGGCCAGGTTCTTGGGTCAGAACCTTTGGTCCAAACGGCACCAGAACCGTACCAGAACATTTAGATAGCGGGTCTACTCACTCCGTTTCTAAGTTCATAGAAGTATTGTTCTGATTGGCCGGTCCTCCTGGTTCTGGTGGTTTGGGCCCTTCTGGGTGGCGCTGATTCAGGGTCTCCTGTGTCTCTCTGCAGAGCGCCTCTTGGAGGAAGAGAAGAAGCCGCTGTTTGGAAGCCTACCCTGCCGCCAGGTCAGACCATGTGATGAACAGCGCTCCCAGTGGCCGGCGCCGGTACGGCAGCTGACGGTTGGTTTTGTGTTTTTCAGGAAGACTGCTTGAGCTCTCTGACCCGGTTCAGCTCAGCCTGCTGGACCTCAGCTCCTCTCAGAACCGTCCACGGTCATTTCATCAGGCTCATGTCAGGTACCCCCACATACAGGACTGGCGGGTTCTGCTCCCCCGCTCATTCAGCTACTAACGGGCCATTTGCTTTGTGATCCAGTTCTGGTTCCGGACCGCCAGGCGGACGACGGTCCCTGTATCCTGGACATCGACATGTTCCACCTGCTGGTGAGTGAGTCTGCCGGCCCAGTTTCTGCCCAGAGTGGCTCCAGGTGACCCTGTGGTTCTGTCTGCAGGTGTACAGCGTTCTGTCCTACAGTTCGGTCCAGAGTCTGGACCAATCAGGACGCAGCTTTGAGGATTCTGCTCATCTCCACCTGCTGCACCTGACAACAGTGGCTCAGCTGGTCCAGATCCTGCTCACCATCCGGCCAGGTTGGTTCTGACCCGCCTGGTTCTGACCGGCCTGGTTCTGACCCGCTTGGTTCTGACCCACCTGGTTCTGACCCGTCCCCCTGACCCGCCTGGTTCTGACCCATCCCTCTAATCCAACTGGTTCTGACCTGCCTGGTTCTGACCCGTCTGGTTTTGACACGTCTGGTTCTGACCTGTCCCTCTGACCCATCTGGTTCTGACCCGTCCCCCTGACCCGCCTGGTTCTGACCGGCCTGGTTCTGACCCATCTGTTTCTGACCCGTCTGATTCTAACCCGCTTGGTTCTGACCCGGCTGGTTCTGACACATCTGGTTCTGACCCGTCCCCCTGACCCATCTAGTTCTGACCGGCCTGGTTCTGACCCATCTGATTCTGACCCGTCCCCCTGACCCGCCTGGTTCTGACCTGTCCCTCTGACCCATCTGATTCTGACCCGTCCCCCTGACCCGCCTGGTTCTGACCTGTCCCTCTGATCCAACTGGTTCTGACCCGTCCCCCTGACCCATCTAGTTCTGACCGGCCTGGTTCTGACCCATCTGATTCTGACCCGTCCCCCTGACCCGCCTGGTTCTGACCTGTCCCTCTGACCCATCTGATTCTGACCCGTCCCCCTGACCCGCCTGGTTCTGACCTGTCCCTCTGATCCAACTGGTTCTGACCCGCCTGGTTCTGACCGGCCTGGTTCTGACCCATCTGTTTCTGACCCGTCTCTCCCCAGAGGAGCAGTGTATGGAGCACAGTGAGCAGTCAGAGGAGGAGCAGCTCTCTTCTCAGCTCTACATGTTCCTCCAGCAGCTTGTGGGCAGGTGTGTTCTGGTCCAACTGGTCCAACTGGTTCTGATGGTGTATCAGACGTTTCAGCCTCTGTGTTTTTCAGGGCGCTTCCTGAAGTGTCCTCTGGGTGGCAGCTGTGGACCAGCGTTAGAGCTGGCATCCTGCCGTTCCTCCGGACCGCAGCGCTGTTCTTCCACTACCTGAACTCTGCCGCACCACCTACTGACCTCCTCGGTAGGGACCTGTGCAGAACATTCAGGTCCGGTTCTGAGGTGGTTTATGGACTGACTGTTGTTGGGTTTCAGGAACAGGACCGGGTCAGTGGGAGGCTCTGTGTAGCTACCTCAGCCTGCCCTCCAACCTGCTGCTGCTCTACGAGAACCACCGTGCCCTACTGGAGCCACTCGTCAGCAGGTAAAACACCTGCTAACAAACCTGCTAACACAACCGCTAACAAACCTGCCAACACACCTGCTAACAGACCCGCTAACACAACCGCTAACAAACCTGCCAACACACCCGCTAACAGACCCGTTACCACACCTGCTAACACACCTGCTAACAGACCTGCTATCAAACCTGCCAACACACCCGCTAACAGACCCGTTACCACACCTGCTAACACACCTGTTAACAAACCTGCTAACAAACCTGTTAACACACCTGGGAACACACCTGCTAAAACACCTGCAAACACACCTGCTAAAACACCTGCAAACAGTCCTGCTAACACACCTGCTAACACATACCTAGTAACACACCTGTTAACACACCTGGTAGCAGGTGCCTGGTCCAGTGGGAGCAGGTGTGTCCAGCCTGTGATGTTGTGTCTCTGGGTCCAGGTGGTGCCGCCATCCAACTGTGGGACAGATGCTTCAGGGGGGCGGAGCCTTGGTCAGGTACCCAAGAGAGTCCAACAGATTGATCAGCCTCCCAGAGGATTACAGCATCTTGATCAACCAGGCCTCCAGCTTCACGTTAGTAATCCCACTACTCCCAGTAATCCTGTACTCTAAGGGGAAGGCAGCGTGAAGGAGCAGATGGATGCTGAGCAAACCCAACTGATCCCTACGGATCAGAACCCCGGATAGTGTGCAACAGCTCAGTGAAACTGTTTTACAGGGGAAGGATCCGGTTTTAAGGCAGAGGGAATGTTTTTAGGGTGGAGAGAACTTTTTTAAGGGACCCGCTGTGTTACCTCCTGTGTTACCCATTGTTACCTCCTGTGTTACCCACTGTGTTACCTCCTGTGTTACCCATTGTTACCTCCTGTGTTACAAACTGTGTTACCTCCCGTGTTACCCGCTGTGTTACCTCCTGTGTTACCTCCTGTGTTACAAACTGTTACCTCCGTGTTACCCACTGTGTTACCTCCTGTGTTACCTCCTGTGTTACCCATTGTTACCTCCTGTGTTACAAACTGTGTTACCTCCCGTGTTACCTCCCGTGTTACCCACTGTGTTACCTCCTGTGTTACCCACTGTTACCTCCCGGGTTACCTCCCGTGTTACCCACTGTGTTACCTCCCGTGTTACCTACTGTGTTACCTCCCGTGTTACCTTCCGTGTTACCCACTGTGTTACCTCCCGTGTTACCTCCCGTGTTACCCACTGTGTTACCTCCCGTGTTACCTCCCGTGTTACCCACTGTTACCTCCCGTGTTACCTCCCGTGTTACCCACTGTGTTACCTCCCGTGTTACCTCCTGTGTTACCCACTGTGTTACCTCCCGTGTTACCTACTGTTACCTCCCGTGTTACCTTCCGTGTTACCCACTGTGTTACCTCCCGTGTTACCCACTGTGTTACCTCCTGTGTTACCCACTGTGTTACCTCCTGTGTTACCCACTGTGTTACCTCCCGTGTTACCCACTGTGTTACCTCCCGTGTTACCCACTGTGTTACCTCCCGTGTTACCCACTGTGTTACCTCCCGTGTTACCTCCCGTGTTACCCACTGTGTTACCTCCTGTGTTACCCACTGTGTTACCTCCTGTGTTACCCACTGTGTTACCTCCCGTGTTACCCACTGTGTTACCTCCCGTGTTACCCACTGTGTTACCTCCCGTGTTACCCACTGTGTTACCTCCTGTGTTCGAACTGTGTTACCTCCTGTGTTCGAACTGTGTTACCTCCTGTGTTCGAACTGTGTTACCTCCTGTGTTCGAACTGTGTTACCTCCTGTGTTACCTGTGCAGGTGTCCGCGCTCCGGCGGGGATAAGTCCCGCGCTCCCACTCTGTGCCTGGTCTGCGGCTGCATGCTGTGCTCTCAGAGCTACTGCTGCCAGACGGAGGTGGATGGGGAGGACGTGGGGGCCTGCACCGCCCACACCTTCAGCTGCGGCGCGGGCGTCGGCCTCTTCCTCAGGTAACCAGGCATCGCTGTGGAGTCTGAGCGTACCTGTCGGTTCTTGGTGTTCACCTGGTGACCTCTCTGTGTGCAGGGTCAGGGACAGTCAGGTGTTGTTCGTCGCAGGTAAATCTAAGGGCTGCTTCTATCCCCCTCCCTACCTGGACGACTACGGAGAAACCGATCAAGGCCTCAAGTACGTCTGCCATCTCACTGTGTGACACCTGAATCTTTTGGTGTTTGGACCCCTCTCTGACCCGTAACGGGTCTCTGACCTGTACCAAGTCTCTGACCCGTACCCGGTCTCTGACCTGTTTGTCCATGTGTCTCCAGGCGAGGGAACCCTCTCCACCTCTGCACCGAGCGCTACAGGAAGATTGAGCGTCTGTGGCGGCAGCACGGCATCCCTGAGGTCATCGGCCATGCCCAGGAGGCCAATCAGACGCTGGTGGCCATCGACTGGCAGCACCTGTGATCGCCCAACCTCATTGGCTCTCAGCCTTGGCCCCGCCCACTAATGAGCCTCTTCTTTGAACCAATCAGTTTGCTGCAGCTGAGGTCAGCAGCCTTCAGGGATCTTTTTTAGGGTGTTTCAATCGTGACCTTTGACCTCTGACTGACCCCTTTTCAGTCGTCCAATCAGAGGCAGCACAACTGACATCAGTTTTTCAACCAGGGTCCCATGGCCCCGTGACATTTTCATGAACTGGGTCACCATGGCAACCAGGTGAGGGAGAGTCATCCAATGGCTGCTGGCCTCGTGGAAAAGATCTGAACCGGATCAACGGCCGGCAGAACCGGATCGACCCCACTGCTGATTGGTCAGCTGATCCTCCAGGACGTCTGAGTTCTGACAGCTGGTTGGTTGATTGGCTCAGCCATCCTGTGTTGATTAGGAAGTGGCTTTTAGTTTAGTTCTGCTTTTTGGTTTTATTTAACGAACTGACTGTGATGACATCACTTCCTGTTTGAGTTTTTAGGAGTGGAACCCCGGGTCCAGTGTTGGCTCGGCTGCTCGCTCTGTCACTTTACCGTCACTTCCTGTGCAAATGAGTTGGTCTTATAGCAGAAAAAAATAAATAAAAATGAATTTAAAGAAGGTTTGAGTCGATTCTTCTTCTGGTTCTGATCCAAAGCTGCTGGACTAGAAAACATGTTCCTAGATTCTCATCAGTCCTGCAGCGTCCTGGTTCTGTTATGCCTCTTATAGAAGACATCTGGGTGGAACAGAGATGGTTGGATCTGGAAGAAATAATTTCCTTAGGATTTTATAAAACTGAGTTTGTGAAAAGGAAAAGTGAGGACGGTTCTACCGGAACAAAACCTTCCTATCTATTGAAGGCCTGACAGATACAGGAAGTGAGGATGTTTCAAAATAAAAGGCTTGAGAGCAGTGAGGCGTAACAACGCTGGCGGTCCGAACGGAACCAATGTTCTTCCAGTTGGAGCCAAAGGTTCTCCCTTCAGGAGGAGCTTCATAGAAAGATCTACTGTGATTGTTCTACCATGGTTCCTTCATGGTTCTCTGTCTCTCCACCGGGTCAGAGAAGCGTCTCTAGGAGGACATTTCTACTGTTGAAAGGTAAAACGTCTCCGGGGTCCCTCAGGGTCCCCACTGCAGGTCAGTCCAAGCCAAGGTGCCGGAAGCCCTTCCAGATATGCACCTTAGGCCTGTTGTCATGGTAACCTTTGCGTGCTGATCACCGGACCTTACCTGTGTTAGGGGCGGGGCTTGATGAACCTCCTAACAGGAAGCTGCTGCTTAGCTCCAAACCTATTAGCGGTAATTGGAGGATTAGAGGCCTCAGATGATCCTCTGCTAATCGGATCAGAACCGCTTTAGGAACCGTCCCACACCTCCAGTCCACTCAGGCTCCGCTCTGTCCTGCTTCACTCTGCCTCCATCATGGGTCAGTCTAGTCTGAGCTCTTGGTGGGAAGCTGCACAGCTGTGATTCACATCGTTTCTCTGGAGACTTCTGGACCTTCGCCATTATTGCCGTTAGACAGAACTTTGTGAGAGGACACCATGCCGTTCATGTCTCTGAAGTTCAACCTGCAGAAGCGGGTCAAGCTGGCTCAGGGTCTCTGGATGCTTTATTGGTTCACCGTCATTGTGGGCATCGTCCTCTTCAGCCTCGGCATCTTCTTCAAGATCGAGCTGAGGAAGAGGAGTGAGATCATGGACAACAGTGAGAGCCACCTGGTGCCCAACCTGCTGATCCTGGTGGGAATGGTGTCCTGCAGCCTGAACGCCTTTGGAGGGAAAGTGTGCCACGAATCTTTGGATCCCCAGAAGTTCTCCAAGATGAAGCCGATGCTGAAGTCCTACATGCTGCTGTGCTGCGGCTTTAATGCGCTGCTGCTGCTGCTGGTGCTGCTCTGCTTCTTCATGCAGTTGGCTGTGTACCTGACACTGGCCGAGGGCCTGAAGAATGCCATCCGCTTCTACAAGGACACGGACACGCCAGGACGCTGCTTCATGAAGAGGACTTTGGACATGACTCAGATCGAGTTCCGCTGCTGCGGAAACAACAACTTCAGGGACTGGTTCGAGGTGCAGTGGATCAGCAACCGCTACCTCGACATGAGCAACGACGTGGTCAAAGAGTGAGTACCTGAATGCACCACGTAGGCTGGATTCATGAGTCCCTGAATGCAGCATGTAGGCTGGGTTATGGAGTCCCTGAATGCAGCATGTAGGCTGGGTTATGGAGTCCCTGAATGCAGCATGTAGGCTGGATTATGGAGTTCCTGAATGCAGCATGTAGGCTGGGTCATTGAGTCTCTGAATGCAGCACGTAGGCTGGGTCATCGAGTCCCTGAATGCAGCATGTAGGCTGGGTTATGGAGTCCCTGAATGCAGCACGTTGGCTGGGTCATCGAGTCCCTGAATGCAGCATGTAGACTGGGTTATGGAGTCCCTGAATGCAGCACGTAGGCTGGGTTATGGAGTCCCTGAATGCAGCACGTAGGCTGGGTTATGGAGTTCCTGAATGCAGCACGTAGGCTGGGTTATGGAGTCCCTGAATGCAGCATGTAGGCTGGGTTATGGAGTCCCTGAATGCAGCATGTAGGCTGGGTTATGGAGTCCCTGAATGCAGCACGTAGGCTGGGTCATCCAGTCCCTGAATGCAGCATGTAGGCTGGGTTATGGAGTCCCTGAATGCAGCACGTAGGCTGGGTCATCAAGTCCCTGAATGCAGCACGTAGGCTGGGTCATGCAGTCCCTGAATGCAGCATGTAGGCTGGGTTATGGAGTCCCTGAATGCAGCACGTAGGCTGGGTCATCGAGTCTCTGAATGCAGCACGTAGGCTGGGTCATCCTGTCCCTGAATGCAGCACGTAGGCTGGGTCATCCAGTCCCTGAATGCAGCACGTAGACTGGGTTATGGAGTCCCTGAATGCAGCACGTAGGCTGGGTCATCCAGTCCCTGAATGCAGCATGTAGGCTGGGTTATGGAGTCCCTGAATGCAGCACGTAGGCTGGGTCATCCAGTCCCTGAATGCAGCATGTAGGCTGGGTTATGGAGTCCCTGAATGCAGCACGTAGGCTGGGTCATCGAGTCCCTGAATGCAGCATGTAGACTGGGTTATGGAGTCCCTGAATGCAGCACGTAGGCTGGGTCATCGAGTCCCTGAATGCAGCATGTAGACTGGGTCATCGAGTCCCTGAATGCAGCACGTAGGCTGGGTCATCGAGTCCCTGAACGCAGCACTTAGGCTGGGTCATCGAGTCCCTGAACGCAGCACTTAGGCTGGGTCATCGAGTCCCTGAACGCAGCACTTAGGCTGGGTTATCGAGTCCCTGAACGCAGCACTTAGGCTGGGTCATCGAGTCCCTGAACGCAGCACGTAGGCTGGGTCATCGAGTCCCTGAACGCAGCACTTAGGCTGGGTCATCGAGTCCCTGAACGCAGTACGTAGGCTGGGTCATCGAGTCCCTGAACGCAGCACTTAGGCTGGGTCATCGAGTCCCTGAACGCAGCACTTAGGCTGGGTCATCGAGTCCCTGAACGCAGCACGTAGGCTAGGTCATCGAGTCCCTGAACGCAGTACGTAGGCTGGGTCATCGAGTCCCTGAATGCAGCACATAGGATGGTTTAGTGAGTCCCTGAATGCAGCACATAGGCCGGGTCATCGAGTCCCTAAACGCAGCAGACGTGTTGGGTCAACGAGTCCCTGAACGCAGCAGACGTGTTGGGTCAACGAGTCCCTGAACGCAGCAGACGTGTTGGGTCAATGAGTCCCTGAATGCAGCACGTAGGCTGGGTTATGGAGTCCCTGAACGCAGCACGTAGGCTGGGTTATGGAGTCCCTGAATGCAGCATGTAGGCTGGGTTATGGAGTCCCTGAACGCAGCAGACGGGTTGGGTCAACGAGTCCCTGAATGCAGCACGTAGGCTGGGTTATGGAGTCCCTGAATGCAGCACGTAGGCTGGGTTATGGAGTCCCTGAATGCAGCACGTAGGCTGGGTTATGGAGTCCCTGAATGCAGCACGTAGGCTGGGTTATGGAGTCCCTGAATGCAGCACGTAGGCTGGGTTATGGAGTCCCTGAACGCAGCAGATGGGTTGGGTCAACGAGTCCCTGAATGCAGCAGGCTGGATGGAGAAGCTTTTTCTTGTTTCTCAGAGAAGTGAAGCTGTAGATGAAATGTTGCGTTCAGGCGCTCAGCAGGGATCAGTCTACGCTTAAGAAGGTAAACGTGGTCCAGTTTCTCTCTAAGAGGATCTGATCTGCTGCAGCAGGGGGTGAGACGTTCTGCAGGACGGTGGACATCAGATCAACCCAGTGAGGTCCAGGATCCTGGCTGATGTCGGGTGGAGCAGCAGGTGGATCAGAACCGTGTCTGATGTAATGATGGAGCTCCTCCAGCCTGTGTTGGTAGAGGAGCTAATCTGAGGAGGTTTGGCTCTAGATTAAACCACCTCTCCTCTGCATAACCACTGGAAGAATAGATCAAATGAGCGGGAATGAGACGGACATCCTGACCTATAAGCTGTTAGCAGCTCTATCAAATATCGACATCAATCTGATTGTCATCCATAATGAATGGAGATTCAGATTAATCATTGGGATTAAATTAATCTGAGCAGAAATTCACTGACTGCTTCAGCTTCTGCATCCGGCTTTAATAGAAACAGATTTTTCCTTCAGCTGCAGTCTGAATGGGTCAGTGACGGTAAGCTGATGGTGAGACCAGGGGGGGTCAGGGGTAAGATGACCTCCACCTGCCTGGTATCCATGGGGGGGGGGGGGGGGGGGGGGGGGGGGGACTGATAGATGCATAATGTGAGACACCGACTGATCAACGGTTACCTGGTCCCTCGTCCGTCTACCTGCTGGACGTGGGAAGTTTTCTCCCAGGTGTCCCTGAGGGGACCTGGCTGACTCTGGCCTCTGTTTCTGTCCCTCAGCCGTGTCCTCAGTAACGTGGAGGGGAAGTACCTCATGGACAGTGTCCCTTTCAGCTGCTGTAACCCTGGCTCCCCGCGGCCCTGCATCCAGCATCACCTGACCAATAACTCCGCCCACTATGACTATGACCATCGCACTGAGGAGCTGAACATCTGGAGCAGAGGCTGCCGGGAGGCCGTCTTCTCCTATTACAGCAGCATCATGAACGCCATCGGAGCGCTCATCATCTTCTCCATCGTCCTGGAGGTGAGACTCCGCCCACATATTCCTGCAGCCAATCAGTATCTAAGATGGACAGCGTCTTTTTCTTTAGATTTATCAATTAGCTTCAGTTCAAATTAATAAAACCCAAAGTTTCCCAAAGAAGCTGAAGAGCAAAAAGGTCCAGATAACATGATCAGCAGGTCTGAAGAATCCCAATCAGATTTATATATCAACCTAAGTAGGTTTGACCTTACAAGGAATGGTAAATGGTCTGTACTTATATAGCGCTTTTTCAAGTCAGGAGACTTGACCAAAGTCCTTTAAACTAAATTCATTCACCCATTCTCTCACACACTGATGGTGGCAAGCTACATTGTAGCCACAGCTGCCCTGGGGCTCACTGACAGAAGCAGTGTACGGCAGCTCCAGGGTGTACGGGGTGCGAGGGATCAGCCACAATCTTCCCTGCACGCCTCAGAGTCCTGGAGGCGAACACATCCTGCAGAGATGGAAGATTTCAGCCAATCACGTTCTCTGCACACTGGATGACGCGCTGCAGGCTGACCTTGTCCTTGGTGGTGGAAGGGGGTATGGAAGTTAGCGGTAGCATAACCAGAGTATTAGCTTCTTGATTGATTAATTTATTGAACTCACTTGTTCCATCAGCTGAAAAAGTCTTAAGAAGAAGAAGAAGGAGCCAAAGGAAGGAAAAGGTGCATGATGGGATATATTCAGTGAATCCACATAGGACAGCTTTTTATTTTAATAACAGGATTATTATGCAGGGTTATTGCACAGGATGTTTTCAGGGGTTTATATATATATATATATCTAGCTATTGCACAGGGTATTAAAATATTTATTATTAATTATTCTGTCTGCTGCAGAGGGTAGATGTGCGATAGCACTAATAGATGTGCTAATGTTAGCGCATCTGTTTGTTGAGCTCTTCACTCATAATTCAATTTAATTTCCATGAACAAATTCTCAGCATCAGATTGAAAAATGTTTGAATGTAGTTTCCAATAGAAACATGTAAGATTGGGGTGGGGGGGGTTATATTAACAACTGGTGTAAAAATGCTAAATCGGTCACCAGCTTCTGATTGGCAAAGCTAGCATGAATGGCTAACTAACTGGCTAACGTCTGACAAAATTCCTGGGGGTGAACATCACAGACACCCTCACCTGGAAACACCACCTCACTGGTCCAAAGGGCCCAGAAGCGCTTGGACTTCCTGCGGAGGATGAGGAGAGCCCACCTGCACCATATTTATTGATTGATTGATTGATTGATTTTTGCACTGCTCTGAACCTTTTGCACCTTGTCTCTAGCCTGACGTAGTCCTACTCAATTCTAGTCAGAATATGAGTCTGATGCTGCTCCATAGAGCTGTGATTATGGGGCGTGTTTCGAACGAACCAGGAAAAAAATGCCTCTGCACTCAATTGGATAGACCTACAACCAATAAGAGCAACGGAGTGCGTGACGTATGTTAAGCGACGCATAGTTGTCAACAAAAATCAAAGCATGCAGTTGCACGCCTAGAATAAGAAGATGAGCCTTGATCGCGTTTCTCTGTTCCTCTTTTAAAATTAATTTGCTGTCGATATCTTCTATAACAGACCTAATAGCAGAATCTACTCACCTAAACTCTCCAGCGGCAGCCATTGTTGTTGTCACCCATGCGCGCTTTGATGACGTGGTTGATTATGTTACTGTTGATCATCTGTCCATCATCGTATAAAGCCCGCCCTGACAATTTGATTGGCCCGCCAGATATTGTGCGAGCATACTCGCGCTACTATTGAGCAATGCCAAACCGAACTTCCCGACCTCAAACGTTGTGGGCGGGACTAAGTTCGGAATGGCACCCAGGCTACCATGTCTCTCCTACACTGTTTACATTTGATCACTGCTGCACTTTATCAATGGAAATTGATAATATTTTGTATAAACTGCATAAACAAAACAAATTCTCAGAGTGCAGGAGAGAGAAGGCATCAGCTGGTCAGTTCTGGAGGTAGGATCACGAAACAATCCTTCCAGGATTAAATTAAATTGTCTTCTTTAAAAGCCATTTAAAAACCTCTGCGCAGCCTTCCCCACTCCATCCATCGTCTACATTACTGTCTCCATCCTCCTTTTTCATTAACAGAAGCTCCTTTTCACTGAAAGTGGTCAGTTCATGATAATTTCTCATATCCTAATTTTAGACTTGATAATATTGTCAATGATGCACATGTAGGTGCACTCTGGACTCCAGGTTTGGCCCTTTTCACTATAGCCTGTCCCAAGCTGATTTTTTTGGCCCTTCCTCTGTAGGAGAAGGATAGAAAGATGGTTTTTCTGCCTCCAGACATGACTGCTGCCTCCATAAGCAGCAAAAGACGAATTCTACTGTGGGTCCATCAACTTAAGGTCAGAACTGGTTGTTTAGCACTCCTGTAACGGCGGCGCGCAATCGTCAGCTGTGATAACCAGATGTATGACATCACATGAAGCAATCTATTAATCAGCAGAACCTGAACCTTCCAACGGCGACTCACCGAGCTTCAGCAGTTCAAGGGAAGTTAGCTATTCATGCTAGCATTGCCATAGACAGCAAAGCATGCTAGGCTAGGCTACTCTGCTCGTCTCTATTAACATCTATAAACTTTCATATGAGTCAACTGAATATGATTTGTTGTTAGTCAAATTTCAGATGGGTAATGAGAGAAATATATAATATAGGAAAAAGTCTGAGCTTTTTACTTATAGTTGTGTATTTGGGGAAATAATTCCCAAAAGTTTGGGGTCTGCAGCAGCATGTAATCCATGTAGCTGCACGGTGCTACGGTGCCTGTGTAGGGTCAGTCCCCCATTTTGGTTTTTTCTGACATTTTAAGTAAAAACATGCTAAAATTGGCCTCTTCTGTCCAAATGAACCTGTTTAATGTTTTTTGTGAACAGGCAGCTACACCATACTGCTGAACGCCCCGTTTCCAGCTCCATGGGGGCTGATAATTTCCTTGTCATGCAAACTTTATCCTTCCTCCAAAGGATTATCCTGACAATCAGTCAGCAGGAGACAAGTTACTTAATTAAACATCTTTAGTTCTCAGATTGGTTCAAAGGAAACATGAAATTCCTTGAATTCATAACCTCTGCAGTCGATATTAATATTCCAGAGGTACCATTAGCATGCTATCATTAGCATTACCTTAGTGTTACAATGCTATGCTAATATTAAATAAACAAAACAACTGTTTTATAACATTAAGTTGCCATCAGTTTGATGATGACATTCTGTTGGCATGGTTACAGGTTTCCATGGTAACCTGCGGTGTTGTGGAGGATTCCTTCCTTTAGCTGCTTTTTCTAAAGGATCAGCAGGTTTCTAATCCTGCTGCTGAAATCAAGATGGCTGCTCAAACATCCAGAGGCGACCTGAAGGTTAACGACCAGCAGGGTCCCTCTGGTTCTGATCCAGACCAGTCCTTTATAGACCGACCTGGTTCTGGTCTCTCAGGATGGTGTGTGATGGCGCTGCTTTCCTGCTGCTAATCTGCCTGGGGGGGATCAGGATCAGGAACTATTCTGGGGGGGGTTAATCTGCTGCCATAGCAGGATGCATTCTGGGAAAGACAGGGAAACTTCCTGAGAGGAAAGTTTTCTGGGTCAGAACAACAAGGTTAGCTCCATCAGCCTGAACTGGCTGAGCAGAGCGGAGGGGCGGAGCCATGGTGAGCAGGAACACACCTCTAGATGGCCTCATGCTGAACATAGACATTATATCAGAGCTGAACCCGCATTGACTGTCACAGCGCAGGGATTACAGGGGCCATCTTGGGAAGGTCGACCTGCTGCTGTTTGCTTCAATCAAAAAATATATTTTCAATTAAAAAAAACCTTCACTTCAATCAAAAAAAAACTTTTTAATCAAAGAAAAAAAGTATTTAAATGCAAAAATATATTTGAGACTCAAAAAATACTTTTGCACACTGCTTTTCTTTGATTGAAAATGTTTTTTTTTTTTATAGAAATCCAGTCTTTATTGTTTAAAAGCAACTTTTTTAATTGTAGTAACATTGTTTTTTCATTGGACCATATAATGGGTAGGACATTTGTGTCTTTATTATTCAATCAAAAAAGAAGGTGCTGTAAACAAACAACAGAATCGATTAAAAAAAAGAAAAGATATGATATAGATATGAAGAAAAGATATAATGAAAAGATAAACGTTTTCAATCATAGAAAATAGTTTTTTATTATTGAAAATTTTCTCTTTGGTTGAAGGGATCTATTTTGTGTTTGGGCCATAGGACATGTAGGACATTTATGTCTTAATCATTCAACTCCCAAAAAGTTTTTTCGATCAAAAAAAAAAAAAAAAAACTGTGCAAATGCAAAAAAAAAAAGTATTGAGAATAATGTGTTTTTCGTTGCTCTGTCTTATTTAAGTGGGGGGAAAAAATTTGAATCACATTTTTTTATGTATTGAAAATAAATATCCAATCTAATTTTATTTGTTAAGCCCTTATATACAACCACAGGTGAGCAAAGTGCTGTAAGGAAAAAACAACCATCCTATCAGAATATTCTTTTACTCTTAATCTTACTGAGAATATTTAAATAATCTGAACCATTAGTTTGTTTTAGCAAAACATTAGTTCAATATTAAGTGAGTTAAAGTTGATTGAGATCGATTCTGTTCCTGCTCAACACGTCACTGAGCGGAGCTCTTGACCTCCCCAAGATGGCATCACCAAATCCACATCACTGTGATGTAACGGTGCTGATGCTCACCTGTCGTCTGTGTTCCTCAGGGGATGGACACGGCAGGCCTGAAGTACCTGAGCACGGCTCTGGAGACCATGGCCGACCCGGAGAACCCAGAGTGTGAGAGCGAAGGCTGGCTGCTGGAGAAAGGCTTCAAGGAGACCCTGGCTGACATGTTCTCCAAAATGAAGATTGGTGGACGGGCCACCCAGGTGGAGGAGGGCGGGGATTCCCCAGCACCCGCCACCTGAAAGCCCCGCCCATCCACCCACCCCACCCTGAGAGAGGAGGCGCCGCTTTTGTCTTTGGACTGTAAATATGTCAAAACGATTCAATTGAGAAATGAACAGAACCTGATGACCCCCCACCGATACGCCTCGTCCCAGCCGCCATCCATCATGGCCGACTCCTGGGTCCCTGCAGCACTTCCTCACTTCATCCTGCAGGGCGGCGCTTCATGGGGCTCCTGCCAAATGGCCGCTTCTTAGTTTCTATGATGATGATGACGTTCATGTCCGCTGACCTCTAATGATGCGTTCAGCGGAACCAGACGGCCAGAAGGCGGAAAGATACCGACATCTGGATTATAGGGAGATACCAACAGCTGGATTATAGGGAGACGCTGGATTATAGGGAGATACCAACAGCTGGATTATAGGGAGACGCTGGATTATAGGGAGATACCAACAGCTGGATTATAGGAAGACGCTGGATTATAGGGAGACACTGGATTATAGGGAGATACCAACAGCTGGATTATAGGGAGACGCTGGATTATAGGGAGATACCAACAGCTGGATTATAGGAAGACGCTGGATTATAGGGAGACACTGGATTATAGGGAGATACCAACAGCTGGATTATAGGGAGATACCAACAGCTGGATTATAGAGAGATGCTGGATTATAGGAAGATACCAATAGCTGGATTATAGGGAGATACCAACAGCTGGATTATAGAGAGATGCTGGATTATAGAGGGATACCAACAGCTGGATTATAGGGAGATGCTGGATTATAGGGAGATACCAACAGCTGGATTATAGGGAGATACTAACAGCTGGATTATAGGGAGATGCTGGATTATAGGGAGATGCTGGATTATAGGGAGATACCAACAGCTGCATTATAGGGAGACGCTGGATTATAGGGAGACACTGGATTATAGGGAGATACCAACACCTGGATTATAGAGAGACGCTGGATTATAGGGAGATACCAACAGCTGCATTATAGGGAGATCTTGGATTATAGGGAGATACCAGCATCTAGATTATAGGAAGATACCAACATCTGGATTATAGAGAGACGCTGGATTATAGGGAGATACCAACAGATGGATTATAGGAAGATATCAACAGCTGGATTATAGGGAGACGCTGGATTATAGGGAGATACCAACAGCTGGATTATAGGAAGACGCTGGATTATAGGGAGACACTGGATTATAGGGAGATACCAACAGCTGGATTATAGGGAGATACCAACAGCTGGATTATAGAGAGATGCTGGATTATAGGAAGATACCAATAGCTGGATTATAGGGAGATACCAACAGCTGGATTATAAAGAGATGCTGGATTATAGAGGGATACCAACAGCTGGATTATAGGGAGACGCTGGATTATAGAGGGATACCAACAGCTGGATTATAGGGAGACGCTGGATTATAGGGAGATACCAACAGCTGGATTATAGGGAGATACTAACAGCTGGATTATAGGGAGATGCTGGATTATAGGGAGATGCTGGATTATAGGGAGATACCAACAACTGGATTATAGGGAGATGCTGGATTATAGGGAGATACCAACACCTGGATTATAGAGAGACGCTGGATTATAGGGAGATACCAACAGCTGCATTATAGGGAGACGCTGGATTATAGGGAGACACTGGATTATAGGGAGATACCAACACCTGGATTATAGAGAGACGCTGGATTATAGGGAGATACCAACAGCTGCATTATAGGGAGATCTTGGATTATAGGGAGATACCAGCATCTAGATTATAGGAAGATACCAACATCTGGATTATAGAGAGACGCTGGATTATAGGGAGATACCAACAGATGGATTATAGGAAGATATCAACATCTGGATTATAGAGAGACGCTGGATTATAGGGAGATACTGGATTATAGGGAGACACTGGATTATAGGAAAATACCATCAGCTGGATTATAGCAGATGCTGGATTATAGGGAGACGCTGTATTATAGGGGGATACCAACAGCTGGATTATAGGGAGACGCTGGATTATAGGGAGATACCAACAGCTGGATTATAGGGAGACGCTGGATAATAGGGAGATACCAACAGCTGGATTATAGGGAGACGCTGGATTATAGGAAGATACCAACAGCTGGATTATAGGGAGATGCTGGATTATAGGAAGATACCAATAGCTGGATTATAGGGAGATACCAACAGCTGGATTATAGAGAGATGCTGGATTATAGAGGGATACCAACAGCTGGATTATAGGGAGACGCTGGATTATAGGGAGATACCAACAGCTGGATTATAGGGAGATACTGGATTATAGGGAGATGCTGGATTATAGGGAGACGCTGGATTATAGGGAGATACCAACAGCTGGATTATAGGGAGATACTAACAGCTGGATTATAGGGAGATGCTGGATTATAGGGAGATGCTGGATTATAGGGAGATACCAACAACTGGATTATAGGGAGATGCTGGATTATAGGGAGATACCAACACCTGGATTATAGAGAGACGCTGGATTATAGGGAGATACCAACAGCTGCATTATAGGGAGACGCTGGATTATAGGGAGACGCTGGATTATAGGGAGATACCAACAGATGGATTATAGGAAGATATCAACATCTGGATTATAGAGAGACGCTGGATTATAGGGAGATACTGGATTATAGGGAGATACAAACTGCTGGATTATGGGGGATGCTGGATTATAGGGAGACACTGGATTATAGGAAGATACCATCAGCTGGATTATAGCAGATGCTGGATTATAGGGAGATACCAACAACTGGATTATAGAGAGACGCTGGATTATAGGGAGATACTGGATTATAGGGAGATACAAACAGCTGGATTATGGGGGATGCTGGATTACGGACCACCACTGCATCAAAGGGAGATGGTAGAGCTGACAGTGCCTCAGGTGAATACAGCAGCAGGCAGGAAGTCCAGCTATATTTACAGGAAGTGAGGTCCAAGATCCAAGGGGTGATGTCAGAGATACAGGAACGGAAGCAGGAAGTGGAGTCATAGTTGAAGGAAGTGATGTCAGACTGCTGTGGGAATGGTCCCACAGAGGTTCTGTTGATCTGTGAGATCTAGTTCTATGGGGGATTCTGCAGTGATCGTCTGCAGGCTGTCATGTGGCCGTCTGGTTCCGTGTTGGACTGAAACTGGACCGAGCAGCACGCAGTAGCAGAGTGTTCTTACTGGTTGTGAATGTAGAGAAGTTTGTAGAACATGTGATCCATAAAAACATCAGAACCAAACTGTCTCCTTCGTCCTTTCTTCTGCATCAGCTCCACCTTCTGCATCAGCTCCACCCACCTGAGGAGCAGATGATTTTAGCACAAAGCTTCTGGTTGGTCTGGTTGAGCAGAGTTTCTCCTGCAGGTCGTCCATCTCTGCTGCAGATGAAGAGGGTAATCTGCTCAGAGACAGATTAGCTCTGCTGATGTCATTTGAAGCTCAGACCAGCCGGCGTGACGCAGACGGGCCCCAGGGGGCCGAACCGGAATGCTTTCTACAGAAACAGAACATCAGCCTGAACAGAACCCAGAACGCTCTAATGAACTGAATGTTTTTAGGGTTCCTGGTTCTGGTGTGAGATGAGGCTGGGCGCTCGGTGAGCGGGCCGATCACCTGAGGCCATGTGGATGTGGGTCAAAGGTCAGGGATTACAGGTAAGCTGATCCACTCTGATCCCTCTGATACGTCAGGAAACAGTCCCACTTTCACTGCTTCTGGAACATAACGCCAACACCAGCTTTGGACCGCCACCCAATGAGATGAAAAGTTGCAGGTTTCTTCTGGAACCGGGTCGGACCAGGCGTCAGTCCAACCTAAGAAGCCAGGCGGGTCAGGTTGGTGTTCTGATGAGGAGCTGCAGTGAACAGGAAGCCTGGAGGTCTGCCTGAGCAGGTTCTTCTCCTCCGTGAAAGCTGGAGATGCTGCAGGAATCTCAGAGCTCCTGTAGGTGGCACTGTGGTGCTGTGAAAGAACCATGGAGGGAGATGCGGCCTAGCTGCTCCTCCAGCAGGACACAGCCATCACAACTCAGGCGGGTCACATGTACAATTCTATTCAGTTTATTTCTATAGCTCCAATTCACATCATCTCAGGTCACTTTCCAGTTCACCAGATCATCCAGTCAGATTGATTCAAAGTTTTCTATCTAAGGAAAACCAGCTGATTGCATCGACTCATTGACTCTTCAGCAATCCCTCACACTAAGCATGCTTGTAGCGACAGTGGAGAGGAAAAACTCCCTTTGAACAGGAAGAAACCTCCAGCAGAACCAGGCTCAGTGTGAGCGGCCATCTGCTGAGGCCCACTGGGGTTCAAGGAGACAGAAGCAGACATAGAAAAAGAAGCATAGATACAAAAGGCAACTGTCAACCAGCTCCACAGGCGGCCCCGTCCAGGAAACACACAGCCAGGCAGACGAGCTCCGAGCCAGCTCCCATGTCAGAGGATGAAGAGAGCACATCCAGTTAGTCACAGTCAGAGAAACAGGACTACACTGGAAAACAGGCCAAGCTCCAACATCTAGAAACAAAGGTGTTGATGGCAGTCTGTTAATGGGTCTGGCTGATATTTAAGGACAGATTCTAATGTATCTGCAGTGTGGGGACTATAAATCTGATAGGATTTTTATTTTTAATTGCTATTTTGCACAATTTTTGCAGATATATTTTTATACTTGCATTGTTTAGATTTACTTATATATTTCTACTCCTTTTATATCGTTTGCTTTTATTTGTTCCTGCTCCCGTTGGTTGGCGCCTTTATTTCACTCTGGATTCTCATGATTGTAGTCTTTGTTCACTTTACAATAAAAAGAGAAAAAATTAATGAAAAGAAACAGTTTTGAAAAGTTCAGCATCCATTCTTTTCCTGCTTTGTGTGTCAGCTGTCATGGTTGCTAGGCTACAAAGCAGTGAAAGCCACGGAAGGCTGGACCTGTTAGAATCCAAAGTCAAAACTCTTCCAGTGTCCTTACTTTCACGGATCTGGAAGGATCCAGTCCAGGTAGACCGGGTCCTCAAAGGATCCAGTCCATGAATTTGAATTCAGTCAATGAGTCGATGCAATCAACTGGTTTTCCTTGATAGAAAACTTTGGATCAACCTGACTGGATGATTCGGTGAACTGGAAAGTGACCTGAGATGACATGATGAGAATTGGAGCTATAGAAATAAACTGAATAGAATCTCTAACCCTGACCCCAAACCTTAGTCCTTAACCCAACACCTCACTCTAAAACAGCTTTGTAACCATCAGGCAATGGTCCCCAGAAACACCTGGCCACGCCCACAGAGGGGTAACAGAATAAAAATCAAGAGGAACAAACTACAGGAAAGTTTAAAACATTAGAACATAGAAATTATGATGGAAGCATATAGAATGGAAAGCTATCTCTAAAACAACAGGATTCTGGAAAACTTGAAAGCGGGAAACACAGAATCAAAGAAAGGTGGGAGAGGGAGAAACGGCGCTGACAGGGGAGGAAATAAATATCAGTGGAAAACCACAGATTCCACCTGATGGTGGGAATCTGGATGGAAGAACACAACGAGGTACGACCGCGGCACTGAGGAAGCATGGAGACTCTAACTGTTGGAGATCTGGTGGGAAAACGAAGGCAGATTACTTCTACATCTACTGGGATGCTCCCATTAAACCCAGTACTGGGACCAGTTAAAATGATCAATGGTGAAGTGTAACTAAAATACCAACCAGTTTAGAAGTTATTTATCTCAGAGAGAAGAAACCCTGAAAAACAGACATGATTATAAATGAATGATGTTGGTGGTTAATTAGAAACAAATAACCAGACGATGGGGTTAGGGTTATGAATGGATGAAAGGATGAGGTCATTTATGGTTAGGGCTATGAATGGATGAAAGGATCAGGTCATTTATGGTTAGGGCTATGAATGGATGAAAGGATGAGGTCATTTAGGGTTAGGATTATGAATGGATGAAAGGATGAGGTAATTTAGGGTTAGGGTTATGAATGGATGAAAGGATGAGGTCGTTTAGGGTTAGGGTTATGAATGGATGAAAGGATGAGGTCATTTAGGGTTAGGGTTATGAATGGATGAAAGGATGAGGTCATTTAGGGTTTGGAATGGATGAAAGGATGAGGTCTTTTAGGGTTAGGGTTATGAATGGATGAAAGGATGAGGTCATTTAGGGTTAGGGTTATGAATGGATGAAAGGATGAGGTCATTTAGGGTTAGGGTTATGAATGGATGAAAGGATGAGGTCATTTAGGGTTTGGAATGGATGAAACGATGAGGTCTTTTAGGGTTAGGGTTATGAATGGATGAAAGGATGAGGTCATTTAGGGTTTGGAATGGATGAAAGGATGAGGTCTTTTAGGGTTAGGGTTATGAATGGATGAAAGGATGAGGTCATTTAGGGTTAGGGTTATGAATGGATGAAAGGATGAGGTCATTTAGGGTTTGGAATGGATGAAAGGATGAGGTCTTTTAGGGTTAGGGTTATGAATGGATGAAAGGATGAGGTCATTTAGGGTTAGGGCTATGAATGGATGAAAGGATGAGGTCATTTAGGGTTATGAATAGATGAAAGGATGAGGTCATTTAGGGTTAGGGTTATGAACGGATGAAAGGATGAGGTCATTTAGGGTTAGGGTTATGAACGGATGAAACGATGAGGTCATTTAGGGTTAGGGTTATGAACGGATGAAAGGATGAGGTCATTTAGGGTTAGGGTTATGAACGGATGAAACGATGAGGTCATTTAGGGTTAGGGTTATGAACGGATGAAAGGATGAGGTCATTTAGGGTTAGGGTTATGAACGGATGAAAGGATGAGGTCACTTAGGGTTAGGGTTATGAATGGATGAAAGGATGAGGTCATTTAGGGTTAGGGCTATGAATGGATGAAAGGATGAGGTCATTTAGGGTTAGGGCTATGAATGGATGAAAGGATGAGGTCATTTAGGGTTAGGGTTATGAATGGATGAAAGGATGAGGTCATTTAGGGTTAGGGCTATGAATGGATGAAAGGATGAGGTCATTTAGGGTTAGGGCTATGAATGGATGAAAGGATGAGGTCATTTAGGGTTATGAATGGATGAAAGGATGAGGTCATTTAGGGTTAGGGTTATGAATGGATGAAAGGATGAGGTCATTTAGGGTTATGAATGGATGAAAGGATGAGGTCATTTAGGGTTAGGGCTATGAATGGATGAAAGGATGAGGTAATTTAGGGTTAGGGCTATGAATGGATGAAAGGATGAGGTCATTTAGGTTTATGAATGGATGAAAGGATGAGGTCATTTAGGGTTAGGGCTATGAATGGATGAAAGGATGAGGTCATTTAGGTTTATGAATGGATGAAAGGATGAGGTCATTTAGGGTTAGGGCTATGAATGGATGAAAGGATGAGGTCATTTAGGGTTAGGGCTATGAATGGATGAAAGGATGAGGTCATTTAGGGTTATGAATGGATGAAAGGATGAGGTCATTTAGGGTTAGGGTTATGAATGGATGAAAGGATGAGGTCATTTAGGGTTATAAATGGATGAAAGGATGAGGTCATTTAGGGTTAGGGCTATGAATGGATGAAAGGATGAGGTCATTTAGGGTTAGGGCTATGAATGGATGAAAGGATGAGGTCATTTAGGGTTATGAATGGATGAAAGGATGAGGTCATTTAGGGTTAGGGCTATGAATGGATGAAAGGATGAGGTCATTTAGGGTTATGAATGGATGAAAGGATGAGGTCATTTAGGGTTATGAATGGATGAAAGGATGAGGTCATTTAGGGTTAGGGCTATGAATGGATGAAAGGATGAGGTCATTTAGGGTTATGAATGGATGAAAGGATGAGGTCATTTAGGGTTATGAATGGATGAAAGGATGAGGTCATTTAGGGTTATGAATGGATGAAAGGATGAGGTCATTTAGGGTTAGGGCTATGAATGGATGAAAGGATGAGGTCATTTAGGGTTATGAACGGCTGAAAGGATTGGTGTCATTTTTATAATGTGGAAACAGAACTGCTTCTATTAGACTTGAAATCCAATAATTCAACGATATCTGGAAAGGTTGGTTTAATAAAGTAACAGAAAGGATTTTATTTATGGGCTGATGTTAAAGCTGGATGGCTGCTCAGTAGAGCAATGGGTAGCACTGATGCCTTGCAGCAAGAAGGTTCCGGGTTTGATTCCCGGCCCGGGGTCTTTCTTTATGGAGTCTCCGTGTTCTCTCTGAGCATGTGTGGGTTCTCTCTGGGTACTCCAGCTTCCTCCCTCAGTCCAAAAACATGACTGTTAGGTTCATTAGCTTCTCTAAATTCTCCTTAGGTGTGAATGGTTGTTTGTCTCCGTGTTGCCCTGTGATGGACTGGTGACCTGTCCAGGGTGGACCCCGCCTCTCACCCATTGACAGCTGGAGATAGACATCAGCCCCCCTCGTGACCCAACTTGGGACAAGCATGACAGATGACGGATGGATGGTTAAAGCTGGATGATTATTTAATGAAGGCAGAAGAATAAAGTCATTTAGAATAAAATTAATTATAACCCACTTCAAAAATTTACTTTAATTATTTTATTTCCTGTTAATGTCTTATTATCGGGTCACTAAAGGAAAACCTGCGGTGATAAAAATTGTTGGTTTCACATTTCCTCCTTTAGAACATTTCATCTGTGAAATAAACAAAAAAATCAATAAATTAATTTAATAAAATAAATTATTTGGAACAGTAAAGATGACAAACTCAATTAATACAGTATAATCAAGCACAACATATAGTCAATCATACCTCCTAACACTTTTCTTAATATTTTTTTTCTTTTCTTTTAAGTTGCGATGTAAACAGAACAGAAAAAAAATCTAAAATCAAGGATATATATAATTACCTACATCGAATATAACCGAATTACAATGAAAGATTGTTGCCGTGCGATGGACTGGCGACCTAACCCCGCCTCTCGCCCATTGACTGCTGGAGATAGACACCAGCCCACTCTTTTTTTTTGTCAGAGGAAAGATTTAGAAAATGGATCTTCTGTTTAAATACAGACCAAATTGGCTTAGCTTTATCTCCTATGTTTTCAGATAAAAACAATATAAGACAGTTTGTGATGAGAAGGAGGCCATGTTTATGAGTTTACTAGTCAGTGAAGTGCAAAGATTCCCATTGTTTTTTGATAGATTGACAGAGAAAGAAAAGGTGTTCTGTTGTTTCACTTTCGTTACACATATAGCAGTTACCACATTCAGTTTTTAATCTATTTGAGAGGTAAATATCATGTAGAGTTTTGAAATGTATTTCTTTATATTTTGGTGGGAGCTCCAATTTTAAGAACTTTGACATTAAATTTATTTGGTCTTTCTTTTTATAGTTATCAATAAATGTCCTTCTAACCAGTCCAGGGTTTGTCTGTTTTACTAAATGTTGTCTTAGAAACTTATTATTAATTTTTTTGTCTAGTAAATCTAAACCATTTATTACAATATTCTGTAATTTAATCACTTGTTTTGTATCATAATTGTTTTTTATGAGCTGGACAAATACATTTGGTATTATTTTCATCATTTTTTGTACAGATTAGATTATACTTATGAATTAAATCTGCACATGTATTGCCATAGTCCCTTCTCCATCCAGTTTTCCATAAACACAGAATATAAATAACTCTGTTATTCCACAAAGGAACATTATGGGGACTAAAGTTATGTTTGAATCTATAAGGCTGAACTGGACCGAACCGGTCCTCCGGACACAGGGGGCGCTGTTCGCTGCCAGCCAGCCGGAAGTGACGCGCGGAGGCGGAAGCGCGCTCCCTGGAGTGACAGTGCGCATCAAACGGATCGGAGCTGCGGCAGAACCGGGACAGAAGCAACAGAACCTTCGGAACCAGGCTGGAAAGCAGCGCATTAAAGCGGAAGCGGAAAGAGCGCGCGCGGCTGCAGCTGCGGGACTCAGCAGGTAAACCGGAACCACCGGGCCCGAACCGCTGCTCAGGTTCGGCCTAAACCGTTTATCGGAACCGTGTCCGGCTCTTCCAGCGGGTCCAACCGCATCTGGACCGGTTCTCCAGAACATCCTGGACTTCCACCATCTGCTGTGACCCAACTGAAGTTCTGACGCAAGCACTACTAACCCTGACGTCACAGGAGAATACCTGAACCCAGAGGTGCATCCGGTCAGAATCGGTTTGGATCAGAACTTGTTGTAGGTCCCAGCTGGACGGGTTCTGTGGCAACACAGAGCATTGGGTCAGCGGTTCTGAAGGACCGGACCGCCTGTGGGGCTGGAACCAGTTAACAGTCAGCTGAAGCTCCTTCCTGATTGGTCAGTTCCATAAAGGAGCAGCTTCCAGTCTGGACCCACCTGATGGGTCTTCAGAACCAGGATAAACTCCTGAGGAAGGGTAGAGCTCTGATTGGGTCTGGAGGAGCAGGACCGGTTCTGGTTCTGGTACCGCAGCAGGACCGGTTTAGTCTTACTGGGAGGACTGAGACCGCTACGTGTCAGCAGACACCAGGTTCAGGCAGCTGAAGTCCTTCCACCATAAAATCCTTCTGTTAGTCTAGAAAATCAGTGAATAGATCAGCTTCTCAATCCATAACTGATCTGGTGTCAGTGGATCTACCTTCTAGACCACTCTGGTTCCACCCAGAACTAGAACCAGACATGGAGAAGCAGCATCTATGCTCCACGGATCTGGAACAAACTCCCAGCAGACTTGAAAAGAGCTGAAAGCCTGAGTCTCTGGACTCACAGTTAGTTTAGTTGGTTAGTTAGTTTAGTTTGTAAGTTGGTTAGTTAGTTTAGTTTGTAAGTTGGAGGGTTGGTTGGTTAGTTTAGTTGGTCAGTTAACTAGTTTAGTTAGTTTAGAGCTGCTTTAACTGTTGGAGTTCAACTGTTGAACTGACTGAACTACTTTACTTCCTGCTTTTATCAGGCGTTCGTCTTTATTCGCTCGTTGAATTGACTCTGGCCTTGTTCTGGTTTCCATAGCAACCATGGTGGGAGAGCGCCGCAACGGGAACCTGCTGGTCCAGCTGGACCCCAAGCTGCAGGCGTACCCAGAGGAACTGATCCGCCAGCGCCGAACCCACGACGGTCAGATGGAGTGCCTGATCCGCTGGTGCCTCGTCTCCATCGACGACGGGACCGGCTCTGGGGGCGGGTCCAGCGAGGCGAGCGGCGCCGGCGGCGGGGGTTCCAGTGTGGGCGGCACCGGCGGGTCCACGTCTGGAGAAGCCAAACCTGAGAACATCCTGATGTGGATGACGATGGAGGACGTGTACGCCAACTGCCCCACGCTGCTGGGCAAGAGGAAGGCCGACCCACAGCGCCCCCCGCAGGAGCAGGCGCCGGACCGGGCGGCGCAGGGCGGCGCCGAGTTCCCGGCCGACGGCACCTTTGATGAGGTGGAGCTGTCTGACATGAAGCAGGACGTGAAGAACCTGGTGTGCCGCGCCCGGAAGCAGATGGCCAAGAAGAGGGACTTCTCCATGAACATCATGCACACCATCCACGTCCTGAGCGCCTACGCCAGCATCGGCTCGCTGGTCGGCGTCTTCAAGGAGACCGGCGCCCTCAACCTGCTCATGGAGCTGCTCTGCAACAAGGAGACGCAGACCCGCCGAAGCGCCGGCAAGATGCTGCGAGCGCTGGCCTCGCACGATGCAGGTGAGGCTCCGCCGCCGTTTTTGACCCGCTGGAGGACCAGAACGCGATAAACCCGTTTAGGAACAGGATTGAACTGGACCAGAACCAAGATGGTTTCCAGTATTTAGTCCTGTTTCTCTCCTGTAGCTCTGGGCTCAGTTACTACTGGTACTAACTGGACCTTCTCCAGTTAGACTAAAAACTGGAGAAGCTCTGATCTAACATAGATCAGAGCTTCTATGTTTCTTTTTCTATGTCTGCTTCTGTCTCCTTGAACCCCAGTGGGCCTCAGCAGATGGCCGCTCACACTGAGCCTGGTTCTGCTGGAGGTTTCTTCCTGTTCAAAGGGAGTTTTTCCTCTCCACTGTCGCTACAAGCATGCTTAGTGTGAGGGATTGCTGAAGAGTCAATGAGTCGACCATCTGGTTGATCTGGATCTATACAGGAACCTGAGATGTGATTTGGAGCATAGAAATAAACTGGTTCTGATCCAGAAACGGATCCCTGTCTGGGTTCTGTTGGCCAGAACTGCCTGGATCCCAGGAACCTGGGCGGAGTGTCTGGTACCAGTCTGAGTCAGGCGTCTGGTTCCGGTCTGATCTGGTTTAGCTGGGCGGCGGGGCTGGTTTTGGTCCATCTCAGGCTGCTGGATGGAGAAGTCAGATCTGCTGAGTCATGACCCACAAACGGCTCGTCATGCTCTGTCAGCACTTCCTGTTCTTTGGGAACCAGAACCTGCAGACTGGGTGGACCCTAGAAGGCCTGGTTCTGTTGTCTGGGGGTCTCCAGGTCTCTGGAAAGGGTTCCTGCAGCTGGAGCCAGAGGCGCTGCTGATGCTGTGTGTCTCTGCAGGCAGCCGGGCGTACGTTCTGCTGTCGCTCAGCCAGCAGGACGGGATCGAGCAGCACATGGACTTTGACAACCGCTTCACTCTGCTGGAGCTGTTCGCTGAGACCACCTCCTCTGAGGAGCACGGCATCTCCTTCGACGGCATCCACCTGCCCCAGGTAAGAGCTGAAAGGACCTGCTCAGAGACTAGGGTGGTACCATTAGGACCCAGGTGTAGAAGTCTACAGGTTACAGCGACCTCGCGACAGCCTTTGGTCCATTACCTCTGATCCGTTACCTCTGACCTGGCAGCCTCTGACCTGTTACTTCTAAGCTGTTAACTCTGACCCGTCACCGCTGACCCAGTAGCCTCTGACCCATTATCTCTGACCTGTTACCTCTGACCCGGCAGCCTTTGACCCGTCACCTCAGACCCGTTACCTCTGAGACGTCACCTCTGACCCGGCAGCCTCTGACCCATTATCTCTGACCTGGCAGCCTCTGACCTGTTACCTCTGACCCGGCAGCCTCTGACCCTTTATCTCTGACCTGGCAGCCTCTGACCTGTTACCTCTGACCCGGCAGCCTCTGACCTGTTACCTCTGACCCGGCAGCCTCTGACCCTTTATCTCTGACCTGGCAGCCTCTGACCTGTTACCTCTGACCCGGCAGCCTCTGACCTGTTACCTCTGACCCGGCAGCCTCTGACCTGTTACCTCTGACCCAGCAGCCTCTGACCTGTTACCTCTGACCCAGCACCTCTGACCTGGCAGCCTCTGACCTGTTACCTCTGACCTGGCAGCCTCTGACCTGTTACCTCTGACCCGGCAGCCTCTGACCTGTTACCTCTGACCCGGCAGCCTCTGACCTGTTACCTCTGACCTGTTACCTCTGACCCGGCAGCCTCTGACCTGTTACCTCTGACCTGTTGCCTCTGACCTGTTACCTCTGACCTGTTACCTCTGACCTGGCAGCCTCTGACCTGTTACCTCTGACCCGGCAGCCTCTGGCCCGTCACCTCTGACCCGGCAGCCTCTGACCCGTTACCTCTGACCTGGCAGCCTCTGACCCGTTACCTCTGACCCGGCAGCCTCTGACCCGTCACCTCTGACCCGGCAGCCTCTGACCCGTTACCTCTGACCCGGCACCTCTGACCCGTTACCTCTGACCCGTCCCCTCTGACCCGTCCCCTCTGACCCGGCTCCTCTGACCCGTTTTCTCTGACTCGGCAGCTTCTGACCAGTTACCTCTGACCCGTTACCTCTGACCCATTACCTCTTACCCTTTACCTCTGACCCGCTACCTCTGACCTGGCAACCTCTGACCCGTTACCTCTGACCCGATACCTCTGACCAGTTACCTCTGACCCGTTACCTCTGACCTGGCAGCCTCTGACCCGTTACCTCTGACCAGTTACTTCTGACCCGTTACCTCTGACCAGTTACCTCTGACCCGTTACCTCTGACCCATTACCTCTGACCTGGCAGCCTCTGACCCGTTACCTCTGACCAGTTACTTCTGACCCGTTACCTCTGACCAGTTACCTCTTACCCGTTACCTCTGACCCGTTACCTCTGACCTGGCAGCCTCTGACCCGTTACCTCTGACCCGTTACCTCTGACCCGTTTCCTCTGACTCGGCAGCCTCTGACTCAGCAGCTTCTGACCAGTCACCTATGACCAGGAGTGGACTGGGACAAAAATGGGCCCTGGCATTTTGGACTAGACTGGCCCCCCACATTATTTTTGGTGTACTGAATGTTTATACCAACTGTGAAACAGCTTGAGGTCAGGTTCATGGAAAGTGGACACTTAAAATACTTCCCAAATCCTAATTTATTAACACTGTAAAACGTAAACTCCCCCACAGCAACAATTCTTAGATGAGAGAGGGAGGGAGAGGGGGAGGGAGGGTGAGGGAAAGGTCAGAGTCAATCACACATATTATCAGGTTATATCATCATAAGGAGTTATTGAAAGTTGCTCATCAGATACTGTTGGGTAACATTAGACTACTGAGCACTCAATGTGGAAAAAATGATGAACCATTTGAAACGTGTAGAAATCCTGTCAGAGAGGAAGATTAGACAAATGTTGCACAGAATAGTATTATTATCATTCATAATAAATTTAAGAAGTTCCTCTCACCTTACTAATTTACTAAGAGCAGCTTTGTCAGCAACCCACCCGTCTCAGCCACCGTATCTCACTGTGTCCAGAACCATGAGGATGTCTTTTTCAGTGGCCATCAACATAAATGCCTCCAGCTTGCTTACAGACAGTTTGAACTCGATGAACTTGGCGTAGAGAAGATTGTTTCACAGGCCACTTGGGTAAGGGAAAGGGTCAGCAAGAACTTAGAAGCAAGCCCAAGGAGATGATCAGCTGCTGAGAAGATGTTAAGCCGCTGTAGCATCTGGTAGCAGCACAATGGGCACAGGTTTTAGCCACTATATCCGTTTCCTCTTCTTGTCCTTCAGCTCCATCTTCTACTGTTCTAGTCATGCTGTCATTGTCCTGCTAAACATTTCAGCTCAGATTAGAGATTGTCCGCTGTTTCACTGGTCCTGAATTTCATCAGACATCTCAAAACTTCCAGAGCATCGTTGGGCAGAGTAGTGTTCATCCAGCCATGCTAAATCAGCGAAAACAGTGCCATAAACCTTCTATGAATAGCCTGAGGAGCAGTGTCCAGAATTCTGTTGTGGACATTGACTCCAAATGTTTTCTCAGCATCAGTTAGAGGCTCATCTTGAGCCATTTCTCCTGCTCTTCTGTCTCCTGTTTTTTTTTTCCTTTCTCGTTTCTGAGGCATTGCACTTTCAATTTCAATGTCCGTTTCCTCCGCTCTTTTTTCAATGTTCTCATTTGTCCGTTGCACAAAAGTGCACAAAGGCCTCTTGTGTTGTGATCACCATACGATGGGCTGAAAGGATATCCATGCCTTCTGTCTGGAGGTATTTAGACAGAGGTGTTGTTTGTTTCCTATGGATACCAGAGTCAGGACTGCATCTGCAAACAAACAATTTTGTGGTTTCCCAAAAAACTCCAAACACTTTTTTTTAGAACATTATGTTTTGACCACCATCTTGTCTCCCCGATTGAAGAGGCGTCTATGGCTTCTCCCACACATTGACCCTTTGATAGGAGTCCTTGATGAAGACCGCAGTTTGGTTCAACAGACTGAACAATGATCCACTTTCAATGATCGTTTGCGTAGTGTCAGAGAGCAGACACTACGTCCATACATGGACATCAGTTGGTGACTGAGATGTCATCAGTGCTGGAAATCCTTTGATTGTGCCTTGCATATTTGATGCCCCGTCTGTGGAATTTCCTCTACACACGTCTTTGTTCAGCCTCAGATCGTCCAAGACATCGGACACCAACTTCACAAAGTACTGTCCTGTGGACGCCTCACACCTCACTAGGGCAGTAAGCCTTTCGTGTACAGTGTCAGTGACGTATCTTAAAAAGATTGAACACTGATCCTGAGAGGCGATGTCTTGTGTTGTGTCCAGCTGACTAGAGAACATTCCAGCTTTCTCTACATCTGTTGAAATGCAATCTTGAATTAGGTGGCCAATTGTATCAATGACTGTATTGACAGTGGTTTTAGTGTGATCAGAGACCCTCGACCTCTTGTCCCACTGGATTGATGTTGCTGTTTACTTTTTTCAATACATTGGTCAATGTGCTCTTTGAGGCAGACATTATGGTATTTTCCTAAGAGGAAGATCAGCTCCAATAACTTCCCATGGTCAATGGTGTCATCACCTAGTGCGTAGGCCGACTGCCTGTCACCTCTGACCTGTTACCATTGACCCTACCTTCTCTGACCCGGCAGCCTCTGACCTATTACCTCTGACCTGTTACCTCTTACCCGGTAGCCTCTGAGCCAACCCTCTCTAACCTGTTACCTCTGACCCGTCACCTCTGACCCTTTTACTGCTGACCCTACCTTCTCTGACCCGGCAGCCTCTGACCTGTTACCGCTGACCTTACCTTCTCTGACCTGGCAGCCTCTGACCCGTTACCTCTGACCCGGTAGCCTCTGACCCGTTAGCTCTGACCCGGTAGCCTCTGACCCGTTAGCTCTGACCCAGTAGCCTCTGAGCCGGTAGCCTCTGAGCTGACCCTCTCTAACCTGTTACCTCTGACTGATTACCTCTGACCCGGTAGCCTCTGAGCCGACCCTCTCTGACCTGTTACCTCTGTCCCTACCTTCTCCGACCTCTTACCTCCGACCTGTTACCTCTGACCCATCACCTCTGACCCGGCAGCCTCTGACCTGGCACCCTTTGACCTGTTACCGCTGACCCTACCTTCTCTGACCTGGCAGCCTCTGACCTGTTACCCTCTGACCCGGTAGCCTCTGAGCCGACCCTCTCTAACCTGTTATCAATGACCTGTTACCGCTGACCTGGCAGCTTCTGACCTGTTACCTCTGACCCGGTAGCCTCTAAACCTACCCTCTCTAACCTGTTACCTCTGACCTGTTATCTCTGACCTGTTATCTCTGAACTGATACCTCTGACCAGGTAGCCTCTGAGCCGACCCTCTCTAACCTGTTATCTCTGACCTGTTACCTCTGACCCGGTAGCCTCTGAGCCGACCCTCTCTAACCTGTTATCTCTGACCTGTTACCTCTGACCCGGCAGCCTCTGACCTGTTACCGCTGACCCACCTGCTTCTGGTCTCTTCAGATCCCAGGGAAGTTGCTGTTCTCTCTGGTGAAGCGCTACCTGTGTGTCACGTCTCTGATGGATAGACTGAACACTGCGGGGGCGGAGACTTCCTCTGATAGACCGGACGGAAGCCCCGCCCCCTCCTCATCTGGCCCCACCCACCAACCCGAGCTGCTGCGCCTCCACAGAGAGTTCGACTTTACCATGGCCATGGCCAACCTGATCTCGGAGCTGGTCCGAGTGATGGGCTGGGACCGCAACCGGAAGCTGCCGGAGGACGCCGCTCACCTCCCAGGAGGGGGCGGTCCCTGTGGAGAGGAGCAGGGCGAGGAGGCGTGTCATCCGGTCCTCAGGTCAATCTTCCAGCCCCGGTTCTGCGCCCCATCCGTCTCCCTCTCTGCCGGGTCCCCGATCACTGCGCCCGCATCCACACCAACGAAGAAGAAACCAGGAAACGGCTTCAAGGCGCGGTCGGACTTCACCAGCCGCTCCGCCTACGTAGAGTACGTCCAGGACAACTTGAAGAGCGGCATGACGGTGCGCATGCTGGAGGACTATGAAGAAGTGAGCGCCGGGGACGAAGGGGAGTTCCGCTACAGTAACGACGGG
Organism: Cyprinodon tularosa; assembly: GCF_016077235.1. Classification (NCBI taxonomy): domain Eukaryota; kingdom Metazoa; phylum Chordata; class Actinopteri; order Cyprinodontiformes; family Cyprinodontidae; genus Cyprinodon; species Cyprinodon tularosa. Next base: position 204,125 of record NW_024039126.1, on the reverse strand, counting down.
TCGCCGCCTGTCCAGGTGAGGAGCGAGTTCCCTTGTCCGAGTCCTTCTGGTTCCACATCCAGAACCCAGCTCTTTACAGGCTCCTCTCCTGTGTCCAGGTGTACTGGAACTCCCTGTCCAGAACCTACTGGGTCCACTGGCACATGGTGGAGATCCTGGACAGCGGGAGCAGCAGGACTGAGAAGGACTCACAGGAGAAGGCCTCCTCTTTGGCCGAGACCCTCAAACTCACAGCAGGTATGCCTAACTCCTCCTCAGCTCCTCCTCTTCCTCTCCTCATGGTGACGCTGTCTGTTCTGTTCTTCAGTTAGCCAGACCTTCTTCTCCAAGCCTCCCGGCGGTCTCTACTCGCTGCCGTACCTGACAGACGAGCCGCAGAGCGAGCCGGCGGCCCTGAGCAGAGCTGAATGGTGGGAGGTGCTGTTCTTCATCAAGAAGCTGGAGCCCAAACAGCAGCAGGAGGTGAACGGCCTCCTGCTGCAGAGCCTAGATGAGCAGGTGAGAACCGGAGCCGGATCGACCCTCTGCAGGTCAAAGACTCCAACTCTCACGGCAGTCTGTCCTCTGTCCAGGAGGTGGAGCCAGACGACTCGTCGCTCATCGACCTGTCCATCCGCGGAGACGTAGCCAAGAAGCTGCTGCACTACCTGAAGCAGAACCTGCCGTCGTCGTGTCTGAGCGACCTCCTCTGCTCCCACACCTTCTCCAAGCACTACCTGAGGAGAGGAGGAGGAAGCCTGGAGGACGAAGAGCTGCTGGGTGAGGACACGTCCGCCACCTCTTTGCTGTTCCGTCCACAGCAGCGTGTGACTGGGCTTTGCTCTGCAGCAGAGAGCTCCCTGACTCCACCTACTCCGGGAGGAGGAACGCAGAGCTTTGCCTCCTCTTCCTCGGCAAAGGGCTCCGTCTCCAAGAAGGCCAAGAAGGACGTTCCTCAAGAGTTAGGCAGCTCAGAGACAGAGAGCGAGCTGCCAGAGGAAGACGACAGCAAATACCCCGACGACCTGGAGGACAAGATGAAAGGTGGGGACATCTCCGTCATGAAGACCAAGGTCCTTCATCAATCAGTCCTTCTCCATCTGTCTGTCCTTTTGCAGTTTTCAACAATCCCCGAGTGCAGGGGAAGAAGAGCGTACTGGAGAAGCTGGGGGAGGTGGTGGACATCCTGAAGAAGGGAGGGGCTTCAGACCCCGCCCAGCATCTAGCCGCCGTCCTCTTCCTCACCCGGCTGTTGGAGGACAGGAGCTCTCAGGAGAAGAACTCCATGAGGAGCGACTATGCCCAGACCGTACGGTAGGAACCCCCTCCCTGAAAGGAGGTCTGCTGTAGTCTGTCTGCTGGTAGACTGATGCGAACGGTTCTAGTTGACGGAACGGACTGACGCTCCTCGTTTCTGACAGAGACAAGGTGCTGAAGCTTTTGGTGGAGCTGCTGGGATCCTCCTCCAGAGACGTGGTGGTGAGCACCCTCAGACTGACCCACCTGCTCATGCTGAGGTACGAGTGGAGGGTCAGCTTTGCCACTGAGGGAGGAGTGAAAGCCGTGCTCTCCTGCATGCAGGAGTTCTCCACCGTGGCGCATGTCCTCCAGCTGGCGCTGGCGGTAAGACTCTGCACTCGCTCTGATGTGTCTGTCCCTCCACCCTGACCCGACCCTGACCCTCTGTCTCAGACTCTGAAGGTCATTACTGGCGCCAGTAAACACGACCTGCGCAGCGTCGGCAGCAGCCCCCCGCTCCCAGAGTCAGGAACCCAGATGATGTTGGAGATCTTCGCCAGCATTGGCTCTGCCACACCAGAAGGCTCCAGAGGCCTGCTGAGCGCCATCCCTTCTGCCATCGACGTCATGCTGAAGACCCAAGGGTAAGTCTGTCAACTCACCCCTCTGAACTACCCCCCAGCTCCGCCCGCTGACGGCTGCTTTTCTGTGCAGCTGCATGCTGTCGGTGCGGAACGGGCTGCTCGTTATCATCATGCTCATCGCCAACCACAAGAGCCTGGCAGAGCAGCTGGTGGACTGTGGCGTCAGTGCCGTGCTCAAGAAGTGTCTGACGCTGTCCAGAGCGGAGACCATGCTGGCCATCATCGCCCTCAACCACATCTCCATGGTGCACAAGCTGGAGAGCAAAGGTACGCCCCACAGCCAAGGTACGCCCCACAGCCAAGGTACGCCCCACAGCCAAGGTACGCCCCACAGCCAAGGTCCGCTCCCCATAGCCAAGGTCCGCTCCCCATAGCCAAGGTACGCCCCATAGCCAAGGTCCGCTACCCATAGCCAAGGTCCGCTCCCCACAGTCAAGGTCCGCTCCCCACAGCCAAGGTCCGCTCCCCATAGCCAAGGTCCGCTCCCCATAGCCAAGGTCCGCTCCCCATAGCCAAGGTCCGCCCCCCATAGCCAAGGTCCGCCCCCTATAGCCAAGGTCCGCTCCCCATAGCCAAGGTCCGCCCCCTATAGCCAAGGTCCTCTCCCCATAGCAAAGGTACGCTAGTGCCAAAGCTGGGTTCCCAGTCTTAGGCTAATGATGACGCGTAGTTCTCAGGAGGCGCAATAGGTTCAGTTATCAGGCTCCTCTCCTGTGGAACCAACTACCAGTTTTAGTCCGTGAGGCAGACTACTTTTAAGGCTAGGCTTAAAACTTTCCTTTTTGATAAAGCTTCTAGTTAGAGTGGCTCAGGTTATCCTGAGCTATCTCTATAGTTATGCTGCTATAGGCTTAGACTGCTGGAGGACATAGGGACCCCTTTTCAATCATTCTGCTTCGTTCTTTATGTCCAGCTCTTACTGAAGGTCACTGGTAGCAGTGGCTACCACCAGTGATCCACCTGTGTGCCTGCATGGATTGTGCGAGTCAGTGATTTGCTCTATAGATAGTGAACTGGGGTCCTTTGTGCCTTCAGAGTGTCAGGAACAGCTGGACTTTAAGGGAACGGAGCTGCAGATGCTGGTGGTGAGTCTTAAGGAGCTAACGGTGACCAAAGAGGTGATCCAGACTCTGGAGCAGCTGCTCTGTGACGACACCACTCAGCTGGAGGAGGAGCGCAGACAGGTGGGTTCCTGTGAACTGGACGTGAGTGGACCGTCCAGAAATGCAGAGCTGATGCTCCTTTCCTCTGCTGATGTAGGTGACGCACAGTCGGGACACCTACCAGGACCTGGTCCGTCTGATGGAGCAGCATAGAGCTGACCGGGCCGTCCAGCTCTCCATTCTGCAGTAGGCGGCTCTCATTGCGTTTTTCTCTGCTGTGGGAGCTTGTTTGACCAGCTGGTTGTTCCTGCAGGATCCTCAACAAGTTCCTGGACAACTACCAGGAGGACATGCTGCCATGGCACGAGAGCATTGAGCCGTGCCTGTCCACCATGACGGCGTTCATCAATGACAGAGAGGTTAGCCGCATCGCCTGACAGCTGCTCCATGACCTGCAGCCTCTTGCTGAATGTGCTGTGATGCCTCCACAGGTGGTGCAGCTGTTCATCCGCTTTCTGTACCGTCTGGCCTCTCTTAACAAAGACTATGCTGTGGTCATGTGCCGCCTGGGGACCAAAGAGGCTCTGGTGAAGGCTTTGGACAAACACAGCACCAACCTGCTGCTGGTCACTGAGCTCAGAGACCTCATCGGCGACTGTGAGAAGTACGCCAGCCTCTACAAGAAGATGACCACCAGCGTACTGGCAGGATGCATCCAGGTACGCAACATCCGCTCTTCAAGGGAAGGATTCGGTTTCCAGAGACCTGCTGTCCAGGGGGACCTCAGGGTTCTTCCCAGCAGCTGCTGGATGTTCTCAGCCCCTGTAGATCCACCAGAAGTGTGATGGTCTCCATTTCCTCTGCTTCCTGTTTACTGTCAGATGGTGCTGGGACAGATTGAGGAACATCGCCGCAGCCACCAGCCAATCAACATTCCCTTCTTTGACGTCTTCCTGAGGAACCTCTGCCAAGGTCAGTGCAGGTCATGGTCTCTCTTCAGTCAGGGCGGGATGCGGAACTGGCTTGACTGGGTTCACTGGCGCTGTGTTCAGGCTCCAGTGTGGAGCTAAAGGAGGATAAATGCTGGGAGAAGGTGGAGGTGTCGTCCAATCACCACAGAGCCAACAAGCTGACCGACAAGAACCCCAAGACTTACTGGGAGTCTAATGGCTGCACTGGATCCCACTTCATCAACATCTACATGCACAAAGGCGTGGTCATCAGGTGGGTGCGGTCACTGGGTGGGTGTGGCTATGAGTAACCTTCAACCTCACAGTGAGCAGGTAGAATCAGGGACGTTCCCAAGGAAGCCTTTGCTAGGGACAGGTTATCCAAAATGGACCTTATGATGGGCAAAACCTAAGCCAAAACGGACCACGTTGAAGTTAGCCTAGCGCACACGTGCCTAGCCTAGCGCCGCTGACTCTAGCCTGGCGCCACTGACTCTAGCCTAGCGCCGCTAAGCCTAGCCTAGCGCAAAGAAGCATAGCCTAGCACCACTGACTCTAGCCTAGCACCGCTAAGCCTAGCCTAGCGCAAATGAGCATAGCCTAGCGCCGCTGACTCTAGCCTCGCGCCACTGACTCTAGCCTAGCACCGCTAAGCTTAGCCTAGCGCAAATGAGCATAGCCTAGCGCCGCTGACTCTAGCCTCGCGCCACTGACTCTAGCCTAGCACCGCTAAGCTTAGCCTAGCGCAGAGGAGCATAGCCTAGTACCACGTACTCTCGCCTAGCGCCGCTGACTCTAGCCTAGCGCCGCTGACTCTAGCCTTGCGCGGCTAAGCCTAGCCTAGCGCAAATGAGCATAGCCTAGCACCACCGACTCTAGCCTACCGCCACTGACTCTAGCCTTGCGCCACTAAGCCTAGCCTATCGCAAATGAGCATAGCCTAGCACCACCGACTCTAGCCTTGCGCCACTAAGCCTAGCCTAGCGCAAATGAGCATAGCCTAGCACCACCGACTCTAGCCTAGCGCTGCCGAGCCTAGCCTAGCAGTTAACAAAGCCTTCTCTTTGGTCAGACATTGCAGCCGTTAGGTGGGCGTGGCCATCTGGTGGTGTTAGAGTCTGTTTTTCTTTTTGGTGATACCTTCTAAATTCCATCTTCAGACAACTTGCTATCCTGGTGGCTAGTGAGGATTCTAGCTACATGCCGGCCCGGATAGTGGTTCTGGGTGGGGATGACCCGGCCTACATCAGCACAGAGCTCAACACGGTGAGGATGGTTCTGCTGGGCAGCTTGAGGTGGAGATGTTTGTCTGATCAGTGCTCCGCCTTCATCTCTGCAGGTCAACGTCCCGGCCTCCGCCAGCCGCGTGGTTCTTTTGGAGAACATGACCCGTTTCTGGTCCATCATCCAGATCCGAATCAAACGATGCCAGCAGGTGGGGGGCGGCTCCTTCAGCTTCTGCTGCAGGTCATTCTCTTCAGATCTGGACGTGTTCCTTCTCTGTTTCAGGGCGGCATCGACACTCGGGTCCACGGCTTCGAGGTGCTGGGTCCAAAGCCCACCTTCTGGCCCGTGTTTAAGGAGCAGCTGTGCCGGCGTACTTACCTGTTCTACAGCACCAAGGCCCACACCTGGTGTCAGGAGGTGGTGGAAGACAAGGCTCAGCTGCTGCAGCTCTTCAACAAGTACGATTTCCTCTGTCCAGATTAACGGGTCACCCTGCAGCCACAGAACCGGAACCAGGGTGTGTTTGCATTTTCAGGCTGAAGAGTGCGCTGAGGCACGAGCAGATGTTTGCAGACCGGTTCCTGCCGGACGCCGAGGCAGCCGAGGCCCTGGGCCGGACCTGCTGGGAGGCCTTGATTAGCCCCATCGTCCTCAGCATCACCCAGTCAGGTGACCCCGACACGCTTCCTTACACCCTGATCAGAACTCTGAGGTTCTGACCCAGACGGGTTGAAGCCTGGTCAACTGAACCGTGTCTGCTCTGTTCTCTTCAGAATCCTCCGTATGCAGCCCGCTCTCCTGGCTGCTCAGCGAGTACCTGGACAACGCAGAGTCGGCCCGCCGCTGTAAGGGCCGGGCGGCCATCTTTAACTCCAGAGTGAGGCGTCTCACCCACCTCCTGGTCCACGTGGACACCAGCGCGCCTGATGACGAGGAGCTCAAACCACCTGTAAAGTCCAGTGAGTGTGACGCTATCGCTGTAGCAGTTCAGGTCCAGCTCCCCAAGGGGACAGACTGGTCCAGCTCGTCCAGCAGACTGGTCCCGCTCGTCCAGCGGACTGGACCAGTTCCAGAGAGGAGGGACTGGTCCAGCTCGTCCAGCGGACTGGACCTGTCCAGTGGACGGACTGGCCCAGCTCGTCCAGCGGACTGGCCCAGTTCCAGAGAGGACGGACTGGTCCAGCGTGTCTAGCGGACGGACTGGTCCACAGGCAGGACAGTAGGAGGACTTTGCCTCTGATCTCAGAGACTAAAGGAGTTTGTTTTGTTTGCAGAAGGTCTGAACAGGAGCAAAGAGCTGAAGAGTGAGTATGAACTCGGATCTGAAGCCCGTTCTGTCTGTTGTTCTGCTCTCATTTCATTGGTCCTCACCAGGACAGGATGCTGGCAGGGCTCCCCCAGCTGGTCAATCTGTTCATGACCTGAAGGGCTCACCGAGTCACTTCTTCTAGGCAGCACCAGAGGGCGCTGCACTCTAAAACCAGAACCCATCAGCAGGGGGCGCCTGAACCCGCCCATCCACCCAGCTTGTTCAGCTCATGTTTGTTTCTGAGCTCCTCCCCTGGTGGTTCTGACTCTGACCCGGTTCTGACTCGGATCCAGATCTGAGGCAGACCCGGTTCTGAGTCGGAGGGAAGCGGAGCGGGTTCTGTGTTCTGTCTGTGGCTGCAGCCTGGTTCTGGTTAACTCTGCCTGCTGCAGCAAACATCACGTCTCTGATGTCTTTTAGATGGGAAGGAGGGCAAAAACAAAGATGGCCCCACCGCCTCTTCCTCTTCCTCATCTTCCTCGGTCAAGCCCAAAGTGAGGAGCAGCAGCAGCATCGCAGGCATCGCCCTCTGTTGGCAGGGGGTGGTGCAGCAGCAGGTAAATCCCAGCACCGCTCAGCCACCTTCTGCGGGTCTCAGATATGAAACCGTGTGATGAGAATCGCATCGTTCCTTCAGGTGAAAAGGTTCCTGGAGTCCAGCTGCAGTCTGCCGGACTTTGTGGAGCGCTATCGGACTCTGTACCTGCGGCTGAAGAGCGCCATGGAGGAGCTGTTTGGGCAGCAGACCGCCTTCATCCTCGCTCTGCGGCACGGCTTCTCCGCCGCGCTGCTGCAGCTCTCCATCCTGAAGGCCATGCATGTGAGTCTGAACCACACCGGGCCGCCTGTGGTTTATGGTTAGGCTCTACCTGCACTTCATCCCTAAGGCCTGCTTGGTTTGATCACAGCTTATTCTGACTCGGCTCTAGTTTATTTAAACTAGAAGTGAATCAGATTTAATCCAGGTTAATTTAAATTGGGTTGAAACCCGGTTTATTTAAACCAGACCTAAGTGGGTTCAGTGTGTTTGGGTTTCCCAGAAAACCCAGAGTTATGTGGGTTTTAATCCCAGGTTTATGTTGGGTCTCCTTAACCTTCTGCTGCTCCAGAAGTTGAGCGCTGGTTCCAGGTCCTAGTGGGTCTGGTCCTGCTGGATCAGCTGGATGTCGGGTTTAACTCGGACTGACAGCAGAGAGATGCTACGTGTTCTGAGGATGATGATGTTCTGTTCTGCAGGTCAGCGAGCGCTTTGCTCAGTATATCGATCAGATGATCCAGGCCAGTAGGGCGCCCCCTGGTGGAGTGGCCACTCTGGAGCGGCTGCAGCAGTTTCTGGAGCCGATGCTCTTCCTGTCGGGCCTGGAGCTCGCCAACACCTTCGAACACTTCTACAGGTAGGAACCGGCCCAGTTCTGCAGCGCTGACCTTTTGGTCGCCCAGGATCCGGAGCGCGGCAGAGTTTTGACGAGTCTCCGCCCCTCTACCTGTACAGGTACTACCTGGGGGACCGGCTGCTGGCCCAGGGCAACGTATGGCTGGAGAGCGCCGTCATCGCTCAGATCGGCAGCTGCTTCCCGAGTCGCTTCCCTCAGCAGATGCTGAAGAACCTGAGCGAGTCGGCTGAGCTGCAGCAGGAGTTCCATCTTTACCGCCTCCAGCAGCTGGACCGCCAGCTGCAGGAAGAGGACCAGGTAGGGGGGTTAACCCGGTTAGCTTCCAACCAATCAGTGCTGGCCGGATCGGAATGACTGGACTAGAACTCCTGGCAGAACAGAGATTTAATCCAGCTCTAAACCACATGGCCAACACTCTGACCTTTGACCTCTTTTATCCTTCACTGTAGATTCAGGAAGACTGGATGGAGTCAGAGGAGGAGGCTGAGGTCCAAGTCCTGGTTCTGTCGCCACGATGCTGGGCCGTATCCTCGCTCTGCTTCCTGGAAGAACCAGCCAAGCATTTTCCAGCCGACCTTTGCTCCTACCTGAACCACTTTACCCAGTTCTACACCCACAGTGGGTTCCAGTTCCGTAGAATTAGGACGGTCTGAACCGGGTTTATTCTGATTGATCCAGATTAAGATCAGATGATTAATTCAGGTTAATTACACTCAACTCTGGGTTTATTTCAGATTAACTTGGGTTTGTTTCAGATTAACTCGGGTTTGTTTCAGATTAACTCGGGTTTATGTCAGTTTAACTCAGGTTTAGATTACCTCTTGGTTTATTTCAGATCAACTCTGGATTTATTTCAGAGTAACTAGGGTTTGTTTCAGATTAACTTGGGTTTTTTTATGATTAATCACAGTTTAGATTAACTCAGGTTTAGATTACATCTGGGTTTGTTTCAGATTAACTCTTGGTTTGTTTCATTTTAACTCGGGTTTATTTCTGATTAAATCAGTTTCAGATTAACTCGGGTTTGTTTCAGATTAACTCTTGGTTTGTTTCAGATTAACTCTTGGTTTGTTTCAGATTAACTCTGGGTTTATTTCAGATTAACTCGGGTTTGTTTCAGATTAACTCTTGGTTTGTTTCAGATTAACTCTTGGTTTGTTTCAGATTAACTCTGGGTTTATTTCAGATTAACTCGGGTTTGTTTCAGATTAACTCTGGGTTTATTTCAGATTAACTCTGGGTTTATTTCAGATTAACTCGGGTTTGTTTCAGATTAACTCTGGGTTTATTTCAGATTAACTCTGGGTTTATTTCAGATTAACTCTGGGTTTATTTCAGATTAACTCTGGGTTTATTTCAGATTAACTCAGGTTTGTTTCAGATTAACTCTTGGTTTATTTCAGATTAAATCAGGTTCAGATTAACTGGGGTTTATTTAACTCTGGTTTAGTAAGGGATAAGTTAAACCGGACTTGTGTGACCCTGCAGGTCAGTCCATGTACAGCCTGAGTCACTCGAAGCCTCGGCGGCTGCAGTGGACCTGGCTCGGTCACGCCGAGCTGCAGATGGGCAGCTGGACGCTGCACGTCTCCACGCTGCAGATGTTCATCCTGCTGCAGTTCAACAGTCTGGAGGTGAGAGCGGCGCTGCTGTGGGTCCAGCTCCCTGCAGGGTTCTGGGTTCGAGGCGGTTCTGATCCGTTCCATTGCTGTGTCTCTGCAGGATGTCAGAGTCCAAGATCTGCTGCAGGAGAGCGGACTGTCCACTGCCGTCCTGCTGCACGCCCTGCAGCCGCTCATCAGCGAGGGAGGACCGCTGACCTGCAGCCCTGCGGACGAGCCCGCCGCAGGTCAGCTTTTCTCCTCTTCGTCCCCCCATCATGTCTGTCCCCTCTCTAACCCCCTCCCGTCCTCAGGTGTGCTCCGGCTGAACCAGGAGGTGCTGACCCGCAGTGTGCAGGGCGACACGGTGACGCAGCTGCTGCCCAGGCAGACGTACCTGAATGTGGACGAAGACGCTGCGGGGACGTTGGAGAGGAAGAGGAACTTCATCTACTGTCTGATCGTTAACATCATGAAGCAGGAGAAGGAGATGCACATCGATAACCTGGTCTTTAAGGTGAGCACGGCTCTGATTCTGACCCGCAGTTCTTCCTGCAGCGCCGCCTTCACCTCCTGTCCTCCTCAGGTCCTGGACTCGTGTCAGAAGCAGGAGGCGTCTCGGCCCGCGGGCGCCGGCCGATTCGCCTGCAGCACCGGCGACGTGCTGTCCTGCATCATGCATGTCATCAACAAAGGCTGCGTCCGACGCAACGAGGACAACCCTCACATCGTGGAGTTTGTCCCCGAGGACCCGTCCACGCCCAGGAAAGGCCACGCCCAGTTCTCCTTCGTTCGCTCCGACTCCACGAAGGACGCCGCCACCACAGACAGCATGGCTGACATCAGGTGTGACCGCGACTTCTGACCTCATGCACGCACTGTCAGCGTCAGGGTTTAGCTTCTCCTCCAGACTGTCTGGGCCAGAAGGAGTTCATGCTGAATAAAGTCTGATGTTGACCAAAGCCTGCTGGTTCATTCGGTCTATCGCTCCTGTGGCTCCGCCCCTTTTCACCAGGTTACCGACCTGGGTCTGTAACAGAGGTTCAGACGCCCTGCAGGTGGCGACATGCCGCCTCAGCAGCCATCGGCTGCAGGAGGCGCTGAGAACCTCTGAGATCTTTAGTTTCTCCACTTTCAGAGGTTTCTAGTTTAAAGGATGAAAATGATCCGACCAAAAATACTGTATGAATTCAAATATCTGTCAATTTATCAAATAAAGTTACAAAAATCATTTTCATGGTTTGAATTTGTTTGTCATAGGAAGTTGGGGGGGGGGGTAGTTTATCCTGGAGCAGGGACCGCCCACAGCGCCACCTTCCACTCTGGATGCTAGCCTCTGTTAGCTACGATGCTGCTAGCCTCAGGAAACTCCTCAGCAGCACCGGCTCTGGTCTCTGGGCCAGAACTGAACCGGTTCCGGTCCACTGGACTCCAGAAAACCTCCTTCAGCCTCTTATTATGAGGTTAACAGAAGATCTGTCCATGGAGAGACTCCCAGCATCCCTTTAGAGGTTGGTCTCACCAATGGTTGGAGACCATTCTGAGACGAGCCCTGAAGGTGACTGCGTCTGTCAAGGACGGCGTCTGACGGGGACGACGGCGTCTGACGGGGACGGCGTCTGTCGGGGACGCCGTCTGTCGGGGACGGCTTCTGTCGGGGACGGCGTCTGTCAAGGACGCCGTCTGTCGGGGACGGCGTCTGTTTGACTCTCATTTTCTCATCAGTAACCATTTTTCCATCTCTGCCATTTGTTCCCAGTTTGGTACCAGCACCACAGGGTTTGGAGGACGGGGTTCTGGACTCTGTTCTGGACTCGGTTCTGCTCTCCATGGGTCGGACCATGAACCAGGAGGAGGTCCGGCAGCTGATGCAGAGGACAGTGCAGCAGGTAGGAAGCTCCTGTGGATGAATGTGGGTCCAGTTGACCGTCCTGGACCGGATCACCTGGATCTGCTGAACCAGAACCAGATCATTGTTTTCTGGATTGTTCTGTAGAACCCGTCCTAAAACATCCAGACTTTAATGGATGAATTCAGAGCCAAACATCAGGATTCAGTGTGAAACAAAGCCAAGGAGCTGCCATGGAGGGAAATGAAGGAAACCCCACATCTTATTTCTATACTAGATTGATCTCACATAGGGTCTGGATCTGAAACAGGCCGGGTCTGGATCTGGAACAGGCCGGGTCTGGATCTGGAACAGGCCGGATCTGGATCTGGGACAGGCCGGATCTGGATCTGGGACAGGCCGGATCTGGATCTGGGACAGGCCGGATCTGGATCTGGGACAGGCCGGGTCTGGGGACAGGCCGGGTCTGGGGACAGGCCGGGTCTGGGGACAGGCCGGATCTGGATCTGGGACAGGCCGGATCTGGATCTGGGACAGGCCGGGTCTGGGGACAGGCCGGATCTGGATCTGGGACAGGCCGGGTCTGGGGACAGGCCGGGTCTGGGGACAGGCCGGGTCTGGATCTGGGACAGGCCGGGTCTGGATCTCACCTCTGTTTTGTTGAACCGTTATTCTCTGATGTGGACCTTTAATGGACGTCCTGTCCCCCCCAGGTCGCGGCCACCCTCAGTCTGGACTTGGACCGGGCCGAGCACCTCCTGATCCACTGTAAGTGGAACGTAGACCTGCTGGTTCAGCGCTACACCGACGACCCAGACGCCATCATCCTGGCTGCCGGGCTGACCTGCAGGAACCCCCAGCCTCCGCCCGGCCCCGCCTCCACCTGCCCCGTGTGTCTGGGCTCCGGAAGCGGCGGCGCGGAGCCCGTCCTGACTCTCAGCTGCATGCACTACTGCTGCCGGGTCAGAAGCGCTCAGAACCGCGGCTGTGGGGTTGTGCGACGGGGTGACTGACGGTGTGTGTTTGTTGTGCAGTCGTGTTGGCAGGAGTACCTGACGGCCCGGATCGAGCAGAACCTGGTGATGAGCTGCAACTGTCCAATCACAGACTGCCAGGCTCAGCCCACCTCCCACTTCTTCCTCAGCATCCTGACCGACAAGGACACCGTCGCCAAGGTAACGCCAGCCACCAAGCACGGCTCCCTGCGCCGCCTTTCAGGCGTCTAACCCTCTGCTCTCCTGCCCCCCAGTATGAGAGTGCCTTGCTCAGAGGCTACGTGGAGAGCTGCTCCAACCTGACCTGGTGCACCAACCCTCTGGGCTGCGACCAGATCCTCTGCAAGGAGAACATGGGCAGCATGGGGACCTGCTCCAAGTGCTGCTGGTCCTCCTGCTTCAGCTGCAACTTCCCAGAGGTCAGAGGTCACCATCCTGTCCCAGGGTTCCGGTCGGCAGCAGAGCATTCAGAAACTCTGCTGATCTGGAACCTGCTTAGTCCTCCTCAGTTCTGAGGTCAGACCCGTTAGACCGGGTCCTGGTGTGGACCTTTAGGGTCCTGCCAGGTTCTGTGCTGGTGCTGCAGGTCAGCAGATGTTCTGTGTCGCCAGGCTCACTACCCGGCCAGCTGCAGCCACATGTCTCAGTGGATGGACGACGGCGGCTTCTACGAAGGTATGAGCGTGGAGGCCCAGAGCAAACACCTGGCCAAGCTCATCTCCAAGCGCTGCCCCAGCTGCCAGGCCCAGATCGAGAAGAACGAGGGCTGCCTGCAGTAGGTGGAGGGTGGGGGGGGGTGGTGGTGGTGGTGATGATGATGATGATGGTTGGTTCTTCTCCTCTGCCTCCAGTATGACCTGTGCCAAATGTAACCACGGCTTCTGCTGGCGCTGCCTGAAACCATGGAAGCCCACTCACAAAGATTACTACAACTGCTCCGCCATGGTTGGTTCACACAGCGCCACCTGATCAGCGTCCAATCAGAGAGCAGCAAACAGCCGTCCCTCTGTTCTCCCTGCAGGTGAGCAAAGCTGCTCGGCAGGAGAAGAAGTTCCAGGACTACAACGATAGGTGCACCTTCCACCACCAGGCCAAGGTACGGACCGCCACTGTCTTTATTCTGACTCCTGCTGGTTCCAGCCAGTTCAGTCCGGTTCTCTGCTGCAGGATTTTGCCGTCGGCCTGGAGAACAAAGTGTCGTCCATCAACGAAGCTCTGCAGATGAAGTCGCTCACCTTCGTCATCGACGCCTGCAAAGTCCTGGCTCAGGCGAGGAAGGTAGGATGGTCGATCAGAACAAGGAGCTCCAACGCTTGTTCTGCTCCCGCTCTGAGCGGCGAGCTAACTGTGCCCTGCTCTAAACGGCGCGCTAACTGTGCGCTAACTTTTCCCTGCTCCCGCTCTGAGAGGCGCGCTAACTGTGCCCTGCTCCTCGTCTGAGCGGCACGCTAACTGTGCCCTGCTCCTCGTCTGAGCGGCGCGCTAACTGTGCCCTGCTCCTCGTCTGAGCGGCGCGCTAACTGTGCCCTGCTCATTGACTGCAGGTGCTGGCCTACTCCTGTGTCTACAGCTACTATAACCAGGAAACGGAGAAGATGGACGTGATGGAGCAGCAGACGGAGGCTCTGGACCTTCACACCAACGCCCTGCAGATCCTGCTGGGTGAGACTCTGCCCCTCTAAAACCAGAGCCGCCCCGGTCCGGACCGGTCTGACTGTGTGTGCTGGTCCCTGTGTTTAGAGGAGACTCTGCTGCAGTGCACTGACCTGGCCTCCTGCGTGCGGCTGCTGAAACCAGAACATCTCAACACGGGCCTGGAACTGATCCGCCGCATCCAGGAGCGCCTGCTGGCCATCCTGCAGCACTCTACCCAGGTACCCTGAGAGCAGAACCTGATTCCAGGCGGAACATATTCAGGCAGTCTAGATCAGTGGACCATTAGGATCCATGATGGAGAGGCTGTGATCCAGTCTGATGGCGTCTCTATTCTATAAAGGGTTTTATTTTTGCTTTGGTTTTCCCAGATTAATCAGAACGGTCCTTTTATTCCTGTCCATACCCATTCCGTCTCGATAGTGCGATCCGTCCCAGGAGAACAATCTGCACCATCAGCTCATTTCCACATGCCCAACCAGATATTTATTCAGGTTTCCATAAATAATGAAATTATGGTATTAAAATTATTTATTTATCTCCTTAACTAACCAGTGACTTAACAGGTGAGACCTCTTCGGTCGCGGAGTGAGACGGGCTTTGGGGTCGCGGAGTGAGACAGGCTTTGGGGTCGCGGAATGAGACGGGCTTTGGGGTCGCGGAGTGAGACAGGCTTTGGGGTCGCGGAGTGAGACGGGCTTTGGGGTCGCGGAGTGAGACGGGCTCTGGGGTCGCGGAGTGAGACGGGCTCTGGGGTCGCGGAGTGAGACGGGCTCTGGGGTCGCGGAGTGAGACGGGCTCTGGGGTCGCGGAGTGAGACGGGCTCTGGGGTCGCGGAGTGAGACGGGCTTTGGGGTGGCGGAGTGAGACGGGCTTTGGGGTGGCGGAGTGAGACGGGCTTTGGGGTCGCGGAGTGAGACGGGTTTTAAGCAGAAGGGAACCAGTGTATCCTGGTTTTTCTCGCTGCCCGTTGATCGACCATCTCTTAACCCACAGATGTGAGAACATCTGTCATTGATGGTTTAGTCTGGTTGCTGGGCTACAGGTAACCGGGTAACAGGATCAAAGGTCCAGCTCTTTGGAGAAAATCTGGCTGCCTCTCAGGCAGACATGGGCAATGTGGAGTCAACAAGTCATCTCCATGTCATGTACACTATATTGCCAAAAGTATTTGCTCACCCATCCAAATTATTGGAATCAGGTGTTCCAATCACTTCCATGGCCACAGGTGTATAAATTCAAGCACCTAGGCATGCAGACTGTTTTTACAAACATTTGTGAAAGAATGGGTCGCTCTCAGGAGCTCAGTGAATTCCAGCGTGGAACTGTGATAGGATGCCACCTGTGCAACAAATCCAGTCGTGAAATTTCCTCGCTCCTAAATATTCCACAGTCAACTGTCAGCTGTATTATAAGAAAATGGAAGTGTTTGGGAACGACAGCAACTCAGCCACGAAGTGGTAGGCCACGTAAACTGACGGAGCGGGGTCAGCGGATGCTGAAGCGCATAGTGCGAAGAGGTCGCCAACTTTCTGCAGTCAATCACTACAGACCTCCAAACTTCATGTGGCCTTCAGATTAGCTCAAGAACAGTGCGCAGAGAGCTTCATGGAATGGGTTTCCATGGTCGAGCAGCTGCATCCAAGCCATACATCACCAAGTGCAATGCAAAGCGTCGGATGCGGTGGTGTAAAGCACGCCGCCACTGGACTCTAGAGCAGTGGAGACGCGTTCTCTGGAGTGACGAATCGCGCTTCTCCATCTTGCAATCTGATGGACGGGTCTGGGTTTGGCGGTTGCCAGGAGAACGGTACTTGTCTGACTGCATTGTGCCAAGTGTAAAGTTTGGTGGAGGGGGGATTATGGTGTGGGGTTGTTTTTCAGGAGCTGGGCTTGGCCCCTTAGTTCCAGTGAAAGGAACTCTGAATGCTTCAGCATACCAAGACATTTTGGACAATTCCATGCTCCCAACTTTGTGGGAACAGTTTGGAGCTGGCCCCTTCCTCTTCCAACATGACTGTGCACCAGTGCACAAAGCAAGGTCCATAAAGACATGGATGACAGAGTCTGGTGTGGATGAACTTGACTGGCCTGCACAGAGTCCTGACCTCAACCCGATAGAACACCTTTGGGATGAATTAGAGCGGAGACTGAGAGCCAGGCCTTCTCGTCCAACATCAGTGTGCGACCTCACAAATGCGCTTCTGGAAGAATGGTCAAAAATTCCCATAAACACACTCCTAAACCTTGTGGACAGCCTTCCCAGAAGAGTTGAAGCTGTTCTAGCTGCAAAGGGTGGACCGACGTCATATTGAACCCTATGGATTAGGAACGGAATGTCACTTAAGCTCATATGTGAGTCAAGGCAGGTGAGCAAATACTTTTGGCAATATAGTGTATTTGTTCTACCCAGCCACTGAAGCAGGTGAGTCCAATCTTCACCGTGAATTAACCTGTGCAGATTGGACTCACCTGGTTAGTTGGCTGGGTAGATTAAATACATGACATGGAGATGACTTGTTGACTCCACATTGCCCATGTCTGCTCTCAGGACGCCATCTTGGATCCATGAGATCCATGTTCAACTAGAAACCAGTTAGATTTACAAACATCTTTGAGGTCAGCCTAAAACCATTTAAAACCAGCTTGTTCCAAATGATCTTTCTGGTCCAGGACTTCAGGGTCGGGTACCAGTCCAAAGGCAGCCAGGAACCCGAGTCCACCCAGGCCTCCAGCCTGTCCAACAACACGGACGCCAACAAAGTGTAAGTGCTGAACATGTGTGCTCACCTTCTCCCCTGCGGTTCCAGCTGATACCAGCTCCATTCAGATGGGACCTGTGCAGGTCAATCATCTGGGTTTGTAATCTCTGGTTTCCCTCAGGTCCAAGTCCAACCGCGGGTCGGACTCTGGAGACTCAGACCATAACACCTTCAGCTGTGAGGAAGGTGGCGAGGAGGCGGAGGATGATGAGTATGATGAAGAGTATGTCCCAGAGTGGCACGAGGACTACGATGAAGACGACATCGACGAGGATGACTTCTTTTCTGATGACGACGAGTCTGAGAACTTGGAACGGGACTTCAGCCCGTTTGTCTGAACCGGGTCAGGACAGAAAGATGAAGCCCCGCCCCCTTCATAGCCATGTGATGTCCTCTGAGGACGCCAGATGGCGGACAGTCCACCTGCTGTCCTCCACCACCCCACACCAAACCCCTTCGCTGCACCTGCTTTCACTTTCTGATTCTGTTCTCTTTAGGCCAAAGTTTGGGACAGAACCAGCTCTGACTTCACTTCCTGTTCCTGAAACTTTGTTTCCAACTGTTTTTGTCTGTTTGCAGCATTCAAAAGGGATTTGAATCAACCGCAATCTGAACCAGTTAAACTAGTTTAACATCTGAAACAGTAGAATGCAGCCAGTCTAAACAGGATTAAATCTAAAACCAGTTTCCTCTTGTATGATCCAGTGAAAACAGATCTATAGGCATTTGGAAGCAGTCTAAACAGACCTGAAACTAGTTTACACCCTGAAACCACTTTCTAAATGGACAAATCTGGTTTAAAACCAGTATAGATGATTGAAACCAGTTTAACTCCAGTCTGAAAATACTTGGACCCATTAAAGAAGTGCGATGCCCATAGAAATCTGTTCTGAACTGATGTGAACCAGACCGGATCCAGTTTCCTCTGGTCTGATTCTGTTCTGCATCGTTCGGTTCTCACTTGTTCTGTTGGACTGGACTTGCCTGGTTCCAGGTTCTTCCGCGGTCCGGTTCTGACGGACGCTGGCACCTTCTCTAACTCCTCCCATCTAGATTCAGAGTTTTGTACGTGTTGGAAGAGCTGGATGTTTCTATGCACAGGAACCTGCTCGGTTCTGTCAGACCAGTTTTTGGCTCGCCGTTCTGGAGTCGGCGTTCCAGCTCCTTATTTTGCTGTAATTTTGAGAGATCATATATTCATATTGTTGAGATTCTATAACGTTTTTCTGTTTTCTTCAGTCAGCAAACGAAATAAAAGCTTTTTCTGCGACGCTGCAGCCGACTGGTTCCCCGGTTCTCCAGAACCTCTCAGGAGGTCCACATGTTCAGAGATGGTTCACCGTGTTCCAGAACCAGCACTTTGACTTAGAATAGAACTTTATTCTCATTCCACTGTCACCAGTAGAGAATCGACTCTACATTTAACCTTCGGCGGCGCCCAGGGAGCGGCGGGCTGCCAGAATCAAAGTTTTACAAACACTGTAGGAAGGGTGGTCCAGAGGAACCAGGCTCAGCACCTCCACCCTGGACCGGGTCAGGACTCGACGCCTCCACCCTGGACCGGGTCTGAGCAGTGTTATCTCCCCTATAGGACAGAGGTCCGGTTTGACGAGCAATGTCAGAACCAGGTCCCTCAGAGGTCCAGGTCCCTGGGTTCTCTTGTGTTCTGCTCTGTAGGTGAACAGTGCCCCCTGGTGGAAAGAAGCTGGACATTCCTCACAGCAACATGTCCTGGTTCTTCCTGTAGAACTGCAGCAGCTCCTGAGATGAGGACCTGGTTCTGGTTACTGGGGCACAGGTTCTGGTTCTGAGCAGCTGATCCACTCAGTCCTGGTTCTGTTTGTTCTGCTGAAGCAGCTCATTAACCTCTTGGTTTGATAAATAAATAAAACTGGTTTAAATTCCTCCTGGTTCCTACAGACTGACGGACCCAGTAGCAGAACTGCGGTTCTGGTTCGGTCCGTTTTATACCAAAGGCAGCTAACATTGATCTTTATTCCAGCAGCTATGATCTTAATCTACTTTAATAAACCAGCATGACCAGAGAAGCCCGTTCTGCTGGATTAAACTGGTTTAGATCTGGGATTCTTCTGGATTATTTCCACAGCTGCAAACATCTCAGTGTAACTTTTTCCATATCATCTGGACAGGAGCAGTTAAAACCGGATGGATGCAGTTAAAACTGGCTTCAAACCAGTTAAACCAAAATAAATGATAAAAGCCTCTGAATTAGAAGATCAGGAGCGGGTTGGTTCTGAATCCACACATTATAAAAGCTTTTATTAATTGTAACATTCAGATTTATAGAGATGCTGCAAATAAGAAGACTTTCTTGACTTTTAACAACACTTTATTTACACAATTCAAATATATAAATGTAAAACAAGTATCAGTTAAAAAGAGGAGGAGGAGTTAGGATTTTCTTCTAATAAAGTAAAGGATGATTTACCAGAATGAGAGCAGCTCAGTGGCGCAAGGATATAAGACTACTGAGGCCTGTTTCAGTCCTCCTCCTGTAGGGGGCAGTGTCTTTCCCGATCCCCACCATCAGCTCATTTGCGCATGCGCAACCAAATGTACATCCGGGCTTCCATAAATAATGTAATTATGGTTCTAAAATAACTTATTTCTATCCTTAGCTCACCAAAGGAATGCTAATATACACCTTTAAAAATGTTTATGATTTTTTTCTGAGACATATTGATGCTTTTTTTTCTCCATTTTCTCCATTAAACTGCTTCTTTGACGTCATTATGGGACACGCTCATACCAGTCCGGCAAAATCTGATTAAACCATTTTAGTTTTTTCTTTCTTTAGATTACGAACTATATAACATAATGTTAACAGGAAATGAAAACATAAAACTCAAAAAGACGAGATTTATGTTTAAATCCAAGGTGAAAAAGTTTGCCACCGGAAGTACCGTATGATCCATTTCCGGTGCAGATCGGTAACGGATAAAGCAGAAAGGATTTTAATGCGATTTAATTTTTCAGGAAATACATTATGAACCTTTAAAACATTAGTTCGCTTCCTGTTTTAAAGGGAGGGAAAATGTAATTTATGTTGCGCTTGCGCAGTGAGCAGCTAGTATATCTGCGTGTTTTGGTCCGTAGAAGAAGAACCGCGCGGGCATCAGTGGACTGCTAACAGGCTGTGGAACCAGACTGGCGGTTCTGACGGGGATCGGTTCGGTTCGGATGGTTCTCTGCTCACCAGTCTCTCCGTGTTTGATAGCCTGAAGCTAACGGCGCTGCTAACCTCGGTGTTTCCTGCTCCCTGATGGGCCGAGGACAAGGACCCATGAAGGGGAGGCCCCATGTTGGCCCCCCCGGAGAGGATAGGCCACCATTCAACATGGGCCCGCCAGAATGGGGCCCTCCTCCCCCAAGAGGCTGGGGTCCTCCACCCCCGGGAGGCTGGGGCCCCCCACCCCCGGGAGGCTGGGGCCCCGCACCTCCGGAAGAGTGGGGCCCTCCACATACCGCTGGTTGGGGACCACCACCCCCTGGGGGATGGGGTCTTAGAGGCCCCCCACCTCCAGGCTGGGATCCACAAGCCCCCCCTTATCCAGATTGGGGTCCAAGGGGCCACTTACCTCCTGATTGGGACCCCAGAGGGCCTCCCCCACCAGGTTGGGGGCGCTACCCTGATGACTGGGTCCCTCCTCCAGACTGGGAGCGTCCCCCAAACTGGAGAGGGTGGGGTCCAGAGGGTCCTCTTGAGCCGTGGGCCCCCCCTGGACCTCTCCCCCCTGTCCCTCCACCAGGTCTCCCTCCACCCGGTACTGTTGGGATGCCTCCTCCGGACCCCGCAGCCGTCCCTCCTGTGCCGCCGCCGGGCTGTGTGCCTCCCTTTGCGTTCCCTCCCTTCCCCGCCCCCGTCTGGACCTCAGAGGTAAGGCGGTTCTGACCCGGTGATGCTGCAGGTCTTGTGTTGTTAAACTGATCCAGTTTGTGTGTGTTCAGCCCGTAGCGGAGGAGCCGATGCCTAACCCGCCTCCTGACCAGCCTGAGTGGGTGAGTCTGGTTCTGATGCGCCGCGCTGCTCACTGATTGGTGGATGGGTCTCTGAGCGCTGGCTGTGATTGGTCCTCAGATCAAAGCACTCATCTCTGCTCCGCCCGACGACCCGACTTCCGCCGAGATCAAGAAGGACCCGGAGCCGCCGGCCCTCACCGCTGCTCCGGACCCCGCCCCCGCTGCCCCCCCCACTCCTGCTGACAGCCCTGCGTCCAGGAAGACGGCCAGAGCCATGGGGCTGCTGGGAAAGCGTAGATTTTCCAAGTGAGTGTGGCGAGGCGGCGATGCGCTGCGGCTCCAGCTGTGAGCAGCTGGTTAATCTGAGCGTCTCTGTGTCCTCAGGCCTCCACCAGGCAGATCCACGGGGATCATCTCTTTCGTCGGGGTGAGGACGCCGCTAGCTCTGCTTGGTTCTCTGATGGGGCCGCATCGGGTAACCGTCTCTCTGCTCTACAGCCGACGTTCGGCTACATCGAGAGGGAAGACCTGGAGAAGTTCCAGTTCAACTTCAACGTCTTCTTTGGGAATCCTAAAGCCCTGACGCCCGGCGTCCGCGTCCACTTCACGGCCTGCCAGGAGAAGGTGGGTCTGCTCCACTTTTCCCCGCCATCCTGTCAGAATGGTTCAATGAGACGCCCTGTGGTTCCTGAACAGGGCCACGCCGTAGCCACCGATGTGAAAGTCGCTCCAGGTGGAACCGAAGACGTGGACCCGGAGATCTACGAGGCCGTGGTCAGCCAGGCCATCGAGGAGCCTGAGGTCAGTGCGCTGCTCTTTGCTTCTTTAGCTTTAACGTCTAAAGATGGAACCAGAGGAGCCCTGGGCCCTCCCTGCTGGGGCCCCTTCAGCCAGTGATTATTGATCTTTATTGATCGACAGGGTGCATTTAACCCCTCCCCCCAGGGAGCAGTGGGGGGTTAAGGGTCTTGCTCAGGGGCCCACAGTGGAGGCTGTGGGAGTGGGGCTGGAACTCAGAACCTCGGGATTCTAACCACTAGGCCGCCCCTCCCTCCCATTAATTACTTAAACACAATTTAACAAGCTGAGGAAACGATCGAGGACGGATGGAGAGCAAGATTTAAACTTTTTAATTTAACAGGAAGACAATGAAGAGAAGCCAGAATAGGAGAGATATGATCTCTGTTCGAAAACCTGGACTGGATCCTTCAAAGTCCTTGAAAATAAGGAGACCGGAAGAGTTTTGGCTGTGAATCCGAACAGGTCTACCCTTCAGCGGGTTTTACCGCCGTATGCTCTGTTGCTTAGCAACCGTGAAAGTTGACACACAAAGCAGGAAAAGAATGAAAACTGAAGTTGCTAAAACTGTTTATTTATTTCTTTTTTATTATGAAGTGAACAAAGACTACATTAATGAGAATCCAGAGTGGAATAAAGGTTCCAACCAGCGGGAGCAGGAACTAATCAAATCAAATGTAATGATAGAAACCTTAGTCAGTTAAATAACCTGCTGCTGTCATTCTGCACATCTCTGATGTTGCTGCTATTTTCAAATATCCATTACTGTAAAAATGTCCATAGCTGCATATTGGTTATTTATTCCCCAGTTTTATATTTCTAAAACACTTTACAGTATTTTATTGTTTATATTTTAACTCTTCCCTATTATGTTATTCTTATACATTTTTCTAAGGTCCTCATTTGTGTGACCATTTTCAATAATCTTTCTGCTGCTGTAAATTTGCCCATTGTGGGACAATAAAGGGATTTTCTATTCTATAAAAGGGGTAGAAAGATATAAGTAAATCTAAACAATGTATGAATAAAAAATATATCTGCAAAATCTCTAATATTCAACAACAAAAAATACTTAGTTTAGCATATTGTGCAAAACGGCAATAAAAAGATAAAAATCCTATCAGATTTATAGTCCCCACTCTGCAGATTTCTTAGAATCTGTCCTTAAATTACAGCCAAACCCATTTACACAGTAACAGATAAAAACCTTTAGATAAATCAAACATTACTGCCACATATCTGACTCAATAACCACTAAAACAACTATTTTCATTAATCTCAGGCGGAACTATTCAATGACTGGATTATATTAAACTGAACTTCCAATTTTCACCACTGTTCGGTGCCAAGTAACCTTTCCTTTGATCACGGCTTGCTTGGTCTCGCAATGAATCCTGGGTAAACCAAGGATAGCGAGGATACATCAGACCCGTCCTTCAAATCGGGCAAAAAGAAGGACGCATTTTAAGGTCGCATAAATGGGGTATTAGACAAAGACAATAGTTTTGCTAACTCTGAAAGTTCAACTGGATCAAAGCAGTCTAAACCCAGTTCAGATTCCATGACTACCTCAGATGCTGCCCCCCCCCCCCTTCCAGAGACAAACCAATCGCGGATAGAGGAGCGCTAATGATCTTATTTAATAGAATCAATCATTCCTGCTAAGAGCAGCTGGAATGGACGGTTCAACAGAGCTATGGCTCTGGGTGAGTTTGGCAACTGGATTAAAAAGAAATCTAGGATTATCATGGGGGAGTAGAACTCTGTTAAAGTAATCCTGAAGGTCCTGCTCCTCTGGGTGCATTAAGTCCAGGGATCTTAGAAGATATTTTAACTCCTCTTCATCAGCAGGCTGAGCTTCTTCCAGGGATGTTCTCAGCTTTAGCCTGGTTTAAGGTTCTGCAGGTTTATCCCAGCAGCAGCTCAGAGGTCGGTTCAAAGACCTCCATCCTGGTTTAGCTTCAGCCGTCTGCCTGACGGAACGTCAGCAGAGATCATGGCTGAGTGTAGATGGGTGTCTCCCTGCAGCCCGGCCAGCGCCAGTACCCCGGCCAGGTGTACGTGACCCTGGGCATGGTGCAGACCAACCTGTCCTTCGAAAGGAAGGACAGCACAGTGACGCTGCTGAAGGGAGACCAGGTGCTCATCAACGTGCTGAATGACATCATCACAGAGAGGCGGCGAGCCACCAACATCAAACCCAAGATCCCCACCACCTTCAGCTCCACCAGAGAGATCAGGGAGAAGGTGAGGCCGTCTGCTAGCTTACAGCCATTTGACTTGTTCCTGGGCTTTAGCCGGGTGTGGTGTCTTCTGCAGGGCGTCATCATGAGTCTAAAAGAAAACGAAGGCGTCATCAAGTCAGAGGAACACGGCGAGCTTCTGTTTGAGCTCAGAGAGAACCTGAGTGACATCGACTTTACGGAGGAGGACGTTAACGAGGAGGTGGAGTTCACTGTCATCATGGTGAGGATGAAAAGAAAAGTGTTTGATGTGCAGACTGAAGCTCAAAGTGGTGATTGAACCTTTTGCTCTCTCAGCTGAGGGCGGGGAAACGCGCCATCAGGATCAAACGGGCCAAGGAGCCCCTCCTCCTCACACTCTGTGGCGCCTCGGAGGAAACGGAGAGCGCGGCCACCGCTCAGGATCAGGCCTCCGTTTGCCTTGATCGACCCAGGCCCGGCGCCAAGATACAGCTGGAGCCGCACATGGTGCTGGACTCGGAGCTGTACGAGGGCATCGTCAGCCAGACCATCATCGAGCCAAAGGTAGGAGGCCAGAGGGTCCACTGGCTGGAGGCAGATCGGCTCCCTAGGAGACGGTCTGTCCTTCAGGTCCATCAGGACTGGTGTCACAGCGCCACCCGCTGGTGCGGCATTAGAACTACCTCTGGTTACACCTGAAATACAGAGGTAGACTTTAGCTCCTGTAAAGTCAGTGACTGGATGATCTGGATCTATAGAGAGACCTGGGCTGACGGGTCTTTAACTCGTGCCGCAGAAATAAACGGAAGTGAATCGTATCTCACCTTTAGAGTCGTAGGGAAGCTGCTGTTCCAATCGTTGCATTACCGAATTCTCCCGAGTGGTGCCCGACTTTACACGAGTGAATAAAGTGAACGTGATTGGTCGATTATCAAGGGGGCGGGATTCTTGTGGCAGAAGGTTTGCGAGCAAGTTTGGTTGTAGCCGGCTTGTTGGAAGCATCTTGCTAACCAGTTAGCATCTTAGTGCTAGCAGGTTCCCAATGGGAAATTCCATTGGGACCAAGTAGCACTAAATTGGTGCCTTAGAAACGACGCTGTCAAGGAACGCTATGGACAGAGGAAACATGCAAGAGGAGGAGAGTTTAGTGTCGGAGGTCGTGGATGAGTCTCCTCCGTCATCCATTTTTTATTTAGAGGAGGAAAGCGGGGACGAAGATGTTGTGGAAGAGGACGCCAGGGCGGCAGAAGCTTGGTTTGGTGTAGAAGGCTTCCAGCCGTACATGTTTGAGCCCTTGCCTCGCAACGCTGCCAGTTCTGTTAGCTCTACGCCTGCTGAAGACACAGACGTCCATCCCCGTGAACACTGGGACGCAACTCAATGGGAAAGGAAAGGATTCTGATTTCAACCGTTGCGTATATTAGCTGCGACATATGAATCAAGATGCTATGACCGAAAACATTTGATTGACAGATGACCGTTGATAAATGATTGGCCGAATTTAGGTGTTCAGGCTGACGTAGAACTAACTGGCCTGCAGAAGATAACGGAAAAAAACACAGATTTTAAGACAGGATTTTTATAAAAATAGAAATTTTCTAACTTTTGGGACAATATGGTCTGATAAAGAGAACATTTAGTGAATGTTTAAGCCAGAATGATTTGACATTTAAATATGATTTCCCTACAACTTTAAAAACAATAGAGCAGAGAATTCCACTGATTTACTCGAACGTTGGGTTTCAAATTTAAACGGTTTTATTTTAACCAGATTAAAGCTTTTCTGCTTCATGATGTCTTTATGTGTCAGAATTAGACCTTTAATAAGATCCCAGCAACCAAACAGGAAACAAAGGGGAAAAAAATAATTAATTGATCTCAGATTACAAAAACAATTATCAGAGAATCTGTCAGCATTGATCTTTACCTGCTGGAAATTATAAAGGTGGAATAAATTTATACTGCTAACTTTTTGCAGTTTTCTGGCATGTCTTACAAATAAGCGCCTTTAGTTCGCCGTCCTCGGCGTGAAATCCAAAATGCTGCCATATATGGCTAATCCTGTCAGGAGGAGGGGTTTATGATGCATTCAAAGGGTGTGGGAAAAATAAACCTCTATGGATGCAGACGGCTTAATGTCGTGGTGGATATTCTAACTCTATGTTTGCGATAGAGTATTTTTAGCTATTGATCGTGGGGAACTGTAGATACATGGAGGTTATTTGATGTTTCGCCCTGGTCTAAGGCTCTGATTGGAAGGAAGAAGAGGAGCAGCGGAGTTTAAGGTTTTTAGAGCTGCACTGATGACCTGAAGGGAGGAGGTTACCAGCTTTGCTAACGGCTGTCTGCAGGGCAATGTTCCAGGGTATCCGGGTCAGATCCACGCCAACATCGGCCCTCTGAAGACCAACGTTTCCTTCAACCACAAGGCCTGCAGCGTGACTCTGCTGAAGAACGACCACGTGCTCATGAACCTGCTCATCAACAGCAAGAATAACAAGAGGCGAGCCGCCAACATCCGACCCAAGATCCCCTTCACCTTCGCCTACACCAAGGAGATCAGAGAGCTGGTAAACTCCGCCCCCTTTTCTAGAAGACCTGAAGGCTCCAGAGGGTCAGAGCTCCTGATCCGCCATGTTCTGTCTGCAGGGCACCATCACCTCGCTGGGAGACGAGGAGGGAGTCATCAGCTCAGCCGACCATGGAGACATTCCCTTTGACACCTGTGAGAACTTCAGCGACACAGAGTTCAACCCTGATGATGTGGGGAAAGAGGTGGAGTTCACAGTGATGGCGGTGAGTGTCGGAACCGGACCCAACCGCTCCCATGATGCACCAGCACTGACCGTTTGCTTCCTGCAGGGGGAACCCGACAAGAGAGCCATCAGGC
This sequence comes from Cyprinodon tularosa, assembly GCF_016077235.1. NCBI lineage: Eukaryota > Metazoa > Chordata > Actinopteri > Cyprinodontiformes > Cyprinodontidae > Cyprinodon > Cyprinodon tularosa. The sequence goes on along the minus strand of NW_024039126.1, from coordinate 177,547 downwards.
TGAGGAGGGTGAAGAGGAATAAGGTGGCCGAAGACAAAATCCTGCAGGAGCAGAAAAAACGGGAGGAGGAGGAAAAGAGGAATAAGGAGGAGGAGGAGAGGAGGAGGAAGGAGCAGGAAAAGGAGGAGAGGGAGGCAGAGAGGAAGAAGGTGGACGTGGCCGCAGCTCTGGCAGCCGCCAAAGAAAAGGTGAGGATGGGATGGTTTTCTACCAGCAGGTGGAGCTATACTCTCCTGCTCTGTAAAGCGTCTCCCTGCTCTGTAAAGCGTCTCCCTGCTCTGTAAAGCGTCTCCCTGCTCTGTAAAGCGTCTCCCGCTCTGTAAAGCGTCTCCCTGCTCTGTAAAGCGTCTCCCGCTCTGTAAAGCGTCTCCCGCTCTGTAAAGCGTCTCCCGCTCTGTAAAGCGTCTCCCGCTCTGTAAAGCGTCTCCCTGCTCTGTAAAGCGTCTCCCCGCTCTGTAAAGCGTCTCCCTGCTCTGTAAAGCGTCTCCCGCTCTGTAAAGCGTCTCCCGCTCTGTAAAGCGTCTCCCGCTCTGTAAAGCGTCTCCCGCTCTGTAAAGCGTCTCCCTGCTCTGTAAAGCGTCTCCCTGCTCTGTAAAGCGTCTCCCTGCTCTGTAAAGCGTCTCCCTGCTCTGTAAAGCGTCTCCCTGCTCTGTAAAGCGTCTCCCGCTCTGTAAAGCGTCTCCCTGCTCTGTAAAGCGTCTCCCGCTCTGTAAAGCGTCTCCCGCTCTGTAAAGCGTCTCCCGCTCTGTAAAGCGTCTCCCGCTCTGTAAAGCGTCTCCCGCTCTGTAAAGCGTCTCCCGCTCTGTAAAGCGTCTCCCTGCTCTGTAAAGCGTCTCCCGCTCTGTAAAGCGTCTCCCTGCTCTGTAAAGCGTCTCCCGCTCTGTAAAGCGTCTCCCGCTCTGTAAAGCGTCTCCCTGCTCTGTAAAGCGTCTCCCGCTCTGTAAAGCGTCTCCCTGCTCTGTAAAGCGTCTCCTGCTCTGTAAAGCGTCTCCCGCTCTGTAAAGCGTCTCCCTGCTCTGTAAAGCGTCTCCCGCTCTGTAAAGCGTCTCCCTGCTCTGTAAAGCGTCTCCCGCTCTGTAAAGCGTCTCCCTGCTCTGTAAAGCGTCTCCCGCTCTGTAAAGCGTCTCTCTGCTCTGTAAAGCGTCTCCCTCTCTGTAAAGCGTCTCCCGCTCTGTAAAGCGTCTCCCTGCTCTGTAAAGCGTCTCCCGCTCTGTAAAGCCGTCTCCCGCTCTGTAAAGCGTCTCCCTGCTCTGTAAAGCGTCTCCCTGCTCTGTAAAGCGTCTCCCTCTCTGTAAAGCGTCTCCCGCTCTGTAAAGCGTCTCCCGCTCTGTAAAGCGTCTCCCGCTCTGTAAAGCGTCTCCCGCTCTGTAAAGCCGTCTCCCGCTCTGTAAAGCGTCTCCCGCTCTGTAAAGCGTCTCCCGCTCTGTAAAGCGTCTCCCGCTCTGTAAAGCGTCTCCCGCTCTGTAAAGCGTCTCCCGCTCTGTAAAGCGTCTCCCGCTCTGTAAAGCGTCTCCCTGCTCTGTAAAGCGTCTCCCTGCTCTGTAAAGCGTCTCCCGCTCTGTAAAGCGTCTCCCGCTCTGTAAAGCCGTCTCCCGCTCTGTAAAGCGTCTCCCGCTCTGTAAAGCGTCTCCCGCTCTGTAAAGCGTCTCCCGCTCTGTAAAGCGTCTCCCGCTCTGTAAAGCGTCTCCCGCTCTGTAAAGCGTCTCCCGCTCTGTAAAGCGTCTCCCTGCTCTGTAAAGCGTCTCCCGCTCTGTAAAGCGTCTCCCGCTCTGTAAAGCGTCTCCCGCTCTGTAAAGCGTCTCCCGCTCTGTAAAGCGTCTCCCGCTCTGTAAAGCGTCTCCCGCTCTGTAAAGCGTCTCCCTGCTCTGTAAAGCGTCTCCCTGCTCTGTAAAGCGTCTCCCGCTCTGTAAAGCGTCTCCGCTCTGTAAAGCGTCTCCCGCTCTGTAAAGCGTCTCCCGCTCTGTAAAGCGTCTCCCTGCTCTGTAAAGCGTCTCCCTGCTCTGTAAAGCGTCTCCCGCTCTGTAAAGCCGTCTCCCTGCTCTGTAAAGCGTCTCCCTGCTCTGTAAAGCGTCTCCCTGCTCTGTAAAGCGTCTCCCGCTCTGTAAAGCGTCTCCCTGCTCTGTAAAGCCGTCTCCCTGCTCTGTAAAGCGTCTCCCGCTCTGTAAAGCGTCTCCCGCTCTGTAAAGCGTCTCCCGCTCTGTAAAGCGTCTCCCTGCTCTGTAAAGCGTCTCCCTGCTCTGTAAAGCGTCTCCCGCTCTGTAAAGCGTCTCCCTCTCTGTAAAGCGTCTCCCGCTCTGTAAAGCCGTCTCCCTCTCTGTAAAGCGTCTCCTGCTCTGTAAAGCGTCTCCTGCTCTGTAAAGCGTCTCCCGCTCTGTAAAGCGTCTCCCGCTCTGTAAAGCGTCTCCCGCTCTGTAAAGCGTCTCCCGCTCTGTAAAGCGTCTCCCGCTCTGTAAAGCGTCTCCCGCTCTGTAAAGCGTCTCCCGCTCTGTAAAGCGTCTCCCTGCTCTGTAAAGCGTCTCCCTGCTCTGTAAAGCGTCTCCCTGCTCTGTAAAGCGTCTCCCGCTCTGTAAAGCGTCTCCCGCTCTGTAAAGCGTCTCCCGCTCTGTAAAGCGTCTCCCTGCTCTGTAAAGCGTCTCCCTGCTCTGTAAAGCGTCTCCCTGCTCTGTAAAGCGTCTCCCTGCTCTGTAAAGCGTCTCCCTGCTCTGTAAAGCGTCTCCCTGCTCTGTAAAGCGTCTCCCTCTCTGTAAAGCGTCTCCCTGCTCTGTAAAGCGTCTCCCTGCTCTGTAAAGCGTCTCCCTGCTCTGTAAAGCGTCTCTCCTGCTCTGTAAAGCGTCTCCCTGCTCTGTAAAGCGTCTCCCGCTCTGTAAAGCGTCTCCCTCTCTGTAAAGCGTCTCTCCTGCTCTGTAAAGCGTCTCCCTGCTCTGTAAAGCGTCTCCCGCTCTGTAAAGCGTCTCCCGCTCTGTAAAGCGTCTCCCGCTCTGTAAAGCGTCTCCCGCTCTGTAAAGCGTCTCCCGCTCTGTAAAGCGTCTCCCGCTCTGTAAAGCGTCTCCCGCTCTGTAAAGCGTCTCCCGCTCTGTAAAGCGTCTCCCGCTCTGTAAAGCGTCTCCCTGCTCTGTAAAGCGTCTCCCGCTCTGTAAAGCGTCTCCCGCTCTGTAAAGCGTCTCCCTGCTTTGTAAAGCCGTCTCCCTGCTCTGTAAAGCGTGCTCCCGCTCTGTAAAGCGTCTCCCGCTCTGTAAAGCGTCTCCCGCTCTGTAAAGCGTCTCCCGCTCTGTAAAGCGTCTCCCTGCTCTGTAAAGCGTCTCCCTGCTCTGTAAAGCGTCTCCCTGCTCTGTAAAGCGTCTCCCTGCTCTGTAAAGCGTCTCCCGCTCTGTAAAGCGTCTCCCTGCTCTGTAAAGCGTCTCCCTGCTCTGTAAAGCGTCTCCCTGCTCTGTAAAGCGTCTCCCGCTCTGTAAAGCGTCTCCCTGCTCTGTAAAGCGTCTCCCGCTCTGTAAAGCGTCTCCCGCTCTGTAAAGCGTCTCCCGCTCTGTAAAGCGTCTCCCGCTCTGTAAAGCGTCTCCCTGCTCTGTAAAGCGTCTCCCGCTCTGTAAAGCGTCTCCCGCTCTGTAAAGCGTCTCCCTGCTCTGTAAAGCGTCTCCCGCTCTGTAAAGCGTCTCCCGCTCTGTAAAGCGTCTCCCTGCTCTGTAAAGCGTCTCCCGCTCTGTAAAGCGTCTCCCGCTCTGTAAAGCGTCTCCCTGCTCTGTAAAGCGTCTCCCTGCTCTGTAAAGCGTCTCCCTGCTCTGTAAAGCGTCTCCCTGCTCTGTAAAGCGTCTCCCTGCTCTGTAAAGCGTCTCCCTGCTCTGTAAAGCGTCTCCCTGCTCTGTAAAGCGTCTCCCTGCTCTGTAAAGCGTCTCCCTGCTCTGTAAAGCGTCTCCCTGCTCTGTAAAGCGTCTCCCTGCTCTGTAAAGCGTCTCCCTGCTCTGTAAAGCGTCTCCCTGCTCTGTAAAGCGTCTCCCTGCTCTGTAAAGCGTCTCCCGCTCTGTAAAGCGTCTCCCTGCTCTGTAAAGCGTCTCCCGCTCTGTAAAGCGTCTCCCTGCTCTGTAAAGCGTCTCCCGCTCTGTAAAGCGTCTCCCGCTCTGTAAAGCGTCTCCCGCTCTGTAAAGCGTCTCCCTGCTCTGTAAAGCGTCTCCCGCTCTGTAAAGCGTCTCCCGCTCTGTAAAGCGTCTCCCGCTCTGTAAAGCGTCTCCCTGCTCTGTAAAGCGTCTCCCTGCTCTGTAAAGCGTCTCCCTGCTCTGTAAAGCGTCTCCCTGCTCTGTAAAGCGTCTCCCTGCTCTGTAAAGCGTCTCCCTGCTCTGTAAAGCGTCTCCCTGCTCTGTAAAGCGTCTCCCTGCTCTGTAAAGCGTCTCCCGCTCTGTAAAGCGTCTCCCGCTCTGTAAAGCGTCTCCCGCTCTGTAAAGCGTCTCCCTGCTCTGTAAAGCGTCTCCCTGCTCTGTAAAGCGTCTCCCTGCTCTGTAAAGCGTCTCCCTGCTCTGTAAAGCGTCTCCCTGCTCTGTAAAGCGTCTCCCTGCTCTGTAAAGCGTCTCCCTCTCTGTAAAGCGTCTCCCTCTCTGTAAAGCGTCTCTCTGCTCTGTAAAGCGTCTCTCTGCTCTGTAAAGCGTCTCTCTGCTCTGTAAAGCGTCTCTCTGCTCTGTAAAGCGTCTCCCTGCTCTGTAAAGCGTCTCCCGCTCTGTAAAGCGTCTCCCTCTCTGTAAAGCGTCTCTCTGCTCTGTAAAGCGTCTCCCTGCTCTGTAAAGCGTCTCCCGCTCTGTAAAGCGTCTCCCGCTCTGTAAAGCGTCTCCCGCTCTGTAAAGCGTCTCCCGCTCTGTAAAGCGTCTCCCGCTCTGTAAAGCGTCTCCCGCTCTGTAAAGCGTCTCCCGCTCTGTAAAGCGTCTCCCGCTCTGTAAAGCGTCTCCCTGCTTTGTAAAGCGTCTCCCGCTCTGTAAAGCGTCTCCCGCTCTGTAAAGCGTCTCCCTGCTTTGTAAAGCCGTCTCCCTGCTCTGTAAAGCGTGTCCCGCTCTGTAAAGCGTCTCCCGCTCTGTAAAGCGTCTCCCGCTCTGTAAAGCGTCTCCCGCTCTGTAAAGCGTCTCCCTGCTCTGTAAAGCCGTCTCCCTGCTCTGTAAAGCGTCTCCCTGCTCTGTAAAGCGTCTCCCGCTCTGTAAAGCGTCTCCCTGCTCTGTAAAGCGTCTCCCTGCTCTGTAAAGCGTCTCCCTGCTCTGTAAAGCGTCTCCCGCTCTGTAAAGCGTCTCCCGCTCTGTAAAGCGTCTCCCGCTCTGTAAAGCGTCTCCCTGCTCTGTAAAGCGTCTCCCGCTCTGTAAAGCGTCTCCCTGCTCTGTAAAGCGTCTCCCGCTCTGTAAAGCGTCTCCCGCTCTGTAAAGCGTCTCCCGCTCTGTAAAGCGTCTCCCTGCTCTGTAAAGCGTCTCCCGCTCTGTAAAGCGTCTCCCGCTCTGTAAAGCGTCTCCCTGCTCTGTAAAGCGTCTCCCGCTCTGTAAAGCGTCTCCCGCTCTGTAAAGCGTCTCCCTGCTCTGTAAAGCGTCTCCCGCTCTGTAAAGCGTCTCCCGCTCTGTAAAGCGTCTCCCTGCTCTGTAAAGCGTCTCCCTGCTCTGTAAAGCGTCTCCCTGCTCTGTAAAGCGTCTCCCTGCTCTGTAAAGCGTCTCCCTGCTCTGTAAAGCGTCTCCCTGCTCTGTAAAGCGTCTCCCGCTCTGTAAAGCCGTCTCCTGCTCTTTGCAGTGGACACCATTTGGCTTCAGGTACACCCCCCCCGACTCCAAGTACGACATCAGCAAAGAGCGGTTCGAAGGCACCGTCCTCAAAGCCGTTTCCAGGGTTCCTCCAGGTGCGCTGAGGCAGGAAGTGGAGAAGAAAGGAAGCGCCATGGATTTAAAGGTGGAGCAATACCCGGGGTTATTTGTTTTTTTATGGGGGGGGTCTTTGGGAACAGAAAAATGTCACATCATCTGTTTGGCAGGTAAAAATTAAGCAGGAGAAAATAGATGAAGATGAGCAGGTGGAGGAGCAGCAGGCCGAGGTGCTTAAAGCGGAGCAGGTGGAGGTGAAGAAGGAGGAGGTGCTTAAAGCGGAGCAGGTGGAGGTGAAGAAGGAGGAGGTGCTTAAAGCGGAGCAGGTGGAGGAGCTGCAGGCCGAGGTGCTTAAAGCGGAGCAGGTGGAGGTGAAGAAGGAGGAGGTGCTTAAAGCGGAGCAGGTGGAGGTGAAGAAGGAGGAGGTGCTTAAAGCGGAGCGGGTGGAGGTGAAGAAGGAGGAGGATTCAGGCCGTGAGACGGGCCGACTGGTGATGACCATCAACGGCCAACAGAAGCAGCTCCCGTTTGGCCCAAATGACTTGCTGACGATGGCCACCATGCTGGTTGGAGACAAGGTGAGGACAAACGGGTCCTCCTGAGGGGACACCATGCTGCTGTCCTTCTGTCCAGTGACAGAAACTGACTGTGATTGTTTTCCATCCAATGTCCCTCTGAAGGTGCGCTTCAGCCTGGCGACTCACCGGGAGACGAAAGAGGAGCACGCAACCTTTGTAGAAATTCTTCCCGACTCCTTTGAAGAGTCCATCGAACAACGGCACCATGTAAGATCTCTGGGTTTAGTTTCAACTTTATTAATAATCTCAGTTTTAGCCTCTTCAGGAGACTGTTCCTGCTGACTGAGTGGCGTTACGCTTTGATCCGTTTCATCTGGTGTTCCATCAAACCAGGGCATCGTCATCGAGTTCTCGGAGGAGTCTGGCCTCATCAAGTGTTCGGAGAACCCTCAGCTCTTCTTCCGGATGTCAGAGGTCATAGAGCGGAAGAAGCTGGAGCTGAACGAGAAGGTCGAATTCAGCATCGTCCCGGTTTGTTCCACCAGTTTCTCTAATTCAAACATTTTGACCGTTTTCTGTGCTGGAACCACATCTCCATATATCTATGGCTGAAAATGTGTCTCTTATGTTTTTAAAGCATGAAGGAGGGAGGCAGGCTATCAGGATCAAACGTTTCACTGAGAAGGTTTTCCTCCCAGTTCGGAAAATTGGCGGCATCGGTGCTAGCAAAGCAAAGGTTAGCAGTTCCTGGTTGTTCTCATTTGTTGGGCGTCATGGTGAGCAGAGATCTACAGACACCAATACTCTCCTGATCTGATGTTTGTCCTCTGATTTGACAGATGACCATCAAGTTGTCCAAACCACCTGAAGCAACTGAGTAAATGTTCTTTTTTTGGAGACATGTAAGATATTTAAAACGATCTGAGTGGAAAACTCTCCCTCTGACTTCTGATTTCTTTTGCATTTCAGAACTCAGAAACCAGAGGCAGAGAAAATGAAGGCAGTAGTTAAAAGTCTTCGGAATGATCACAGCGCCACTCGAACCCGGTACCGCCGAAGTAGGAGTCGAAGTCGGAGCAGAAGTCCCAGCAGGACCAAGGATCGCAGTAAGAGCAGGAGTCCATCAAGAGATCAGTTTGGCCGCGTGGTGAAAAAGAGATCTAGCTCAAGCAGGGAGCGCGATCGCAGTAGCAGCCGGCACAGACGGAGCAGAGACAGGTCCTACAGGTCCACCCGGAGCCGCTCCAGGAGTCACAGCAGAAGCCCGAGAAGGGACAGAGCAAAAAGCAAAGACGGCGCCTCCAAGAAGAGAAGTAGATCCAGCAGGGAGCGGGACGAAGGTCACCGGAAGAGGCGGGAGCTGAGCCCTTCGCCGCGACGAGGTGGAGTTGTAGATAGTGAGTTGGCGAGGAAAAAAAGGGAACTGGAGGAACTGAACGAGATGATCGCCTATAAAAAGTCACTGGTTGAATTTGATCCAAGAACCCAAGAGCCTGGAGGACGGACCTGCATCGACTACGACCACGGCAGGATAACTTTACCACGGCCGATTCTAAAGAAGCGACCAGAAGAGTCGGAATACCACCGCCCCCCCTTCAGCGACCCTTACTACGATCGACCGTACGGTCCGTACCCTGGCCGTCACTATGGGGGGCCCTACAGCGGCCCGTACGCTCATCCCTACTCAGACGGCGCTTACGGCGACCGGCCTTATGACGGTCGTCTCTATGGGGAGCCTCCCTACGGCGGGGCGCCCTCCGTGAGCCATCGCTACACCGATCGATACGACGTTTACAACGAGCATTACGATGAACATTTCTACGACCCAGCATACAGGGAACGACCACCAGACAAACCAAGTCGGTCTGCAGATTCTCGTGACCCTTCGCCATTTTCTGCGACCAGCCAGAATCCTAATCGTTCTGCCAGCCCGGCGACCCAGACGGCTCCCACTCCCTCCACGTTCAGGCCTCCTTCTCCCATCGATTCTCCTCCAAGATCTCCTTCTCCTAAACAAAGACTGGGTTCACCACAGCAGCCTCCACCCGCTGAGAAACCCCCTCTGGACCGCTTCCTTGCCATGCTTAGCAAGAAGGTCGTCGCCGAGAAGAGGTCAGAACCAGCAGACGACCTTCTGCCTCATGAGCGTGCTCTTCAGGATGGCGAGGGCTTCTCCAGGATCTTAGGTCTGCCGCGGGAGCCGCCCAGCACCGCTCTGCTGCATGAGGTAGAAGATAAGCAGCCGAGCCCCAAACCGCCGTCAGCTGAGCGAGCAGACGAAGGGGCGGAGCCTTACGATAAGATACAGAGTCTGCTGCGTTCCATCGGCCTCAAGCTGACTTCTGGAGAGGTTTCTAAACTGGCCAGTCAGGCCAAGGAAAACAGGTCCAAGTCTTCATCGGCTGAAAGAGAATCCAGACCTGGTTCTGTGGAGACGGCTCCTCCCCCCCCACCTATGAGATCCTCCAGCCTAGAACCGTCCAGCCTAGAACCGTCCAGCCTAGAGCCGTCCATCAGACCGAAGCCGGCCGGGTCGCCGTTTGAAGGATTCCTGGACCAGCAGGAGCTGAAAACCCTGAAGAAGCTGCAAAAGCTGCAGAGTCGCAGCAAAGCACCAGAGAGCACGCCGCTCGCCCCCTCCTCCCCCAAACCCCCCCCCTGGGCCTCCCCCTGCCCACTACAAGCATCCAACCCCCCCCCCTAAACTGGCCTCTCGGTGTCTTCTCCCAGATTCAACCCCCTGCATCCATCAGCCCGCCCGCTGCTCCTGGCCCACAGCCACAGAGGCTGGGGCGTCCCCCAGGACCCCCCCCCGGACCTCCCCCCCGACGCGTGGGGCAGAGTCCTCCTGGGCCTCCGCCGGGTCCTCCCCCCCAGCGCTCCGTAGCGCCCCCGTTCACGGCGACCTCCGCTCCCACGCTGCTCCCTTTTATCGGCCAGGCCTCCGCCTCCAGCTCCCTGCAGCCCCCGCCCACCCCCACGGGAGCACCGGCGACCACGAGCGCGTCCGGCTCCGGCCAGGCGGCCATGTCTGTGACGGTGGCTCGGTGCCTGAATCTGATCGAGACGGTGAAGTCTCTGAGCGCCCAGCCGCCCGCTAAAGCCGCTAAATCGGTTCAGTTCAGTTTACCCTCCGTAACCTTGGAGACGGACGATGACATAAAGACCAAGCAGAGAGAGAAGGTGAGATCAGCAGAGATGATGCCGCTAACGACCAGCGACATGAATAAACATTCAGTAGATTAATAAGATTATCATGAAACAAACGTTCTGAAATGTAATATTTAGATGTTAGTAAATCTATAAACAGGATAATCTGCCTCCTGTGTGGTTAAAATGTTCCACTGATGTTCCAGCTGGATTTATATAATCAGAGGCTTCTGGAAAAGCGAGACCAGCAGTTCCAGGAGAGGCTCCTGCTGAAGAGACAAGAGAAGAACAGAGACGCTCCTCCGGCCTCCGCAGGTAGATCCTCCTTTCCTCTACTCTAATGCTGCATTAGCAAGGCCTGTTATTATTATTATTTATAATGATTATTCATTATTTCTATCTTCTGCTACTTTTATACAAAGAGGAATTTTGCGTCTTTTGAAACTAAAGCGGCGCTTAAAGCAGTTTTCCTGCTGGTAGTCGGCGTGTTTTTCCATCAGCTCCGTCCTGCTGAGGTTTTTCACCGTATAAACGGTTTAATCCTTCTAGGTAAAGTTTATCTTAACGTGACTCTAGCGAGGTCCTAGTGAATAGACCAGGCTGCTACAGCGCTACATGTCCCGCCCACCTGGAACGCCATCAAAGCGTCGATTTAAAGCTGCGTCCGCTGGATCGAGGAAAGGAGCCTCTGCAAAGTGTTTTACTCTACATGTGAGGACCCTTAGTTCCTAGTTTATAGGAAGGAATCAGACTTTAGTTCCAGTTAATCCAGCTACCAAACCGACAATCTGAGACTAAGAACCGGATTCATTTGAGTGGATTTTAATGACGTCTCTGAGGTCCGCCTCCATGCTGTCAGCCAGAGTTCACTCTGTGGTCACTGCAGGAGCTCCGCCATCTTTAGACAAACGCTTTAAATGTTCTAACTTTAACAGTCTGAGATATGAAGCAGACAGACAGAAGAATAGAAACAATAAACACATGGCTGTTAGCATGATGCTACTGCTAACCCAGCGGTGGGTGACTGTAGGAAAGCTGATCCACTGGAAGCTGAGTGTTGGTCTATAGACCACAGTCTGTGTAACCATGGTAATCCTTCAGACTAACGGCGCCGTCACACCAAACACAGGCGTGCTGATTGGTTGAACCATTTCCATGTTATTCCTCTCTGACGGTCAGGAGGATTATGGGTCAGCAAAGCAAAACTACCAGAGTTTGATCAACCGTCTGGATCCTGGAGACACAAAGATGCCAAAAACCTGAGCATCTAACCCCTCCCCTCAGGGAGCAGTGGGCTGCCATGGTGCGGCGCCCGGGGAGCAGTGGAAGGTTAAGGGTCTTGCTCAGGGACCCTGAGTGGGGAACGAAGTGGGTATTAGCAACCTTCTGGGCTTACTGCTCTAACCACTAGTCCATCACTCCCCCAATGTGGTCAGGCTCCAGCAGCAGCTGGTGGTACTGGGTGAACTGGGTGATGATCTGGGCTCGTTTCACAAAGCAGGTTTACTGAAAACTCTTTAGTTTTCTAAAACTGAAATCAGGGAAACTCTGACTTTTCTGTTTCACATAAAGAGTTTCCTGTTTCTGTTGCCATAGTAACATCCTCCCAGAGCTAACCTGGTCAGCAGCAGGTTTCCTTCAGTAAACTCAGTCTCCTTCCAGCCAATCACACCGTTTTATTTCCTCATTTAATCAGATTTATGTCGTAGTTTTGTGCATAAATATAAATCTATCATTAACTAGGTCCTTTAGACTCAAGTTTTAAAAACAAACATTTAATGTCAGTTTGACAAGGATCTTATTAAAGAATAATCGGCATTAATTCACAGAGAATTCAATATTTATAGGGAGAGGATTCTACAACTCAGAGACAGGAGAGGAGATTACTGGATTTTGGTTTGTTTAATATGAGCGAGATGCAGATTATTTCATTTTTATTTAGTTATATTTACAGAACATGAAGAACTACTGAGATTATTTTCAGATTACACATAAATAGATTCTTTAATTCCACATGGGGGGGATTTACTGGATGATACCAACCTATTGAACCTACTGGCCCAATCTGAAGCCGTTCTATGGGACTGATAGCTGCTAATAACGACCATTTATTGGGACGATAACATCGGAAACGCTGCAGCAAACAGCCACTGATTTACTGAGTAAAAGAGACTGAATCAACATGAGGAGGAACCCATGAGATGATGAACAGGTTCTATTTATTAGAATAACGTCTTTATTCTTCATCTTCACCTGCTGACAGATGATTTCACCTAAATAGATCCACTGATCTACGACCATTCAAGAAATAAACCTGCAATGTTTTCACCATAACAACGCTATGGCAAGCGGTTTTGATACGTACTAGTTTTACTAAATATGTATTCCTGATATCTGAAAAAACTGTTTTTCTTTGTCAAACAAAATAACATTCTCCACATCTAGAATAAACTTTCTGGATGTCTAGAAAATAGTTTCAGATCTCCATATTCCTAATATTACTGGTCACCATTTTTATTTTAATGACAAAATGTTTTCCAGATGTCATAAAGACGTTTTCAGTCCAGCTGATAAATGTAGAGCACGCTACAACTCTTAGTAGACCTACTTAAAATAGATTGAACTAACTGAAAGCAGCTGTTGTGAAACTCTTGAGTTCCCGGCTTTAGGCCGGATCAGTTTGTTAAACCTGCTTTGTGAAATGGACCAATGGGGACGAAGGGAAGCCAGCATCATGTTTTCCTTATTTGATGGGTAGAATAACGGAGGCAAGTAGATAGAAGATCGTTCTGTTTGATGATGCTGAGCATCCAGCGACCAAAGGGGGTGGAACCAAAGGATTGCTGCGTTTGGTGTGATGGCGTCATAAGACCGACCGGTGGAGGACGCATCATGCAGTGACCTCTGAGTGTTAACGCCGTTCAGCTCTGCACGAATATAAACTCTGGTTATGATCGAAAAGGACTCGTCTTCTTTAAGCGACCTTTCTCCTAAACATGGAGTTAAAATGTTTCCGGTAGCTGATCTGAGGATGAAGATCTGCTCTGTAAGTTGGATGCTTTTTAAAGACGAGGCTTTATTAGTGCAGCTTCAGGATCGTTAGTGATGCAAACATTTAGGTAACTAGGGCTAGTTAGTTAGGGTAAGTTTGTGGTTTTCAAACCTGCTGCTATTCTGACAGCGAGGACTAAAGCTAAAGACACCAGTATGACCAGTTTAAGTCGAGCCCAGCATCAGGCAGAACTCCACCTTCATCAGGTTTAGACTTAAATCTGTAGGTAAATTCCTGCATGTTTTTCCTGTTTAGATCTGTTTGTATTTTATGTTGATGAAAGCCTGAAGCGTCCGATTGCCAGAGAAGTCGGAAGAACTTCTTGTTTTTTACGTTTTTCCTTTTCGTGCTGTTTTTCCGAGTCGTGTTCCGGGTAAGTCGCATCTGCTCCGTTTTCATCAGCTGAAAGAAGCCGAGTCGACCATCATCAGGGTTTCCATCACATCTTTAGACCTTATAGTGATGATTTAAAAGTAAGTAAAGAAATGAATGAAATTTATTGTGCTAGCATCGCTAGCTTTAGTCAGCCAGGTTTATTATAGCGGGAAAACACGTAGCAGCTAAGTTTAAAGTGACTCCTCTTTTCTCTGCCGCCATTTTCTTCTTTATCACCTTGAATTGAATATTTAGAAGTTTAGTCCGTTTGGTTCTGTGGATTTATAACTAATCTTTGAGTCCAAGTGGACAAAATAAAAACCTAAAATGATCTTTATGCTAAAGTCGGTTAGCTGCAGTTTTTTTCTGGTGAGTTTTAGCGTTAACTTCTTTGCTGAATGTGATAAATTCTGCTAATAGACCTTCATCAGGATGCTGCTCTCTAGCTGTAATAGTTTATTTATAAATGACCACAAAGTTTTGCCTTAAATCTTGATTTTAAATCAGAGTTAACGTAGCTAAAGATTTCAGCATGTGTGTTTATCTCCGTCCTTTATTGGAGTCGCTGCGTCACTAACTGCAGCATCTATGGTCTGATGTTTATGCTTTACCTCCATCTGTAAATGTCTGCAGTAATGAACTTTATAAAAAGTCCTGTTTTTCTGAACCATGTGACTCCATCTCATAACTCTGTGCAGAGAATCAACAGGTTCAGCAGTAAAAAGTTAATTCATCTAAAATAAAATCAGTAGATGAAGCGAAATGTTTCAGAAACTCAACAGATTCACAGATTATATATTCAGTCTGACTGGGGGGGGGGGCAGGATACCCTGCTGCTGATTTAAAGGTTCAGAGGATGGATGGATGGATGAACGGTTGGATGATGGATGGATGGATGGATGATGGATGGATGGATGGAAGATTGTTGGATGAACGCTTGGATGATGGATGGATGAATGGAAGATGGATGAACAGATGGATGGATGGATGGATGAACAGATGGATGGGTGGATGGATGGATGGATGGATGAACAGATGGATGGGTGGATGGATGGATGAACAGATGGATGGATGGATGGATGGATGAACGCTTGGATGATGGATGGATGGATGAACGGATGATGGATGGATGGATGGATGGATGATGGATGAACAGATGGATGAACGGATGAAGCCACCCAAGCTGAGGATGATGAATCATTAACAGGAAAAGTTTTCACTCTGAAGAAGATCTTTGGTTGTTAATCAGGTGGACTCAGTCGGCCCGTCTCACTCGAAGCTTCCTTCTCTTTTGGTTCCTGGTTCTGATCATCTGACCCAAACGGACCCATCAAAGCTGCTCCATGGTGGTTTAAGCCTCTTCATGCTGCCTGAGAATGACGGTTGTTTCCATCCTGGAGTTTTTCCTCAGTCTGTTGATGTTTAGGAGCTAAATCACCAGATTTCTCTACATGTTTACTTCTGCAAGCAGGAGCTGCTGCTCAGACGCCATGTTTTCAGTCCTGATCCGTCCGCCTGGTTACAGACTTTCCTAAGTGCTCGCTGCAAACCTTCTGTCGGCAGCGAGAGGCCTGGATGCGCATTAACTAAGCTTTAGCTGCAGGTTGAACCAACGGGGGCCATGGGGTCGTCATGTTTCTCACTTATTGATCAGCATCAAAGCTGGATATACCCCAGGTGGTCGATGACATCACAGCAGATAAGACTAAGGAATTTCAAAAAAAACGGAACATTATACAGATTTAACTTTTATGCAACATCTTGATTGCCATTAAGGCCTTTAAAGTCGTAGGGAAATCATATTTAAATGTCAAATTATAAATTTTCTCTTTATCAGACCATATTGTTCCAAAATTCTATTTAAAATATTTCTATATAAAAAAAAATACTGTGTTTTTTTTCCGTTACCTTATTCAGGCCAGTTAGTTCTACGTCAGCCTGAACACCTAAATTCGTCCAATCATATATCAACGCTCATCTGTCAATCAAATGTTTTCAGTCATAGCATATTGATTCATGTGTCGCAGCTAATATACGCAACGGTTGAAATCAGAATTATTTCCTTTCCCATTGAGTTGCGTCCCAGTGTTCACGGGGATGGACGTCTGTGTCTTCAGCAGGCGTAGAGCTAACAGAACTGGCAGCGTTGCGAGGCAAGGGCTCAAACATGTACGGCTGGAAGCCTTCTACACCAAACCAAGCTTATGCCGCCCTGGCGTCCTCTTCCACAACATCTTCGTCCCCGCTTTCCTCCTCTAAATAAAAAATGGATGACGGAGGAGACTCATCCACGACCTCCGACACTAAACTCTCCTCCTCTTGCATGTTTCCTCTGTCCATAGCGTTCCTTGACAGCGTCGTTTCTAAGTCACCAATTTAGTGCTACTTGGTCCCAATGGAATTTCCCATCGGGAACCTGCTAGCACTAAGATGCTAACTGGTTAGCAACTTAGTGCTACTTGGTCCAAATGGAATTTCCCATTGGGAACCTGCTAGCACTAAGATGCTAACTGGTTAGCAACTTAGTGCTACTTGGTCCAAATGCGATAATCGACCAATCACGTTCACTTTATTCACTCGTGTAAAGTCGGAAATGCAACGATTGGAACGGCTGCTTCCCTACGACTTTAAGCTGCTCCAACAGGAACTCCAAAAAGATGAATTTCTTGAATCTGATGATCTGCAGAGCGACTAGGAAAACTGACTAGTAGAGCGAGTAGATGTTGACGTGTCCTCAGGTTTAATGTTTTAGTTTGCACGCTGGATCGCATGGATCGTCCTGTTAACACCGAGGTTAGACTAGCTCTAACTACAAAATACTCATTTTGCTCAAGTCGTGTTTCCAGACGCGGCCTCTGGGTTTATGGAGCATAAAGAGGATTTTATTATTTTTTTTTAACGCCTCACGGATGGAAAATCGGTTTCATGTTTACCTTTTTTTTTTACGATCTCACTGAATCTCAACCTGAGTCTGGACCCTGGGGGCCATCTCCGCCATATTGCTTTTTTACCTGGTATGAGCCGTCTGCACCTGCTGAGTTTATTTTGTGGTTTGGGTGTGACTATTAGTGTCACAGCGCCCTCCACAGGCCGGTTATGAAAATACACGGTGTTCATCTGGACTAGGCCTTAATATAGACCATGCAGGTAAAAAAATCTCTCAATTCTTTTGTTTTCGGATTCGAATTTGAAAAATGAGGAAATTGTTTTAACAGTGAAGGTAGGTGAACGTTTTCATCTCATGGAGCTTTTGCTGTGAAATATTAAAACCTTTTTACTCGAACATTCAGTGATATTTAGGATTTATTTAGTAAAATTTTCTATGCTGTAGTAATTATTTCTTAGAGCTGCTACGCTTCAGCTATAGAAATCGGGCAGATCAGGAGTAGAAAGACTAGTAAACTGTTTATAGAAGATATTTAACTTAGTTAATTGATAGAGATTAACCCTGAAGAGCTCAGATCCTGCATGTTGGAGCCGCTTCATCTCCTCCTCTCTGTAGGATCGATCAGATCAGGCTGCAGCTGATTGTTCGTATAAACGGTTTAATATCTGCTACGACTATTAAATATATAAACACCCATATTTTTACTCAGCTTTACTCCCAAATCGACTGCAGTGGAATTTTCAGAGTTTCATGATAAATATGAAACCAAACTTTTAGCCCCGCCTCTCCATCCCACCACCTGTGGGGGGCGCTCACGGCTACAGGTGAGACCTGCAGGACTCTGGCTCTTCAGGGTTGGATCTTATTCTTATATCATTCATTGTTTGCTTCTTTAAGCTTCTAGATAACAAAGATCTATTCATTTAAAGCCAGATCTAGAACATCATGATCTATCATCTTCCTGAATCATAAACATGGTGAGCGATTTCCCCTCCGGCGGAACTATTCTGAGCTTCCTGGACTGTAAGCGAGCTGAGAGCTCCGCTCTCTGCAGGACGCTCAGGATGAGGAAAAGATCGAACCGACCGTTTTACAAACTGCTGCATCAGTGAGACTGAAAGACTCTGATTTGCTGAAATGTTTTTATTTTTAGGTAAACCAATCAGCAGTGAGCCCAAGAACGTCTGGATCTGTGGTCACTCTCTGGTGTACTGGGCCGAGTCACGGGCCAAATCCCCGGAGGTAGGTATGCAGCTGGGCATGGACCCCAGCAAGGTCACCATCTGGTGGAAGGGGGTCCAAGGCATGACCTGGTCCCAGCTGCTACCTCAGCTCCACCAGCTGAAGATAACCTGGCCCAACCCGGACCTGCTCGTCGTTCACCTGGGTGGAAACGACCTGAGCACCGAGAGTCCCACGGACCTGCTGGCCTCCGTGAAGAAGGACATGACCTCCATCAGGAGCGTATTCCCACACTGCCTCCTGGTGTGGTCCTACATCCTGCCTCGGAGGGTGTGGCGCCATTCGCCAGACAGCCATGAGGTGGATCTGGTTCGCACCACGGTGAACCGTAGGATCCATAACATGGTGTCTGAGCTGGGCGGGAACTCTGTGACCCATGAAAACATTCGCTGTGGAGCGAACACGGGTCTGTACCGAGCCGACGGCATCCACCTGTCGCCCAAAGGCATCGACGTCTTCAACCTCAACCTGCAAGACTTCTTGGAGAAGTGGGAGCAGGAGACAAACTCCCAGCGGAGCTAAGATGTTTAGATTCTGCTCCTCTGTGAGGTTTGAGCTGCAGATGGATCCTGATCTTCAGAAACAGTTAAAATATTCCAATCTCATTAAACCTCATTTTCATTATAAATTCTTTGAATATCTGATTCTCTGCAGATTTTAATGTTTCAACTGAAGAACGTTGATTGACGGTTTCTTGATTGAATGTTGAATGATTTTGTTTCGGTAAAACAAAATAAAAACATTAAATTCAGTGAATTTCGTTTTTACTTAATGAAAACGCCTTAAAGAAAAAGTGACCATAGTTTGAACCATCGAGGCGTCATCAGCATCACAATCACAGCAGGCTTTGATTTTACTTGGAGCAGTGGAGCGTCGGCCAGGAGGCGTCGGCCAGGAGGCGTCGGCCAGGAGGCGTCTGTAAGGAGGCGCCGGTGAGGAGGCGTCCAGCAGCAGTGATCATCCTTCATGATGGATCCTGGAGCGACTGACGGATCAAATCGCCTAAAAACATTAATTTATCATCTTCAAGTAAAATAATTGTGTGAATAAAGTACTGATTATAAGAGACCTTAATATTAAACAATTAGCAAATGGGTTTTAAAGACTAAACTAGCGTCAATCATTGCTGGTTTGATCTCAGAGGTTTGATTTAATGAAGTTTAATTGTTTCTATGAGGAGCCGTTGGTAAAGTTAAGCCGTCTAAAATTAGGAGCAATATTTATGATTATTTAGCATTTTAGGAGAAAAAAGGCAGTTTTCCAAGTCAGTTTTTCACTCATTAATTTATAAAAATCTTACTTGGTCAAATAGATACTGGTAGATCTACAGCTTCTAGATGAGCCAAAGATGAGGTTTCAGATCAGGATCATTTCTGGATTTAGATTTATTTTCATCCTTCTGCAGCGGATCTGTCTAGTTCCTGTTCCATCTCTCTCCTCACTCCTGCTGCTCCTCCTGCTACTCCTCACTCCTCCTGCTGCTCCTCCTCACTCCTCCTCCTCCTGCTGCTCCTCACTCCTGCTGCTGCTCCTCACTCCTCTTGCTGCTGCTCCTCACTCCTCCTCCTGCTACTCGTCACTCCTCCTGCTGCTCCTCACTCCTCCTGCTGCTCCTCACTCCTGCTGCTGCTCCTCACTCCTCTTGCTGCTGCTCCTCACTCCTCCTCCTGCTACTCGTCACTCCTCCTGCTGCTCCTCACTCCTCCTGCTGCTCCTCACTCCTGCTGCTGCTCCTCACTCCTCCTGCTGCTCCTCACTCCTCTTGCTGCTGCTCCTCACTCCTCCTCCTGCTGCTCCTCACTCCTCTTGCTGCTGCTCCTCACTCCTCCTCCTGCTGCTCCTCACTCCTCCTGCTGCTCCTCACTCCTGCTGCTGCTCCTCACTCCTCCTGCTGCTCCTCACTCCTCTTGCTGCTGCTCCTCACTCCTCCTCCTGCTGCTCCTCACTCCTCTTGCTGCTGCTCCTCACTCCTCCTCCTGCTGCTGCTCCTCACTCCTCCTCCTGCTGCTCCTCCTCACTCCTCCTGCTACTCCTCACTCCTCCTGCTGCTCCTCCTCACTGCTCCTCCTCCTCACTCCTCCTGCTGCTCCTCCTCACTCCTCCTCCTGCTGCTCCTCACTCCTCCTCCTGCTGCTCCTCACTCCTCCTCCTGCTGCTCCTCCTCACTCCTCCTCCTCGCTGCTCCTCCTCCTCCTCACTCCTCCTCCTCACTCCTCCTCACTCCTCCTCCTGCTGCTCCTCACTCCTGCTGCTGCTCCTCACTCCTGCTGCTGCTCCTCACTCCTCCTCTTGCTGCTGCTCCTCACTCCTCCTCCTGCTGCTCCTCCTCACTCCTCCTCCTCACTCCTCCTCCTGCTGCTCCTCACTCCTCCTCCTGCTGCTCCTCCTCACTCCTCCTCCTCCTCACTCCTCCTCACTCCTCCTCCTGCTGCTCCTCACTCCTGCTGCTGCTCCTCACTCCTGCTGCTGCTCCTCACTCCTCCTCTTGCTGCTGCTCCTCACTCCTCCTCCTGCTGCTCCTCCTCCTCCTGCTGCTCCTCACTCCTCCTGCTGCTCCTCACTCCTGCTGCTGCTCCTCACTCCTGTTCCTCACTCCTCCTCCTGCTGCTCCTCGTCACTCCTCCTCCTCCTGCTCCTCCTCACTCCTCCTCCTGCTGCTCCTCACTCCTCCTCCTGCTCCTCCTTACTGCTCTTCCTGCTCCTCCTCACTCCTCCTCCTGCTCCTCCTCACTCCTCCTCCTGCTCCTCCTCACTGCTCCTCCTCACTGCTCCTCCTCACTCCTCCTCCTGCTGCTCCTCACTCCTGCTCCTCCTCCTCACTCCTCCTCCTGCTACTCGTCACTCCTCCTCCTGCTGCTCCTCACTCCTGCTGCTGCTCCTCACTCCTGCTGCTGCTCCTCACTCCTCCTCCTGCTGCTGCTCCTCACTCCTCCTCCTGCTCCTCACTCCTCCTCCTGCTGCTGCTCCTCCTGCTGCTCCTCCTCACTCCTCCCCCTGCTACTCGTCATTCCTCCTCCTCCTGCTGCTCCTCACTCCTCCTGCTGCTCCTCACTCCTGCTGCTGCTCCTCACTCCTGTTCCTCACTCCTCCTCCTGCTGCTCCTCGTCACTCCTCCTCCTCCTGCTCCTCCTCACTCCTCCTCCTGCTGCTCCTCACTCCTCCTCCTGCTCCTCCTCACTGCTCCTCCTGCTCCTCCTCACTCCTCCTCCTGCTCCTCCTCACTCCTCCTCCTGCTCCTCCTGCTCCTCCTCCTGCTGGGCCTCTACCTCCTTATCCTATTTTTTCCTTTAGTTAAGAAAATGAAAACTGAAAAACTGAATGAAATGAAAATAATCTGAATTTCACCGTCATGTTTTAATGACTTTAATAAAAATTAAATCTAACTATTTTCTCTGGTTCCAGAGCCGCTCAGTGATAAAGAATAAATTAATAAAACTAGCTAATAATGAGCATAAATATTAAACATGCTAATTTAATGACGTATGGATGATAAATAAAGGAATCTACAACATTACAGCAGTTTTAGATAAAAATGTCATTTTGAGGCTTTTTGAAAAACCAGAGTGACTCTGGAAATAAAAGAAGTTACTACAGATAATTATAATAACTTAGAAAATAAACCAGATTTATTTAGTTTCTTTGAACCACTTCCTGTCCAGCATGAGCTGCCGTCTTGCTTTTTGCTCTGGCAGGAATAGAAAACTGTTCTAGATCCAACAGTGAGAAACCAACGAATAAAGGTTTTATTTTCAGTTGAAGCCTTTAGTAATATATCAGTGACATCATGGAGGATGATTCAGTCGCTGATGGCGTTCGATGATCCTTTGCTGCGGGAGCAGCTCCATGTGCTCCTCTTCCAGGGACTAATCCAGGAGGCGGTAGCTTGTGTCTAGTGGTTACCATAGCAATGTTGCATGTTGAGGATGATTAAACAATCATCCAATCAAACAACATTTGGCTCTTTAAATATAAAACACCTCCCAGTTTAAATGGAGACCAAGATCATCGTCCTGCAGCCAGTCTCACTGTAATTTAGTTTATATCGAGATTCAAGCAATAAATGAATAAAACAGTGAAAGTTACGGCCTGGAGGTGATGTCTTCATCCAGAGGAATTAACTCACTCCTGGACAGGAGATTTCTCATTTTTGCAATGTTCCTCAGATGAAAGAAGGATATTCTAGAAACCTCTTTGATCTGGGATTTAAATGACAGGTCCTGATCAAAAATAACACCAAGATTTTTTACTTTATTATCTGAAATCAGTTTAATCCCATCCAAATGAAGTGACTGACTAATCAGCTTCTTTTTCAGAGACTCTGGTCCAAAGACTAGAACTTCTGTTTTGTCTGCATTCAGAAGCAGAAAATTAAGAGTCATCCAGGTTTTTCTGTCTTCAGACATGCCTGTAATCTATGTAATGGGTTAGCTTCATCTGGATTTATAGACAGATATAGCTGGGTATCATCAGCATAACAGTGGAAATTAATCCCATGCTGTCTAATAACTCTACCAATTGGGAGCATGTATATAGTAAGGAGAATTGGTCCTAGCACTGATCCCTGTGGTACTCCACAGGTAACCTTTGAGCATGAGGAAGATCTGTCATTAACATGAACAAACTGAATTCGATCAGATAGATAAGATTTAAACCAGTCTAGTGCTGTTCCTTTAATTCCAACAAAATATTCAAGTCTTTCTAAAACAATATTCTGATCAACTGGATCAAATGCAGCACTAAGATGCAACAGGACGAGCACAGATACAAGTCCATTATCTGAGGCCATGAGAATATCATTAGTGACTTTCACCAGAGCTGTTTCAGTGCTATGATGAGCTCTAAAGCCAGACTGAAACTCTTCAAAAAGTTCATTATGGTGGAAGTGATCGCACACTTGTTTGGAAACTACTTTCTCAAGAATTTTAGATCAGTAAGGAAGATTGGATATAGATCTATAATTGACCAAGTCATCTGGGTCAAGAGACGGTTTCTTAAGCAGAGGTTTAATTACAGCAACCTTAAAAGCTTTAGGTACATATCCCTGTAACAGAGATAGATTAATCACATCTAAAATGGAGGAGGAGATCAAAGGGAATACCTCCTTAAATAACCTGGTTGGAACTGGATCTAACATCCAAGTCTAAGGCTTAGATGAAGACAATAGTTTTGCTAATTCAGAAAGTTCAACTGGATCAAAGCAGTCTAAACCCGGTTCAGATTCCATGACTATATAGGATGCTGAAAACTCCTCTAGAAATTCAGAGTAAGGACCTGGTGGACGATACAAAGTTACAAAAAGAAGAGGTTTTCTTGCCTTGAAATTTGGATCAGGGAAATTAAGGGTTAAATGTTCAAAAGAGTTGTAGGTATTAACTGTTTTGGGAGTAATCAGTAAGTCAGACTGAAAGATTGTTTCTACTCCTCCTCCTCGCCCAGAACTTCTGGGTATGTGAAAATTTAAAAAGCTTGAAGGAGTTGCCTCATTTATGCTCACATAATCCTCTTGCTGCAGCCAGGTTTCTGTAAGGCAAAACAAGTCAATGTGATTATCACAAATCAAGTCATTAACTAGCAGACTTTTAGAGGAAAGCGATCTTATGTTAAACAGACCACATTTCATTATTTTAACTTTTTACACAATTGGAGTTATTTTTATTTTAATTAGATTATCCTGATTTCCTCCTTTGGGAATCTAATTTATTAGATTTTGGTCGTGGTTAAGACACTGTCTGGATGGAGTAAAGAGTGGGTAACAGTAGAGAAGCTGCAGAGATGTGTGTTAAACTACAACTCTGCTTCCTGGTCTGCACCCTGGGTGGTCAGGGTTTTGGAGGACTAATAAATGTGGCCAGATTCCTAGAAAGAAGAGCTGCACCATCCAAAGTGGGATGGATGCCGTCTCTCCGAATCAGACCAGGCTTTCCCCAAAAGGATTGCCAATTATTAATGTAGCCCACGTTGTTTTCAGAACACCACCTAGGCAACCAGCGGTTGAATGACGACATGCGGCTAAACATGTCATCACTGGTCAGATCAGGGAGGGGACCAGAGAAAATTACGGAGTCCGACATTTTTTTGGCAAACTTACACACCGAAGCAACACTAATTTTAGTGACCTCCGATCGGCGTAACCGGGTGTCATTACCACCAGCGTGAATAACAATCTTACTGTATTTAACCTTATCCTTAGCCAGTAGTTTCAGGTAGGATTTGATGTCGCCCGTTCTGGCCCCCGGCAAACATTTGACTATGGTCCCTGGTGTCTCTAATGCCACGTTTCTGACTATGGAGCTGCCAATCACCAGAGTGGGCTTCTCAGTGGGTGTGTCACTGAGTGGGGAAAATCAGTTAGAAAAGTGAACGGGTTGGTGGTGACCAGTGGGCAGAGATCACGACTACGCTTTCTGCGTACAGTTACCCAATCGCCTGGCTGCTCAGGCACTACTGGAGGACAGCTACGTGGGGGGCCTACTTTAAGTCCTGGATGTTCAACAGCCTGAAGCCTGGATTCTAACTCTGACACCCTCGCCTACAAAGCTACAAAAATGCTACACTTATTACACATCCCATTATCACTAAAGGAGGCAGAGGAATAACTGAACATCTGACACAGAGAGCAGGAGAGAGGAGAGAAAGAAGGAAGAGTTGGAAAAGAGTCAAGGGAGGGAGAGTGAGAAGCCATAGCAATGCTAAGCTAGCGCTAGCCTAGGCTAGCTACTCCTTACTACCAGAAATAAAACCCTGTGAAACTGACAAGTGCTCAGTAGAGAAGCGCAGCATAAGGGTCGATCTACGTTCCTCCCCTCATCTATGGTCATGAGCTTTGGGTCATGACCGAAAGAATGAGATCCTGGATCCAAGCGGCTGAAATGAGTTTTCTCCGTAGTGTGTCTGGGCTCTCCCTTAGAGAAAGGGGGAGAAGCTCAGTTATCCGGGGAGGACTCAACGCGTCTCTAAATGGTGTCTCCGTGTTGCGATGCAATGGTGATCTACACTGTACTGATCCACATCAAAGCACATTCAGTGAGAATGTAGCAAGGAAACACAAACATGGAGATCATGTTAATGTTCACATTTTTATTGAAGTTTGTCATAACTTATATAAATAAACATCAAAAACATCTTAGCATCTGGTTAGCTAAAAAAAACTGACCACTAACATGCAAAGCAGCTGCTGATCATTTGTGTTTGTTATTTTTTTCCAACAGTGTATCTATGATGGTATATTCATTCATTCCACAGTGGTGTCAGATCCGTTTTGGGCACAGCCGATACGCTCGGCCCAGGTTATCTGGATTGGGCTGGATCTGTGCGTCTCTACTGCGTGGATCCTCATGTGTGTAATTAGATTTCCTTTCTGGCTAAATCTGTGTCCACACAAGTCACAACAGAAAGGCTTTTCTCCTGTGTGAATCCGCATGTGTTTGTCCAAATGTCCTTTCTGGCAAAATCTCTGTCCACACAGGTCACAACAGAAAGGTTTGTCTCCTGTGTGAATCCGCATGTGCGTATTTAAATGTCCTTTCTGACTGAATCTCTGTCCACAAACGTTACAACAGAAAGGCTTCTCTCCTGTGTGGATTCTCATGTGTGTGTTTAAATGTCCTTTCTGACTGAATGTCTGTCCACAAACATTACAAGAGAAAGGTTTCTCTCCTGTGTGGATCCTCATGTGTCTGTTAAAATGTTCTTTAAGGCTAAATCTCTGTCCACAAACGTCACAACAGAAAGGTTTTTCTCCTGTGTGGAACCGCATGTGTGTGTTTAAATCTCCTTTCCAGCTAAATCTCTGTCCACAAAGGTTACAAAAGAAAGGTTTTTCTCCAGTGTGGATCCTCATGTGTGTATTTAAATTTCCTTTTCGGTTAAATTTCTGTCCACACAGGTCACAACAGAAAGGTTTTTGTCCAGTGTGGATCCTAACGTGTCTGTTTAAATCTCCTTTCAAGCTAAACGTCTGTCCGCATAAGTCACAATAGAATAGTTTCTCTCCTGTGTGAATGCTCTTACGTCTTTTTAAATAGTCTTTTTCAGTAAAGGTTTTACCAAAGTCTTCACAGCTAAATGTTGTCCTTTTGTGGACATTCCTCTGTGAGTCTACATGTTTCTTCTTTGTAAAACATTTCTTATTACCCAGGGAGCTTGAATGCCTCGTGTCTTTCTGAGGACGCTGAACAAATTGCTCAGAGGAACCAGAAGGTTTGTCAGCCATGTTTCCATCAGGAGCTGCTAACTGTTTTAGCTCAGAGACGGAGAGCTCCACATCACTGTCCTCTTCTGTCTCTGAGGAAATGGACCCATCTTCATGATCTTGTATCCTCATGGATTCTTCTCCTCCATGGTTCTCTACTGGAAGCTCTCTGCCTTTAATGTGGTGGTGGTAAAGCTGTGGGAGCACAGAGGAATGTTTATCATCCTCACTCTTTATTGGAGCAGCAGTGATTGGAAACTTGATGGCATCAATCTCCTCCTTGAGACCGAGCTGCTCTCCCCCCAGACTGGTGCAGACTTCCTCCTGTTCCTCCTTTATGTGGTGGGGCTCTGGGTCATGCAGGTCAGGAGAAGGTTTGTGGTCTTCAGGAACTTCTTCTTTAACCGTCTGCTTAAGATCTGCAGGAAGCATTAAAAACATTAATATTAATAAGAATGTAGACCTTACTGATATGTTTACATTGAATACTTTGATTTAATTACTTCCTAGCATTAATTCATATCCTTTCAGTGGAGAACAGATCCACATTTCATGGCCATAGGTGAGGGTAGGAATGTTGACCCACCGGTAAATCGAGAGGCTGAGAAGTGCGATCCCTCTATAATTGGAGGAAATGGTCCCCAGAGGGAGCACCACCCTGGGCTGCCAACCCCGGGGCAATGACCCAGACCTCCATGCGATGTTGTAGAGTCCGTCAGCCACACCAGCCCAACCACATCCAGAGCTCTGAGGTTCTTAACAACATTCAGTTATTTCACCTCCGCTGTGACTTCAGGCAGGATGATGGACGTATCAAGCCCTGAGCGCCGTCTCTGCTTCCACCATAAAAGACGAATCAGTCGGATTGAGGAGATCCTCCCAGTATCTCTTCCACCGTCCAACAATGTCCTCTTTGAAGGTCGACAGCTCGCCACTCTAGGGCTGCAACTAACGATTATTTTAAAAATCGATGAATCGGACAAAAAATATATTTTATATTAACCTCTTTATTCCAAAATAAACATTTTAGACAGAACAAACAAGCACACAAGTACAGGTTGCTCATTAACTGTCCTGGTGCAATATGAAAAATAAATGTTTGTGTTAAAACTACGCAAACTTACATGAGAAATGTAGCTGTACATCCACAAAATATAGGCTACTTTGTTTCATAAAGCGCAAAAAAGACATTTTTGTTTTTAAAGCCCCTAAGGGGTTCAAACAACAGGCCCCCCCATTTCAACAAATGAGTTTTTTTTAGACTAGAAGAGTTCTGCCTTTTAAGACAGGAAAGTATAGCAGTTAAAGTTGCTACTTGAGAAAATACTGAACCATAGAGATAAAAATAGCCCTGTGATTCAAATTATAAATTGTATTTGGAATAAAAATGAGAGAACTAGGGGTGCTAAAAAACACATCCTCCAAAGACAGATATTTACATGGGAATGTGGCAGATAATTAATTGACATATTACTGATCTTGCTGGATTTTATTCTGCTTTACTTCCATAAATTGCAGGATCTTCTTTACTTTATCTTTGCCAGAAGATTTAAACTTTAAAAGCCTTGCCCTCATAATTTGCAAGTTAATTTATTTATAAAGAAAATATAAACGCTGCTTAAGCTAATTCAAATGAAATTAAAAGTAAAATAAGTAGCCAACCTTATCACTGTCTGTAACCTACTAACACGGTAAGGAAAGCATCAGATGAGCTACCTGAGAAACTAACGTTACGTTTCCCCACTTTAAAACCAAACAAACATGGTGGTTCCGTGCCATGTTCATTTGTTTTGACAAAAGTTGCATGTTACGACTTTTTTCACTTTACAAAGCGCAGGCTATTTTAATTATTGTGATCAATTTGCGCCGTCAATCCCTGCGCATGCGCGCTTCATTTGCAGTCTGGACGCTGAGGGTAAACATCCTGCTGCTCTGACTGCAGCGCTGAGAGGGACTCCTGCGGGAGAACGGGGTTGGGATGGGGTTGGCGCCTCACGGCAGAGTAGGAACGATACATGCTTTCACGTAAGAGTCTCCAAAAGCCGCCAGTGACACCGTAAAAAGTCGCCAGAGTTGTCGCTAGTTGTTTTTTTTAAAAATAGTCGCTGGAGGGGTCTGAAAAGTCGCTAAGTTGGCAACACTGCACCTGCGGCGCTGACTCGCTCTGCCTTAATTTTTTTTCTTCCCCCGCTTCAGTCAAGTGGATGTGATGACGGCGGCGGCGGATGACGCATTAATCGCGCGACACAACTAATCGATGATGAAATTCGTTGCAAACGCTTTTAAAAGTCGATTTTTATCGATTTTATCGATTCGTTGTTGCAGCCCTACGGCACTCCCACTGAAAACTATGTTAGCAAAGCACTGCTTCTCCATCCAGATGTTGCACCAGGATCGCTTTGTGGTCAGCGGACAGTCGTTCTCCACAGCCTCTCCAAACTCCTCCCAGGTTTTTACCTCAGCAGCTCACCTGTGCAGCAGCTACCTGGGCAGTAGCTACCTGGGCAGTAGCACACCTGGCCTCCTGATCCCAATTTAAACTGGCAGAGTTAGAGACTAAAAGAGATTCCTGCCTGAGACTAAATGAATGAATGAATGAATGATGATAACTGACAGAGAATGAAGGATTGTGGTCCTTCACTGAACCTACCAGGTAGATCCGGAGGTTTCTCCTCTTGGTCCAGAGCTCCAGACTCAGAAACATCTCCAGCAGAGCTGAACAAGCTGGACTCTCCTGTGTCTGAAGACAAACACCAATGAAAGCAGTGATGCAGTGATGTTGTAGATTGTGGTTGCTTTAATAGAGCAGCAGGGGGCGCCGTCAGATCCTCTGTCAATGTTTCTGTGTTTTCTCACCAGGGTTGACAGCAGTGATGCTTTTTGCGTCGACCGTCTCCACCAGGCTGCTGACGGCGCTGTCAAAGCTCATGATTGGATCAGCAATGAAGGGAACTGAAATCAAAGCATGGTGAGAGGTGAGGTCCCCGTGGGTTGGTGGGAAGGAGGAGCAGCCGCTGACCCAGCTGGAACTCTGGGAACCAGCTGGCCTCCATGTTCCACCTCAGACCAAAGCAGAGCTCTGGGAGCCGTTCAGGCTGCAGCTAGCGGAGCTAAAGCTTCCCTCATGTTTACAATTAAAATATTAAAATATAAAAATGAACAAACAAAAAAACAGAAATGCTCCAATCGGTATTTCTGCCGCCGATCCCACAGAGAACCACCTGAAAGGCTGGAGCTTCAGTCAGTGACCCAGAAACAGACTGTGAGGTTGATCCAAATATTGAAATTAATTTCAGTCACACCTCAGTTAATTATAACGAGATAAAAAATGTCATTAAATTGTTTCACATTTTAGAGATTTACACCAAACGAGCAGCCTGATGAAAACCGCAGAGTCTGAATCCAAGGCGTTCATTTCATCGTCGTTCCTCGCCAAAACAAGGCCCTAACTTTAGCCAATGAGGGCTGCTATCCAATCAGGTGGGAGGGACTGAAGATTAAAGCAAACAAGGTAGATTATTTCATTCTCAGTTGTTAAAATTAATGATATATAAAAACGCATCCCTGGTCCTTCATCTCCAGCTCGGTCCTCCAGAGAGCTGAAGGTCTGAGGGTTCCTCTCAGGATCGTAGCTAGAACTGCACTCTTCTGGACTGATCTCTGATCTCAAGTATCATTTAAAGCCACTTTAATCACTACAGCTGTGCTCTGCTGCTGAGCATAATGTCTGCTTGGATAGCCACAGGCTATTAGCTAGCGTACAGCTGCACATGGAAAACGGGGCCTTTTTAAAAAAAAAAACAAATGCCCCAAAAGGGTTTGGGCAAAAGGGAAAAATTTTCACCAAAGGGTTCAAAAATTTTTTTTTCCAAAGAAGCAAAGGGCCCCCTCCCTGGATGAGGGGGGGGGCCCCGACAAAAAAACCAATGTGAAAAGGGGCTGATCTGGGGGGCCTGGAGGGATTTCAGACGCGGGCAATTGCTGAGGGTTTGGGGGCCGCTAGGGGATAAACTTCCTCTGAAATCAGTTAAAAAACGCCTTAAATTAACTTCAAATGAAAGAAACCTGCCGGCAAAAAATTATTTTGGGGCTTTTTTTACCCCTGCTCCCTTTGCATTTTGAAAGCCAAAACCGGGAAAAACGCTAAAAAATCTATTTCCGGCCCCCCCACCAACAGGGGGGAAAACCCCTGGAGAGGGAGGGGGCCCCTGAGGAAAGCTGCTGGGGGGGTTTTCCCAGGGGCACCCGCAGCGCCGCTATGGGGGGGGTTTTTGGAGCGGCTCCCCCAAAAAAAATAATTTTTTGAAGGCAGGATGGAAATTTTGGATGAACTGACTGCACGGGAACCATTTTTTCCCCAGGGATTTTTCTCACTTAAAAACATAGTTTCAAAATATTTTCCCTACCCGTGATCACAGTTTAATAAAACCCCGCCATTGTTCCGGGTTTAAGGAGGGTTAGAGTAGCTTCCGGGCCCACCGGCGCTTTTCAAAAACCACTTTACCCCCCGCACGGGCTAGAGAAAGCAAAGCTTTTTCACCCCGCGTCAAAAATTTAAACAAAAAGCATAGAAATGAAGCAGAAATGGCTTTTTTAGGGGCCCTCTGCTGCTATTAGAAAAACCCTGTTTCTCTGTTTATTGAACTAGAACTTGCTTTTTATTTGGGCAAAACCCCAGGTCATTTGTGAGGGGGCCATTTCCCTTGAGGCCCCTGGGGTTTTTCAAAGACAGAAGCAAAACATAGAAAAAAAAACCCTTTAGATACAAAAGGAAAACGTCAACCAGCCCCAAACAGGGGGCCCCCGTCCGGGAAACCCAACA